>NW_027226420.1:618458-1236917 GCF_022539635.2 Chironomus tepperi | reverse complement strand
CTCAGTTTTTGTCAATTTAGTTCAATTTTTGTTCAATTTTTTCTCACTTTATGTCAATTTAGTTCAATTTCTGCTCACTTTTTGGCAATTTAGTTCAATTTTTGCTCAGTTTTTGTCAAATTAGTTCAATTTTTGCCCAATTTTTGTCAATTTAGTTCAATTCTTGCTCAGTTTTTGTCAATTTAGTTCAATTTTTGCTCAGTTTTTGTCAATTTAGTTCAATTTTTGTCAATTTAGTTCAAATCAGATCAAAAATGCTCAGTTTTGTCTTTTAAAAGCTCAATATTCCTATGAAATGTTTGAATTTTACAGAATTGCACTTAAGTCTTTACTAAGTAACTCATATGAACTCATCCGAACCCTCAATGTCTTTCACAACATCATTCCAAGAAGCAACTCTCATAAATCCACAATAATTAACTACAACCTGTCTCTTGACAACTAGTCAAAATCAAATCTGATGCTCATCCTTCAAAGTCATACATTAAACTTTATCAATTGCTCATCTGTCACATATTTTCAGAATTTATGTATTACATCAAGATTATCCAATAACTGCTGTATTGCCCTACATACTTTTAATAATGCTTGTTAGCATATTTTATGCCCTTTTAAATGCCATTTCACAGACTCATTCATCTTCATCTTAACCTATATATATTTCCATAGTCATCATCGTGTCGTCTTCATTGTAGGAAGAAAAAAGACAACCGTAAACAAATTATTACATCATGACCTTGAGATAGTTCACTCTAGTCACTGCTAATCGTTGCGATGAAAATAAAGCCTCTACGTGATACTTTTTATATTCAGTCAGAATTCACATGGTACCGTAACTGTGTGTTGAAATAATATTAATTACATACTTTTATCTTCCCTGCCCTATTGTTTCCCACCAAAACATATAAAAATAAGCAACTTAGTTCATTCATTTCCATTTTTCTGTGTCTTATTAACTTTAATTTTACTACGACGATTTCCCAATCAAATTTACTATTTTTTGGGTGCCTACTTCTGCATCATGAATGACTTGTCTGATGAGATACTTGAAATGATTAATGATAAGAAGAGTTAGGAAATGATTCAATGTTTATTGTGGCTGTTTAACAACATTTTTGTCAAGTTTAGTTAATGAAATGTAGCATTAACATTTTACTTTAATGAGACGCAATGTCTATTACCCGAAAAAAGATTTCAAGATGGCATTAGTTAATGGCTTAAAAAAGATTTCAATTAATCATCTCTTCTACCTTCGAGTGCGTTCGAATTTGTTCATGTTTGCATGTTTTTTTGGGTAATTTAAGGAATGAGATGTTGTAGGGAATTGGTGGATTAGGCGCATTTTTTCGGAAGAGAGACTGTTGAGAATTAGTCTGAAGTGCATAATGATATTGATTTGTTGACTCTAAATGGATATTCTGCTACGTCAGATTAGAGATTGGTACAAACAGAGCTCGGACTTTTTAAGGAAAAATCGACTCGAATTGACTCGACTTCATACAAAATAGACTGCTTAGATAGAATACTGTCAAAGTAAAGCTAAATCTGGGGTAGCATGCTATATAGAGGCAATTCTGCCAAAACGAAAGTAAAGTCTCTGTGGCTGAGTGTTTAAGAATCGGACCAAATATCTGACATTCTCAGTTTTATAAGGTCGTGAGTTCGATTCCTACTAGAACCTGATCTCTTTATACTGTATTTTTGATGAGGAATCAATGCTCACAGTTAAGTACGAACGGATCCAAATTTAGGTTTTGGAGGTTGGACTAACTATGGTCCTATATATCGAACTTAATAGACAATCTCTTTTAATTCCTACAAATTCTTGTCATTTAGTACAATCTAATTTATCAATCGGGTAAGCAGCAAGAATCCAGTCAGTCAATATTTGGTCAACATATAACCCTAACAGACATTAGAGCATGCTTGTAATACCACTAGTATGTCCAAAAACTGTTCTTCTAGTCAGTATGTAATCCAGCCAGTCAGACAAACCACATTCATTCACATATATTCATCTATAGCTTCACTAACTTAAATCACTCATGACCATCATCATCCCACAAAATATCAAACAAACAAGAGAAATACAAGAAAGAAGAAATACTTTTTATAAAGTTCAATGAAAATTACATCGGGGAATTTTTTTGAATAATAAAAAAGCAACATATTTTTTGAAGGTATACGACCAGATACATGTAAAAATTAAAATTATGCTCATTAAAATGTCACTTACTTTGAATAGTTTATCTTTTTGGTACCAAATATCTTCCTCATCTTCCATTTGCATGTATGCTTGATCTAAATTAAGATCGTCGCGTGATCGTGATAAAATTTTACGCCTAGACACCATTTCACGTGGCAGTGTTGAGCTTTGGTGAGGTCCAAGGCTGTAAATAACAACAAAAAAAAATTAATAAATTTTATGTAAAAAGCAGCTAGAATTAATGAATTTAGGATGAAATATGACAAAAAAATACAGATTTTAATTACTGTAATTATAGCAGTGGTGGGCAACCTTTTGTGTCCCATGAGACACCTTAGTAGAAAGCTACCACAGAAACTACACATAACATGTGGTTCATGATTTTGTGTCGCGACATGGTTTTGTGTCGCAACATGGTTTTGTGTCGCAACATGGTTTTGTGTCGCAGCATGGTCTTGTGTCGCAACATGGTTTTGTGTTGCAGCATGGTTTTGTGTCGCGACATGGCATTAAGTCGAGAAATGGTATTGTGGTGTCGCATGATATTGTGCCTCATCACACAGGTTGCACACCACTGAAACACAACATTGATGAACATGAACTAATCGTATAATTGTCGTCATCAAAACGCGTTATGGGAATATCAGTGATGCGATGTGAGAAACATCAACAATTGAAATGGGTCATTTAAATTAAACGACAATTACGGATAGTTGGGTATGTATGTGATCTCATCGAAGGACATCAGTCATAGAATTAATTTTTCATGTATGGCCCATGGTCAAAGTCGTCTGTCATTTTTTTGTAACTCGAATCAATTATCATCAACCATAAATTATTAGTCAAATTGACACATGCATGCATGAAATTGCTCCAATTTATATTTCGCGGTACAACAATACAGCCATTCGGAACTGACAAAAAAAAGAAGGCAAATGAAAGCGAAAGGATTGGTGTGTTTTTTTTTTGCATAACATTGAGAAAGGTCGTCGCACGTTTGCGCATTGTGGTAGCCTGAAATCTAATGTATGCATGCGGGTCGCATGACTCATTCAATGGCTTGCCCCAAATTCCAATAAACTTTACATTTCTATTCTTCATAAGATTGCTTGTTTTGCCTAAAATAGTTTTAAGATTGAACGTGCTAGTCATGCCCGACCCTACCCAGTTGCTTTATTAATTTTCATTTCTCGATCAAAGCTGTGTGCGGCGTTGAATCTAAAAATCACTTAGAATGCATTTACATTAAGTTATGTATTTTATATAAAATTTTAGACAAGAAAAAAACCCACGAAATTGTTGGTAACATGATCGACCTTGAATAGTTTGTAACAATTACATATTATGCCTGCTTGAGATCTATACTTTATTGTACTTTATTATTTTTATTTCCATCGATGTTAGAGCCCTGTTACTACCGTCGTGTGCTGTGCCTTTGAGAAATAATATCAAAGATTAAATGATCACTTCCCCATAATGCACATGGAAATAACGTATCATTATGCTTCTTAAATGGTTTGGATATGCAATTCGCTTGCCTTTTTTAATTCTACATTTTTTTCGACTTATCCAAGGACGTTGGATAGTTGCATTCTATAGTTTATGGATTAAATAGAATTGTGGCTCTTTAAGTTTGATGAATGAAATTTTTAACGGTTTTTTGAAATTCAAAACTAAATTAAAGTTCTTCTTGTGGTTTGGAAAAATTCAAATTCAAAATGATGGTTAGTTTTTTAATTTTCAAAAATTTGAATTTTACGGGTTTTTCAAATTCAAATAAATTCATCTTGAGTCATAGAAAAATTCAAATTCAAAATAACGGTTAGTTGTTAATTTTCAAAAATCAGAATATTTAACGACTTTTAAAATTCAAAAAATATTTCTAGACCACAAAAAATATTCAAATTAAAAATGACGGTTACAAACAAATCACGAAATCTATAAATCACAAAAAAGCCAACAACTTGGCACAAGTATGTACACCAACATTTAAGGAGAAGAGAACGAATATGATGATAATTTGCATTAAATTCTCAATTTTTCCATCAACCAGTCAGTGTCATTGAACAATAGACGACATAGAAGGAGCACATACTAAGTACACAGCAGTTAGCATGTAAGAATAGACAGCAAATAAAAAGCGAAAACTTTGATTATTCAAATGAGACTGCTATTAAGACAATTTAAGAATCTAATGGACATCGACATAAGTCGAAGTGATACTTATGCACATAAATGGAATGAAAATTAAGATTATTGATAAGGACGAATGGGTCGAAAATAGCCGTAGAATGAGAGACATCACTAACATGTCATTTTATCGAGATTTTTACTTTCTAAACAGTTTCTATTTCATTACCAATGATCGTTTCCACTCCCAATATTCAGTCTCATAATCATCAACATGTTCTTGTACCTTCCTTCTTAAATGGAAAATGAATGCTCTTCACATTATAAGTCGTTAAGATTTTTACATTGAGAGGAAGTTATACATTCTTTTTATACATTTTTCGCGATAACAAGGCAATTGCATAATTCTATTTTCTTCATTCTTCTATGCTGTGCTGTAGAGGTAGTTACAGTACACAACAATGAAAAATGGAGATTTGGTCTCTGACTGAGTTGCTGACAGGAACGCATTTTCCCATAGAGAAATGAAAGGGAAAATAATGGTCAAAAAATATTTGAAAAATAACTGTCAAAAATATTTGAAAATTAACGGTCAATAATTGATTGAATTATAACGGCTAGAAAAAGTTTGAAAATTAACGATCGCAAATTATTTGAATTCTTACTATTATGATAAATTTGAAAATTAACGGCCAAAATAAATTTAAAAATTAACGGTCAAAATTTATTTGAATTTTTACTATTAGGATAAATTTGAAAATTAACGGTCAAAAATAATTTGAATTTTGACGATTAAGAGAAATTTGTAGATTAATTGTCAAAAATTATTTGAAAGTTTCCATTAAAAATTATTTGAATCTTAACGGTCAAATATTATTTGAAAATTAACGGTCGAAAAATATTCAAAAACTACAAAGCAATTTTTGAGTCAAATTCATGAGCGACCAGACGGACATATTGACACAAAACACTAATTTCGTGAAAATTGCGCCAAAAAGAATAGCTAATCCAAAAAGAACGTCGATAAGATATGAAGTTGAGTGAATGAGTTGTGCTGCCTCAACAATATTCTCTTCTCCGTCTTGTTTTCAAGCCAAGTCATCAAGATTATTCTATTCTCTATTCCTCTAAAAGGATCATTGCCTTTTCGTTAGAATTAGAAAATAATTGGCATTAGGGTAGTGTCGAGAGATCTCCTCATGTGTTTATGACATTCTCATTCTTTCTATTTTTTTCAGCAATTAAGATAGCAATCGATGTAGCTACAGCTAAGCTTCAAGGTAAATTTTGGATTAAAATGATGGGACAGAGCTTGAGAATTTTTTTTTTACGAAGTTTCCGTATTTTTTAATCATAATCAGTAGACATCAAGGTGTAATGATTTCACATTGTAAATATGTATACAATTCCGACCAAAAATAAAGTGTGCTTGTTATTGAATCCAAGCGCGTAAGAGATGATTAAGTCAATTAACACCTACTTTAAGATTGTTTCTTTTTTCTAATTCCACAGATGGTAATGTGATGGAGATCTTGTTTGAAAAGGTGGTGAAGTTGTCAGGATTGGGGTAGAGGAAAGGGAATGAAGGTGTCAATTTCGATTCGAACAAGAAGCTATGAGTGTCGGCTCAACCTGGCAAAAGTTTGGTAACACCTAAGGCATGCCCAATTCTCATCCATGTTCGATGTTCCGAAAATTTAATTCTCGAAAGTCAGTGTTTCGAAATTCGAATTTTCGAAAATTTACTTTTCGAAATTTGAGCTTTCGAAAGTTAATTTTTTGAATTTCGAATTTCCAAAAGTTTTTGAATGAACTTCCCAAACTTCAATTTTTTGGAATTCACATTTTCGAAAATCAATTTTTCGAAATTCGACTTTTCGAAAATCAATTTTTCGAAATTCGAATTTTCGAAAATTGCCAACAACTAGTCATTTCCATGCCAAACTATTCTCCTTCCCTACTCAACCCAACTCTGCAAAATCCGCAATTCATAATGCAATTCGCGCGCACTTTTAGGTTATGATTCTTTATCTCAAGGTAGACATCCTTCTTGCTTGAAATATTTTACGTTGTATGTATAGCAAAGCGTGAAGTACTCAGTAGCGTTTGTTGAAGTTCATTGAGCTATTGTTGATGTTTTGGCACAACAATAAATGCTTAGTTATACAAAATTCAAGCATTGATCGCATTATGATTCCAATATGGAAATTTTTTTATAAATATTTGATGATAAATCTCAATCTTTTTTGATGAAATGGAGATACGACAGTGACACATTCGGAATTTATAAAACTTTACATTAAATTCACAAACAAGACACGTGGTGATGAATACAAAAGCAGTGAATTTTTTTATGGCATTTTTTTGTTTCTAGAAGATGTGAATGGCCTACGTGGAACGAAACAAAGTAGCAGGCTTAGAACTCGATCGAAATAAAATGATATTGTCATATGTCGCATTATTCACGTCTCTCGAATTTACCTTCTGGACGCAATGGCATGTTCTCGTCAAAAATTCATTGTGCAGTAAATCATGTTGGGGTATTCACATTTTTAAGAATGGAATTAGTCATAAACAAGTTTTCACCGCCAGTAACCATATGTCAAATTGTATATAAAATAATTTGAGGCACTGAATTAGCAGAAATAAATGAAATTTCATCATGAACATAAAAAAACTTTCTTTTTTTTTATACACAAAAAATTTTTTGGCATTCATCATCACCATCGATAATTGAATATTTTTGTTGTGTTCATTCAAATCATGATCGTCGCGCGGCTGGCCAAGAGAAATTTCTGTTTTGGGAATTCATCAATTTTCACTTGAAATCGTTTGAAGAAATTTGATTTTAAAAATGTAAATTTTATTTTATCGTGTTGTGGGTCAGTTAGGAAAGATTGGCTGTATAGGGGATTTCCTTAAAATATGCGTCAAGTGATTCCGTGAATTTTGATGCTGTGGGGCTTGTTAAGTTGATGGTTGAGAGTTTTGCAGGTATTTTTGTGAAAGATTTCTTTGAGTTTGTTGGATTTGCTTCAAAATTTTAACATTTTGTCAGTTTCTACAAGCTTTTTCTGTCAGGTCATTCACTTATGGCTTCGAAAATCTTGGATTTGGAATTCTAACGTGCCGAGTGTTATTCCGTTGCCACCACGGTGACGAAGCGGCGAAAACAACCAAATTTGCCAACTGCCTGCCACTTGGTTCAAATAATACTATCTCCTAGTTACCGTCCGGACAACATTTCAATATGTATCGATCGGGTATGAATTACAAAGCGGATCTGTCAATGCGACAATAAGGCCTCTGTGGTGGATTGGTAAGTCAACAGACCGAATTACTGTATCACTCTATTGTGAGTACGTGAGTTCGATTCCCACCTACAAATGACACAAATTAGTCATTGAAGCCAAATGGCTGTCCTATGGCGTCTAAGTGGCAGTTTGCAAGTCAATTGCCATTAAAAATGTCACTTGAATACCGTGTAGCCGTCATTAGGTTACCACCATTAGGTCGCCATTTGGTTGCAATGAAAAACTCGTGCCGATAGGACCAGATCTTAAGATTCGTCGAGACCAAAACCTCCTTGCAGTCTTTGTTGCAGTTAGAAAGTTCTTGAGGTTATTGGTCTCGATTTAGGTTCCATTCTTGGTCTTGTACTTAAAAATCCATCGAATCCAAGACTTCACAAAATCTCAAAATATTCAATTTAAGCAGCAGGTCTTGCAACAGCAACGAATCAAATTACATTCCACTTCAAATTTTATGTAATTTTGTTCAAATCATAAATGACCGTTATTTATTAACTTTAAGTCTTAAATTTATATCAGACTCCATTAGCTGTGCTTCATAAAACAATATTTCTCAACATCCAAAACAGCACAAGCTTTTCATTATTGTCGGAGTCTCTTTTTTTCTTGTTTAAAATTCGCTCAATATATTTTGCTTTAAAAGCATAAAATAAAAATTTTTCCTTTCACTTTTAACTCGATTTTGCACTAAGCACTGCATGAAAATTGCTCAGTTAAGCGAGCTTCAATGTCAATACATTTAGTCTGTCTTGTGTATAACTCAACCTCATCCAATTTATAAAGAGATTGATTTTTCTCAATAAAAATAATAAATTGATTTTTCAATTTTTATATTTTTTCTATAAGAAGCAGCGGCAATAAAAATTCGATTCGGTTTCGGATTGATGAAAGGCACACACAAAATTAAAAAAATTGGAATAGAAATCTGAGTTGCGGCAGATAATCAATTAATAAATAAAGAAAAATCAATAATTACCTTATTTATGAAATGTTTTGATTTAATCCAAGAAATGAGTAAATTATTCACGCTGTCTAATGACTTGATTGGTGCCAATTTTTTTGACAATATTATTCTTTTCACTTTTAATCCTCAAATCCTCATTGAATGCATTCAAATGTCTTTTAATTGAACTTTTTCTCTCTCCGAGCTTTAACTTATTATTTTATTATTTTTCAAATTAACTGCAAAAATATAATGGAAATAAGTATTTCAAAATCTATATCATATTTTCATTATAGTGCACAATTGAGAGAGCGAATGAGGGACAGACAGACAGGTGGGGATCATCCGCTAACGATGTTTATTGTATTTTGGAGAGATTCTTAGATTTTGAGATGTTTTAAAACAGTAGTGGACACAGTTGCACACCCTGTGCGACATACTGGTGTGATGTGTCACACCTGAACACCATGCATGGTGCACAAGTGTGATATGGCACACTAGCACATCCTTCGATGGTGCACCAATGTGATATGGCACACTTACATACCCTTCCATGGTTCAACAGTGTCACATCCCACCAGATGCTTAAATACAGCTTTAAACTGAATAACCTCATCCAAAACTAAAATTTCAAACTTCCAATTCTCAATAGACATCACTCCCGAACGACCCCCCAAAAAGCATGCAAACTCTCAAGACTAAAGTGTTAAAAAATTCTTTGCGCAATCGCATTTTGTTTTGTTATTTTGGCGAAGCATTATGAGAAATATGATTGAGTGACATGACTGTTGCTTTAGGTGATGTAAATGCAACGTCATCTGACTATTATCAATGTCAGGCATTTAAATCTCTTAATTTTATTTACTCATTAACTACTTGTGGATGGAAAAAAAATCTACTAAAGCGATTAATTTGTTGGGAAAGTCAAAAGGATTATGTTTGGGAAAATGGCTGCAGCTAACAAGCAGTTGTGCATGAAAAAAGGTTTCACAATCATTCATTCATGAATATTAATTAATCTACGCACAATTAAAAATATTTGTATAAAGTTTTAATTGGATATATCAATGAAATATGCTTGATTATGGATATATAGTTATAGCTTATTAAATGATTGCTTTTTTTGGTAATAATTATCAGATGTTCAACAAGTCAATGACTCATTTGGCTGTGGACTTTAATACTTTATAGTTAAGTTTGTGATATTAACAATGCTGATTATGTTGGAGATGTTTATAATTACAGATTCTAAGGTATTTTGGCATTGTCACAGAACAATTCATACATTAAGTTTCAATGACTTAATGTAATCATTAAAGATTCTCATTTAGCAGATATTTGGGATTTTAAATACGTATTAAGTTCCAACGGAAGTTCAAAATTCAAAAATTTAAGTTCAAAAAGTGATGAAATTTGTGAACAAAAATATTCATAAATGAAATTTGGAAGCAAATACCTAGGTTGACTGTTTAGAACAGATTAAACTGGTTTTTGGGATTGTATAATTGTTCAAGTATGTGACACAATGCTTATTTATCAGTAAATATGATCAAACTACTTCCAAATAAATTTAATTATTCACTATGATGTTTATTCTTTGGAGTTCAAAAGCAGACTGAACTTTTGCTTCAAAAAGGGTATCAAACTATGGTCAGAAAATAGTATTCAAATCTCAAATGAACGTTATAACATGTTTTACTCTATTTCATTCCTTAAGAATGAATTCCCACAAAAACTCAGCAATCTTTTGGAATGCAGCAACTAGCCATAAAACCAAAGCTTCAATTAGCATTGCCAAATGGCCAGCTCAAATCCAATATTAGAAAAATCAACATTTCAATTTAAAATAGCAGCAGAATTGCGTGGAGTTTGGTGACATTTTTTTTGTTATGAAAATAAAAACCAGTCTTAATAAAAATAGAACAAGTTCTAGGCCAACCTGCTGTGATATAATAAATTTTTTCATTTGTGCTGATGATATTCAGAATGTGTACATTTATTCCTCATTTACATGATAATTAATTTGTCATTCAATGATTCAGATTAGAGACAAGGCTATGAGGCATTTGGGTGTCCTCAATGACAATTATAGGATATGCGATGGACTAGATATTGAAATTTGATCATTCTATTGGACATAGAGGTCAATTTAGTGCGAGATCAGATTCAATTCTGATAATTTATCATTCATGACAGATGTAATCAACAGCCCAGCTTAATATAGTCAAATTAATCAAGCCTCATTGAATTCCTCTATCAAATAAAACAGTCCAATCACGTCTAGTTCTATTGACAGCAAAGTATGTTACATATTTTATCTGATACACTTTATTACGGTCTGTAAAACTGTTTCATGACCATATCAATAATTGAATCTTAATCAGCACATTCAGAACAAGTCTAGATTCTCGTCTAGTGATGTGAAAAAAAGACTTTATTAATTAAAAAGCAAATAAAAATCGAGTATAAAATCTTAAAAAATGTATATAATTAAGCTATATCTCCCAATGTATTGACAGACTTGAATTATTATTGTGTAACAAGTTGTAAATGAACAAAAACTTAATAATTGAAAGTTGTAATTAATAAATTATAAATATAGATGCACAAGCACTTAATTACACATGGCAACAACTTAGAACTATTCGTGCCGATGCTACTGGAAGTTGATCAAGTTTTTAATCGAATAGTGCAAAACTAGCAATCAGATATAAATTAATTTGATTATAGAGCCATTACTTTGTATCGATAATGTGATAATTTATATATAAATTTGTTTTATTTTAAATTATAGGTAGTTAAGCATCAAAAGTTATGGGCTTCCTTGAAATTTTTAATTAAATAATTCTTTTGAGGTTGCTTTGCAATACTTTATTTTGAACCGGTGATCAACAAAGTATTGAAATAGTAAGTATGTCGTACCATACTAGTTTTGAGTATGTTTTGGATTACTTGCAGATTTTACCGGTAGACGTGCTAATTTACTTTTTAAGTTCTAGTACTGGATGTGCTTAGGCAGATATTAAGACTAAGATATGTAGTGTCTAGGCAAACTGGAACAGACGAGTATGTATTTAACAAGTTGCATGTTTAGTTCTATGGACGATGAATGGAATCACGTTGGGATTAGTCGTCTTAAGAATCCATAGAAGCTAAAGACGTTATGAGTGGACTAAGAACTAGTCAAAAGCAGGCTTTGAGAAACTCATGGTTATTGGGAAACAAGACACAAAACTAAAGAATCATAATTCTGTACTATCGGTTCAGAAGGCAATGTCTAGGTCTAAGATTGCTTAGATGCAGGTCAAATTAGTTGACTTTGGACAGCTAATGGTAATTGCTAGGAAATCGGTATGTCGCTGACAACTTTGATTTGAATCAATTTTTGAACCAGAGTTACAAAACAAACACCTGTGACAGACAAAAACCTTACAAATTATTAATGATATCAAGAATTTGTACGGTTTTTTGCATGTCACTCTATTTTGAACAGTTTGTCAACTATTAAGTGAATCAACTCTAGAGGTTTGATAGAACTCAGTCAATCAATGGAACTGGTGGACACTGTATCACGATTGTATTCCTAATCCTTTCCACTTATGCCTTTAGCAAGGGCACTCCACAATATTCAAACTAAGGGGGCTTTCACTAAGACTAAGCTTCTGCAGCATATGTTGCAATTTGAGATTCATTATCTACATCACTAGACATGTCTATGCTGATATCTTAAACTAGAATCACAATTAAATCCACTGAACAACTGAAATCTGATCTTAATCACAGATCAAGACTTTGTCGAGAAAAAATTGACTTAAGTCGACTCAATTTCATACAAGTCCTTCATATTCTGACTAGAATTAACAATTATAATCCACAAAATCACAATAAATCATTGTCTAAAGTTTATTGATCCTCAAACATCACCAAAAAAAAAATTTCAACTGCATTGTTCACACTCTGGTTTCTGTCAAGGGCATTGACCCTGAAGATCCAGATATAGCCGTATGTATCCAAAAATACTCATTACTAGTCATGTCATCCACAAAACAATTTAGAATCACAAAAAAAGCTTCATAAACAGTTCATGAGTATTATAACACCAAAAGTAACCACACAGCCGCAAGCATTTCCATCCAAATTTGTTGTTTTTGCAGCAATTCACTTAATTTTTCAAAAAAAACTCTTTTTTTACTTCACAAATTGAATTAGTCTTTAAACCTCTTTACAACTTAATGAATAAGCTTCGAAATTAATGCATCACACCAAAAAAAAAAAAGCTAAATAAATATTCATGTATTGCGTCAGGCTGCTCAGTCACTCTCTCACTGTGTATTTTATATATTTTTTCGTACAGTTCCATAATATTTCTAAAAACTTTGTAACATGAGTGCATTTGAATTGCACATGAACACAATATTATAGATATATGGTTGCAATAAGACTTGTGCTGTGCTCTTATTTCTTCATCATCATATGAATGTATAGAGTAAAAATTGTAATGAAAAAAAGAGTCTGATTTGGGTTGTGTAACTTCAATATTTTTCGCGTATGTAAACTTAAAATGAAACGAGATTTAAGGCAAAGGAAAAGAAAAACTTTCACAACTGCAATTTCAGGGAAGTTTTTTTTTTACACCTTTTTTGTATCGTCACTCCAGAGTTGCAAAGCAGGCACTTGTCATAGGCAAAAACCATACAATTTCTTGATAACTTGAATGGTTTTGTGAGAAAAACCATACAAATTATACAAGAGTTTGTACGGTTTTTGTATGTCACAGTTGCAAAACATTAATCTGTCACTGGCAAAAACCGTACAATTTATTTTTCTTACAAAACCTCACAAATTATCAAACATTTGTACGGTTTTTGTGTGTCACAAATGCCTGTTTTGCAACTCTGCTTCACTCATCTCTGCTTATGGACATACTATGTAAAATCTTTAATTAACGAAACTATTGAAAGCTTCAAATTGGACACAACAGCAGGTGTCATTAAAAGGTCACCAAAACAAAACAAAAAAGACATGGGAGGAAGAAGAATAAGAAGACAATTTGATTGCCTCACAGCCAGCACAAAATGTTTGGTTAGTTCTTTCAACAAGAAATCCCTTAATTAATTGCACAAGTCAGTATTACCGCTTCATTGACTAAACAGCAGCAAAAACTACCTTTTTTTTACACCACACGTATCGTGACTGTATATTAAGAAGCAACAAGTAATCAAGTAACGTATGTGACAATAATAAAAAGTCTCTTTCGATTACACTTATAACGTCAGCGTACAACAACGTTCGCGAAGAAACTGAAGAGTAAAAAAATACCAAAATAAATTTTTTTTTACTGCTGTAAAAAGCAACAAGAGTAGGAGTCTTTGTTGTTGTTGTTGCTACACACAACCGAAAAAAGTCTCAGTACCGTAGTTTTTTTTTTTTCTTTTATTCATGCACTTGGACTAAGTAAATCGGTAAGTAAGAAAAAAAAGCAGCAACAAAAATTAATGACGTCACGTACATAACTACAAGACATGCTGTAAATACACGAAAGCTCTGTACGGAGAGCTTTTACAATTGATGAGAATGTATGTGATGGACTTGATGTTATGTAAACAACAAGACACGACTGAAATGTGAATGAAGTACAGACAAAGAGTGAGCGGCACGAGAATCGAGAGAGGAATGGAATGGAATTAAGCAATATTGCGAAGAAAGAGTTGAAGATCTTATACATAAAAAAAAACGGAAGTAAGCGACATTGAATGAGGAATGAGCGATTTGCTTATTTTGAGTGATTGCCAGAATTTCAAATTTTGAGCGCGAGCCAATTGAAAGAAAGTTTAGACTCAATACTTGCAATGTCAATTAGTATGGAGCATTTGCACTTTCTGAGTGCTTTCTCCCATTTACTGTCAATCATGTGCTATTGTCTAGTGCCATCGATATAGTTTTGTTTAGCAACAAGGCAGGCACAAAATATTTCAGTTTCATGTTTTTGAAGGTTGGCTCGAGTCGGAAGACTTGAATTTAAACTTTCACTAATTTTATCTTCGGTCCGTAGCCGGTAAGGTCAAGAGTTCATTATTTCATCGAGTGACATTTTTTTTTATTTCTAGAAACATTTTTGTTATCGACATCATTTAGCTCTGCCTGGCCATCAATTATGTGTTTTTCATCCTTTACATGCGTGTGTAAAGACCTTGAAGGGATTTTTATTACATTACTGCAATAGGTCAATGGATTCAACATGCTCTTTCACATATGACGCCCAGTGATTTATTTATAGGGGATTTTCTCCACTTAACTTATTAATCTCTTTGGAAGTGATGTTAAGTTGAAGAATGTCGTTATTTAAAGCAATAAGAAACGCATGAAAAATTTGAAAATTAACGGTTAAAGAAAATTTGAAAAATAACGGTCAAAGTAAATTTGAATTGGGTACAAAATTTAAAAGATAACTGTCAAAAATTAAAAATAACGAATAGAACAAATTTGAAATTTAACAACCAAAAAATATTTGAAAAAAATAGTCAAAATGATTTGAAAATTTAACGGTTAGAATAAATTTGAAAAATTGAACTGTCAAGCCAAATTTGAAATAAGTTCAAAAATTAAAATTGAAAATTAACGGCCAAATGTAATTTGAAAGAAAGCTTTCAAAAAGCTTTCAAAACGATTTCAAAAAATAACGGTCAAAATAAATTCAAAAAATAACGGTCAAAATAATTTTGAAAATTTCATCCGACAGCAGACATAACATGAGCAATAACCCTTCATTTCCCTCAAAACAGCACTCTTAACGCACAGAAAAAAGGGCAATCATTGACTATTGGAGGTAAAGTTACAATTGATTGACAGGTGGCATCGTTTAACGCTACAACATATGAGCTAATCGCTAACGATAATCATTCAGACAGATATTACCCGTATGACGATCGTACAGTAGAATTGATTGTCTATTTATTACAATCTTAATGTTTAAATCTCTCAATTTAGTAATGATTAGGAGTGCAATTATTTAGTAATACACAACACATTGTCGATTTATTGATTGTCATTATGCTTACACGTGCTTAGATGCTTGACGACTGACTTTTGATCGATTGATTTATAGCATTTGAATGCTAAGACATTAGGGACTTATTGGAATTGAAATTCTTCATCATTTGTGTCAAATTTTGAAATAAAATTGAAATTTTAACGGCAAATTTAAATTAAATCTGTTAATCATAAGTAAGCATTGAGTAATGACTTTACAGCTACACATGCCAGCTATGACATGTTTTGTGGATTTATGGTTTATTGTTTTCGTGCAAAAAAAATAATGGAATTATCTACACATGTTTTTCACTTGTCATGGATATGCTTATGTTGAGATTTATAGAAGCTTAAAATTGTGATTTAAGATCTTAAATTATAGGATTGAGGGATAGACAATTTGTCATGGGTATACTGTAATTTATGTGCTTAGGGACATAATGATGATGAAATAGATGTATTGGAAATTAAGGGAATGTGATGACTATTTGCTTGAATTGATCAGATCATGCTTTTTTTTTGGAGCTGCTAGTTAGACTGTTCGAGTAGCACTAAGCGACAAATCTTATGTTCATATTTAACAAATAGCCAAAGTCGTCAAAATACATTATTTGTCGAATGGTTAAAGTCACTAAATGATATAACCAGATGACCTAATTTGACGTTTTGGGTTCGATTCCCAATTAAATTAAAATTGTCTTTACGGGTAAAGCTCCATTCTTTTTTGCTGATTTCAATCCAAGCTATTTATTGGATATTATTGATTAATATTGAAATCAATCTACAGATGGTCATCGAGTAATACATGTGGTTCTAGCCGCTCATAGCTGAACTCCATCATGTCCCAATCTCACCTCTTAGCGTTGAAAGCCGTCAATCCAAGCCAAATAGTGAGTCGAATTCAACCTAGACTCTGGTTATTACAGCATGAGTTGTCTTAGCAAGCGACTTCCTTAATCACAAGCCAAGAGAGAGCAAATGAGATTCACGAGGGCGTCCATAGAACACATGGAAAGAAGCTGTCGATTTAGAGAGTATTGGACTTGGAATTGGGAATTGACAAGCGGTAGCCAGCGATTAAGCTTGTTTTAGGCGACATCTATGGAAGGCTATGGATCACAATTGATCTGTCCGGCCAGTGAAGTAAGTAGGCCTGCCTGAGTCGAAAACCATCTAAATTCGACTCATTTTAACTTGGAGCTCTTCATTCTTATCAAAATATCACAACAATCCATAATCTATACCAGCCAAAACCAGACATAGCCATCACGAAGAACATTATTCTGTTCTATAAATAAAACAAATTTTCAGGAAGAAACAAAGACCATTTAAGTACATAAACCCAGAAAAAAAGAAATAAAACATGTACAAGCTTCTTACGGTTCCAATAACCCCACATACATAAACTTAATTTGAATATTTATAGTCTGATGAACTTGTTCCATTTTTGGGCAATAAGTGCCACCGCTTTCATGAAAATTAAGCAGCTACTCTCAATAAACAAAGAATTTTAATGATGAAAATATGTAAAAGAAGTCACTAAATGCAAGTTAAAAGGCTTACAAATTTAAAAGCCTTATCATAATTTATTCGTGCCGTTTATTCTTGACAGGAATAAAGTGTGAATGTAAAGAATGTATGTAATTTAGGTACGAGAATTATTGCATGTGATAAAAAAAAAGTTAATTTGCATGATAAGTGCGTTCTGCATTCCAGCCACAACTGGATATAACTTTTTTTGCTGTCTCACTATCAAAACCACTTTCAATTTCAAGGGAAGTCGTGTTACTTCTTTGATTTATGCCACCCGAAAATTATGCGGTAAAAATCAAAAAAGACAAGCTTGAACAATTCCAAATTTTTGCTCTACAAAAGGCTGAATGCATAATGATTTAAATAAAAAATTACAAAAGACAAATCATTACGAGCCAAGCAAGCAAGCAACAAGAAGTCATTAAAGGAGAAAAAAATGTTGTGCAAATAAGTCAGACTCTTTTTTACCTTGTTTCTCTGTTTAAATTTTATATTAAAATGTTGTTGATATTATTGAGCACTTGCATAATAATCAAAATGGCATTAATTAAGATTTTTCATGTCATTTTTTATATATCCACAGCATAAGTACATGATAAATTACACTTCATCAATGACTAAATTTTGCTTCGGGTCGGAAAAATTGCATTAACACTTTGATTATTGTTGAAAAAACTTAGAGAATGGGAAGTTGTTGATTGATGGAGCGCAGTTTTAAGGAATTTGAAGAATTTGATAATTTAACGGTTGTTTTTGATTTAAAATTTTGAGAGCTTTTTGAATTTAAACCTAAACTGGCCATTTAAAATTGCCAGAATTCAAAATTTATTTGATTTTTTTGTTAACTGTCAAAATAAATTTAAATTTCAGATGTCATTATGAGTTTGAACTTAAATTGTCATTTAAATTTGAACTTTAACTGACAATTTGAATTTAAACTGTCAATCTAAATTTTAACTTCAGCTGTTCTTTTCAAATTTGAACTTTACCGATCAACTGACATTTTAATTTTGAATTTCAGATGTTAATTACATGAATTTAAATTTAAACTTCAACTGTTATTTTGTGTTTGAATTTGGACTATTATTTAGAATTTGATTTTTAACTGTCATTTCAAATTCTAATCTCAGTAGTCGCTTTAATTTCAAATTTTAACTGTCATAATCTTAAAATTTCTGGAATTTAACAACATTTTTCCCAAAAAGCCTTTCAAACAGCCTTGTTCCATGACTAATCCGACTCTTTAGTTTCAATATAATGGAAATTCCAGTTACAACACCCAACAACCCATACAAAATGTATACAAATGCTCAATTCATTCCACAAAACACAACACGTGCTACAAAAACAAAAAATTGCAAATCTTTCAACATTGCATCATGTACAAGTAATAATTTATTATTCTTTAATACACAATAATTTTTGCAGTTTCTATGTCCCCCTCACATGTCCATAGCCAATTGAATTGAATATTTTTATTCCTCTTACTCACTTTAAATCCAATTCCACTCATATTCGCTATTATAAATCTTTCACTTAGTTATTCTTACATAGACAAAAAGGAAACTTCCATTTATAGACAGAATTGTGATCAGTTCATGAATTAAAGAATCATAGCCCGCTGCTGCTATATACTGGATTTTTGTCAAATACTATGTAATATGCAGTTATGCAATAGCAAAAAACAGTTTACAGAACATTCACAGAACTTTATTGAAATGTCGTGCAGTACGATGAACGGAAGGCAACGACTGAAAAAGGAATGAAATGAAATAACTTCCTTCCATTCAATTTTTTTCTTTGCCTCTTCTATTTTGTGTGTTTTCATTTAGAATAATTCATTCACCTCACAAATACAGTCACGGAATTAACTTCTGTTTATTTCATGCGTCCGTGTCCCATTTCTGGTCACCTCAATTTTTACCTCTCAATTATGTGTGTGCAAGGATTATTTCCCTTTTTTTGCTGTGCCTGCATTATTATAATTTTGAAGGATTTTTTTATGCCAATTTATGACTTTTAAAACAACTTCATTGACCTTCTTTAGCTGCTCACTACATGCCAATTGCAATAAGCAAGTAGTTAACACATTTTATTTTATATAATCAAGCATGGCTGATTGTCATCAAATCAAATTTTTACATTAATAATCGATTTGTTGTAAGTGGTTGTGATTCAGTGTTGTGGATTTAGATGGTGGAGATAGGCATGTAGGGAGAAATTTGTTGAGATGCTGCTGTGGCTGATGATTTTATTGGAATGCGAAATTGTAATTTAGATAGTAAATGATAGAAATTGGATAAGGTGCCGTTCACTTATTATTTAATGTTCAGGGGCTGGTTAGTTAACCTGTCCGGGTAGATAGCCTAGGATAAATCCTTATCCTTACCCAAGTCTAGGATAGAGTGGAGTAGAACATCCTAGAATAGCTAGAATAGAGTGGGGTTGTGCAACCTAAGGTAGCTAGGATAGTTTGGGGTAGGGCAACCAAGGACATCCAGAATAGGATAAGTTCGGGAAGGTTATCTAGAGCAACTAGTACAGCGAACGTGGGATAACATAGAATACCTGCAGTAGGACTGATAGGTCATCATAGCAAGCTCTAGGAAGATAGGAAAGGAACAATGGATCAACCTAGGCTTAGCAAGGATGCAAGGGCTAGGAAGGATGCTTCACCCACCATTATCGTTGAGTGGCGAAAGGTAATTTAAAACAGTCGGTATATCGTGGGGTAAAGTAACCTAGGGCAGCTAGGATTGGGTATGTGGGATACGCTAGGGAACCTGGGGTAGTATTGATAAGACAACTTAGAAAGCCCTAGTTCTGCTGGTAACGCTCTTTGGACGGGTATGGAAATAAGGAGCTTAAAAAGCTTATTGTCAAGTTGCGCATTACGTAAACGACCCCAAGGCTCAATCTGGATGACTTGAAATGTTATACCAATGTTGTGCTTAGCCACTCTCTTGACTGACCGACAACATACACATATCCGACTCAAAAATTACAAAATTCATGTCTTCATTAAAACAACAACTCTGTACAGCTACTTAATTTGCATGAAGAAATAAAGAAGAGCCACAAAACCGCACTCGGTGTTAATATTGGGTCATATTTATTTTATGGATGTTTGAAGCTATAAAAAAATGATTAAGCATTGATCGTGAGCAATGTGGAAAAATCTTTCTGTACTTTATTATGAATCATTGAGAATCTCATCATAAATGAGTTAAACGGGACACAGCATCTGTGAGTAGTTTTCAATTGAATTTTTATGAAAGTCATTTGACATTGGATTCTTGATTGATAAAGCTTTGACGAGGAAGTTGCCGAAAAATTTAAAGCAATAATTGTGAATATTTGAATAGTCGCAGACAGATCAAATTGGATTGCAGGCAAGCTTCTTATTTGCATATTTTTAATTCTTACGACTAGAAATTCATCAATTTTTTTTTGTCATACTTAAAACTTGAAATAATCAGGAAATAATGAGACTTTAAATATTTAAGGTGCATAATCATACACACAGTACCAAAATCATTGTGTCAAGTGCTAACATTATAATCGCATTAGGAACTAGAGTCGCAAAAAAATTTAGCTACAAGATAGGAAATTTATTTATAATTTTTTTTTGACACTTACGAGCTCAAGTTGCGACTATTCAAGATTTCACACCTACTCATTGAGTTTTTTGAAGGCTGTTGGTTAAAATTTTGTAGACAGAGAACCTTAAACAACATTTTTTTTGGCAAATTTATGATTGAGTCATATCAGATTACTGTGATTTATTATCGGACTGTTTACTACTTGTTTGGTGTGTGGATAGATATGAATGTAGGGCATCGAGCCATATATAGAGGATTCTGTTAGATTGAGAGTAACGGCCTCTGTGGCCGAGTTGTTAGGCAATTGACCGAATATCTGGAGCACTCGTTTGTGGAGACGTGGGTTCGATTCTCATCAGTAGCCAATTTTTGAATCATCCAGAGCAAAGCTCAAAGTCGACTCGATTCTTGAATGGAGTCGTGTCGCCTTGAGATGACTTTTTCATACAAAATCCGAGTCGACTTCGAGCTTTGATTCAGAGTGAACAACTTAACATATCGTCCAGTTAATAACTAGACAATTGGTCGATTAATGATGGTTTTTCCAGGAAATTTCCATAAAACATGTTTCGATCCGACTGTTATCAAATGGACAGTATGTTAAGTTATCCACTCAGGGACATGGTATAGAGTGTTCCAGATATGATAAGGATTCGAACCAATGATCACACGACATCCTTGCAGATATTCTAGAACTCTGAGTCAGATAACTAATGCAGCATCAAGATGCACATTACCAAACATCAAAATCCCGCCAAAACATCAATTCTGCATCTATCCATCCATAACATAAAATTGCTCATAATTCGAAAGTTTATATCCAATTAACTTCCAAATTACACCCCATCAGGCAATAAGACAAACTAATCAAAAATTTACCAATGATATTTTCTTTTTGTCTAAACGAACTTTATAAATTATAGACATGGCCTTCATCTTAACACACAACCTCTTCAATCATATTTGATTTATTGACGATTTTACCAATAAAATTGCAATTATTTTTTCGCCTACCAGTTAGACTATGCGAAATCGATCGACAAGCTAAATACATAAAGATTTTTTACTTCTTCTTTTTCTTGGCTTGCTGCTACTACATACGTGTGCGCGGTTGATAAACGTGACATTAGCATATCTTATTAATTTGAATGATTTTCGAGAAATTTTAACTGCATATTGACGAAAATAGAAAAGAGAGAGAGACTTATATAAAGACATTCCACATACGGATATGAAAAAAAGATGCGACAATGGGACCATGTCATTGCCATGGTCAAAAATGTGATTCATTTATTGGATTGAAATATTTGTTTAGAAATATGAAATACTGTTATTGTGTGGTTCGTAAATGACGTGTACTGGGAAAATTGCATTTGCAATGACTTCCTTTTAGATCAAGGTGCGTAACAACGTTACTGTGGGATGGGTGTTGTTTTACAATTTTTTTTAACGGAACGCAAAGTTTGAAGATAATTTTGGAATATTTGTCTAGAAAAATCATAGGAAAATAAAGATTATTGTCAAAATAGAAGACTAAGGTAAGGGTTAACCCCAACCGTTTGCTCTCCTTCTGAATACACCTCGGAGTCGCTAACTTATTTCGATCCGCAAGTGTACTTGTCACTAATTTTTTATGAAGAAAAGTTGAATTTGGTTTTTCGGTCACAAAATCATAGAACAGATGTTTTGAACCTGCGCCTTATAATGTGTTATGTACCCAAATATCACAAGTCGACTATTCGACCGATTTGTGCTTGTTGACCAATTTCTGCTTCGGATCCGAAATTTGGAATTATGACTTTGGCATAATTTAAACCGAATCTGGAGACAATTCAAAGTCATGACTGCCTGGGTTAGAATTTTCATCAATTAACCGATTTGTGCTTGTTGAAGCAGTAAGTGAATGACCATTTTTGCGCCAAAATGTTAAGAAGCAAAACAGTCAAGATTAAGAAGTGCCCTAATAGCTCAGTTAGCAAAGCGAGGATCACAAAAGTTGCTGTTGAATTTGAACTTCCAGGTTCGAATCCTAATACCAGCAAAGTGATTTTTCAGAAGCCTCGACCCCAAAATTGTTCAAATCCCATTCATCTAATCCTCAATACAATATACTCCCAGTTCTACTATACCCTCAGCTCAACTCTATACATCATAAGTAAACGACCCCAAAAAACTGTCTATTGACAATTTAATTATAGCAGTAGCAATGATGGAAGGTTGATGTGTCTATATTAACGAAAGCATACGAAACAATTGAATTCTATACGCGAGACATAGACTGACCATGTGAGAATAAGTAAATCATGTTTTAATATTAAAAGAAAGAAAGAAGTAGAAAAAAATTGTTATGCAATGTAAAAAAAAAGGCATATGAATATGGATCGATCAATGACTGTTGTCGAAAGGAATTCGTGATCACGATAATTCAGCACAGAAGCATGATTTTGTGCCTCTATATAAATATATGTATGCAGCATAAGATTCTAAAATTCATGCAAATGCAAAAGATGAGAGATTCTAGGTAGCTTTTTGCATAAATAATATTCGTGCATAGCTAATGTCCACATGCTACATACTAAAACTGTTTCTATGCATTTCCGGAAGTGAAAAAAAATTTTTGTTGCGATAAATTTGAATATTGAGATTTCTATACAGTTTGACTTATCACGTAAGGTATAATTAAGAAATTAAACTCTAATGACTAGCTACTTACCTTCGATCACGTTTCTTCTTGTACGTGTTATTTTTTCCTTTCAATGTCCTGTATAAAGTCATCATTTTGTGGCCGTTTTAGTTATAAACTTGATGACAATAACACAATGAATAATTTTTTTGTTGTTGCTTTTTCTTTGTTTTCGCGAATATCCAAAATTGGAATTATTTAACGGGTTTTGTCGCACTTCAATTTCTTATTTTTTTGAGATCATACAATTTTGAATATTTTTAACGGTTAAAAAATTCAAATTATTTTTTGATCAACTACTCATAGAAATAAAAATTTCACTGTCAAATATTTGCATACTCGTCGTGGTTCCCCACTTTATTATCTTACGGTAACTATTTGTTTTTCACTTTTCACTTCATTCATTCATAGAAAAAAATAAACGTCAAGTTGCGTTTATGATAATGCAAAATGACAGGCGAATTGTCAAATATGGATATACAAAGGTCAAAATTTATAGTCATTCAAGCCAAAAGAAATAATAATAATAATTTTGAATGACAGTAAAAAAACGACAATTTTTAAGCATCACTTTCACTTTAAACTTATATTATCATCTATTGAATATTTTATGAATGGTTATAACCTGTTATTTGGCGAATTATGACTGAATATTTTCATCCACTTGTTTATTTTTATTTTTTTGGAAAACTTATTAAGACATGCATCGAATTATTGATTTTAAACACTGAGTTAGCTTTGTACTTATCTCACTCCGCGATTATGTTGAGTAACAAGTCGCTTGTTATTTATTTTTTCTTGATTACTGCGATTTAAGAAATTATTCAGAGATAATAATATTTTTTTTTAATTATGCTGCAACTATTCAGGCATTTAATAATTATCGGAAGCAAACAGCATTGAATTCACAAATATTTAAACTTCATTTAATAGCTTGTTAATGGCTTGCACTTGAGCCACGCTTTGATGACCACAAATATTATTACTTTTTGCACACTACACATAAATTAATTCACACATATTCTATTTATAAGCACACAATTTAATATTTTATATCCAAATCACGATTAAGTCCTTTATATTCTCAAGAATTAACTGAAATTCACTTTTTAAATATTTTATTTTTTAAATTTTCATTTTTTTGCACTAAAACTTAAAAAAAATCATTAAAATTCAAAACGAGTTAGCGAGCGAGTGAGTCAAGTCCTCCGCGTTCAACGTCTACGTATTGAATGCGACTTATGTAAAAAAATAGTATGAAAAAAAAACTCAGCTAGGCCCGAAAAAAAGAAGAAAAAAAAAATATAATATAATACCGAAAAGCATTTCCAGTCTATTACTAGTTGATTTCACATTTCATATTTCTTTCGGGTAGTTTGCTGCTGCTGCTTTATTGTCCAGACTTTACTTCCAATATTTCGATTTATATTTTCGCCAAGATATTGTAAATAATTTGAAATGTTCACAATTGCTGTTGTTATGTGAGAGGGCTGGCATGAAAACAAGAAATGCTTGATCGCTTAAGTTTATTTTTTTTTTGTTGCTTGCTCTCTGGACAATATCTTGTGCATGATAGACTTTTTCAAAACTCGACTAATATCTACGACAGTGGTGGGCAACCTGTGGACCGCGACACACTAGTATACCCTCTAAAAATGTCAAGAACCCTATACCATGTAAGGTTTCGATCGAGGCTGCAACCATATGTACTGCGGCACACTACTTTCTCGCCAAAATGTCATAAGCCTTGTGTCGTGTCCAGTTTCGATCGATGCTGCAACCAATGAGTGCTGCGGTACACTGACGAACCAAGAACCGGATCTCGTGTGCGATTATGGGCAATGCTTACAATCAAATGTGTATACCAAACCACAGCATGTGTCACACCATACAGCTTACCCACCTCTGACCCACAATAATGTATATTACCAACAAACACAGTCTCTAGCTGCTATAAAGCACAAGATAAGAATATTATTGGCATAAATAAATTATTTTTTACATAGCAGGAAGTCAATTGACCAATTTTTATTTATTTTTAGATTGGTTCATGCTCTTGTTCTGATTGATTTTTTAACACTTTTGATTGCCAGATCACTTGACCAGAACATTTGATGTTTATTTTTATTGACACAAGACCATGTAATTAAGTTTTGTCGGAATTTTTTTGGAATTAATTGAAATTTTTATATTTGCTGAATTGGTTTTTGATGGATTTGAGAGGTCTTTGACATCAAAGTGTGGATAATTTAAGGACTAAGTCAAATTGAGAATTAGCAGGGTTGGGATTTAGGTTTTCATGCGAAATTGACCGGTTTAGTCTCCAGAGTTGGCAGGTCTACAATTTGGAGACCAATGGAAATGGGGTTTGGACTTCGTCGAACCCGATCTGTAAGAAAAGTGTAGTCTGGATTCAAGTCAAGACGCCTTTTTTTACTTTTATAGTTCGGACTTCCAAAGTACTGTCAACTTTGATACTTTCCTCACATGAAACATCTAACCCGAGGAGCACAAGTTGCCTAATTGATCGAAAATCCATCCCCAGGCCGTCCTCTGACTCTGTTTTAATCCGGCTTACTTACTTACATGCCAATTTCCGATACCAAGTGCACTACTATCTCTATCGACAGATTCCTTCTAAGGGAATCCGGCAATCCTCCTATATCACATTGTCTTTGTTTCCAGAGGCACCATCCTAGAGTCACACCAACCTGCTGCTGAATTTCAGATCCATTACCCGACTTCTGCCATTCTGATAAGTCATTCTACATTCTTGCATGCTTTACAGACTTTAAGAATCAGTCATTAACCTGATTTTAGCACCAAAAACTACATATAGTATAACAGTATGTAAATTATTAATGTTTTTGAAGGAACGTGACTAGCAAGAGTTATGAATATCATTCATTTGACACATGCTAAATTTGTGGTACCACAGGTACCGTAAGTCAGTCTTATTTGCATCTAAATGGACATATTTTTAGTACCGAGAGTACAATCTGATAAATAAAGTCAAAATTTGATGATTCTGGCCAATTCTGAATTACATCATGCATTTTAAAATCCTGTTAATCCACAACAACATTAATCGCCGCAATGACCAGCAAATAGTCAATTAACATGCTTTATTTTCTCAATCAATCTATTCTATCCAAAAAAAATTGAATTATTAATATGAAAAATAATTAAATGATTTCAATCCTTTCCAAAAAATTAGCTACGAATTACGTCTTGCATGTCTTTTAAGCATCCAATGACTTCCTTATTCTTTTAATTAACTTTTTCATAATTGCTAATAAATCAAAATATTTAATTAAATAGAATTTGTGACAAAGCGTGCACGTGATGCACTTAGTGTATGCTCAAGCCATAAAGAAGCCTGCATGACGATCAAGAACGACCAATAAAGACATCAAAACTTGAAATTAGTGCACTAAACTGGAATGGCATTTGCAATGGTATTTGAAAATACATTTTTATTAATTCATTGACAGCTCGAAACAAGAATTGGATATACAATATTTAAAATACCAGCGATGCCTTCAAAAATTTTTTGTTACTATCAATTGCAATATTATACAAACTTGAAAGTTTATTTTAAAGACTGAAATGACCTTTGTGAGTTTAAAGTCCGGAGGTAAAAACAGCACAAAGATCATCAAAATGTCGATGGGATGTCAGGAGCTTGACCAAATATTTAAATAATAATTATGACTTGTTTTATTGCGAATTAATGACGGGATCAAGAGCAAATTATGTCGAAAATTGAGAAATGAGACTGGTATTAATCAAGTCGGAAATTTTTGGTGAAACTTTTTGACATTGTCTGATTATGAATCATACTCAATAGGCTGTGAAATTTGCATAAAAATTCACTCAGCATGCCATGAGGTGTATTGAGGGGGGACAAGTGGGAGGAGAGATGGATGTCGGTTTTGGGGTCAAACGACCTCCCTCCCTCATGTCCTGCTCTCCAATTTTGGACCAAAACTCTTCAATTTGTTAAAGTATTCCTCGAATTCCCTGACTACGTATCCAACATGCCTCCACAAAGGGCTGCTGCCCCATGATTGATCACAAATCAAGTTCCATTGAGTAATATTTTTATGGAACCTACTTCCAATATCACTCAATTTACTTTTTATTATTTTGACATTTTCAAGTCAATTACATGCTGGATTTTAAAGCCAATTTTTAGTGTCCATATCACACTTGACTATATATCATGTTATGATGGATATTCGCATGTTAAAATGAAATTATCCTCTATTCAAACAAACATATTTTGATTGATTTATTGTGCTTATTTACGCTTATATTATAGTAAATAAAAATAATGTATGGAACTTAAATTTCTCTTCAAAAGTGCCGTGAAATGGCAACGACTAAAATTAAATTAGACATAAAATAAAGCTTTTTTTTTTTGTAGATTGTGCATTATTTTTGCATGAAGGCATTAAAAAAGATTTGCAAAATTAAGTGAGTCCCTCATCAAGAAAGTCTTCTTTCTCGACATAAATGTACGAACAATATTGGTGATTAAGTCTGAATAATGACAGTCAATTTTTTGTGTGGTTTTGTTTGATATGAGAAAGTTGAAGAGCCAATTTGTCTGTTGGGTGGGGAATTAGAATAAGTTGCAGAAGAAATAGCTTACAATGACTAGATAAAGGAATGAACCTTTTTATTTATTGATGTAGTGTCTTATAGTACTTAGACTGAGTAGAATCTTTGGGTATTAATCCTTATAAATGCTATTTTGTCACAGCAACAGTGAGAATTCTGTGGTCGAGTGGTTAAGCAATATACCGACTATCTACAATACACTTTTGTGAGGTCGTGGGTTCGATTCCTGTCAAAATCCAATCTTTAAATCTCTATTTAGAGCCCTGAACAGCACAAGTCGGTCTAATCGATTCAAAATCTGGCACCAAGCTGGCGTGACTTCAGCAAGATCCCGGAATCCAGCACCAAGTCAGAGCCACGACGGTTCGGTGCAGATTTTGGTTTAAATCCCGGCATCTTGCTATTTTTAAGTTGGCTTGAAGCTGGATTTTCAATCGATTATTCAATTTTTTCTATTCAGTCGATATGACAAGGATTCGCTTAATGTTCACAACAATCCTGTTAACTGTATCATCCCTTCCATTGTCATTTATGCATCTGACTAGCTAAATCTATCTTCAAACATTACAAAACAGCTTCTAATCTCCATTAAACTCAAGAATACCTCAATCTAACCACAAAGTAAACCACAAAAGAGGTTAAACTCAGGTCATTCAGTCTGTATGTACCATTAAACTTAAAGTGCACTTAATTCAATTGTTTGATTTTATCACCATCCTAAAAATCAAGTGATGTCCAACTTTTTTTGTGAGATTTTAAGTAAAAAATGAGATGATGCAATTGCTTATTGAGTGCATGACACTTAGCCAAAGAGTCATAAGACACAAAAATTAATGCACGAGTTCCTGGAAGAGCCCTTAACTTGATCTCAATAGACTCAAGAATTGGTAAAGTCTGAATGGCCCAAAAATGCGCATTGAACGTGCCAAAAACTTTCTTCGCACTTTTAATCCACAAAAAAAGTGAAAAAGTTCGCATTTATGCTGGCAAAAAATGTTTGGTTGATACTTTTATGGTTGCCATAATAGAAAATAACATACATGCATTATCATAAGAGACATTAACTTACTGAGCACAGTGAAATCTCAAAATTATTATATTTTGTATCTGCATGATGAAATGGAAAGTTTAAGCTGCAAAATACACGACAGATTATCGTTTTGTTGCCATTACACATTATTGTTATTATATTATTATTTTTTTGGGTACCAAATGGAAGTCTCATTAATAATTTTGTTTCATGAGCCTTCATAAGCGTATGTAGATTGAGATGTACGATGTGAGATATGAACGATACTTATAGTGTTGATGAGTACTATAAATGTGCAATGATGATGATGAGAAATAATTTAATTTTCTAATAATGCAGACAATTGATTAGAAGCTAGCAAATTGACCACTTTTTGGGGCTGCTCAATGGCTGTGCAAAATAATTCCAGTTAACCAAATAATTACGGCAGTTACGCAAGTCAGAGAAAATAATTTTTTTGACTAAAGCAGTTGTGGGAAACCTTTTGTTTTTTGCGACACACCTTGGTAAAGAGACAGGACTGAAACTGCATACGGCATACCTGCTTACTTACTTTGCTGACCGTATAGATCAACAGTGATCCATGGCAGACTTCTGCCTGCCAATTGTCAATACGCACGCTTCATACAGTTTATGGTATATCCACATTTTTTTGAGATAAACAAGTGTGCCGCAGCTCACAGGTCACCCATCCCTGGACTATAGTCACCTATTGAGTCATATACAGCACAAAATATTGATAATTGCACTATGGGGCAAAATGAAAAAAAAAGGGACATTCACTTTGTTTTTTGGACTTTTTCGAATTACATCTAGTGGGTATTATTTTCTTGTAGTACATATAACAATAGACTTGCATGCCAAATTTCAGGTCATTTGGTGCTGTTTGGTCGATTCTGGAGCTGTTTAAAGTTGAAAAGTAGTGAAAAAACAGATTTTTTCACATCTTGTTTGACTCGGGAAATTCCATATTTAATTAAAAGATATTGAAAAACGGTTTTCGGTTCCTAATTGTACTATATAAGAGCTTTAATTTTATATACTGAAAAGTTTATATGTACTGGGTTTTAATGGCAGGGCTTTAGAAAATGTATGAAAATACCAGGAAAAAAAGCTTCAGGCGTCCGGAACTAACATTTTTAGGTCGATTTCCCCATACGGAGCTATACTAGCTTAAAGTACTTACTTTCTAGTTTTCAAAACCGTTAAAACCTTTACAATAAGTACTGGGGAGCAAAAGTTATTGCATTTTAAGTTTTGGACGAATTTTTTCTCAAAACTAATATTTCTGAGATAAATTTGGAAAATATCATTTTGAAAAAGTTTTTTTATGTGTTTGTATGCATTTAGTCATTCAAGAACGATTTATGAAGAAATTTTTAGAAAAAGTTCAAAATTCGCCGAGTTAGAGGTACATATGCTATTTGACGACTTGACCCTTTTTCTCATCACTCAAACTGCTATAACTTTTACATGACTAAATATTTTTCAGTTCTGTTTCTTGTTTAGTATAGCTTGTTATAATACCTTTCCAACAATATATAATACTTAATATTTGGAAGTAGTCTTGGTCGTGAAAACGGACCCTGTTTGTGACTGACCCTTTTCAAAGAAATTTTCAAAAAAGTCATTTCTAAAACTACCACTTAGAAAATAAATAATACAATATTTTTGTGTTTTTCATGTCAAAATATGATAGTTATAAATCTCAAAACACAAAAAATCTCATTTTGTAAACTTTCTGCAACTTTAGGGGCCTTCATAGGTAATACTCAGGTAGTCTCTCAATTCTCAGATATGAAATATTTTTATTGACTTTTTTTGATTGATATTGAATATTTACACTTATTTTGTGCAAAATATATCAATTTTAAAAAGTTTGGGTCGAAAAAAAGTGATTTTTGACTATTTTGTTAAAAACAGGCTTAGGTAGGCCACATTTAAGGCACACCAGTAACCACTATGATTAAGTTCTATACATGTTTTGTACATATTTATAAAGGTAATAGTAGTAACTAGCAATAACAGAAAACAGAATGCAAAAATGTTGGTTCTAAAAAAAGTTATAGTCATTTGAGTGGCCAAAAAAGGGTCGAGGAGGGCAACCAGCATAGGCAAAAACACAAAAATTCAAAATTTTACGTTTATTTTGACAAAAAATACAATATTTTGAATTATTATGACATAAAAATAATTTTATTACAAAAAATTTCAAGAATTTCATTAAAATTTTGAATTTTTATGTTTTTGCCTATGCTGGTTGCCCTCCTCGACCCTTTTTTGGCCACTCAAATGACTATAACTTTTTTTAGAACCAACATTTTTGCATTCTGTTTTCTGTTATTGCTAGTTACTACTATTACCTTTATAAATATGTACAAAACATGTATAGAACTTAATCATAGTGGTTACTGGTGTGCCTTAAATGTGGCCTACCTAAGCCTGTTTTTAACAAAATAATCAAAAATCACTTTTTTTCGACCCAAACTTTTTAAAATTGATATATTTTGCACAAAGTAAGTGTAAATATTCAATATCAATCAAAAAAAGTCAATAAAAATATTTCATATCTGAGAATTGAGAGACTACCTGAGTATTACCTATGAAGGCCCCTAAAGTTGCAGAAAGTTTACAAAATGAGATTTTTGTGTTTTGAGATTTATAACTATCATATTTTGACATGAAAAACACAAAAATATTGTATTATTTATTTTCTAAGTGGTAGTTTTAGAAATGACTTTTTTGAAAATTTCTTTGAAAAGGGTCAGTCACAAACAGGGTCCGTTTTCACGACCAAGACTACTTCCAAATATTAAGTATTATATATTGTTGGAAAGGTATTATAACAAGCTATACTAAACAAGAAACAGAACTGAAAAATATTTAGTCATGTAAAAGTTATAGCAGTTTGAGTGATGAGAAAAAGGGTCAAGTCGTCAAATAGCATATGTACCTCTAACTCGGCGAATTTTGAACTTTTTCTAAAAATTTCTTCATAAATCGTTCTTGAATGACTAAATGCATACAAACACATAAAAAAACTTTTTCAAAATGATATTTTCCAAATTTATCTCAGAAATATTAGTTTTGAGAAAAAAATTCGTCCAAAACTTAAAATGCAATAACTTTTGCTCCCCAGTACTTATTGTAAAGGTTTTAACGGTTTTGAAAACTAGAAAGTAAGTACTTTAAGCTAGTATAGCTCCGTATGGGGGAAATCGACCTAAAAATGTTAGTTCCGGACGCCTGAAGCTTTTTTTCCTGGTATTTTCATACATTTTCTAAAGCCCTGCCATTAAAACCCAGTACATATAAACTTTCCAGTATATAAAATTAAAGCTCTTATATAGTACAATTAGGAACCGAAAACCGTTTTTCAATATCTTTTAATTAAATATGGAATTTCCCGAGTCAAACAAGATGTGAAAAAATCTGTTTTTTCACTACTTTTCAACTTTAAACAGCTCCAGAATCGACCAAACAGCACCAAATGACCTGAAATTTGGCATGCAAGTCTATTGTTACATGTACTACAAGAAAATAATACCCACTAGATGTAATTCGAAAAAGTCCAAAAAACAAAGTGAATGTCCCTTTTTTACCTCGTTTTTCTTAACTTGCTTTCTTGTCTGTCTGTCTGTCTGTCTATCTGTCTGTCTTGATCAAATCTTGCGATTGAATTTTGGACCACTTCTACTGCTCCAATCGAGCCGAAATTTTTTATGGATGTGTATTCTCGATGACAATACAATATTCAAGCATTTGTGAATCATAAAACTGCTTGGTTATGCTATAATTAATTAATTTTTAAAACAAGATTACGTATCACATACATTTTACGTACGTAATTTTTACGTAGTCTTTAAAAATTTTATTTTTCAAAAATTCCAAGCCGGTCATGAGTTCAAGTCTCAAATTTTCCAACTTTTTTTGTCGTACTTTTTCAATTCTTTTTCACACTTTCTTGATAATTTATAATGTTTAAAGACAGAATTTTCCATTTTCACACTTTTCTAAGCTATTTTCCAATGTTTTCTTGGAGTTTAAAATTTTTCATCACGCATTTTCACACAAAATTTTACTTTCGAAAGAACTATTCCTTGACTATCAGAAATCAAATTTAAATAAAAGCTAATATATAAATTTCTTGATAATAGTAATAATTATAATAATTATATTAAATAACAACTTTTTGTTATTAATACTATGAATTGCCGTGCATTAAAACAAAAATTATATGTCGTGGTGGCGTAATGGTTAGAGTGCAGGTCATAGTAAACATGAGGTCATGAGTTCAAGACTAGGCATGAGCATTACTTTTTTTATCATTTTCTTTTTTTTGGATAATTTTTTGTTCATAAAATTCAATGTTTTGATTTTGTACTAGCTTAATTCTTCAAACTTATGCCAAGCGAAGCTTGGCCTATCGGTCTAGCTTAGTACTTCAAACTTATGCCAAGCGAAGCTTGGCTTATCGGTCTAGCTTAGTTCTTCAAACTTATGCCAAGCGAAGCTTGGCCTACCGGTCTAGCTTAGTTCTTCAAACTTATGCCAAGCGAAGCTTGGCCTATCGGTCTAGCTTAGTTCTTCAAACTTATGCCAAGCGAAGCTTGGCCTATCGGTCTAGCTTAGTTCTTCAAACTTATGCCAAGCGAAGCTTGGCCTATCGGTCTAGCTTAGTTCTTCAAACTAATGCCAAGCGAAGCTTGGCCTATCGGTCTAGCTTAGTTCTTCAAACTTATGCCAAGCGAAGCTTGGCCTATCGGTCTAGCTTAGTTCTTCAAACTTATGCCAAGCGAAGCTTGGCCTACCGGTCTAGCTTAGTTCTTCAAACTAATGCCAAGCGAAGCTTGGCCTATCGGTCTAGCTTAGTTCTTCAAACTTATGCCAAGCGAAGCTTGGCCTACCGGTCTAGCTTAGTTCTTCAAACTTATGCCAAGCGAAGCTTGGCCTATCGGTCTAGCTTAGTTCTTCAAACTAATGCCAAGCGAAGCTTGGCCTATCGGTCTAGCTTAGTTCTTCAAACTTATGCCAAGCGAAGCTTGGCCTATCGGTCTAGCTTAGTTCTTCAAACTTATGCCAAGCGAAGCTTGGCCTACCGGTCTAGCTTAGTTCTTCAAACTTATGCCAAGCGAAGCTTGGCCTACCGGTCTAGCTTAGTTCTTCAAACTTATGCCAAGCGAAGCTTGGCCTACCGGTCTAGCTTAGTTCTTCAAACTTATGCCAAGCGAAGCATGGCCTACCGGTCCAGCTTAGTTCTTCAAACTTATGCCAAGCGAAGCTTGGCCTACCGGTCTAGCTTAGTTCTTCAAACTTATGCCAAGCGAAGCATGGCCTACCGGTCCAGCTTAGTTCTTCAAACTTATGCCAAGTGAAGCTTGGCCTATCGGTCTAGCCTAGCTTCTTCAAACTTATGCCAAGCGAAGCTTGGCCTACCGGTCTAGCTTAGTTCTTCAAACTTATGCCAAGCGAAGCTTGGCCTACCGGTCTAGCTTAGTTCTTCAAACTTATGCCAAGCGAAGCATGGCCTACCGGTCCAGCTTAGTTCTTCAAACTTATGCCAAGCGAAGCTTGGCCTATCGGTCTAGCTTAGTTCTTCAAACTTATGCCAAGTGAAGCTTGGCCTATCGGTCTAGCCTAGCTTCTTCAAACTTATGCCAAGCGAAGCTTGGCCTACCGGTCTAGCTTAGTTCTTCAAACTAATGCCAAGCGAAGCTTGGCCTATCGGTCTAGCTTAGTTCTTCAAACTTATGCCAAGCGAAGCTTGGCCTATCGGTCTAGCTTAGTTCTTCAAACTTATGCCAAGCGAAGCTTGGCCTACCGGTCTAGCTTAGTTCTTCAAACTAATGCCAAGCGAAGCTTGGCCTATCGGTCTAGCTTAGTTCTTCAAACTTATGCCAAGCGAAGCTTGGCCTACCGGTCTAGCTTAGTTCTTCAAACTAATGCCAAGCGAAGCTTGGCCTATCGGTCTAGCTTAGTTCTTCAAACTTATGCCAAGCGAAGCTTGGCCTACCGGTCTAGCTTAGTTCTTCAAACTTATGCCAAGCGAAGCTTGGCCTACCGGTCTAGCTTAGTTCTTCAAACTTATGCCAAGCGAAGCTTGGCCTACCGGTCTAGCTTAGTTCTTCAAACTTATGCCAAGCGAAGCTTGGCCTATCGGTCTAGCTTAGTTCTTCAAACTTATGCCAAGCGAAGCTTGGCCTACCGGTCTAGCTTAGTTCTTCAAACTAATGCCAAGCGAAGCTTGGCCTATCGGTCTAGCTTAGTTCTTCAAGCTTATGCCAAGCGAAGCTTGGCCTACCGGTCTAGCTTAGTTCTTCAAACTTATGCCAAGCGAAGCTTGGCCTATCGGTCTAGCTTAGTTCTTCAAACTAATGCCAAGCGAAGCTTGGCCTATCGGTCTAGCTTAGTTCTTCAAACTTATGCCAAGCGAAGCTTGGCTTATCGGTCTAGCTTAGTTCTTCAAACTTATGCCAAGCGAAGCTTGGCCTACCGGTCTAGCTTAGTTCTTCAAACTTATGCCAAGCGAAGCTTGGCCTACCGGTCTAGCTTAGTTCTTCAAACTTATGCCAAGCGAAGCTTGGCCTACCGGTCTAGCTTAGTTCTTCAAACTTATGCCAAGCGAAGCATGGCCTACCGGTCCAGCTTAGTTCTTCAAACTTATGCCAAGCGAAGCTTGGCCTACCGGTCTAGCTTAGTTCTTCAAACTTATGCCAAGCGAAGCATGGCCTACCGGTCCAGCTTAGTTCTTCAAACTTATGCCAAGTGAAGCTTGGCCTATCGGTCTAGCCTAGCTTCTTCAAACTTATGCCAAGCGAAGCTTGGCCTACCGGTCTAGCTTAGTTCTTCAAACTTATGCCAAGCGAAGCTTGGCCTACCGGTCTAGCTTAGTTCTTCAAACTTATGCCAAGCGAAGCATGGCCTACCGGTCCAGCTTAGTTCTTCAAACTTATGCCAAGCGAAGCTTGGCCTATCGGTCTAGCTTAGTTCTTCAAACTTATGCCAAGTGAAGCTTGGCCTATCGGTCTAGCCTAGCTTCTTCAAACTTATGCCAAGCGAAGCTTGGCCTACCGATCTAGCTTAGTTCTTCAAACTTATGCCAAGCGAAGCTTGGCCTACCGGTCTAGCTTAGTTCTTCAAACTTATGCCAAGCAAAGCTTGGCCTATCGGTCTAGCTTAGTTCTTCAAACTTATGCCAAGCGAAGCTTGGCCTACCGGTCTAGCTTAGTTCTTCAAACTTATGCCAAGCGAAGCTTGGCCTACCGGTCTAGCTTAGTTCTTCAAACTAATGCCAAGCGAAGCTTGGCCTATCGGTCTAGCTTAGTTCTTCAAACTTATGCCAAGCGAAGCTTGGCCTATCGGTCTAGCTTAGTTCTTCAAACTTATGCCAAGCGAAGCTTGGCCTACCGGTCTAGCTTAGTTCTTCAAACTTATGCCAAGCGAAGCTTGGCCTACCGGTCTAGCTTAGTTCTTCAAACTTATGCCAAGCGAAGCTTGGCCTACCGGTCTAGCTTAGTTCTTCAAACTTATGCCAAGCGAAGCTTGGCCTACCGGTCTAGCTTAGTTCTTCAAACTTATGCCAAGCGAAGCTTGGCCTACCGGTCTAGCTTAGTTCTTCAAACTTATGCCAAGCGAAGCTTGGCCTACCGGTCTAGCTTAGTTCTTCAAACTTATGCCAAGCGAAGCTTGGCCTACCGGTCTAGCTTAGTTCTTCAAACTTATGCCAAGCGAAGCTTGGCCTACCGGTCTAGCTTAGTTCTTCAAACTTATGCCAAGCGAAGCTTGGCCTATCGGTCTAGCTTAGTTCTTCAAACTTATGCCAAGCGAAGCTTGGCCTACCGGTCTAGCTTAGTTCTTCAAACTTATGCCAAGCGAAGCATGGCCTATCGGTCTAGCTTAGTTCTTCAAACTTATGCCAAGCGAAGCTTGGCCTACCGGTCTAGCTTAGTTCTTCAAACTTATGCCAAGCGAAGCTTGGCCTACCGGCCTTGTTTAGTTCTTCAAACTTATGCCAAAAACTTGGCCTATCGGTCTAGCTCAAACCTTCAAACATGTTCCAAGATTATCAAAATATTAAATTAAAGAATCATTTGACTAAAAAGTTGAAAATAAAATACTTTATAAAAAAAAAACTTTTTAAAAAAACCTCGTTTTTCGCGTAGACTAAAAAGTAAAAAATAACTTTTATTTTGTGCTGTAGAGAAATTGGTTTGAAAGTTGAGACCACACATGAATTACAAACATGTACCTTGACTTTATCGTATAGTTCTACAACTAAAAACGAGGGCGCGAAGCTTTGATAAAATTCTGATACCAGGCGCCCTCGTTTTTAGTTGTAGAACTATACGATAAAGTCAAGGTACATGTTTGTAATTCATGTGTGGTCTCAACTTTCAAACCAATTTCTCTACAGCACAAAATAAAAGTTATTTTTTACTTTTTAGTCTACGCGAAAAACGAGGTTTTTTTAAAAAGTTTTTTTTTTATAAAGTATTTTTTTCATTTTGCCCCATAGTGAATTGTCGAAAATCATGCAATTTGACATCGACAGCACCAAAGATAATGCTGGCAAAAATAAATTATGAGACAATAAAATTAACAATTTAAGTTATTAATGAAGCATGAAGAGAAACAGCGTACAGTAATTGTAACATTTTGTTGTCTAAAGGAATTTTCAGCTTAACTAAACTTTACCTTACGTTGACTGACATTCAAACCAAACCTACGTGTGTTGGAATGCAAATGGAATCATCGACATTACACCATCGTCATCATCATCACCATCCAAGCTTTATTGAATTAAATTGAGTAATAACTTAATGTAATCGATGACGTAGGATCAATTTACTTCTTATTTTAGTAATGTAGAAACATCTCCACAACATTTTCATGTCTCTTTTGCATTATATATTTTTTAAATACCTAAGAACGAGTATGATGTCATTGTGCTTTTTGAAAACATGAAGATCTAAGTATAGACTCTTCATTGTAAAATTCTTTTGTCTTCTCGTCGCTTATGGCCTCATCTCTTTACTACTAGTCAAGATGTTGGGAAGAAGAGGACAACGATTTATTAATGCAATTTGGTGTCTAATTGAAGATTCTTATTCAGGCGTGTTTGTAGTTGTGTCGTACTTCTGTTATTTTTTTTTGGAGGTCGGAACTAAATGAATGGATTCTTTAGAATTTTGTGGGAATTTAAACGTAACGTTGAGAATGAATTGGGAATTATTTGCTCCTCAGTCTGGAATTAATTGCTTCAGACTGTAGTGTTCCTAATTTAGGGTGTAGCTATGTGTGATATCCAACCGGCACCTCCCTACCCCATCCCCGAATACGCCCATGGGCACTTCGAGTGGATGACTTCGAAAGGACGGACATATCATAGCAAGTTCCTTAAATGTCAAGCTTACAACTAGATGGACTAATCACAGCATGTTCTATTGAACCTCTAGCTCTATCTTTAGTTCTAAGGACGATTATTGTCATTTTAATCCGATTTGTCCTTCTTAGAACCGGACATACAACTAGTTCTTCTACTTCAATATTGTTCTTCTTACCGGCACTCATCCTTTGATCCATCTTAATGTCTCATGACACTTATTCTAGCATTGACCTCCCCGAAAGGACAAAAATTACAATTTGTCGACCTATCAGGCAATAAATCTTCAGCAATAATAATATTTTCCTATATATTTTTTCGCATCTTTCTAAGCAGTTAACTGCGATGTTGTCGGCGTGACATTTGTACAGCTGAAAATGTGTTCATTCAAGAGGTCATTCAGCAAATCATTGCTTTGAGATCATCATCAAGCCGTCCTGTGAAGCTTTTTTTCTTTATGTGAGTTTTGCGAATCTTTTTGTTCCTTTGTATTGGATATATTTTGATTCTGACACTTTTAATTTAAGTCTGATGATCTGTTCCAGTGACCTAAAGAAGCCGAAAAAAAGAGAAAATTTTCTCATCAGAATTACATAACACGACAGCAATAAGCCATCCACATGTTACTCAACAATAATCTTCAAAATTAATTCTCTAATTCGCATGGAAGTTGCAAAAATGTGCCATAAAAAATTAATTAACTAAGTATCCAAATCAATGGCACTCAAATACCAACATCGGCACACACAAAAAAGCAATTACAAAGCACCGAAGCATCTTGAATCTGATTAATTAAACTGGAATAATAGATTTTTTATCAACAATTGGAATTGGCAAATTTAACTGGAAACGATACTGATTCTTAAGCAATTAGCGGATAATGATGAATATTATTTGCGGACCAAAAAACTTGAAGAACATGAAGAAGTTATTTCAGCTTAATTACATTATTTCGCAAGTAAGTGAGTAGTGACAAACCCTAACTGTTTCTCTTCTCATTATTCTTATTACTACATGTATGACTTATTATATATTATTAGCGTTTAACTCATACATTTCAAGTGTAATGGATGTCTAAAAAAGAATAAGAATTAAGTGGGCAAAAAAAAGGCAGAAGCGAATTTTAATCATCATATTTACTCTGCAATTACTTGAGTAGCAGCAACAACAGAACAAAGATTTTCATCAGAGTGTGGCTTTCTCAAAAGCGACCGTTAAATTTTTTCAAAAAAAAAAAAATTGTTATATGCAATATTCAAATTTTTTTTGACCGTTACATTTACTTTTATTTGTAACGTAAATTTTTATTTTAAAATAAGTTGATTTCGAATAGTTCGAATTAAATTTCAATGCAAATTGTCTGACAATTAAAAGCAACTTCTGTTCCTTAATCAACAATTTTATTGCCTTTTTGTCTCTCTATTCCTGTACCGTAGTCGAGGTACATAACCTTCAATTGGCTATTTCTACATCTTAAGACTCGTTGAGTCGTTGGATAAAAATGCAGTTTTTTGAGCATTAAAAATGACTTAAAAGAAAGAAATAAAAAAAAAAAAATCTCGTTTTCATTATACCAACACATTAAACTAGGTCAGTGGCAAAAAAATATAGCAAGAAATCAACCAACACATTACAAATTTTTTTACATACAAATGTATCGACGTTGCATGTGCATTTGCCAGGGTGGGGAGAGTTTTGTGAAATAAATCAAAACTCAAAACTCAAAATGAGAATTTGATTTAAATTCATTGAAAAAATGAGTTTGAATTTGAATTTGAATTTTTTTCATTTCGAAAATGAGTTTGAGTTTTTTTTTAAACTCAAAACTCAAGTTGAGTTGAGTTTTGAGTTTGAGTTTAAACTCAAATCCAAACCCAGCTTGAATTAAAAGTTCTCTTGTAGAATTTCTTAAGATTTTTCATAAATTAAATTGAATACTGCTATATAATTGGAATTGCACCTGGTTTTAAATTTGTTCCTTCATCTTTTGGTTCCAAAATATTTGAAATAAAAATTAGAGCAACCAATGACTTTCTGAACTTTCATGAGAAAAATATTATTTGTTGATTCTTCTGTTGTTTGTGACTTATTGCTTGCAAGAAATGATTGAATATTATGGATTATTGCTGGATATGACCGCAAATGAGGAACTGGCCACTTCCAGTGCTGAAAATTCTTTTTTCATGCAGTTTTCGCCAAACAAATATGACAAGTTGTTTTTTATCACTCAGAGTACTGAAAGGGCACTGGAACTGCCTGGTTCCTCTACATCCACAAAAAATTTTTTTGTTCCTTTTTCATCAAGGAACCACCTCTGAAAGTTTGAAAATTTTTGTTGGAACTGACCGGTTCCTTTGGTACCTGATAGCTCCATACGTCTGAAAATAATGCTATTTGATTTTGGAACTTCATAAAAGTTGTCAATGTACATCAGGTACCAAAGGAACCGGTCAGTTCCAACAAAAATTTTCAAACTTTCAGAGGTGATTCCTTGATGAAAAAGGAATAAAATTTTTTTTTGTGGATGTAGAGGAACCAGGCAGTTCCAGTGCCCTTTCAGTACTCTGAGTGACTAAATCCAATTCAGAACACTTTATACAATCAAATGGATTAAAACAAAATTTTGTGTCATTGGAAGTGATCTGTTCCTCACATTCAGCTACTTCCAATCATCATAGATCACGCTCGTCTATGTGGGCTCCATTTCGTACAAGCAATAAGCTACAAACCACGAAAGAATCAACAAATAATATTTTTCTCATGAAAGTTCAGAAAGTCATTGGTTGCTGTAATTTTTATTTCAGTTGGAACTCCATAAAACCAATTTGTTGGACATGAAATGCATAAACTAACCAGAAACTGCTGAACTGTTTAGCAAATCATATTAATTCACAAAATTCTTTAGACATTCAATGAATGAATTTTTTATTCAAGGTGAGTTTGATTTGAGTTTAAACTCAAACTCAAAACTCAACTCAATTTGTATTGAGTTTGAATTTTTTTAAAAAACTCAAACTCATTTTCGAAGAAAAAAAAACTCAAATTCAAATTCAACTCAATGAAAAATGAGTTCATTTTTGAGTTTTGATTTAACTCACCCACCCTGGCATTTGCACAGTATGATATGCATGTTTATTATGTCCAAAAAGACTTTATATTTTTTGAGCTTGTAAATAATTTCAACATTGATATGTCAACAATTTTACTTTAAACTATTTTAATGATTTCCTTATATCATGCAATTGGTTTGATTTTTTTTTTCTTTCTTAAGGTGCTAATTTATACTTCCATGACTTGGTGTGCTATGAGCTAATTTTAGTTTTATATTTGAAAGTTGTTTGACTATGGGTCTATGATTAATTCTGCACAATGGTGATATATATTAATTGTTGAATGGGATTTGAGGGAAAAATAGGTGGAAATTCTTAGGTACTTAAATATTACAAGTCTAACTTACTTTGCTGCCCGTACAGATCAATTGTGATCTATGAACTCTCTTATATGTCGGCTGAAATTTAACCTATCACTTGCTATTGCTTGAACAATACAACATCCAGTAAAAATATCGTTGATTCCGACTAAAATGATAAAAAAGTAGAAAACGATGCTTAGAAAATGGATTATTCATTATCCGAGTCATCTATAAACAGCAATTCAACATAACTAGATAATGAATTACGTGCAAAATGCCATAAAATCTCAAAAATTCATATTTGATTAATTTTAAATGATAAATAACGCCTTACCTACTGAAATTAAAGCACTAAATTGATATTGTTTCATTTATATTACTCTTAATTCATCCAATACATTTCAGAACTCATTATTTTCTCACAACTCATTATTTTCTCACAAATTATTAATTCTTACACTTTCAAAGCACATTGTTTACAATTTTTTACTAAAGTTCAAATTTTGAACCTTTAGATTTTGTAGAAAATTCAAAAATTAACGGTTTTTTGTAGAAATCTATCAGATGAGTGTTTCTGAACTGATGAATTCAGTTTAAACGGTTAATTGCTACCTTTACAACGTGTTATACCTCATATTTTATGTTCTTTGATTTAATATTAATGAACTGGTTTCTTAAAAGCTAATAAAACAGCATTCAGAGCAAATGAACAATGTTTTTACGAGATAGAGAAAGTCCTTCCGGATCATCATGATATTCGTGTTAATTTTAATCACAAGCAAAGGTTGTCGACCTCTCAAGGCAAATTCCGGAACACATGGCTACTTCTAAGCTCTACAAAAAAGCATTTTAATTAAAATTTCCATGCCAACTTGATCAATTTATTTCAATTAAATGCATGCAAATAAGTCTCTATTCTTTATTCACACTCAATGCACCATTATTACACAATTAAATATGGAAATATGAGAAATGAAGCACGGGCATTCCATTTAAACTATTTTTCACCAAACAGATCATTCAAGTGTTTATTAACCTCCTGAAATACCTTAAAAAGGTCAATCGCATGAAACAAAAAAAAATATGAATTTAATAAAAATTGCATTACGATTGACTTCTGATAGCCAGAAATTGCAATCATTTTCCACCTCGTTAGCCTCGTCGTGTCGCACGAGTACCAGCAACAAACAAAGTAAAAGGAAGAAAATTAATGTAGAAAAAAAGAGTACAGCATGAATATTTCTATAATTTCGTGCATTACGACTGTTGCTGACCCAATGGTAATGTGACGAGTGCATTGATACGATATCCTACTACTGAGCTGTAACTTTATGGTGATTAAAATGTGCAAAATGTTTAAGGCCGCTCCCACAACGAAAAAAAAAAGGAACAAAACAATGATATTATTAATTATGATACATACATTCTGTTGTTACTATTGTTACATGCTGCAGTGAAGTGTGAAAATGGAAATTGCTGCAAATTCCCAGTAAAAATGCTCGAGATGTTAGTGTAAAAATTTATTGTGGTCCATTTTAAGACAAGGAATTTATTTTGTACAATCGAAATTCTTTACATGAGGCTTAATTGTTTTCGTTATGTGTGGCCTGAAAGTTGGTTATTGTTAGTTGTTGGGCTCAGGAGTTACAGAAAGTTTTGGAATGTTTAGTTATGCTTTGAAGTTTGCCGTTTTGGGTCTCATGTCACACTACCTAGGAAATGTGGGATATTAACATTGAGTCTTTATACCCAACAAACCTTGTTGCAAGCAACAACTGACCATTTGTCGCGTCACGTAACATCCGAATGTCCACATGATGCATTGAACTGTTTCAGTCAAGTTTGGTTATTTATTGGTTCATCAATTGACAGAACATTTATTTTAAGTGGGGATGCATGTAAAAGTAATTCGGTAATCGACGTACATATAGTGCCATATATAGGATGCTGATGCATTTACATGTTCTTGAGTGTTATTTGGGAATGACATGGGACATTTGATTTCTTGTGAATTACAAGTTTTCAGCCAAAAATAAGAATTCAGAATCAACATGATTTCAGCAATAATGTTAAAATTTTGCCATGGATTCTTGCTTCGTTACTAAGACCAAATTCCACTAGCCAGCGGTCAATCTCCGGTGATGTTACAGTACAGTACGAAAAAGATACACCACTGGTACAGTGCAGCGGTAACCATGTTGTGACATACCTGAACAATACCATTGTGGTACAACGGTAGAGCTGTAAAGTGGTGCGATGGTACGGTACTGGTCGTTAATACGGAGATGCACTGATACTCTTGCGAATACGTAGCACCTCTCGTAAATCTGATCATTGCGAATCTATAAAGTTCCTGAAAAACATAAATTAAAATCCTGAGTAATCTGACATGTCAAGAGACCCACAAAAGATCTTTTTAGGTGTCATATCTCCTTCCTTGGCGCCTACAATTTAATATTCTGAACTTGTGGCTCACATTACAGTACCCCTTTGATAAATTGCTGCTACTTAAAATTTAATAAAATTCACAGACACTAAAATTGAATTCTCTCTTAAATATTAACAACTTTGCGTCCAAAATAGAAATATTCCTTCCTATATACTTTAATTATCAATATTTAATGCCAACAAAAACAGCTACTTAACAACTTAAGCTGTTTAAAAACTATAAGTGAGAAAAATTTCTAAACATGGACTTATTAAATTTTTACAAAGTCCATTCATTTGTCATAAAATTGACCACTTGACAGCTAATTTAATTCCATGAAATTCTGTAATTGTTGTTTCCATTTTTTTGCCAATGCTCTTTAAGATTAATAAACTCACAGACCTTCAAAAGCATTCTATCACTGAACTAATCATGTCACATTCTTTATTGCTAATTTACAAAGACTTGAACATGAAGCTGCTTTTGAGTATTGTTTTAATTAACAAAAAAACATTGATCACCTTGATCGTCATAAAGGATTAAACTTCATATGGTGCTTAATGCGAACATAATTAAATCATAAAAATGCTGATATTGTAAAGCTGGAGTGAGCAACCTTTTGTTTTTCGTGCACACCTTGGCACAATCAGGCTTCTTGAAGTCTCGGTCGAGACGAAGACCGGTGACCGGTGACCGATGACAAAAGACCGAAGGCCGTAGATCGAAGACCAGAGACCCGAAGACGACTAAACACCGAAGACCGAAGAACCGAAGAACCGAAGAACTGAAGAACCGAATACAGAAGATCGAAGAACGAAGAACCGAAGAATCGAAGAACAGAAGACCGAAGACCGAAGACCAAAGACCGAAGATCGAAGACCGAAGATAGAAAACCGAAGATCGAAGATAGAAAACCGAAGACCGAAGACCGATGATCGAAGACCGGAAACCGAAGGACCGATGATCGAAGACTAAAGACCGAAGACCGAAGACCAAAGAACGAAGACCGAAAACCAAAGACCGAAGATCAAAAACAGAAGACCGATGATCGAAGACCGAAGACCGAAGACTGAAGACCGAAGACTAAAGACCGAAGACCGAAGACCGAAGACAGAAGAACGAAGACCAAAGACCACAGTAGGCACACTAGCATGCCCCAGCACACAGGTTACCCACCACTGTTGCAAAACTATATAAAACGATCATCTCGTCCATTGAGATCATCCATAAATATTGCAAATGATGATAAATCTTCTTGTTTTTTTTTTTGTCGATACACACAAAAGATATGAAATTAAAGCATGAGTTTTATGACTCGGCGAAGAGAATTTCATAAGAAATGGAAATAACAACAAAAGGGAATTTTGTATTCAACAACTTAATAACAGAAAGTGATAATTTACTACCGCATGGTTGTCATAAATGATAATAAGAAGAAGATATGTAGACGTTCTGAAATTTCGATAAATATTTTTACATCATCATAATGGCTTTATAAGATTAGCTTACAATAAAGATATAAATGTTTTGGCACAATAAATTTTGATAAAGAAAGGAATTTTGGAAATGAATCATTGACGAACAGCATAGCGTTTTTGTTAGAGTATCACTGCATTTTGTCACTCGGGATTAAAGAGTGAGGGTATCAATTCTCGAGCGACACAATAGAAGAAGGCATCGTAAAAGCTCTTTTAGTGACGTCAAATGGAAGCCGCGTAGATTTCACACAACACAGATCCATATGTCTACAACATGGCCATCCAAATGGCTGCAACATGGGCATTCACATGACTGCAACATGAGCATCCACATGACTGCAACATGAGCATCAACATGACTACAACATGAGCATCCACATGACTGCAACACTGAAAACCATATGACTGCAACATGAACATTCACATGACTGCAACATGAGCATTCACATGACTGCAACACGGGCATCCACATGGCTGCAACATGGGCATCTACATGGCTACAACATGCTGGCATTCAGTATTCATGTGTCACACCAATACCACACGGACATCCATTTAGCTGCCAAATTTAGACGACTTTCAATTTGTGCCAGTAAACGAACTATAGCGAAGCCTCTTCTTCTTTTGTATCGCTCGGGACTTTTTTGTTATTAGCTAAAAAAGTATTTACCAGACTTTTTGGTTCCACGACAAACTAGTCGTCATTTATTTAAAGTAGTAATTAAGACATATTCCGAAAGTTGTAAGCAAAACTCCCAGGACTGATGATTTTAGTAAATCTAATTTCCACGTCCACTTGTCATATAGCTACGATCAAAATAGAACGCCTTAGTTAACATGGACATAATGACAGGCATTTGCTTGAAACTGAAGTGATCGCCAGTAAATTCCTTAGAAAATGCAACATATCGATTGACACTAGTCAAAATTGACATCAAATCCTTTTCTCTATCAGCACTTAAGTAATTTTCAAGTTGCTTATACAAAGCTTCAATAAACCATGAACCATTCTTAGGATCTCTATATGATACATAAGTATCAGCAGTTGAGAACATCACCAAAATATCAGCCATGATTGGAAGTCTTTGAATTGCTGGTGCAGAAGTGCTGCTGCGAGATCTTTCCTGATTATATCTCTTTTCATCTTCTTCTACTACTGCCCTAAAGTCACATAAAGTTCCTCTACATGCTTGAATGAAGAACAATTTCGGTTTTTCAACTAATTTGGGACAACGATCGCCAGTAAAGTATTTCCACAGTAAATCTACCTTCATATTGCCATCATATGTAGAAATAATACCATCATTGGTATCATCCTTACCACCGTGTGACATCATCACGACTATCAGTGAACTGTTATTTGTGTGATCCATCCTGGCGACTAGATGAAGATAAACAAAATTTTATTAAACTGAGTTAATTTGAGTCAGAGTTGGCAGGACTTCAAAAAAAGTGAAGTCGCCTGGATATTGGCAATTGGCAGGCAGAAGCCGGTAATAGAACCAGCTTTAGGTGACATCTTAGGAAGGCCATGGATCAAAGTTGATCTGTACGGCCAGCGAAATAAGTAAGCCTCCACATTGGAGTCCTTCCAACTCTGATTTAGGCATGTAAGTAGTTTAAAATTTACCATTTTTTAATTCATTTTCAATTTTTTCAGTCGTATAGTCACGATAAGCGCGCACATCATATCCGTACATTCTGAGAATGCTTTTCATATTTCTTTCATCGACATCAGCGCCTTCACGAAATGTCTGGTGATCATTAAGAAACTTCTGTTGTGTGAATATCAAAGCAATTCCTGCATTTGGATATCCTTTCTTGTAGTTTTCATCGTCATTTGCAATGCTTACTATGTTAGATGCACTTTTTGAATCTAAATTATTTTTATCAAATCGTTTTGCATCAGCTTGAATGCTCATTTTTAACTGAACTTTTTGCGTCAATTGCCAAAATGATACTGCGTCGTATTATCAAATTTCCTGTATTTTATTGGATGACTAATAACATGTTATACTTGAATATTTCAAAAATTGTTATATTTGTTATGGTTTCTTATCAGTTTGTCAGTAAATGCGTCGAATAAAATATTTTTTTCTTCAAAATTTGACATGATTTAGATGAGTCATGGCTTACGTCAGTCTGATTAAGATTATATGCGAGAACATCCGGTTTTATTTGTTCGCTCAATGTTTTTATTTAACTGTTTTCAAAACTTTAAAAACCCATGTTATCAGCTTATTACTCATACAATTAAATTGGGCCATAAATGACTTTTTCAAGTACATCACAATTACAATCAAGTGCAGTATACCACAATTACCTATTTTATCAACATCATGCAAAAAGATAATGATGTAAAAACATGTCTACGTTAATACGGAACAAGAGTGCATTGTACGATAGTCAATGAAGGATGAAAATAACCTCTCATAATCCTTTATTATTGCGATTCAATGTAACATATAGCCTAGCGTAACATATAGTATCAATGTTTGAGTCAAAATAAGTTTGGTGTAGTTGAATGCCCCTTGCAAATCATCATGGTATTGGTTCCAAATTTAGGAAGAACCACCTAATCTATACTCCAAATTTCACTTGATTTGATCAAAATATATCAAAGTTTGAGTAGAATAAAATTGGCGTAGTTGTATGCCCCTGAAAAATATTATAGCGTTGGTTCCATATTCAAGAATGTTGTCCATCACTGGCCCAGCTGTTGATGCTATCGGCTCAAATTTTAGCTTTATTCCGTCAAAAGCTATCAAAGTTAGATTGAATATAAATTTTGTGTAGTTGCACACCCCTTCAAATTCAATATAACATTGGTTTCAAATTAAAGAACCAGCTAATGAGCATGTATTCTATAATTTATCTTATTTTGTCAAAAAAAAAACTATCATAGATAGAGTTTGAATTTGATTTTGGCGTAGTTGCATAACCCTTGAAATCTTATAAGACATCAGTTTAAAATTTAGAAACATCAACTTAGATTGCATACCAAATTTTATCGTATACTGTCAAAGTATATTAAAACTAAGCCTTAAATAAGTTTTGCGTAGTTGCATGCCCTTCAAAATAGAAAATACCGCCACTCAATCAATCTATGCAAAAGTTCAATAGAATTCATAAGAGTCAATTTTTGAGTTTATTTCAATGTCCAAAAACCATTCTTTTATATCAACATACCCAACCGAAATGACGCAGTAATTAAAATAGAACTTTCAGTCTAAATATCTCAATTATTACATAACTTAATGAATTAATTAATTCACTTTTTATATTAATTTTAGGTCAATTATTCATTCACATTAAGCACTGATGATTTGTAAACGGAGCAAATTTTGGCTAAACTATTGCGTGTTTACAGCACAAAACCATTTTTTCGTCCATTTTTAATGTAAATAGAACACTTCTTTTGCTACCATTTGCCACATGACATAATGACCTACATATCAGTCAGTAGGAAATGTCTTGCATGCACTTTTTCGTGTCTATATTAAATCCATTATGCCTCATATGTCTGATGTTCCTCATTCAACAATTTTCATTTTCAATGTCTATCGACTAAAATGCAGTCAGTTCCTTTTTCATTGCCATTGTCTGTTATTTCGTGATAAACAAAATTATTTGTTCGTCCTGGTCGTCAATGGCAACGAATGTCACACAACAAATATTATTGAAAACGAATGTTGTTCCTTCATACTTTTCCTTTCAGTTTTCATGTTCAATTCTTGCTTATAAGACGCTCAACATTTATGGATTTTCATTGTTTGTGCTGCAAATATATGCAAAAAAAAATTTTGTGCAAGTCCTTGTCAAAAGGATAGAAGAGGAAGTGCATGAAAAAGTGAAATTTGAAAAAGTTCTAGAACAAGTGTTAAAGTTAAATTATGAATTTGGGACAAGGGGATATCCAAAAAATTATTCTAGTTTTTATATTAATAACAATATTTTCATCATGCACAATCGGAAGTGACGATGATGAAAATTTTTATTTTGCAAATAGCAACAACAATAAGTTCTTTGCTAATAATAGACGAAATTGTCAGCCTAATTACTATTTTGATGTTGATTACTTCAAATGTCGATTATGTGATGGAAACTTTCACCTTATGGTATCGAAGCAAAGTGAGTGACATACACATTGTGCATGCATGTGTTTCTTCCTGTTGTTGTTCCTCCCCCTTTTTGTTGTGTTGAAGTTCATGCCGTACGTAGACGTATTTTAATGCCATTTACTCATTAAAAATTGATTTTTTTTGCTGTGCTGCTCGTTTTTGAATTTTAAAAATGGAATTTTTTTGTTATCCTTTATGGATTTCTGATCGAGAAAGTTCCGCATTCATGTAAATTGCATTGAGCAATGACGATGATTTAGAAAATGAAAAATTCATTAAATGTCAGTTGAAGGTAACAACTGCAATTCATAAATATCCATTTGGATTATTTATGTAGATCAATGCTATGCTAGCTAATAATAAGGTTTGCAGCTATTGGATCAGCTGGAGTTGAAAGGAAAAGTTTTGAATAAAAAATGACATTTTAAAGGAACAATTCGATTTAAGGGAAAGGAAGTCTGCAGTTTTGGGCTTTTTTGGGTTGGAATCTCCAAATAGGCAGAGCTCGAAGTCGACTCGAATTTTATATAGGGTCGAGTCGTCTTTTCCATACATAATCCGAGTTTAAATTCAAGCTCTGCAAATAAGGAGGGCTGCTTTGAACCCCAAAATCTTATCTACCTTGTAACGTCATGAGCATTGTGTGAATATCCTTGCCATATCGGCAACACTCTCATACAATGATTAAGAGATCGGTCTCTGGTGGGAATCGAACCCACGTAATAAAGGAGAATGATACAGATATACAGTCTGTTGCCAAGCCACTCGGCCACAGAGGCTTAACTCTCAAATTGACAATCTTCCCTATATCCCTAACAGACAAAGAGCATGCATTCATGAAATTCCGCTACGGTACCTAAAAGCGATCTCTGTGCCTCTTAGAGTATATGACTAGATATCCCAGATCCCACTTTCCCCAGACACCACACTACCTATCAATTTATGGCATTACAGCTCATAACATTCTACTATAAAAATCGTTATCCTATCACTAACTCCAAATCCATATTTTCATTATCATACAAATACACTAATAATCATGAACATACAAAGCATTTAGGAATCAATCAGGGAATCAATAATAACAATCGAAAGCTATTAAGCTAAAAGCTCTCAAGATTAATTTCCATTGTAAATCTATGGAATATCCATTATATCTAATATTTACATCCATATCAACTTATGTTGTCCATTTGAATTACTAGCAAGTTTAGTGAATTAAAGGAATTGAAGTTAATTGAATTCTAACAACAGTTTCTTAATCTATTTCCAATAAAATGGATTGTTTAGGAATACTGTCTATTGTGTAGAATAGATTAAAAGGAGGTAAAGACATAAAAAAGTTTTGGAAGTAATGTTGCATACCTGGTTTATATGATTTCATACCTACTTGTATGAAATGTTATACTTCACAAGTGCTAGCAGAAAAAAAATCATACAAATTTGAATCGGTTTTTAATTAACCGGAGCAAATTAAAATCGGCTTCAATTTCTCAAATTTAGGGTCTCATGCACACCAAAGAATGATCAGCAAAAAAATCCTTTTGGATGCGACCTTACATAGTTCAATTGATTTGAATTTCAAAAAACCGTTACAAATTCAAATATTTTTTGTGCGTTAAAATTATCTAATTCATTAATTTCCTTAGCAATCTTTGCAATTTAACTACAAATCATCTAACTTCATATTCTGAACCATCTCATTTACGAACAGCCCCCAAATGTAAACTATCAGTTTACAGAATCAATAGACAACATCACAACACATTAATTGTCACAAGTCAAGTTGAAAAAGAAAAGTCGTAAATTGTTTCCAACACATTTTTTTTTTCTATTCTTCTTCACATAAATCGTTCCTTCCTAATTATATGAATTTCTTTTTTATGTGCTGTTCCGTAAACCTATATTTAAATATCAACTCATTCATTCTTATTAAATTTTCATTTTTTTTCACGTGTCCATCAAGTAGAACGGTGACCTAACGAGTTTAGTGAAACACTATATATGGGTTTTTTGTGCTAATTTGTGAAAACAAGAAAACAACTTTTAAAAATTTTGTGAAGGTTCCTGCACCGAGATATGAGCATTTAAAGATGCAATTTTTGACGTTCTGGAAGTCAAAATGTAACTCCAACATAACAGCACCAAAAAATTTGAAACTTTGTTGTTTTTTTGTGCAACCCATACCCAGTAAAATAAGCAAAAAAAAAATTTTCAAAATAGTTCCGCTACAGAGTTATATCCATTTTTCGATTTAAGTGCCGAAAAAGTAGTGAAAAACTCGAAAAATTTTCACACTTTTTAATCTGAAATCTACAAACCTTCACCAAAATTCTTTAAATTTTGCTTGTTTTTGTGCAAGAGTTACCTAACAAAATAAGCATAAAATAATTTTTGGATGTAGCTTATGTGGTAAGATATAGCCGTTTTCCCGTGCAACCTAAACTCAAAAAATTCAAAGTTTATTAAAATTTTGCATGGAAATTACGCAAGACTTTACAAAGCAAAAAGATTTTTTGAAAAAAATTTATTTGAAAAATTATGGCAATTTTTTTCATATATGAAGGTGTAAAAAAGTATTAAAAATCTCTATTTTTTCATATTTTTAACTCTCAGAAATGCAAATCTTGATTAAAATTTATGAAACTTTTTTTGTTTCATTTAGTAATGTTTGCAAATAAATCAGACAAAGTTACAAAAATTTTTGTTACTTCCTGTTGAAATTAGAGCTAAAAATCTAAAAAAAATCTAATTTTTTCACTATCTTGGAGAGGAAAATGGCTATATTTCTATATAAAATTAAAAAATTATATTTTACTAAACTTTTTATGAACAATTAATATATGCACAATATTCAGGAGAATTTTCAATAATTTTGGTAAAGTCTTGCGTAATTTCCATGCAAAATTTTAATAAACTTTGAATTTTTTGAGTTTAGGTTGCACGGGAAAACGGCTATATCTTACCACATAAGCTACATCCAAAAATTATTTTATGCTTATTTTGTTAGGTAACTCTTGCACAAAAAACAAGCAAAATTTAAAGAATTTTGGTGAAGGTTTGTAGATTTCAGATTAAAAAGTGTGAAAATTTTTCGAGTTTTTCACTACTTTTTCGGCACTTAAATCGAAAAATGGATATAACTCTGTAGCGGAACTATTTTGAAAAATTTTTTTTTGCTTATTTTACTGGGTATGGGTTGCACAAAAAAACAACAAAGTTTCAAATTTTTTGGTGCTGTTATGTTGGAGTTACATTTTGACTTCCAGAACGTCAAAAATTGCATCTTTAAATGCTCATATCTCGGTGCAGGAACCTTCACAAAATTTTTAAAAGTCGTTTTCTTGTTTTCACAAATTAGCACAAAAAACCCATATATAGTGTTTCACTAAACTCGTTAGGTCACCGTTCTACTTGATGGACACTTTTTTCACTACTTCCATGTTTTGTCGCGGCTATTTTTACGTCCAACCACACGCCATGCCGTACACACAAAAATAATCTACAACAACAGAAAATCAATGTTATTGTGATAAAAATTCAACGGAAATATTTGAATATGATAACATCTTAAGACGACCAATCTGTAAGCCACAAACGGATGTTGTACCTGAGAGTAAATGTCCATTACATTTTGTGAACTCAACGGATTTCTCGGCTGTGAGGAAAGTTGTTCGAGTTTACCGCCTTCCTGCATCAACAAAACAAAAATGTTTTTGTGATTCGAGGTTAAATGAGGAATATCACGGAAAGTACTGCATTAGATATGAGCTATTTAAAGACTTGAAGAATTATCAGCAATACAAGAATCTTCCGCTTACACAAACGTTAAATTTGAATTATGAGCTTAAATTTATTGTTCTGTTTTGTAAGATTCTACATAGGCGTGACTATTGCAATTATCTTGCAAATCTTTGTGTTCTTACACATTATAATCTTGACAAGAATGGTCCATGCTATTCGTTTTATCAACAACAGAATCAACACATGGCAATTGATGAGGGCGGTAATATCTATGGATCGAGTGAGGGCAATGAATTTGATGGCGGGGAAAAAATGAAGCCATTTCTGTTCTTTCGAGGGAAGAAAAGTAACAAAAATTTGTTCGACAAGTTCATCGACTTTTCGTATAATATTGAGAATGTAAGTATCCTGAGTAACACATGGCGGTGGTCCATATTTTGTCGAAACCAGAGCTTGAAGTCGAACCTAATTTTGTATGGAATCGAGTCGACTCGAGTCGAGTTTTTGATAGTGGACTTTTTCATTCAGAATCCGAGTCGACTTCGAGCTTTGGTCGAGACTACATATCATAGTACCGTCAAGGCAACTTTGTATCTTATGGTCGGAACTCGAAATCGAATCAGTCGACTTCGAGCTTTGGTCGAAATTAGCAATCATGGTACCATCTATGCAACTTCCATTGACTGATGATCATGTCTTATGGTCAGAGCACGAAGTCGACTCAGATTTTGCATGGAATAGTCTACTTGAGTCGACTCGACTTCATATAAAATTCGAGCCAACTTTGCGCTCTGATCATGGTCAATATGACGACCTAAAGTTGCCCTTGAAAACACATTGTGCTGCTCGGTTCCAATGCATCTTACTCATTTATTCATTGACAAAACCTTAAAAATTTCCTCATAAAACTTACAGGCAAATAGCACAATAAATTTTACAATCCTTAATTATAACGTATATGGAAATATCAGTGATCTACGTCCGATGAAGCTGAGTGATTTGAACTTATGTAATCAATACACAACCTACATGGACGGCATTAAATTTGCATCGAATTATTTCAGCAAGTGTTCGATAAATCTACGCGAGTTAATTGCTCTCATGCCGGACACACGATTTTCAACGCTGTATCTTAACTATTTTGAGAATCAAGTCAATTTCCTTCAAACAGTTCCGATATTAATACGGAATGCATACGAGGCCAATAAAGTTAGTCACCAACATTCCTTAAATTTATTAATCTCTGACAAATTTTTTTGCATATTCTTTTTTAGCAAGAAGACATCGAAAAATGGCAACTGGTTAAAAGGTTCTTTCTGATCGATACGGTGTCGGGTAAAAATGTAAATAGTGGAAAAAACACAAATAATGATGACGATGGGGATGAGATGGCAACAGTTAAATTCTATGAGCAATACAGTCAAATTAATTATGTAAAGTCAATCGAGATTCGATTCCATCTTAGTGATGACGATGAAAATTCTGATGAATTTAATAAAATTAACATTCCATTGATTATTATGGAGTATGGATCAATGAACTTGACACAAATAGCTAATGCAATGAAGTCATCGGTCATGTATGATGAGAGTCAACTCTACAATGTCGACTTTACATTCAAAATTCAATTCACAAAGCGGCCAAATTTAAACTTTTTCTTCCAAATCATTTTGCCAATATTTATCCTCATTGCATTCTTTTATGCACTCATGTGTACATTTTTCTATAAGATCTCGCAACAAAAGTTGGAATATGATCTGTCGATTCTATTGAATTTCATAATTAATCTCATGGCAAATGTATCGAACGCATTCTTCATATTCATTTTGATATTCATTGCTTACGTATTTTTCGTGTATAAAACTCAATCATCTGTTGTAAAGATCATGTTGCCGCTTGAACGTGAGGAAGCAGTGATCGAGATTTTGATGGTCTTTGCGATAATTTTCAAGGTGAGTTTTTGTTTGTAATTTCTTATGAAATTAATAGCGGAATTATTCACACTTTTTATTGAATGTTCCGTTTGCTGTGTAATACGGGCAATGATTTGAATGACTTATGGATTTTTTTGGTTTGGAATGGTATGGATTGCTTGTTATTGAATGATATAAATGCCAAAATTACAGTGGTCGCCCGAACAGCACAACGTGGTTGCTAAGGCATCGCTTAGTCGTCTTATTAATTGGAAGTTGATACTGGCTAGGCGGCACCGCGATGGCAGATTTCAACTGTCGCAATTTGGCACTCGGGATCAGTTAAAAATTACAGTTATTCCTTCACAGCATCACTTCTTATGATGTTCAGATCCTTAAATTCACAATTCTTTCTAAGTCCCGTTTCTTTATTCCGCATCGCCTCGTTACCTTTTCCCTTGGCTCTTAAAGAGCATCACGTAATAAGTGAACAGCCCTTCTAACATTTCCCATTATAAATCCACAGATTGTCAAGTTGATGAAATTATTTTACGACATGATTACACTCGACATCTTCTTTATTGATTGGGAGCGACCAAAAGGCTACAACAACAGCGATCACTTCTTCCATGGCTCAAATAAATCACATCCTGGGACACCGTCAATCACGTCGAGTTTTAAGCCCACACTATCGTCACCGTCACCAACAAACGATTGTGTCTCGGCATGGAGAAATTACTTTGTAGCAAACGAATGGCAAGAGTTGATTACAAAGCGTAAAGTATCTGTGCAGCTACACATCATCTTTGTGATTGCCGCTTTAATGGTTTGTTTGACATAAATGTTGTCAAATTATCATAAATCTTTGTGCTTACGCACATTTTTTTTATTATTTTCCAGCTATTTGGATTCGAAAACTTTGCATCTACAGACTTTGATTTTAACTTAAATGTCACCAATTTTCAGCATTATTTAAGTTATTATCGTATGGATAAAGAAGCATCGGATATTGTTAATGGAAATATCATACTGAAGGTAGCAACAGGTGCTATTATATATTTGATTGCTTACATTTTGCAACGTATATGGAATTTTCTCATTTATGAGAGATTCATTGACAATTGCCTGCAGCAGTTTATCGATGTAGCATCAATAGCCAATATTTCGGTATTGATACTCATCAATTCATATGGATTTTATATTCATGGACGATCAGGTACACAAAAAAAATTGATTATTCATTGTGTAACTTTATCTGAGATAATAATTAAAAAATCTCTTATGGACAGTGCATGGACGCAGTGATATCGATACATTCAATATGATTTTACAATTTAAAAGAGAAGAAGAAAATTTATGTGGACATCGTGGCTTATTACCATCATCGGATCAACAAACATACACAATACTAGCACCGCGAAATCTTCGGACATTTTATGAGAAGCTTATAAGTCCAATACAAAACAAAACGAATCATTATCATCAACAATTTAATCATCAGTCGATGAAATTTGAACAAAATTTTGAGAAAACAATTCTCACGTATCACAACATCAATCGATTTTTTGCTGCATTTATTGATCATGTATGTAGTCACCAGCAACAAAAACTTTCACTTACATAAATTGAAATAATTTATTTTGATTATCATTAAAAAAATTTCTTTTGTTTACAAAATTCACAGGCACTCAAAGATGTCGATTATGTGATTAAGGAAAAAAATCTATTTGAAAAGATATTCGATTGTGAATTGGAATCGACAATTAACAACGACTCGAAAGGAATCTTTTATTTTGATAATGGACACTCATTTGATAAAGGTGAGTGAGCAACACAGCATGCGGTATTTTATGCTAATTATCTTTTATCATTATTTACAGTGTTATTTTATGGTAACGAAAACTCAATTTTCGGCTTCGAGTACTTACTCTTTATTTTCATATTATTCGTAACTGGCAATTTCTTGATTGCTATACTTTCTATTGGAATTATTTTCAAGGTAATTGCTATCTGTAGATGAAGAGTGATTTGTGATATTAAGTAACTATTTTGACGTGAAATCCTTTATATTGGACTGTATATTGAGTCAATTCTAGTTGAAATCACAGCTATAACTTGTAAATGAAGGAACTTATCGCTCTATTTAACAATTAAAATGAGAATATGATCTAAATTGTTTGAAAATTGTAAACGAACTAAATATTTATATGAAGGGGCCTTCAACTATGAAAGGGAAAAATCAACTAATTTTAATGTCAAATACAATTTGAATATTAAACGACAGTTGATAAATTTTCAACAATTCTTCATCCTAAACAATGATTTTGCACTTTTTACTAGTACAAAATCACGCAACTGAGATAACGTTAGATAAGAATTTGAATTATCTAGTGTTTTACAACTTCAGATAACATTATAAATGGAAGTAAACAATCACTACCAAATATTTGTTAATAATTAACTTTTTGGACTCATAAAAAGACAATTACTCTAAATAACATCAGTTTCAATCAGGAAACTGTAGCTTAACTGTCATCACATGACGAATTTAAGTTCCGAATCAATTTATCAACTATAAAATAAGAGTCTGTCCATTTCTCATTCAAATCTAGATCAAAACTTCATTTATCAAACAGTTAATTAGTGGTTCAATTGAGTAGCATACAATAACCATCCATTAGATACACAACAAACAATAGTTTCTCATCTTCTATGGCATGTGCTACATACAGATAGATGAAGCATTGTTAATGATAATAATATTGGTCCGCAATCATTGTGGCTACTTCTTGTTTTCTTTTTTCAACCACAAAATTGCTTCTTAATATCACAATTTCTTTTAAATTGCTCTGAATTTCAATCAAACTAACTCATGCATTCTCACTTTTACCTTTCCTTTATCTCTATTTGCAGCTCATCGAGTTGGTCGTAAATCATCTAACTAAAAATAATTTAGCTCGTAAAACTTTGATCGATAAGCGATTTTTAATTTAGAAAACAATTGTATAGTCTTTATTATGCAACAGTCAGTCGTCAATTTTGATTTGTAATTTTTTGGATCACCTAATGAAGTACAAAAGGGACTCTCAAATGAGTTTCGTAATAAAAATTAGAGTAAATAACAATGAAAAACTTGCTACTTTTACTTTCATTGATGAGCTGATTAGATCATCGAATGCTTTGAATCTTTCCGGAAATAAACCTTGCTTTTCGACCATATGAGTTCCTATATCTAGGTAGTAATCATCTTCGTCATGTTTTGGCCAGACCATATTCGCTAAATATGGATCTGATGAGTTGTTTGGATTTCCTTTCATTGCAAATTGTTCCCAAATTCTCGTCATTCTCTCAATCATTAAATTTTCAGGATCAGTAAGACTTGCATCTGGTGCAATATACCAAGTATTCAGCACGTATTGCAAATCATCAGCATGTGCAACACCGTATGGAGAATTTCTTGGATAATTGAAAACACTATGACTTCCTGAATATGAAAACTTGTAGTAATATACATCCATACAATTTGAAATCATACGGACAAGCCTGTGTACTCCATAGGCAATGGAACCGTCACCGAATAACTAGAAATGAAGTACTCAAATATATCAAAAACATTATTAAATTCAAATTAAAATTTACATTAGCCAATCCACTGAATGATCGGTGATCAACGTCATCAAATGGTAAATAGACCGTCCTTATTGCCTCCGAATCTTTTGAATACTTTTCGTAGTGGAAGCAGTCAGCTAAAAACGAGGTTGTGTTTTCTTTCAGTTGCAGTAAAGTTTTTTCATCTCTCAAAACAACTGGAAATAAATTTCACATTAAATAAGCATCAAAATCACTAGATATTTCTGCACCATACATGGAACCAAATAAGCCATCTCATCCTGAGTTATTCCAATCATCACAGACTTTGGTGACAATTTAGGATTTGAAAAGACTTCATCTGGACTTTTTGTAAAGAATCTTTCTTGTCCAAAATCCTTTTCAATGACTGGTCTCCATATAAGTTTGTATCTGCAACTCTTTGATGCACTAACATCAACAGCTAGGAGTCTTTCTGCTGGTATCTAATGAAATAAAGAATGTAACTTAAGGTTGATTCACTAAACATGCAGTCGGACGACCTTCAAGGTACTCAAGAGACTAGATGTCACCAAATATCTGAAGGCTTAGAAACCTAATACGCAGGCAATGCAGTAAAGAGCCTAGTTCCTAATCCAAGTAATTAGGCTGTCCAGTAAGGATGTAATGTCAAAATTTCGAATCGGAGCCACCATGCCTTGGCCATCGCAGGTCGAGTTTGCGACTGACCCTAACGTGGAACAGGCTGCAGTCAGTCGACCATAACTCTAATTATCAACTCAACACTTCATGCCAAGCTCCACAAATACTCATAGCTAGACTTACAGTCAACTAGCCGTAGCCTGTTCCACCTGGTTACATCCAACAAAATTTTCAATCTTACCTGCTTTAAACAGTTCACCATTTGAGTAATATTACTAGTCGTACAATTCACTTGTTCAGCAAGATAAATAGCCGTGTCTAAATCATTATCATCCCACTTTGTTAATGTTGTGATAGATCCACTCACAGCAATAACTCTTCGAAATAAATCCCTTGACATTTCAGATGCCATAAGAGCTGTTACGGAATATGCACCTGCTGATAATCCAGCTATTGTCACACGACTAGGATCACCGCCAAACGCATCAATATTATTTTGTACCCATTTTAAGGCAAGACTTTGATCCTTTAATCCCATATTGCCAATCGCTTCTTCGGTGCCCGTCGATAAGAATCCAAATGGTCCGAAGCGATAATTAATCGTCACTAAAACAATATCTCGGTCCATTAAATAAAGTGGTCGATGATTAAGTGCCGAGCCTTCCTCAAATGACTTGAGAAGAAGAAATGTGAACGATAAGATTAATATTAAGTAAGTATAGCAAAATTGGTTTTCATTTATCACTTACACCGCCATGTATAAAGACGATAACAGGCTTGAGGCTTGTCGATCCGAGATTTTTTGTGAAGACATTAAGATGTAAGCAATCTTCAGACACATTAAAATGCTTCTTATTTTGCATACACATTGGTCCATATTGTGTCGCATCTAATGTACCTGTCCAATTTCTGTTTGGAACGGGAGCTTGAAATCGTCGGAAGCCAACTGGAGGTTCAGCAAACGGGATCTTTAAAAATGCATGATAATTCACATTATTCCGTGTTGTCATGACTGTTCCTTCCAACTGACCATCTTTTATTGTTAAAAGTGCAGCACTCGATAAGCTAAGAATATTCAATAGCAACAAAATGCCTAAAGGTACGACCTTTCTGTGCTCCATTCCAGCAACAAACTAAAGAAATATTCACACGACAAAGACCTTTCTCCCTTCCGAAACAGAATTATCGTGAAGTACAATAAAAAAAATATTAAATTACTGATACCGTTATCACGTGTGAAATATTTACTTGCTATAAATGGAACTTCTATATTATTATTATCAAGAAATGGGTCTAAAGTATTATGAAATAAGAAGTATAAGTTCATTATCAAAAGAATTTCGAGTAGACAAAGCTTTATGTAAAGTAAATCAGACAATTTGGAGATCAAAATAACTTTTTATCTAGAGTCTTAACTGGAATTAATTGGTTTAAATACAGCGATAACCTTTAATTAGAAGTTATAACTGATAAGGATTACTAATCACCAAAATAGTAAATTAAGTTTTAAAAATAGAGTAGTTTTTAAGAAGAATGGAAATACCCAAATATTTAGCACAAGTCGATTAATCGATCAAAAATTCAGTTTCAGGGAGGTGTGACTCTGACTTGGTGTCGGACTTGATTTAATGCAAATCATATACCAAGTCAGAGTGATACCGGCTTATTTTTGGATTTTGGACTCAATTTATACTGAATCCGACATTGAGTCACAGCCACACCGGCTTTGAGCTTTATTTTGGACTCAATCTAAACTGAATCCGACGTCAAGTTGCAGACAAGTCGCCTGTATGTTGGATTTTGGATAGGTCAACCGACTTGTGCTATTCGAGATAAGGAGACTGTACTCAAATTCGACTAGATATTCGCCGTGATCGAGCCTGGATCTTTAGCATAGCAAGAATTTCACTGAATTTTATTTACAGATGCTTCTTTATCATCCTTGAGCAGTGTTGTTCAAACTGTGTGCTGCAGCACATTAGTATACTGTTGAATCTTGAATATGAGATGCTATCAAGCGTATGTTGTGTGGGGATTTGATCAAGGATTACAACCTACGTATGCTAATGTAACGAGTAAGCTTGGACACCACTGTCTTACAGCATCAAAAACCAAAGCTTTGCCCTCGCTTTAAATCTGACTCCTTAAAAAGCATTAAATTGACCTCAAAAAATTCTAGCCACTTAGCAGCTGCTGAGTCATTCATTGAACTAATATTCTGAATTGTCCAATTCAATTTCAATCCATAAAAGTGAAAAATTACAAGAATTTCAATTTTTAAAGTTAATGCTCAATTCAAGTTCATTCCATGTCACTTTAATGCCGACCAACCCAGCTGTCTTTATCGTTCAAAATTCTCCCATACAAAGTATTTTCAATGCCTTTGGCTAATTCCTAAACATATGACTAATACCAAATTTATTCATTGCCACTTTAAAGCAACATGCGAATATAGAAATGTATGGATCGCATGTGGTGGCATGCATGCGAATAAAATTTGAAGAATGCAACAAATACCGCATGAATTCATTGCCTTTGGAATGTATACCGTTATTAAATTCTATCCACAAAAAAAAAGTTCACTATCTATGCATGATTCACATAATGTAAAATTTTAGAACCTAAATCGAATTAAAATAATATTATAATTTAACACTCAGCATATTCTACATTGATTTATGGCCATGAAGATTACAATAGCTTTATACGCCTTCAATTCAACAAATATGCATTACAATTTTTATTCTTATTTATAGTTTCTGCATATCATAAGCGTGCATGAATACATGAGACACAACGAGACAAAAACACAAATTTTGTCTTGCATGAATTGAATATTAGCAGCAAGAAGTAAGTAGAATAAAAATTTGAAAATAATATTCTAGCCATTCTCATGCATCGAATTGCAAATATTAAGTCATCGACATTGATATCTTCATATTGTATTATAATAAAGGAAGGAAGAATAAGGCAGAGAGAGTGTGAACACGAATTTCTTATTCTTATTGCATCACATAATTTTAACTTTATCTCACTTAATTTATTGATGCACAATGAATGCTGACCATATAACTAATAAAAATTCTTAATTAATGATACCTAAAAATAAAAATAAATATTTTGTGCTGCGTAGCGAAAGGCACAAAAAAGGCTTTTTTCAATTTATCTTGATCGTAAATATTCGGTATAAATTGGCACTAATCTCAAAACACAGTACGATTTTCTTTATCATGAAAATTTTGAGATGTAGAAAATTTTGGGTGTGCCAATAGGCTGATTCAAAAATTTTTTGTTCCATGCTCATCCATCCTAAAGATTCCAGATTTGTTACTTGTTGTTATTGCCGTCGAGCTTCTTTCCTCCCGTTCCCTGAATTGTATCCAGGGCCATATCCAGGATCTTGTCAAGAACCTGTTTACGGCCATATTCAGGATCGTGTCCAGAACCGTATCCCCAGCCATATCCAGGACTGTATCCAGAGTCATATCCAGAGTCATCTCCAGAAATGTTTCTAGCGCCATATTCTGGGCTATATCCAAGACCATATCCTATACTATATTCAGAGCCATATATGGAACCGATTCCAAGACTATATACAGGACAGTAACCAGAGCCATATCCAGAATCACCATCAAGGTCATACTCAAGACCGTATCCAGGGCCATATCCAGGGCCATATCCAGGACCGTATTCAGAAACATATACTGGACCTCGATGAGTAAATATGATGTCAAAACCTCCTTTTTACTTGAAAACTTCAATTTTTTCTTATGTTGACCAAGCTAACAATACAAACAGAACCAGGCATCGCTCGATTAAGGCAAGTATCCTCTAAAATGTCCCGATTATGATTCAACAAATTCTTTACCAATTCTCAGTCCATTGGCACACCCTCACTCCATAATATTTAATTGAAAACAATTTGTATCATCCCCATTGCCTTCATCATTTATGAATAAATTTAGATGCACCATGCATAAGCTGTGATAATTAGAGGTGTTTACACATGAATATTTCAAAAAAATTGGCGCAACCGTAAAGAATGAGGCGTCTGGATGCAAGCAATAATTGATGATCTCAACAAGATTGTGATTAAAAATTTTTGGAACTGAAATCGGCTTAGTTTGTTCTTAATAATTGTGTCAATAAAATATCAGCAATTTGGAAGTGCTTTAAAATAATGATGCTATTTGAGACTAAAATCGAAATTTGTGCCTGCAGGTCAATTCCTGAATGATGACAAATGACTTCAAATTCAGACAACTTCATTCCATTTTTCACACAACAATTGACCGATCACAAACACTCTAAGTCCATTTACTGATAATTGGGTTGTAATTTGCAATGGCCTCTGACATTTAAGCTGGTGATTAATGAGACGCCAGTTCCAAAAGCATTTACACCGTTTTATGATAACGTAAATGTTTCATACTGATTTTAATAGCATGCAGTACGGCATACAGCTGTTTTGTTACTCACGAATTACGAATACAATGTACTTTTTTTCTTGTGCAATTTCTATCAATCCTAGTAAATATGAAAATCTATTAGACATTTGCAGTTACAGATCTAGGTCATATCGGTGTTTGATTTAAAATTATTATAAAAATCACTTTGATTGAGTTTATAAGCTTAATCTGGGCGTATTTATGCTAAATAGTCTTAGATTTTGATTTTATATTCAGTTATGGGTATATGGAGCTTATAGCTTGCAATTCGAATAAATTATGGATAGAAGTTGCTGACAGATTAGATTGGAAGTTCACAAGAGTTAGTCATCAGCGACAGATTCAGGATTTGGTTAGGAGAACCTAATGTTCAGAACTTTAATACTTATAAGGTTCTAGAGTACATTTTGCCAAATGAATGAGTCTCGAACCCAATCCTTCGCGATTGTATGTCAAGTGGAGTTACCTACTGAGCTACCGATGGGTTATTTAAGAGCGTGGCACAATCCTCACTTAAACCTTGTTTTGGCCCACACTACAATTTTAAAACTTATGGACTAAAATATTGTAGATCCAAACATCAACTGAACCTAGCATATGCTCTTAAAATATTCAAAATACCTAATAAAATTATCTCCATCACATTATTTACATTATATCAGCTGTTTCATACTGTTTCCACGGCTTTTAATTCACTTATCGCTCAAAACAACAGTCTGAACTTCAGTATTGTAATGCATCGTAAATAATGAACATAAAGATAAGTTTAGTTCTTATAATTTTGAACTTTTTTGCATTTCTAAAATGTGAAATTATTGAAATTGAGGATGGAAAGTTAGAAGGAACAGTTTTAAAGACGCGAAAAGGTTTGGATGTTTATGCATTCCTGAAAATACCGTTCGCGGAACCACCGATTGGAAAATTGCGTTTTCAGCCGCCAATTCCGAATAAGAAATGGAAAGGAATTTTAAATGCAACACAATTTGGACCTGCTTGCATGCAAAATTATGATGGATCTGATGAACGTGTATCTGAGGACTGCCTGCAACTAAATGTCTTTACAAAGGAACTTAATTCGGTTGAATTAAAGCCTACAATTGTGTATATCCATGGCGGTGTAAGTATTGACAATTTAATGTACAAATCTACAAAATTAACAAAATTTCTGTAGGGCTTTATAGCTGGATCTGCTATTGACTTCGGTCCAAGATATCTTCTAGATCGTGACGTTGTCCTAGTCACCATAAACTACAGACTTGGACCCTTTGGATTCCTAGCAACAGGAACGAAAGATGCTTACGGAAATATGGGACTTAAAGATCAAGTTTTAGCTCTAAAATGGGTCCAAAAGAATATTGTTCGTTTTGGAGGAGATCCAGATCAAGTCACAATTTCTGGACTATCAGCTGGCAGGTTCTCAGTAACAGCTCAAATGGGTTCAGAGATGTCTCAAGGATTGTTTCATAGAGCTATTGCTATGAGTGGTGCCATCACCTGGCAAACAGGTCTCGATAGGGACAATATTAATCTAGTGAAGCAAGTAGCTAAGAAGCTTAATTGTCCAACAAATGTAAATGATTTGGTTCCATGCTTACAGACGGTAAGTAACAAAATGCATCAAAAACATAAAGTTAAAGTCCAATTTTGAAATTCAGAAATCGGCAAAGGACATAATAGAAGCGAGTAGCAGGAGTTATTATGGTTGTCTAGTCATGTCTTGGCTTCCGGTTGTAGAGCCTGAATTAGGTCAGGAAAGATTCTTTGCTGATGATCCAAACAATTTGTTCAAGTCTGGAAGGTTCAATAGAGTTCCTGTAATAGTTGGAATCACAGCCGATGAATTTATTGGACCTGTTGTTCGTGAGTAGCAGATGTTAATTCATGGATTCTGTTTCTTAGTAAACCTTCCCTAATCCCACAGCTCTTCTCAACAAACAAGAGTCATTAGACCTGCTGAACAACAATTTTTCGGAAATAGCATCAAAATGCTTTTATTTCAAAGGAAATGGAATCAAATCAACAGAAGAAATAGCAGGAATACTAAAAAGTCATTACTTACCATTCAAAAAGATTGACTTCACATCATTCAACAGCTTACATAATTTATGCGCGGATGGATCGATTGGCTATGCAGTTCATAGATTTGCTCATTATGCATCTTCTTTTACTGATGTTTATTACTATAAATTTTCATACATTGGACGATTTAGTTACTTTTATTATCCAAGAAATAAGCCATATGGAGTCCATCATGGTGATGACAACATGTATGTCTTATCATCTAGCTATCCGCCAGAAATCAAGGAATCCGATCCAGAGAACTTTATGGTCGAAAGGATGACAAGAATTTGGGAACAATTTGCTAAATATGGAAATCCTAACAAGCATAAAGATGAATTTTTGGCTGACTTAAATTGGCCTAAACTTGATTTGGTCAGTGAATACTTCTTGGATAATGGCAAGGACATGGTCGAAAAGCAGGGATTGTATCTTGAGAGATATCATGTCTGGGATAGTTTGGATGATCCTTCAATTGACCCTGAAGGTGATTGACCTTATCAACAAAGACTCCGAAAACCTCTCTGACTGTGCTTAGTTCCGTTCCTATTCTATTTAAATTCAGAATACCATACTTAATTGCCCCATATCAATCTCATTCTTAACTACATAGTTATGTCCAAAATATTATCTCATAAATAGCTTGCCGCATTAATTTTAAGTAAGTAAGCATTAATGTTAATGCAAAGCTACATTAAAATGACCATAATCAATAAATAAGATTATATAACCTGTCAGCATTAAGCATCTATTATTTCATAATAATTCATCAAACCAATTCAAATTTAATTTTTCACAGCATTATTTAAAACGATAAAAGATCATTATACAAATTTCTGGTCAATTTGCATCTGAAAACTACTTAAAGGTAGTAGTAATAATCCGGTAGTAAATGCATTAAGAAGCTATTACATCTTATTTTTGGGGAATTGGCTTATTATCATTGCATAAGTTGAATGCAGATGAATCTGTCGATGTTGATGAAGATGCCGACTTATGCAGCTTTGTGGATGTAAACACAACAGGCATTATGTACTCGACATTAATGAGTTGACAATTATTGGACATAGATGCACTTACTAAGGGAATTGATTTGAATACAGTAGCGAAGCAACGAAGATGGCCAGGACTTTGACTTTGGGTTAGACCAAACCCTGAAGACAGAATACACAGTTTCTTGATTCAGATAATCCTAAGTACTGTACACAGTCTTAAATGATGTCTATCACTAAACGACATTTTACAGTCCCAACTTTATCATAATTATTTCATCAATTTAATTAATAAATCCTTGATAAATCCATTAAATCTCCATGTAATGTCCAAGTCGTGTGAATATAGTAAACAATAAGATTATAAGTACTAAATTTGATACTTTATCACTCAAGTGTCTATCTAGTCGTTGAATTATTATTGTTTTGAGTTTTAAAAATTCCTTAGTATTGTGTGAAATGTGTGCCAAGCTATTCACAGCTTTAATAATTTTCAATTTCACAATATTTATAAATTGTGAATTAATAGAAATTGAGGATGGGAAACTGAAAGGAACAGTCTTAAAAACTCGAAAAGGTTTGGATATTCAATCATTTTTGGGAATTCCTTATGCAGAACCGCCGGAAGGTGAATTGAGATTTAAGCCGCCTGTACCGAACAAAAAATGGGAAAGAACAAAAGACGCAACCAAATTTGGACCTGTTTGCATGCAGCTTTATGAAGGAACTGAATATTCAATGTCTGAAAATTGTCTTCATTTGAATGTCTTTACGAAAAGTCTTAATTCAAGCGACTTAAAGCCGGTCATTGTGTATATCCATGGTGGTGTAAGTGACAATCATTGACATTACTTTCAAGTGTCACTTGACATGAATTTTACTATTTTTAAGGCTTATTATGCCGGTGCAGCTTTATTTAATCTTCCTGACTACTTGTTGGACCGGGATGTCGTCTTCGTAACGTTAAACTATCGTCTTGGAATATTCGGATTCCTTGCCTTAGGTAACGAACATGCTTATGGAAACATGGGTCTAAAAGATCAAGCATTAGCTCTCAATTGGATTCAAAAGAACATCGCCAAATTTGGAGGAGATCCAAATCAAGTCACTATTACTGGCATGTCAGCTGGTGGATTCTCAGTCACAGCACAAATGGCATCAGAAATGTCTAAAGGAACATTTCACAAAGTAATTGCTATGAGCGGCGCTATCACTTGGCAAACAGGTCTAGATAGGGACAATATTGAACTAGCAAAACAAGTAGCTCAGAAGCTGAATTGCTCAACAAATATGAATGACTTGATTGATTGCTTGAAAACTGTAAATAATTGAAATTGTTCCTCGAACTTCCATTAATGTTTCTACTTGTTACAGGAATCCGCAAAAGAAATCGCAGCTGTGAGTATCGAATTATTGAGCCTGACTTGGGTCAAGAAAGATTCTTTACAGATGAATCAAATAAGCTGTTTAAGAATGGAAATTTCACCAAAGTTCCGGTGATTATTGGAATGTCAACAAACGAGATCATTGAGCCTGTTGCTTGTGAGTATCAAGTTCCTATACCTAATAGAATCTAAAATATTATATCATTTAGCTCTGCTTAGTAAAAATGAGTCACTGGAACTTTTGAACAATAAATTTCCTGAGATTGCATCCAGATGCTTCTTCTTTAGAGGAAATGGCATCAAAACTACAGAGGAAATAGCAAATATCTTCAAGAAGCACTATCTACCTTTTGAGAAAATCGACATGAGATCGTTCAACAGTTTAGCTCAATTATGTGGAGATGGAACAATTGGCTACGGAGTTCATAAATTTGCACATTACATCTCCAAGTTTACTGACGTCTATTACTACAAATTCTCATATATTGGACGTTACAGCAACTTCAACTACCCAGGAAATAAGCCATATGGAATACATCACAATGACGACAACCAGTATGTAGTTGTATCCAATAATCCTCCAATGATCAAAGAATCGGATCCAGAAAATTTCATGGTTGAAAGGATGACGAGGATTTGGGAGCAGTTCGCAAAATATGGAGATCCAAATAATCCAAATGATGAGTTCTTAGCAGACATGAACTGGCCAAAACACAACTCGGACAATGAATATTTCTTAGATATAGGAGAATATTTCATTGAGAAGCAAGGATTGTATTTAGAACGATATCAAGTATGGGACAATTTGGAAAATTCTTCATACTCACAGTTTACTTTCAGCTCCACATTTTCTATTCTCTTGCTAGTGATGCTACTTAAAATAAGCTTTTAACTTGACGTTCACAAATTTTCACATTTAGGTACTTGTATGTTAAATAAACTTTCAAAGCTTAATAAGCTCCAAAAATTCAAAAAACTTTAAAATTTCAGCTTTTTTGATTTGACGTTTAGAGACATCTATGGAGCGATTTAGGAGATGCAGCGAAGTGAACTTTGAAATTGGAATCATGTGGCTGAGATCTGAAATGTATAAAAGACTTGAATTATGGTAGATTGAATGAAGCCATTTCTATCAAAGTGACTTGGATCAAAACATAGTCATCAAATAAACAGCAGCTTAGGGGAAAAGTACAGAAGCTTGACACCGAACGAACAATACCTTGCAGCCAAGTGGCACGCGCTTAACCAAAATTGTCAAGTTGAATGACACTCTACGGAAAATTTCAGATCATCTTCATGTTTTTCCTTTAACTTAGCTACATTGACCTGCTCGGACAAGTATTAACAGACCTAGGTATTAAAAATTATTAGAAACCACTTTCTCAGGTACAAAGTTATAAATATGCTAATAAAGATGGCATCAATATCAACAATGCTAATTCAAAGGCAAATTCCTGTCATATAGGAACGCATCCCAAAACCTGCATCCATCTACATCATTATAACCCTTATGATGTTGAATAAAAAATTAACTCTTAAGCACTTGTGCACCGCGTGTCAATCTACATACCTAGCAATTGTTTATATGATTTCCTCCATTAAACTTTAACACCTTGATAAGCCTTTAAAAACATTTTAAGAGATTCCATTATTACTAATCGTGAAAAAACCCATCATAAAAATTTGTCAAGTTGATAAAATGGTATGTGCTTTATCTCCTTTTCACATACTTTCTATGAAATGCACCATTTGATATAAATTGGGACACTTATTCCATCAAGTATGTCAGTCATTTGATACTATTCAATCGTGAATAACAATATGAATTTCGATAAAGTCTTACTTATTATTGTGAATGTGATTATATTCACAGAATGTGAAATTGTTAAAATTGAAGATGGATATTTGGAAGGAACTGTTATGACATCCCGAAAGGGTGTGGATTTCCATGCTTTTATGGGAATCCCATATGCAGAGCCACCAGTTGGAAATTTAAGATTCCAGGCACCAGTGCAAAAACAAGTTTGGGAAAACGTTTATAATGCAACAGCTTACAGTCCAGCTTGCATGCAAACATTCAACTCTAGATTCGGAAGGTCTGAGGACTGCTTGTACTTAAATGTTTTTACAAGAAGTCTAGATGTCAATGCTACCAAGCCAGTGATAGTCTTCATCCATGGTGGAGCCTTCCGTAGTGGATCTGGTGGCAATCATGGCCCTAATCAACTGCTAGATCGTGACGTTGTTCTTGTTACTATAAACTATCGACTTGGTGCCTTTGGATTCTTGGCACTAGGAAGGCCAGAAGCTACTGGAAATATGGGACTTAAGGACCAAGCAATGGCATTGAAATGGGTACAAAGAAATATTGTCTACTTTGGCGGTGACCCGAACTTAGTGACACTTGCTGGAACATCAGCTGGAGCTCATTCATCTTCAGCACATTTGGTATCAGATATGTCAGCAGGTCTATTCCATAGATTAATATCATTGAGTGGCGCCATTACCTGGCAAAAAGGATTTGAAAGTGATGGAATTGCATCAGCTGTTGAAATGGCTGTGAGACTTAATTGCTCTACAGATGTGTCCGAAATGTTCGAGTGCTTTAATGAGGTAAGATCCTGAGAAAACTGAATAATTTCGAGGAAATTTTTGTCGGATTTCCACAAAGTTTTCATGACATTCAATATTAACTTCCTTAACACCTTTTTGTTGGGTTTGAATCGTCATTTAAAACTTTTACACCTTCCTTAAATAAAACCAAACTTTATTCCTGAATATTTTATAGAAAACTTCCGAAGAAATCAATGTGGCAGCTTCGTTCAACTTTTACACATGTCCTGTTATGCCTTGGATTCCAGTTATTGAACCTGATTTTGGTCAAGAAAGATTCTTCCTTGATGATCCAAATGCATTGATTAAAAGTGGCAATTTTGCAAGAGTTCCAATATTTACAGGAATTACAACTGATGAATTCATCTCACCTGTTGTCAGTAAGTATTACGAATATTATATCAGTTCCTAGAACTGCTTGTTTATTTTTGAATGTGTTTCCTTATTCCCCAGCTCTCCTAAGTAACGAAGACTCACTTGACCAACTGAACAACAACTTTACAGAATTTGCACCAATCTGCTTCTTCTTCAATGCAACTGCGACAACTTCAGTCCATCAATTCGCCAAAACATTGAAGATTTACTACTTGCCATTCGACACCATCAATAACACAGCCTTCAATAGCTTACGATTGTTAAATGCTGATGGAACTATTGGCTATGGTGTTCATAGACTTGTTCGTTATGCAGCTCCATACACTGATGTCTTCTACTATAGGTTTTCATTCATTGGACGATTCAGTATCTTTAATTATCCTGGAAGTAAGCCTTTTGGAGTTCATCATGGTGATGATACACAATATTATTTCACTAGCGGCATTATGGGTCCAATTAATGAAGATGATCCAGAAAACGCGACAGTTGAAAGATTGACAAGAATGTGGGAACAATTTGCTATCCATGGAAATCCAAACAACCCCGACGATGAATTCTTAGCTGAGATGAACTGGCCAAAGTATGATGAAGAGAACGAATACTTCCTTGATATTGGAAATCACTTGGTCGAAAAGCAAGGATTGTATCTTGAACGTTATCATGTCTGGGATAATATGGAGAAGGCAACAGACAAGTCTTACCATAAGAAGTCTTTTGGCATGTTTACACACAGAAAGCATTAATATTTTGAATTCTGTTTCAAATTTGAAATTGACTCAATAAAGGTTCAAAAGAACTAAAGAAATCACAGTAAACTTTGAATTTTAGTATCACCAAGCTGAATCCTCAGCGTTTTGCCATATTTCCTTCAATAAACTTTTACTTCCTGATAAGCTTTTAAAAATGCTTCAAGAGATTCCACAATTACTAATCGCAAATAGATTGTCCTAAGTACTCGAGAAAAAAAACCCATCATAAATATGAGTCAAGTTGATAGCTTTATCTAGTTCCGAATTACTTTCTATGAATTGCACCGCTTGCTATAAATTAAAGCTCTTAACTCATCAAGTGTGTCAGTCAATTGATACTATCCGTACGTGCATAACAAAATGAATTTCGATAAAGTCTTACTTATTATTGTGAATGTGATTATATTCACTGAATGTGAAATGGTTAAAATTGAAGATGGATATTTGGAAGGAACTGTTATGACATCCCGAAAGGGTGTGGATTTCCATGCATTTATGGGAATCCCATTTGCAGAGCCACCAGTTGGAAATTTAAGATTCCAAGCACCAGTGCAAAATCAAAATTGGAGTAATGTTCGGAATGCCACAGCGTACAGTCCAGCTTGCATGCAGACATCTGAATTTAATTCCGGAATATCTGAGGATTGTTTATACTTAAATGTCTTTACAAGAAGCCTCAATATGAACGCTACTAAGCCTGTGATAGTTTTCATCCATGGAGGAGCCTTGTTCAGTGGATCTGGCGGCGGTCAAGGCCCTAATCAACTACTAGATCGTGACGTTGTCCTTGTTACTATAAACTATCGACTTGGTGCTTTTGGGTTCTTAGCACTGGGAACGAAAGAAGTTACTGGAAATATGGGACTTAAAGATCAGGCAATGACATTGAAATGGGTACAGAGAAATATTGTGTATTTTGGCGGTGACCCAAACTTAGTAACACTTGCTGGCGGGTCAGCTGGAGCTCATTCATCATCAGCACATTTGGTATCGGACATGTCAAGAGGGTTTTTCCATAGATTAATATCAGCAAGTGGATCGATAACCTGGCAAAAAGGTTTTGACAGTAAAGGCATTGCCTCTGCTATTGAAATGGCTGTAAGACTCAATTGCTCTACAAATGTATCTGAAATGTTCAAGTGCTTCAATCAGGTATGACGAATAAAATAATATTTATATAGTTCTCATGGCATTCAATATTTAGTTCCTTAACACCTTTTTGTTGGCTTTGAATCGCCATTTGAAAATTTTACACCTTCCTTAAATAGGACTAAACTTTATTCCTACATAATTTATAGAAAACTTCCCAAGAAATTAATGCGGCAGCTTCGTTGGAATTTTACACATGTCCTGTTATGCCTTGGATTCCAGTTATTGAACCTGATTTTGGTCAAGAACGATTTTTCCTTGATGATCCGAATACATTGATTAAAAGTGGCAATTTTGCAAGAGTTCCAATACTTACAGGTATTACATCTGATGAATTTTTCTTGCCTGTTGCAAGTGAGTATTATGAATATAGTTCTAAGAACTGCTTGTTTTATTTCCAAAATTTTTATTTTACTCTGCAGCTCTTCTAGGCAATGCCGACTCTCTTGAGCAACTGAACAACAACTTTACAGAATTTGCATCAACATGCTTCTTTTTTGATGGAACTAAATCCACATCAGTAGATGAATTTGCAAAAACGTTGAAGAATTACTACTTGCCATTCGGAACTATCAATAACACAGCCTTCAATAGCTTAAAGTTATTAAATGCTGATGGAACTATTGGATATGGTGTTCATAGACTAGCTCGTTTTGCAGCTCCGTACACTGATGTGTTCTACTACAAATTTTCATTCGTTGGACGATTCAGCATTTTTAATTATCCAGGAAGTAAGCCATATGGAGTTCATCATGGTGACGATATGCAGTATTACTTCAGTAGCAGCATGATGGGACCAATTAATGAAGATGATCCAGAAAATATCATAGTCGAAAGGGTGACAAGAATGTGGGAACAATTTGCCATTCATGGAAATCCAAACAATCCAGATGATGAGTTCTTAGCTGAGATGAACTGGCCAAAATATGACACAGAAAATGAATACTTCCTTGATATTGGAAATCACTTGGTCGAAAAGCAAGGATTATATCTTGAACGATATCATGTTTGGGATAGAATGGAAAATGGTGCTTCCAGCACAATTCTTAGTATCAATATTTTAGTCATTAACCTTATAATTGTTTACAAATTTGTATTTTGAATTGGGTCAATGGTTCTCATTATAAAATAGTTCTATCCAACAGGATAGTCTGGAATTTTAAACTCATATTTTAATTATAGCTCACAACTTCAACTTTTAAAAATTCATTAATAAATTCCTTGTTAAACTTGTCACATTCCTTAATTCCCTAAATAAATTTCTCATGTAAAATCGGAACTAACTTTAAAGTTGTCGATAAGAACTTCCTATTGCAATTCGATGAATGAGAGTAAACAAATTAAAAAGAAGAGTTTCAATTTTTTAATTAGTCAGGGCTGTCAGCTGCTCAGTTTGACTTACTATATAGATCCAACAACTGTTTGATATACTACTTAGATCCAATAAGAATATTCATTTGAAAAAACTTATTAAGAACTTTGAATTAACAATTATGTGAACTCTTTCACTTGATATTAAGCTAAGATGTCCAGACCTAAAACTTTTTCCTAAACATATTTCTTCTTGCCGTAAATATAAAAAGACTAGCAGTCTAGTCTATATCCTCAAAACAGTATTTACTTTCGTGTGATTAGTATCAAATGTTATGGCAAGTCAAGTTGATAAGTTTCACGACCTTTTGGATAAATCAGAGAAATATCTGATTGTGATTGGAATATGGCCGAGCATTAATAATGGATACGTGATAATATTCAACATAATTCTTATGTTAGGCTTCTCGATTATGGTGCTGATTAAGAATCTATTTAATCCGGAAAAAGAGTCAATAGAGAATGCATTTGCACTGGCTAATGGTGGACTGTGTACTGTAGTGTATTTTGTGACTATAATCATCAAAAAGCAAAAGTTTGTGGATTTTTTGGAGTTCCTGAAATCACAAAAGAAGTTCTTAGTAAATGAGGATTACATAAAGTTAATGACTGCTGCTGGAAGGGAGTACAAACTCATAATAACAGCATTGCTGTACATCCTACCCGTTGGCATAGCTGTACGGTTTTTCCAACTTCCAATTGAGTATGGATATATTCAGCTATTTGAGGAGAATCAAACTTTCATTATGCCACCTTCAATGGGAATTCCAACTTCTGTATTTGGAGAACTTCCTACATTTGTATTGGAATCATTAGTTCGTACGGCTATGCTGAGTATGATAATCGGAATATGCACAATATTCATCTTATCGACATTATACATTTGTACACAGTTCAATATTCTTGCAACGGAATTGGAAAATGTCCATGAAGGTGATGAGAAAGTCATTGACAAAGTGATTGAAAGGCATCAAGAACTCCTGAACTACACGAAACTCTTGAATGAGATTTATGCACCATACTTTTTTGCAAACTGCTTATTTAGCTTCCTCAACACATCAATCTTGTTATTCTCGTTCCTGACTCATAATGTAAAGATAACAAACTATATTGTGGAAGTTCCATTGGCAACAGTTGGTATATCTCAATTATTTTTTGTGCTGTTTTTTGGAGATAGATTAATTGAGACGGTAAGTATATTAAATAACAACTTTATGGCAGTCATAAGATTGTCATTGGTAAGCCATGATTTCCATGAGCATCGAGTGACAAATTGGAACTTATCCATTAAATGTGTTGAAAGCAATCTTCGTGGTGTCGATAGGATCGTCTAATGTAATTTTGTTATTAATGCTGCATCAAGCTGACAATTTTATGGCTGCTAACTAGCTGTTTTATACCCATTAGCCATAATCTTAATCTAACTCTCTCATTTGATTTAGACATCAAAAATATCAATAGCAGCATATAATTCAGAATGGTATACGATGCCTGTTAAAATCCAGAAAAAGATTCTATTCGTTATTATGCGTGCATATAAGCTACAATCGATTAATGTTGGAGGAAAAGACGTTATGGTCGCATCAATGTTACTTTTCTCGCAGGTAAGCTATTTTTCCCAGAATGCATACGAAGTAGAAAAAGCCGAAAATTTCGATGGATTCGATGAAATCCGGCCTCAAGCTAAAGTCAAGTCAGTTTGGATCCGGATTATCAGAGATTTCTACCCCTTGTGCCTTCCAGGATTTATGAAGAATGAATCTAATATTAAATTTATATTGAATCTTATGTATCAGATCCTGCAAAGAGCTTGGGGAGCGTTTAACCTTTTGAATTCGACTATTAAAAACTAAATGACGAATTGGATTTTTGGAGCTAATTTGAGACTTAAACAACGAAGAAAAATGCCACATAATCGATATTTGGACAACAAATGGTAACTTTTGTTTTGTTATTTGAGCTTTTCAGTGCATAATATACTAGATTTGACAAAAAAAGTACAAAATATAAATCTATTGATTAAATTTAACTAAAATTAAAGCAATAAATTAAAATTAATGTCTTTAAAACAATTAGTCTATGTTAAACTAGATATTGTGAAATTCTTATCTTAACTCTAGAACACTTATTGCTGCCTTCACAATTTTTATCTTACACATGTTTTTAAATGCTACTTTAGATATACTTCAAAAGAATATTCTATGGTCAAAACCGTGGAATTTTTCATTCGAAAACTACTCTAAAGAACTGAATTGCTCGATTAGACTTAAATTATCTTCAGTAAGTGATAGAATGAGGATGAATATAGCCATTATTAGTGTTTTAAGTATTATTGTTAACTCAAAATGTGAAATAATTGAAATCGAAGATGGAAAGTTGGAAGGAACGTTTATGGAAACCAGAAAAGGTGTCAAGTTTCATGCATTTTTAAAGATTCCATATGCGGAACCGCCAATTGACAACTTGAGATTTCAGCCACCTGTGCAAAATCAAAAATGGGAAGAAGTGCTTAATGCCACGAGTTATGGACCTATATGCATGCAGTATTTGTATGATTCTGAGTATGGAGAAAGTGAAGATTGCCTGCATTTGAATGTTTTTACAAAAAGTGTCGGAAGTGCAAACGGTCTAAAGCCAGTGATTGTTTATATTCACGGTGGTGTAAGTATTCCTTCTTTTTGTATCAAAACTAAGCTGATTGCTTCTTCTTTTAGGGATTTGAATACGGAACAGGTTCATCTAATGGTCCTAACTATTTAATGGATCGAGATGTTGTGCTGATTACTATAAACTATCGTCTTGGTCCATTTGGATTCTTAGCTCTGGGCACAAAGGAAGTTCCCGGCAATATGGGACTTAAAGATCAAGTAATGGCTTTAAAATGGATTCAACGAAACATTGTCCATTTTGGAGGTGATCCAAATCAAGTCACAATTGCAGGATTATCAGCTGGTGGATACTCTACAACGGCACATATGGCGTCGTCAATGTCAAAAGAATTATTCCATCAAGTAATAGCATTAAGTGGCGCTATAACATGGCAAAAAGGTTTAAGGAATAATGGAATCAACGAAGCAATTGGATTGGCTAAAAGACTTAACTGCTCATCGGACTTATCAGAACTATTCAACTGTATTAATCAGAAAAGTTCAGAGGAGATAATCATGGCAAGTAAAGTCAAATTTCACGGATGTCCTATTATGCCTTGGATTCCAGTCATTGAGCCTGACTTTGGACAGGAAAGATTCCTCATAGAAGATCCAAATGAATCATTTAAGAATGGAAATTTCTCAAGAGTTCCTGTAATTATTGGAATCACAGCAGATGAATTTATTGAGCCTGTTGTTTGTAAGTATAGCAGCCATAGTTATAGTCCCTAATTATTCAATTATATTGATTTTTCACAGCATTACTAAATGATGAGGAGTCCTTAAAGCTGCTGAATGGAAATTTTATTGAAATTGGTCCAACTTGCTTCTTTTTTGATGGAACTAATAGAAAGACAGTTGAGGAAGTAGCAAAAATATTAAGGAACTATTATTTACCATTTGAGAAAATCGATAAAAGAGCTTTCAATAGCTTACAACTTTTAACAGCAGATGCTACAATTGGATATAGCGTTCATAGATTCGTGCATTATGTATCAAAATTCACTGATGTTTATTATTACAAATTTTCATACAGCGGACGCTTTAGTATTTTCAATTATCCCCGTGATAAGCCATACGGAGTCCATCATATTGATGATAATCAGTATCTATTCTACAACTCCTACTTAGGTCCAATAATTACTGAATCAGATCCTGAGAACTTTATAGTTGAGAGAATGACGAGAATCTGGGAACAATTTGCCAAAAAAGGAAATCCAAATAATCCAGACGATGAGTTCTTAGCAGACATGATTTGGCCGAAACATACTTTAGAGGATGAATATTTCCTTGATATTGGAAGCAATATGGTCGAAAAGCAAGGACTGTATTTAGAGAGATATTATGTATGGGATAGTCTGGAAAACGGAACTACAGGGATTATGCTTAGTATCAATGTTTTAATCACGAATCTTACAATAATTTACAAATTAATCTTGTGAATGAACTACAAAGTCAACTAAAGGCATTGAGAAAATTAGAAGGTAGGCTTCCTTCCTAGTCATGTCTAATTCATTCCATTTCAGGGATATCTAGCATTGACTTCTAGCCAAGTAAATCATCTTATTCTTTTCAAAACCCTTCAGTAACCTTTGAATTTAAAATTAATCAGGAAGGCGTTTTCACTGTCACATAATCGATTGACTTCTCAATGATTTCATTGACCAACCCTATAATTAGCATGTCCTTTGATTATATACAGTATAAATTCAATGAGCTTTAGAATTTCCATTCAAAATAGTTTCAGATTTTGAGTGAAAGGCAAGGTGAAGAACTTAAGCAGGATGAACAAGCAAATTAATCTGTTCCATGAACTTTTGGAAAAGTCAGAAAAATATTTAGTTCCTCTAGGAGTTTGGCCAAGTCCAAAGAATACCTGGATAACGTTATTCAACATTTTCATACTATTCAGCTACTCGATTCTTGTTCTTATTAAGAATCTTTTAAATCCAGAAGGTGAATCTATCGAGAATGCCTTTACTCTAGCCAACGGTGGACTTATTGCTGTGGTTTATTTTGTGGTTATGGTCTTCAAAAAGGAAAAACTCGTTGAATTCTTTGGATTTATAAAAAATCATAAAATAGTGTTGACAACTGATGAAACTAAAAGCTTAATGTTTGCTGGTGGCAGGGAGTATCAAAAGATATCTACAGCATTCCTGTACATTCTTCCTGCAGCTGTACTTGTACGATTTTTACAGCCACCACTTGAGTATGGATTCATTCAATTATTTCGTGATGACAAGAATTTTACTTTACCGCCTTCAATGGGAATTCAGAAGTCTGTATTTGGTGAAATTCCTACTTACGTCTTAGAATCTCTTGTACGAATGTTAATGTTGAGTACTTTGATGGGTATCTGTGCTATATTCATTGTTTCAACCTTATATATTTGTACTCTGTATAATATTCTTGCATTGGAGCTGAAAAGCTATCGTGATGGAGACGCTGCCATCAACAACTTGATTGAATGTCATCAGGAGCTTCTTTATTTTACAAAGTTATTGAACGAGATATTTTCTCCGTACTTCTTTGCTGATTGCCTTTTCAGCTTCATTAATCTGTCAATTATGATGTTTTCTCTAATTGCACATAATGCGAAGATTACGAATATTATGATGGAAGTTCCGTTAGTGACGGCAGGAATGTCACAGTTGTTCTTCGTTCTTTACTTTGGTGATCGATTGATGGAGGCGGTAAGGCTTATAATAAATTAATTAATTAACGATGTAGCTTACTTTGACTTTTCCTTCTATTAAGACTGCTCAAATATCAAACGCTGCATATCAATCAGAATGGTTCTCGACGTCTACAAAAATTCAAAAGAAAATTGGTTTCATAATATTGCGTGGTCAAAAACCACAGACATTGAATGTTGGAGGAAATAACGTTATGGTCGCATCTATGCTACTCTTTTCTCAAGTAAACTTTATTCGAGATTTTTAGAAATGATTCTTAATGTTCCTATTTACAGATTTGTCAAAAAGCATATGGTGCCTTCAACATCTTACGAACTACAGTTTAAACTTACTTTACTAAAATACAGCATCTTCATTGTGCATATTCGTTGACGAACTATTATTGTGGATGATTGTCACACCGCCTTGATCGTGATTATGAATGGAATCGGTACTTTCTATCGGAAGGAAGCAATCGGACGATATCTGGAAATAATATGATAATTATATTTGTGAATTGTTAGCTTTTTTACAGCACATACCTCCATACTATTATTCATGGAGTTTTTAGGCATATGAACAATTTTTTGTGTTTCTTCTTCTTTATCCAGCAAACCTTTTTCGTGATTCAATAAATGTTGTTTAAGACGTTCTGGATTCACCGAAACAAATTCGCACTGTGTGCATTTCATTGTTGAATAAAGCTCTGGATGTTTATACAGCATATGATTCTTCAAACCAGTAGCTTGAATTGCAAAATAGTTGCAATTTTCATCTAAGCACTTGTATTTTCCTTCCGTTGATGTCTGATGAATTTTCTTATGCTTATTTATGACACTTGGATCAGAACATTTGAATGGACAAACATCACAGGATAGGATTTTAGCACTTTCGTCCGATAGGTGTGACAAATGAGTTCTTGTATGGATCTGGAATTAATGACTGAATATCAAGGAACCTTTGCTATACAGATAATTCACTTACATCGAGTGTAGACTTTCTTGTAAACTGTTTATTACAGACTTGACATATGAGTGACTTGAGTTTATGATGGACATGCTTAACATGCTTTGAAAGAGTCTTCTGATTCTTAAATTTCATATCACAAATACTACAAATTTTCGGTGAGAAATAGCTCTGCTTTTTTGGGATTTCTTTTGGAGGAGATTCTTCAAAGTAATCTTTTTCTGTATCGTCGTTATGTTCATCAGTCGAGTAGCTACTTTCAAAGAGAATATTCGGCGGTGGTGGTGGCTGTAAGTTACAGCAAAAGTTAAAAATCATTCAAATTTATTAAATTCATCACTTTACCAATGATTTCTGTTCTTTTTCCTTCTCCACGTATCCATGCTTAATGATTAATTAAATGAAAAATGTTTCATTCAGAAAATCACTGAAAATTTAATTTACTTACTTTTCCTACATAATGATTTTTCAGCAGTTCAATATTTCCAAAAATTTCAATGCAAATCGAACAAACAAAGCGCCCTTCGATTATTTTACATTTGTTCAGTTCTTCTGGATCAAATGGCTTTAATTTAAGCATTGACATTGCTTAATTAATTAATTATTCCAATTTATTTCACTTTAAAATGTTGACAAAATTGGAATTGTTTGTAAACAAAGCTTCAAGGTGTGGATACTCGAAATGATTTCTGAAAGTGAAAGGATTGACAATGCGGAGAGAGCGACGTAAAAAGTGTGATCTGCTGGATTATGGTGTAAATTATTTAATTAATTAGCTGGAATTAACAAAAAATAATAATAATTTCAAAAAATCCAAAGTGTCCAAGCCTTGAAAATTTTTAAAATTTTCGCAACCGTTAAAAAGACAGCATAAATTTTTATGTTTTTCGCTATTTATTTCCATCATCTTTAAGATTATACATTTTTCAAAACATTTTTTTTAATTCTTTTTTTTTTATATAAAGCATGCTCTCATTTGTTCTTTAACTAATCACTTGTTTTTACTTCAATCTAAAAATTTATTTTTTTGTTTTTCATGCTAGAAAATGTTATTTTTTTCATGCGGAAAATCATCGGAAAATCTTCGTTAGTTTATTTCCATCTTGCCAGGATTTCAGATCATAATTGTACAGGAGTGCAGTTTTTTTTATTTACTAATTAGCGAATTGATAAATTTTCTAAATCTTAAAAATCCTGACAAAAGCTCGATGAAAATTTCCCAATAATTTCCACGATTTTGAACATATTTTTTTTATGAAAAAATCGGAGATAAAAATTTGTTTATTTAATAGGAATGACATTTTTCCGAATATTCTTATGCATTTTTTTTAGTCATTTGTTACCGACTTATCAGTTGCCAAAATTAATGATGATTAAATTTTTTTTCATTTATTCAATATCATAACGTCTTACATTATTTATGTTATACTAATGTGTTTATTTTATCGATATTTTATTTCATTTTCATATGAAAAAAGTCAATTTTTCATATTTTTTTATTTATTTTATTTTTCTTTAGAGGTTCTGATTGAAGTAAAAATAGAAGTTTCTGGCTTGTTTTGTTTTTGTTTCATTCTTTCATGTAAAATTAAGCATGTATTGCAACCCACGTGTCATAACTTGTGCATTTTTGCTATACTAATTCCTCTACATGAATTTTGCTTTGACTGGCTAGCTGTATGCTGTTTTATTTATAATGATTTTTGATAACGAAAATGTCGAAAAGGTCATGAACTATTTTTGAGGAACTTATCTTATCTGGAAAGCTAGTTATATGCCGTTTTAGTGACCTTGCTTATGTGATTTTGCTCATTTGTCCTACATAGCATTTCAATGACTAATGTCCAATGTGAATTGAACGAAATATTGTTCAAAAACATTTGTGGACTAGGCTCATGCTTTATGCTTTATCTGCTAATCTGCAGGGTTAAAATTAATCTTAAGATTTAACATTCATACTTAAATAAAATTTCAAGAATTTTTAATCCTTAGACATTTTTAAGGCTTTACGGAATAATTTATTTCTCTTTCTACTGTTTCGAAAGCTCAAAAACGCAATTTAGTATGAATAAAATAAAAGCTTTAAACTGTTCAGTAATTCTTCATTTTAATTCAGTTCAATTAAAATTTAACGAACCGTTAGGCAAATGAATTTTTTTGAATTACCTACAAATCGTTACAATTTTGAAATTTCGTTCAGTAATATTTCATTTCATTACAGTTCACTTGAATTTTTGAACATCGTTTAAATTTAAATTTTTGAAAACCGTTGAAGTTCAAAATGATGAAAACCGTTAGAATTCAAATGTTTGACAACCGTTGAAGTTCAAAATTTCAGAGAACATAAATTTCAAATTTTTGAAAACCGTTAAATTTTAAATCTTAAAAATTCATTAAAATCAGTTCCTCAAAAACGTTGATTTATTTAATTTTTGAAAGACGTATAAAAGCTTCGAAAATTCAGTAAGACATCAGGTTAGCAAAAATGCACTTGAGTCATCCATTTCCGATGGCTGATTGACACATTAATTTCATAATATAATTTTCATCGTCATGCTTTAACTATGTCAATTAAATGATTTAACTGAAAAAATTTATTCTTCTACAATTGTTCACTTAACTAATATCTGTGATATAGAATTATAGACAACTTAGATTAAGGAATTTTTCGGGGGTGAGTTGTTAGGCAGAGAATGAGTGAGAGAGAGAGATAGATAAAGTAAGAATAAGAATAAATTTTAATTACTGGTTTTTAACGTTTATTTTCTTTTTTATCATCGTCCTACAGCAGTTATCATAATTCAATAAAAAATAAGTTTTTTGCTTAAGAAAGAAACAAGAAATGTAGATGAGTCACGTAAATTACATTTACGATACCTTAATATTTTTTTTATGTTTTTCATCATTTTTCAATTTTTTTTTAAATCCCTTTCAATGCATTTTAGTTCCGCATTATTTTTTTTATAAATTCAAAAACGTTTTATTCAATAATAATAACTATGTCCATTCATTCAATAATAACAGAAAGAAGTTAAATAAGGACATTTTTCCAATATTTTCACTGCTCTTTCAAGTAGTTTTTCTCCTTATTTTTTTGATTTTTCATCATCAATTTATCTCTTTCGTGTGTGTATGATGTTTTTTGTGGGTTGTGTGGGGAAGTAAAAAGTTACAAAAATTCTTTCTTATTTTTTTCAATTTTTTTTTTGTTTGAAATATTCAAGTTAAAATTATACAATAATTAAATATTAAATTTATATAGCTTTGTTAATTCATGAGAACCTTTTATATCAGATATTATTTTTTAATTAAATTTGTATTCTGTATGCTTTTAATTTTTTTTTTCTTCTTCTTGCTCATCCATTTAACAGTCAGTTTGAGAGAGGAATTTAATTTTATTTTTAATATATTTATAATCATCTTTATTTCATAAGAAATTAAATTAAATTAAAGAAAACTTTTTTGCTGCTTATTTTCTTTCATTTTGTTGTAATTATGTAGTTGGTAGGTGTTGGAATACCAAAAAAAAAAGAGGATTGTTTGGTCGTCGTCGTCGTTTGATAGAGAACGAAACACAAAATAAAAAATAATAATAATAAAATATTAACAGAATGAAAGATTTAATAAGAAAATTAAGGATTGGTTACACAGGATTGATGAAGTTTTTCTATAAATTTGTTTCTCGTTTTTTTAATTTTGAAGGAGGAATAAGGTATGTAAGGAGGAGAAGTGTAGTAGATTACATAGTCTATTGATTGTTGCCTTTGAAGCTGACCGCATGAGGCATTTGTCCATTGACAATAACAGCAAAATATGGATGATCCATAGCTTCGCGAGCTGTTAATCTAGCACAGTGATCATAACGAAGAAGCTTATCAAGAAAATCGAGGGCTTCAGGCGATACGAGATGTTGATTCTCTGAATGTACGAACCTTTCCCATCGTTTACGCGAATGTCTCGATAAAATATCATTGAATCTTGGATCAAGTTCTATATTATATTTGTCCAAATAAGCATATAATTCTTCGGTACCAAGAACTTTTGCAATTCGTACCAATTGATCGTAATTGTCGTGTCCGTGAAAGAATGGCTCTTTACGAAAGATCATTGATGCAAGCATACATCCAAGTGACCACATGTCTAGTGAATAGTCATACATTTGATAATCGACAAGTAATTCGGGTCCTTTGAAGTAACGACTAGCGACACGAACATTATATTCTTGGCCTGGATGATAAAATTCGGCGAGACCCCAATCAATCAAACGTAATTTACGATTCTCATGATCTATCATAACATTATGTGGCTTAACATCTCGATGCATTATACCCATGCTGTGACAATAATCTAATGCTTTGAGGAGCTCATACAAATAGAATCTGATATCATAATCAGTGAGTGTTTGATACAGCTGCTTAAAATCTGTATTGTTGACATGCTCGAAAATTAAAGCTGGTGTTCGAGAAACTGGATCTTTGACAACTGCAAGCAATGTGATGATATTAGTTCCGCCTCGTAGATTCTCTAAAATCTTAATTTCTCGTTTGATCTTCTTCTTCTTGACGGGTTTGAGAATTTTCACGACACACTTTTCATTGTTGGTGACATTAATTGCCTCAAATACTTCACTGTATTTGCCTCGACCAAGTTTCCTAACTAATTGATAATCATCCTGATTAGCCCAATCGACCACATAATTTTCATAATCCCAATACTCTCTTGGCTTATGGGAATTCACATCAGCATACACTCGAGCATTTGATGGTAGTGTCATTGTTCTTCGTTTAATTATGTTGCTGGTATTATTATTATTATTGTTGAATAAAGATGAATAAGAATTGCCAACTGTATTACTGTTATTATTATTGGATGTTCCTGCTGTTCCTATTGACGAGATAATTGATGATGTTGCAATTAAAAATCTTTTGTACAGGTGTTGTAAAGTAGTTGTATGCTGAAGGAGGCCTCGAGTAAGTAAATTCAAGCTTGATGGAAACAGTTTTAATAGTGTGAATAGGACTAACTTTATCTAATTAATGATTCTAGTTCTGATTTTTAGTTATTATTTTTTTTTTCTCAGTGACTTTGCTTATTTTACAGGATTATGATGCTTTTTTCTAATTTTTTTCATAAGTTGGTTTATGTAGGCAGATAGGTAGTATGTAGTATGTATGGTAAGTTATTTGGGAACAGAAGCGCACACACAAAAAAGAAGCACGTTGGTTGAACTCACTGGCCTTTTTCTTCACAAAATTAATTCACACTTATACAGCAAATTTGCTACTACACAAATGCTCACCTTCTGTGCTGTTCGGTCGATGATTTTTTTCTGATGTTTCTACCAAGTTCCAAAAACTCTAAAAAGGCGAGCAAAATGGACGACGGGACTTGATACTATTTCTTTTCAAATGGCAAAAAATTATCTCTGAAATTTCATAATTAGACACCATTATACACGATTCTCGTAAACACAATTAATCAAACTATACCATTAAGACCCGCAACTATCGATCAAACACTCCAAAAATAGCAGCAAATACTGGAAAATGTTTATTTAATAAAATTTATACTTTCGGCGACTCGCTTCTTTGCTTTTTTTGCGTCTTTTTATCAAATGGCAGCTTTGAATAATCCGTGTCCGTGGCTCTCCCGGAAATGTGCGGTCTATCCCTTTTTTATTGTCTTTACTAACACTTTTCTTAATTTTATTGGTGGATTAATTAACGTTATTAACTTATTGTCATGATAAATGTGGTTTTGAGACGTATTTCTCTGATAAATTATGTAAAATTTTGATCTCAGTTGTCCGAAAATTCAGTAATTTTTCTTCGCTTCAAAAGACGCGTAAATGGATTCATTCCGAAAAATTCAAATTTTATGCGGCAAAATCAGTTAGCACAAAATACATAAACTCAACATAATTGATCAAAACATGGATTTGAAGGTAATGAAAATCACTGAAAATGTAAGAATAAGAATAAAGGAAAAACATTGAAAATTTTTGATTTTTACCGCAAAAAAGTTATTTCTAAAGATTTATTCTTCAAAAAGTTGCTTTCCAAAAATATGTGTCTTATAAAAAGATTACAAATTATTATCATATCATTCTTCATGGTCTTAATACTTTTTCCTTAGTTCTGCAAGAACGCCAATTAAATAAGTAATAAAAAAAAATCATAATGGAAGTATATTAGTTCTTTTTTATCGAATGTGTATTATTTTAATCCAGCAAAATCATAGTTTGAACAAACATAAAATAATTATTAGTTAATTGAAAAAATGCATATTTATGTTGGCGTGTATATTATATTCGGAATGATATAAGAAAATTTTTTAATATAATGAATGTTAAGAAAATTTCTTAATCGCATTGTTGCTGTTGTTATAGATGTTGAACCCACACTTGTTTCCTTTTTCCTTCTAAACTCTTTTCTATGAAAATTATAATTTTTACCATTAGAAATAATTTTTCTTGTTTGTTTGTGCGGATTAATGATAGTTGTTATTATAGGAATGGATAACGACGATGAAAGCGGCACTGATTGTGTATTTGCTGGTTTTTCAAGATGGTGTTTAATCAGCACTGAATGGTTATAGTCGTCATCATCGTCGTCGACTGTCGAAATAGCTTCATCAATGCATGGCTATTTCTTTGTCTTTTGGGCCTTTTCAGCAGCCTTTGTTGTCTTGCCACCTGAAGCATCCTTGAATGCGACAGCCTTGATGACACCGACAGCAACGGTTTGTCTCATATCACGAACGGCGAAACGTCCAAGTGGAGGGAATTCTTGGAAGGATTCAACGCACAATGGTTTTGTTGGGACCAAGATGACAATAGCGGCATCTCCTGATTTGATGGCCTTTGGATTGTCTTCAACTGATTTACCTGAACGACGATCAACCTTTTCTTTAATTTCAGAGAATTTGCAGGCAATGTGAGCGGTGTGACAATCCAAGACTGGTGTGTAACCGTTTGAAATTTGACCTGGATGGTTCAAGACAATAACTTGAGCTGTGAAGTTTTCAGCTCCCTTTGGTGGATTGTTCTTGGTGTCACCAGCGACATAACCACGACGCAATTCCTTGACTGAGACGTTCTTAACGTTGAAACCAACATTGTCACCGGGGACGGCTTCTTGGAGAGCTTCGTGATGCATTTCAACTGACTTAACTTCAGTTGTCAAGTTGACTGGAGCGAAAACAACAACCATACCTGTTTAAATTGGATTAAGAAAAAAAAAGAAGCAATTAGTATATTGAACATAACGGAAAAAAATAGTATTAAGTGTACATACCTGGTTTAATGACACCAGTTTCAACACGACCGACTGGTACTGTTCCAATACCACCGATTTTGTAGACATCTTGAAGTGGAAGACGTAATGGCTTGTCTGTTGGGCGACTTGGTGGCAAGATAGCGTCAAGAGCTTCAATGAGGCACTTTCCGTCAGCTTTGCCTTCTTTACGTTCAATAGCCCAGCCCTTGAACCATGGCATCTTTGTTGATGGTTCCAACATGTTGTCTCCGTGCCATCCTGAGATTGGGACGAAAGCAACGGCAGCTGGATTGTAACCGATCTTCTTGATGTATGAGGCGACTTCCTTCTTGATTTCCTCGAAACGTTGTTCTGAGTATGGTGGTTCAGTTGAGTCCATCTTGTTGACTCCGACAATCAATTGCTTGACTCCCAATGTGAAGGCTAACAAAGCGTGTTCACGGGTTTGACCGTTCTTTGAGATACCAGCTTCGAATTCTCCAGTACCGGCAGCGACAATCAAGACAGCACAATCGGCTTGTGAGGTTCCAGTAATCATGTTCTTGATGAAATCACGATGTCCAGGGGCATCAATAATGGTGACATAGTATTTGGCTGTTTCGAATTTCCACAATGCAATATCAATGGTGATACCACGTTCACGTTCGGCCTTCAATTTGTCCAAAACCCATGCATATTTGAATGAACCTTTGCCCATTTCTTGTGCTTCCTTTTCGAATTTCTCGATTGTTCTCTTGTCGATACCACCGCATTTGTAGATCAAATGTCCAGTTGTTGTTGACTTTCCGGAATCGACGTGTCCAATGACGACAATGTTAATATGAGTTTTTTCCTTTCCCATTATGGATTACTATATATATACGTACGCAAATATAGAGCAATTTCATATAATGCGAAAATATGAAAAAATGAGAATAAAGAAGAAGAATATGAGTCAGACGATAATTTTCTGTTTCTATGCCTTTATATTCGGCACATTGAAGCAACATGTGTCAATTTTCAAAGTTATGAAATTCGCAAAAATTCCCATTAAAGTAGTTACATTTATATTTTATATCCATTGGCTTTAATATTAATAGTAGTTTTAAGTTAAGAAAGTCAAGTAATTGCACGTATATTAAGCGAAAAAAATTCTTTGAACCATTAAAAAATTCAATATGGCGGACGTGACCTTATGACAAAAAAAAAATTATGTTTTCCCCAATATTTCAATTATTACATGACTTTTTATCACGGGAATTGATTATAAACATTACTTATGTTGATATCTAATTGTTTAAATGATAAAATTGATTGGAATTAATGTACTTATTGAGAAAAATGAAGTAACATGAAAAACATGTGCTTCCGAAAAATTTGCAATCTTTTTTAACAAGCTTTGCGATAAAATTTACAGGTGAAAATTACCGAAAATATTAATTATAGTCTTTAAATAATAGAAATGGAATTTAGAAAGCTATCTAATTAATACATTAGCTAATAATTAGCAATGAAAAAAGCCGCATATGCCACGCACGCGGTCAATTACTTTTTTTTGGATATAGATTATGTTTACTTTTGAGATAAATAATTTATATACAAACCACTTTGAAAATTAACTTTTTACTTTTTTGATAACTTGATAAAACAATAAACTATTAAATGATTAAAATAACTTACATTAATTAACACAAGATCAGAGCAAAAATGAAAAACGTTTGAACTGTCTGACTGCTGTAAAGCAAATGGACGAGACAAAGGTTCTTTCCCGAACTCAATTGAAAATTTCAAATCCAAAAATACCGTTATGAAAAAAATGTGAGGAATGAGACTGTCACTTTCAATTTGAATTTCAACAGCCGTTACATAAAATATTACTAAATTCCATTCACTTCTGGTTCCTTTTGTGGGAGTTTTTCATTGTTATTTAGGTATATTTTCTAAATTGTCTCAAGTATATTTTACTCATTGCTGTATCATACTTATTGTGCCGTATTTAATGTATAATTATGCACGCTTTCACCTGAATTGCCACATCCACCAGTGCAACATTGTGTCTAATCTTACAAGACATTTTGTTTCTCATTCAATGATTTTAAGTGAATTTGATGAACCGGGTTTTAAGTAAATTTCGATAAATGTATTTATTTTAGAATAAAACTAGTGATAAAATGACAATTCAATTAGTAGCATAATAGAGGATCTAAAGCATAAATTATAAAATAAAATTTTTGTATTGGAATGTTTATTATTCATGAACTTCCGCACTTTGGTTCAGTCACATTTTCTTCCAGTTTCTTAATTAATTTCATGTCTAAAGTCATATTTATTGAAAATAACATATTTACGATGCAGCATAAACAGGAAATCATCATGAAAATAGAGGAAATATTCTCAATTAATAACAAGCGCGGAAGTAAATTGAAGGGAGATCAAACTACGAATAATTCCATACTTTACAGAGAACGAAACCTTTCTCGTTCTTTTCAACTTCAAACCCTTGAAGATGGCAGTCGGAAAAAATAAAGGTATATTAAATTAACGTAGAAATCAGTGATTAGTTAATGAAATTAACGTTGTATTCCATTAATAAGTGGATAATCTATCCAGAAATGTTGAAAACAGTGAAGTAATAACGTGTTTTATTATATATAATTTAGGTTTAGCCAAAGGTGGCAAAAAAGGAACCAAAAAGAAGATTGTCGATCCATTCACCCGCAAGGATTGGTATGACATCAAGGCACCATCCATGTTTACAACTCGCCAAGTAGGCAAGACATTAGTTAATCGTACGCAAGGAACAAAAATTGCAAGCGAAGGCTTGAAAGGTCGCGTGTTTGAAGTTTCATTAGCTGATTTGCAAAACGACAATGATGCTGAAAGATCTTTCCGCAAATTCAAGCTCATCGCTGAAGATGTCCAAGGACGTAATGTCCTCACAAATTTCCACGGTATGGATTTAACAACTGATAAATTGAGGTAAATAAAATTCATTTACACAAACATAACCTCAACTTCCAATGTTTATATTCTCTAACATCCCATATTTCTTATTTCATTTTAGATCAATGGTCAAGAAATGGCAAACATTGATTGAATGCCACGTTGATGTCAAGACAACCGATGGTTATGTGTTGCGTGTATTCTGTATTGGATTCACAGCAAAGGACAGTTCATCTCACCGTAAGACATGTTACGCTCAAACCTCTCAAATCAAAACAATCCGCAAGAAGATGACAGATATCATCAACCGTGATATCGCTAGCTCTGATTTGAAGGAAGTTGTTAACAAATTGTTGCCTGATTCAATCGCCAAGGATATCGAGAAGGCTTGCCATGGTGTCTATCCACTCCATGATGTTTTCATCCGTAAGGTCAAGGTATTGAAGAAGCCTCGTTTCGACCTTTCAAAATTACTTGAATTACACGGTGATGGTGGCAAGTCAGCTGAACCAACCGCCACAACAGCAGCAGTTGAAGGTGTTCCAGTCGACCGACCAGAAGGATATGAACCACCAGTTCAAGTAGCAGTCTAAACATTGCGAAAAATTCCATTAACTACAATTAGACTCCATCTGAAAAATTTCAAGAAATGGATCAATACAAAAGAAATGCTTTGTATAGCTTTCAAGAACATCTGAAATTAAAAATGATTTATTGAATACAGAAAAGTGATAATGTCTCGTCCACAAAATCCGAAAACTGAACAACTGATGTGCATCTTAATCCAGTTTTTCCTTTTTCTATTTTGTAAAGTTTTAATTTTAACTGGATCTTCCTTTGTTGGATCCATATTTTATATATCTTTACAGGAAGTTGAGAATCTGCAGCAATACTAGGTAAGTTTCAATTCTTTAGTATAATTTAATGATTTCAAATGATGTTCTTATTATTTTTCGTCTCTGATGATAGATCATTTTGAAAAAATATCAATTTGATCTTTGCGGACAACACATTACTGATGAAATCATTAAATTTCAAATTGCATACTTTATTGTAATGTATTCTAATCAGATTTTATTTTGTATCGTTATAGATTACTGCTGGTTCCAAGAATTCTTGTTTTATAAAATTTTCAGGTAAGTTATGCTCAAATATCAGGTAGATTAACTATGTTTTTATGATGATCCCTTTAACTCAGCTCGCTTTGAGTACCCATGAAGAGAATTTGTTCCCCACATATATCCTACGCAAAAAAATATTAGTGGAACTGACTAAAAACATAACTACTTTACTATAGCTCATATTTATAACCATATCTAATAGATTTTTATTTTGATTACAGGTTTTACAGATAATTGCTGAGGACTTAAAGGTTTATCGCTTCTAGGAATATTCTGAAAGGTTAGTATCATAGCCATAATAGTTCCTTAAAAATAAAAGAACTATAAATTTACTATGATGATCCCTTTAACTCAGCTCGCTTTGATTGTCTGTGAAGAGAATTTGTTCCCCACATATATCCTACGCAAAAAATATTAGTGGAACTGACTATTTTCCCTTAAAAATTACAGATAACATTATTGTATCCATAGTCTAACCAAAAATCTTGTATATTTCACAGAATTGAAGCAAATCAATACATCCACATGTTCCTGCTACCTATTTAAATTTCAGGTAAGTTCTTGTCATACAAAATATCCATTTTTTATGATTCTTTATTATGATGATCCCTTTAACTCAGCTCGCTTTGAATATCTGTGAAGAAAAATTGTTCCCCACATATATCCTACGCAAAAAATATTAGTGGAACTGACTTAAAGCATCTAAATACTCAACAGAAACTTATTTTACCCTATTTTAATGGCTTTCTTTTCTTATCTTTAAATAGGTTAATTCATAGGAGTAATTGAACACTTAGTTACAATTTATCAAAGCATGGCATCATATTCATAGGTAAGCTTCATGTTAAGTTACTTATTTCCTCAAATTTGTTGAGAATTTGAAAATATATTACAATTTTTATGATGATCCCCTTAACTCAGCTCGCTTTGAGTACCCATGAAGAGAACTTGTTCCCCACATATATCCTACGCAAAAAAAGATTAGTGGAACTGACTATTTCCTCTTAAAAAATTACTAAAAGCATTTTAGTATCCATAATCTAACCAAACTCTTATTATTTTCACAGATTTGAAGGAAATCGGCTCATTTATATGTTTTTGCTACCTACTAAAGCTTCAGGTAAGTCCTTTTCTTAGAAGTATGCCTTTTTTTGCTAGTCTTTATTATGATGATCCCTTTAACTCAGCTCGCTTTGATAATCTGTGAAGAGAATTTGTTCCCCACATATATCCTACGCAAAAAATATTAGTGGAACTGAATAAGACTAGCAAAATCCTTAATACCAACTTAAATTAGCTGTTTCTAATAAATTGCTTATTTACTCAACAGGTTTTACAGGAAGTTAGATCACACGTTTGGTTGCTGTCCTCATGACAGAAAAGGTAAGAAACGAAACAATTTCTAAGACTTAAATCCTTCATGTACTGGAAAGATTTAAGCTACAAATGCTAATTTATTATGATGATCCCCTTAACTCAGCTCGCTTTGAGTTCCCATGAAGAGAATTTGTTCCCCACATATATCCTACGCAAAAAAAGATTAGTGGAACTGACAAAAAGTCTTCAATAATATATAAAGTCCTCTTGAGAATCGTATACTAATACTTAGCATTTCATTATCATTACAGATTCTCTCATGGATTGGACAAATATGCACACATTTTATGACTTGTGATAGGTTTGAATTTACTCAAGATGAAATAAAAGTACAATTATGATAAGATTAAAGAAGATTTGCACTTTTACTGCTCTTTACATTTCAGGTTTTAATTAAAATTTCAGGAAAATTACTGTCGAAAATTTCTTATCATTTGCAAAAGCAGCTACAGCGCATTAAAATGTTGTGAACGCTTTATGTAACAGCTATAATTGATATCGAAATGCTGTTCATGAGTTTAAATCAGCACACTAACTTGTTAAGCAGAAAATGTGACTTTTTCAAGTAGAGGGAAGTATTGTATTTCTTATGATTTATAGCTCGTTACATTCGGAAGCTTCTGAATCTATACAAGGATTTTTGCTTTAATAAAATAACCGAAATATTTTAAACTGAAAACCCTACAAATTCATGTTATTTTAAATTGTTTCAAAACATCACAATTTCTTAATAAATCAAAACATTTGTATGGTTTCACAACACATACTTTTCAAATTAAAAAATTCCGTTGACATCAATAATTTTCTTCAATTGAATCCTATAAATGAAAGTCAATTAACGCTTCAAACGTCTGAATCATCATATTGAATATTACTCATTCATCATGTAATAATGTATCACATAACGATTTTAAATACTTAAAAAATCACATGTTTTTATGCCAATATCAACAGTTTTTAATCTAATCTCGCAGGATTTAACTCTGTATGTTCAGTGCGGATATTTTTTACAATCTATAAAGTAGGAATAAGTATACTAAGTCACTCGTGAGCAATAAAAGCGCATTTGATATGGAATTTAGGGACAATTTTACCTGGTTCCATCAACGGAAGTTAGCAATCACAAGAATTATTCATCATCCAGTCTAATGAACAAAAAAGTAGACTTTGAGCCACATCCAGTGTTAAGGAAGTTGCAAAGTAAGTAAATTATTGTGTAATGGACATTCAGACACAATAAGAACATCAGCATATTTTCAAATAAAGAGAAATGCACAAAAAAATCAACGAATAAAACAGTCTGTAGGAAATATTTATAATAAGCGGAAGCAACTTAATGAGACGATTTTTAATTAAACTTTGTGAAACAGTTAAAGTGTATTTTATTATATAGTCATAAAATTTGTGCTTGCCAAACTTTAGTTTCTTCAAAATTTGAATTTTTTTATTTTTGATAGAAAAATTTTATTTTATTAAATCCTTTGTTGGAAGAAAAAATTTGGATTAATTAGCAAAATGATAGGGTTAAATAAGGTAATCTAATTGGAAAATAACGACATGAAAGTGAAGATATAACTCATGAATTTCCATAAGATCCAGCAAAACAATATTTTTAGAAATTAAATACGTCTTAAAAAATCTAGTCAGTTCTTATCTTGTTTCCCGAGCCTCGCACACTTAGCAAGTCTAAAATCATCTCAAGTTACAAAACATCCTAATCTTTTGATTAAATAGCGAAGCTTGTAAAACACTTGAGATTTTTATGATTAAATAGTCTATTTGTACATACTCGAAATAAGTGCGAGAATGACATCTCAACAATTTTAAATTACGCGGATTTAGGTGAAGTAAACACAATCAACCTTGAGAAAAAAAAATGAATGCACTTGTCGAGCTGGTAACGAAATTCTTTCGATCGATTTTAAACCACATACATCCACACATATGATAGTTGTTTATGATGCAATTGCAATAATAATGCTTTTTTAACTCTTTTTTTAAATGCTATAAATAAGTCACAGAATACACAACATTAAAATAATAAAAATAAGCCTTTCACGTGCAACAACAAAAACAAAAGTTTCATAAAATTGCCGACACAACATGCTCTGAGGATGAATTTATGTTGGTTGGTGTACCCGAGAAACACAAGTAAGCTAAAAGTCACACTTCAAGTAAAGTTTAAAAGTAAAGAAGTAAGTGATAACAGGCAGTCTGATGTACTGACTCAAGTCATACTTTGTCCGCGCGCAAGCTAGTCCTCAATATATTATCCTATAGTGTGTCATATGTATTACTTATGATGTAACCTTGAGGTAACTTCAAGGTAACACTAAGTCAACTTCAAGATTATTTAAAATGATTACTTCAGCCTGACTTGCAAGTTAACTTGAAGTCAACATAAAGTTATACTTGCAGCATGACCCATTCCTTTCATATTCCCGAATTTTCCTACAAAATGATGAAATAAAAAAACACTTAATTCTCTTAATTAACTAAAAAAATTGCAATTTTAAATTTTATTAACTAAAAAATGATATACAATTTTAACATTAATGCACATACACTTGAAATACACTTGAAAAATTAATCCTAGATCACTTAAAATAAATTAATTAATTAATAAATTCCTGAAAAATGTAATGTTAATAATGATTAAATGATTAAAATACTGTTAAAAGACCTAAAAAACGATAAACTAAAGATAAATGCCTATAGAAATGACAAAAGAAGAATTAATTTGATTATTTTAAATTTTTTAAAAATTTTAATAATTTATATTAATTTTACTCACCCAATTCGTGAATTTCCTTCTATTTCAACTTTTTCACTTCACTTTCAAACAATTCAAGCACTTAATCCACTATTTTTTAATTATTTTACATCAAATTCACTAAACACGTTTTTACGCAAACAAATAACTAAAGAAATTAAAAATTGCAAAAATGTCGTTAATTGTCTTTTTGTCGAGATTTACTTGAAATGCTCAATGTTACCCCAACTTTACCCCAAAGTATCGTCAGAAGTCAATCCTAAAAGTTTTTTTTGTGACGCATAAGAAGTAATCATAAACGGTCATATTTTGTGTCACATATTGAATGTTGCATTAAAGGAAATTTTTATACGCATTAACTTGAGACATTACTTAGAAATAGACTTTCCTCTACTGGTTTCTCGGGGTAAATCCTTTATTATTTTTTTATTTCGCGACGCATGCTCAACATTTCAGTTTGTATAAAATCAAAAAATTCTCCTGCAACGTAGTTATTTTCTTGTTGTCGTCGTGATTAGCTAGTCGAGTTCCAATTTGGTAGCGAATTAAAAAGCTTTTAAGTGCTTTAAAGTCATATCAAGTGACGTGGATCAAAAGTGCATATTAAATTCATCAAATTCCTAACAACAAAGTAGCTAATGTCCATTTGTTTACTATTCCTTACTATTTAGTTCCATATAACATGCTATTGATTTTTTTTCTGGGTGTATTATTAAATTTCCAGAATATTCCTTTTATTTACTATATCACTTTTATGTTGTAAACATATTTATTTATCTCAGTTCTATTTGTTTATTAGTCACTGCATGATTTCTAAATATTATTCCATCCGACATGATTATTTATGAGTAATGAAAAATTTAATTATAGGCAACTCGATCACAAAGCGACATGAGGGACGTTGCAACAAGAATTTGTCGTGAATATTTGTCAGGAGCCTGGAAAAACATATCATCTGAGGAAATTCAAGTTAAACGAATGAGGTAAGAAGAAGTCCTTTTTGCATGACGCAATTTTTCATGAGCAATAAAATGTTCCTTACAGTGGCGGTTTATCGAATTTCCTGTACTATGTGAGCTTACCGAATAATGATAGTAATACAATTGAGGATAATACAATTTCAACTAAACGAACTCGTAAAGATAGTTACCACAACATTATGGAACCGACCAAAGTTTTATTGCGAATTTATGGACAGAGTCATGGCGAGAATGCTTTAGAAAATATGTTGACTGAATCAGTCGTATTTGCACTGTTATCGGAAAGACAATTGGGACCTAAATTACACGGAATCTTCCCAGGAGGACGTATCGAACAATATATTCCTGTAAATATACATTTCATGCACTATTTCATTTACTGTTCATTGAGATTAATCAAAATTGCTAGAATTATACGATGTTTAGTCTCAAAACCATACAAATTCGTTAATAGACATACAAATATATCAAAAACCTCACAATTGCAATCACAGCATGAAAATAATTTATAGGGTTTTCAAGCACTTTCATGTCAATTTCAAAACAATATAAATTTTTAAATTTTACAGGAATTTGTAAGGTTTTGGTTAATTATTTCCGTATAATTCCAACAATCAAGGTCATGTCTCATGGAACGAAAAGAAAAATTACCATAAATTCAGTATTTTAGGAGTTCTCATGGCTAACAAAAATTTTATAGGCACGTTCATTGACAACCGCAGAACTATCTGACCGTCAAATTTCAGCAAAGATTGCCGAAAAAATGGGACAAATTCATAGCTTGCACATTCCAGTCTCAAAGGAAGCAGACTGGATTTTCAATACTATTAATCGATGGCTTAATAATGTCGATACGATCATGAGTGACATTAAGAATAATAATAACAAAGACACGAAAATTCAGGAACTACAGAAACGATTGAGTGAGGTTGATTTGAGAAAAGAAGCAAATTGGATTAGAAAGGTTGCTGAAACAGAAGCATATCCCGTCATGTTTTGTCACAATGACTTACAGGAAGGAAACATTCTATTCAGACAAAATAATTTTGTACCAACTGATTTGGTTGAGACACTTGACGAGCAATTACATAATCTTGAAGATGACTTATCGCCAATGTTAATTTCATGTCCAAAGAATAAGATTGATAAATCTGAAGGTGGAACAAAACAAGACGTACTAAATGGAAATTCTAGAAAGAGATCATTAAATGATGCTGATATAGATATCAATGAAATAATTGCTAATGATTCACCAGAAAAGAAGGAACCAGAATTGATGATAATCGATTTCGAATATTGCGCGTACAATTATCGAGCTTTTGATATGGCAAATCACTTTTTAGAATGGACATACGACTACACGAATAATGAATTTCCATATTTTCATCATCGGCCTCACTGCTATCCAAATGACGAACAAATCGATAACTTTATAGTATCATACTTGAAAAGTGTCAACGGAACTAACGAAATGCCAAGTTTGGAAGAGAAGAAGCAACTTCTCGAAGAAATAGCTTTATTTACATTAGCATCACATTTATTTTGGTGTATTTGGGCAGTCGTTAACATTCATCAAGATATTGAATTTGGCTATTGGGAATATGCAGATATTCGACTTAATGAATACTTTAAGGCAAAAGCAAAGTATTTGGAAGAGAAACCAAACACAGGAGAAATTAGCGATATCGCGTCAAGGAGGAAATAAAAAGTTTCAATTGTCGAACTTTATTTATTAAAAAAAAAAGTTTTAAAAGAAAAAAATTACTCACAATTATCTTTTTATTGACTCTTTCCATTATCGTGCTTAAATTGAATATGGACTGAATTTTTTACCGGATATAAAAAAATTATCTAGTTTATTTCGGGTTGTATGTCGAGAATTAAATGCGCTTAAGAGATAAGTAAACGATTGTATATCAATATATGTACTTAAGACTACGGGAGATGCTTTTAATCTCCTCATATGATATATATGACACATTTATATGTCGTCGTCGGATATGTACCTTCATCAGAATAAAATAAATAAGAGAAAGAGAGAGAAACGGCTAATTTGCATATATATAGAGAATATTTTTATGACTAATTATCGGATATACTTAATAAAAAGGTTCTCTTTCTTAATTATTTTATAGCAATAAAGTTTAAATGGATATAATAGCTTGATGCTTAGGCCAAATAGATGTCCTTTTTATTGTGATATTAATGTCATTATATACAATTTTTATTCATTCGTGCACCACTTTATGAACATCCTTCTTATTTAACTTAGAAGCATGCAATACAAATAAATAAGAACTTTTTTTTGTTATCTTAGTCTTATTAACATTTTCTCTGGATGGTGGGAATCTTTTTGCTTAATATATTTGTATGTTGTAAATTAAAATTATGTAATCGATATCAAAGGAACTAATAAAAAATTCACGAAGCAATCTTGATTGGCTAATAAATTTTGGATCTTGCTTACTTACTTCTCTGAGTGGACCAAGATAAACGTTATAACCAGTTGATGGCAAGTTGTTGTCCGATTGATGAATAGTTCTAACGTATTATTGTTCACTCGAATTCGTTGGTCTTACAAATCAGGTGTAATCCATGGCCTCTCTCGGTTGGTGTCTAAAACTGACTCTATCGCTGACCAGCGCTTGCCAATTACCATATCTTCTTATCACTTATTTTATTGTTTCTAAGAAAATATTCAGCAACCAGCTAGGAATTTTTATCGTCATACGGCGTCATACTTAATTGTTTATTACAAGTTGGTGTTGGACGGTAGGTGAGATTTATATCAGCTGTAAGTTTTAATAAAATTCGCTCGTCTAGACTTCTTTTTCTTTCTTGAATTCTTAAACTAATCGCTAAATTACATGCAGCACGCAAAGTATGAGTATAAATAGCTTCTAATTAATTTTATTGATATTTTCTAGCGATAAGAATGTTGAATAATAATTTTTTGTAATTTTATTTTAGTTGTTCCTTGTTACTAAGTTTTAATTTCATGATTTTTGTGGTCAAAAACCATGTAAAGAGGTGAATTCCACAAAAGATATACTTCAGAACCGTACAATTGTTTAGTGAAACTGTTGTATGGTTTTGTTGAAATTTTTAATTTTGAATTTTAACGGATCTCAGAAAATTTAGATCTTTCTTAAAAATTTCTGAAAAACCTTCATTTTTATAAAAGTCATGAGTCAATAGGTATGAGTCTAGTGCTGTCTAACAGTAAATGATAAATAAGCTGTCTGGCTTCAACCACGTGCTTACTACAATCAACGGACTTTTTTTCAAATCCCGGATCAAAAATTTGTAAACAAAAGACACGCAAATTTTTAATTCATAAAATTATTAAAGAAATAATGGAATATACGCCTTATTTTCGACTCATTCAGGCATCATTAACACATTGTAATGAGTTTGTAAGGAATTTCAATAAAATTAACTACTTCTCAGGTAAGAAACACATAAAAAATTGATTTAAGAATATTTCACAAATTTGCAATATTTTTTTAGGTAATGAGATCCAAATCAATGAAATTACGCTCAAATTAAGGAATATATTCCTTGGAAATGGATTTACTAGTGAAGACTGTGATGAACTAAGGAAAATTAATCTGTTATTGATGTTTAATACAGAATTATCATATAAGCATGATCTGAAAGGCGATTTTCAAATTTGTCACTTGCTCAACAACTTCCCACAGCTATCAAAATGCTTGTACATCAACGTTATGTGGCAATTGAAGCTTCAAAAATACTTTTATGAAGCTCTATCATTTTCACCGTCGTGGTTCATTCTTCCATTTTTGGATGAAACTGTCGACAGTTTAAGGTTCTCAAAGTCGTTCGATGTCATTCATCAAGTTCAAGGCATCGTAAAAGCAATATATACAAACATTTGTAGAATGGATTATCGAGCAAGCAAATCAGGAGATCTAAATGATAAAAAGTTAATACTGGAATCATTTTTTGTAACTATAACAAGTCTGTTGAGGCATTACAACACTCCAACAACAGAGGAATCAATAACAAAGTCAAAGAACAAAACGAAAGAGTATAATGGACAATCACTAAATTGTCAATTATCCCTGATTTTATCATGCTTTAAGATGTTCCTTAAAAAGCCAGCTTTTGAGATCGAAGAAAAATATCACATCTACAAAATCCATCAAGATAAGGAACCAGAAGCAAATAATTACAGTGTCAACAACTACTCATCAGCTGTAGATGAGACATTAACACAAATTAATGTAATTTTATTAAATACTCTACAAAACAGCGTACTAAATGTCACTTTAGATGACTTTATGTACTGGGTGGAGATTGACATGGACGATGACCTAATTGTGGATGAAGATCTAAAACGAGATAATCTACAGAAGTTAATTGGAGAGCAAACTTATGAATTAATTGACATGCTTAAGAACAATTCGTGTTTTGAACATAATGTTGTTGAGCAGCTGTTGACAATTTCATTAAAACCTAAAACACTGCAGGAGATAGCAAAAGAGGCATCTGTTGGAACTATCTTGGATAAAATTGAAAAATCTCCTTCAAAAATTGTCTGGATTGAAGAGCTTCTCAGCCGTACTGATACACTATATTTTAATGATGAATGTCTTCAAACAATTATCGACAATATTGATATCCTTAAACTTGAGCATTTAATGCAAATGTTAAGAGATCATCAGAACTACGACATGGAACACGAGGATGAAGTGTTTATGAATGAAATATTCTTTAAAGGTGGAAGCAAATTGAATGTTTTCGAGATGAAGGAGTTTATTGATCAATTAGTGACCACTATGGGAGTAGATTACTGCTTATCGTTTGATCCAGAACTGATTCGAGAGCAAGAGATCAACAACTACTTGAACAAAATCACAGAAGAGAATATTGAGGAACCGACAATGTGGAAATTGATCCTTAAAAATCCTCAACTATTTTACGAGAAGCTTTTTGAAGATATTGACAGTCAAGACGAGACACAAATCTCAACAATACTCAAAGTCATATCCGATACATGTCCAGTTTCGAATCATTTTATTAAGAAAATTATTGTGACTGACACGGATACATGTCCATCGTCTAGCGATACCGAAAAGTCATCTAGGCATTTGCTACTCTCTGGATTGTTCAAACTTCAAATTATAGACAGAAAGGAATTCATTAAGGACATTCTCATGAACAATTTCTCACAAGCATTATCTGATAATGCAAATCCCCAAAATTTATTACTGTTCCTTAAAACACTCAAAAATATTTCAAGTCAACTAAAAATCAATGACTTATTACCTCCACTAATGATCCAGCTTGCACAAGTTCTAGACAAATATCGTTGGGATTTGATGACATATTCAGGATTACGTGAAGAAATTGTTGACACAACAATTTCAATCGTCCAGGAACTAATTAAAACGGTTTTAAAAAATGGAACTAGAAATGATAAGGAATGGATTGTAAGTAAAATCAGCCGTTTAAAGTTATTGACAAAATTCTACTTCCAAAGGCTGGCGTTAGAAAAAGGAGAAGCAATAATTCCATTTGACAAATTTTTACATCCACAAAATTTTTCACACATTCCAAGGATCAAAATTACCTCATTTTTATGCGAAACTATTGTCCGATGTACATCGAAGGAAGCTAGGAAGTTAATGAACAATGTAGTCATGCAGAACTTTTATTCAGAAGCATTAAGTTTGGTGTCAATAATTGTCAAGAAATCTAATCAGTCAAGTCCATTGGAATGCTTGAGGAAATGTGTGACTGATTATGTTAAAATACTTTCGGTAAGCATCTGTTCTTGGTGAACAAACATTATTTTTATAACGGTCAAATATTTTTAAATTTAAAGGGCATCGAAGTATGATAAACTATTTTTAAAAAATATTTGACCGTTATTTATTTAAATTTTTAATGACCAGTATGATCTGATAATCTAATTCCTTTATTCCAGGAAATTCATGTTCCATCCGCCAAAGCCAAAAACGAGGAAACAATGTTATTAAAGGATATTATTCATCTAATGAAGAAATTCCCACCATGTCTGCATGACGACCTCACGATCCTATTTTTAGACACAATCAAGGAACTGAATATTGATGAAAATTTATTATCCGAAATTGATGATTGTGAATTGAAACGAATTTTATCAGAACAATCAAATGTGATTTAATTTCAATTTAAATAAGAGACATAAAAGAATGTACGTAAATGTCAATGTCATTGAACTTGTTTAAATTCCCAGAGAGAATTGCAGTTACTCATTTTTTTATTATTATCAAAATAAAGACGAGCCTCCAAAAAAATAAAAGCCGGCAAGCATTAAAAATATTCTCAATTAAAATTTTCAGTTGAGTCAGTGCGGTCAACGCGATCGGACGCGAACAGATTACAAGCTGAATATTCTTATCAAAAAGTTGTGAATTTTTGGATTATTTTTAGTGCAGCTGATGAAGGATGAAGTTTAAGGACTTTATTATTTTGATATGTAAGGATGTTTCAGTTAATATTGCAGCAAATTGGTGTATATTAGTGTAAAGGATTAACTCGAAATAGACACACTGTCTCTGATAATGAATATTTCGTACGGGAAGACCTTTTCTGCCTTATCAGCATCGTTTATAAATAAATTATCAAAAAGACGGAAAGGCGAGAAACTTCGCAAATTGAATTAATCTCTGCTTGGTCATAAAGCTGTTGCTTAAAATAGATTTGGTTATAAAAAATTTATAACGATTTTTAAAAGTTTGAATTTTCTTTTCATCGAAATTTCGATGAAATTGTTTGTTTTGAAAATTGGGAAATTATAATTTAAGGAAATACTCACTTAAATGCTTGAACTAAGGAAATTGAAAGTGGAAGATAATTTAAGTTCCATTTTTCTTGAATTATAAGATCAGATAGAGATATTCTACAAATTTATAGTATTTTTATGCCAAAAATAAATTTCATAATTTCCTATGTTTTTCGACCAAATCCAGCCACACACAAAAATTATGCTGATAATGTCGGAATGTGTATGACATAAGCGCCAGTTTAATCATTTTAAATTGTGATATTTTCCTCTTTAAATGTGTCTTTTTTAATTACGACGCAGCTCGTGACAAATGATGACTAAACTGGCGCGATAATGTCTGCGCTGCTTTTTGTGAACTTTGACATCAGAACTTTGTTTAATTATTTTAAATTCTTTTTTTTCCCTCTTTTGTTTGTGCAGTTCTATTTAGAAATTGTCAATGCTATAGCATATTTGAGGAAAATGTTGATTTTACTTACAACATCCAGACAAGTGTTGAGTTAATTCCAGATGTGTCTGACGACTTTGATACAATCACGAAATGGGATTTTAATGGAACACTTAGAGTACAAAGGCTTGATGGTAGTACAGTGGCTATGCAACTTAATATCGATCGAAATGAAGAAGAATTAAAGCCATTGATGAAACCTTTCATCCTTAAGTCACTAAATCTCTCAGAATCTTCAATATTCCTTAAGCAGCATCCACAAAAGGCTATTGGATTGTCAGAATTTGAGCCAATATGGTCAGCAAACATGAAAAGAGCAATTGTATCACTTTTTCAAATTGAAGGAACTTCCGAGAATGGTGCTTATGTCTCAAATGAATTTGGCCTCAGTGGATTATGTCCTACAGAATATTATGTTGTCAATGCCTCAGATTCACTGTCAATATCAAAGATTTATGACATGGATAGATGCTCAATTCCTGGTGGAATTTTCGAGATTCGATCAAATATTCCAATTAATATCTGTGAAATGGGAAAAAATAAGGCAATGCATGCAGTCACGTCTCGATTGGGAGAATATAAATTAATGAAATTGAAAAATTCAAAATTCTTATTAAAGTCAATTCATGCTGAATCAAAAAGCAATGTCCAGGCATCAGAATCTTATTATCCACAATTTATATTCAGTAAAATTTTTATTAATTTAATATCGCAGACAGAACTTGTGGATATAAATAGAATACGATTTAATGAGAGTGAGAGGATATTTCAAACTGATTTGACTTATGTACGTCCAATTTTGGAAGCAACAGGTGGTCGTGCTGCAAAAACATCTGATCAGGTTATTGAAAAGGTTATAAACATGCTGACTGATCTGGCTGAGAATCTTGAGAATAAGGATTTGAATTTTGACGAGCCATACATGGAAATTATATCTGAGATCCTTAGACTCTGTGAAACAATGAAATTTGATGCATTGAAGAAGTTATATGATCAAATTGATATTGGCACAAGCTACATACAGGAAACATCAAGGAACATATTTTTAGAAATTCTGCCAAGAATTGGCACATCATCGTCTGTATTATTGACTAAATATTTAATCATGAAGAAACATGTTCGTCCAACAACTGCAGTACAACTTCTCACAGCCTTGCCTTTCTTCATCACAGAACTTTCATATGATTTAGTGCAGGAATGCGAAGAGTTTTTGCACATTGGATTGGATCGACCAGATGTTAAACACTCGGCTGTTCTCAGTTATTCAACAATGATTTATAAAGCATATGTTGCTGGTGCTATTGCTAAGGAACAGTTTGAAAAATATGTTAAGATGGTCTTTGATCTTTTTTTGAGTGAGTTTTGAATTTCAATGATTGCTTAATTTTTCAATTTAAGAAATGCTGAAAAACCTTACAATTTCTTTTTGAAAAGAGAAATTGTATTGTTTTAAATTCAAATCCATAAAATCCGTTAAAATTTTTCACTTACAGACAGCTTTGATTATGAGCAGCAGATGCTTTATCTTGAAGCAATGGGCAACTTACAATTAGGAAACGTCCCAAATTACCTTCAGCCAATCATCCAAGCTGATTATTCTCAAACAACAGACATAAGATTTTTGGCAATTTTTGCTACACTTCCGACAGCATATTCACGTCCAACAGAAGTTTTTGAAACATATTGGCCGATATTTTATTCAAAGACGACTCCATTGCAGTTAAGAATTGCAGCATTTCAGATGCTTTTAGTATCTGCACAGACACCTGGAAGAGTTTTGGGTCTGTACAATGTCATTAAGAATGAAAATTGTCCACACATGATCAACTTTTATCGCACAACAATTTTGAGTATTTCGGAATCAACTAATTCTTGTTTAGCTCATCTGTAAGATATTTTAAGTTTCGGCATGTCTTAATTTTAATGAATAATTAATTGCAGGAAGCGATTAGTGCTGTACATGCGTCCACATTTGCCACCGGCACCTCCTAAGAAATATTGGATAACTGGAAATTACATCTTCGACTACAAAGACAGAAAATTCCAAATTGGATCTATGGTGCAAGTCATGCTGATTGGAGATAAGCGAACAGATCTGCCGTTGATTGTGTTCCTTAAATTTGATACTGAAGCTATGGGAAGATTTACTGGACAACTTGGAGTGTACATTAAGGCGAGAGGATTGTCTGATGCCGTACTTGATAGAATTTACAATATGAATCTTGACAACTTGAAATTTGAGGAATTATCGAATATCCTTAAATTTATGAAAATGCAGCCTATACAGTCAACACCCTTACATCTGGAATTTATTGTTCAGCTGGAAGGAAAAACTATTCTGTCTTATTATCTGAATCAAACGACGTTTTACAACTTGACAGATGGTGACCGTAAGTATTGCAAATTCCTACATCTGCTACAATATTATAATGCTTTTATTGTTGCAGTCATAAACAGGATCAATCTAGTTTTGCGTACAGATAGTCATATCAATGTGAGTATTCTATATTATTAATAAATCTTAAACTAATGATCCCATACCACTAATCTAGATGCAACTGATTAGACGACCATTCATAATCAAGCATGGATTCTCAACATTAATCGGAACACCAGCTTACATTTTATTAGAAAATACAATGATTGCAAGCATTCGCGGTTCTACAACTCAGAGTATTGACAAGGAGAAGCTGACAAGAAATAATCAGATGGATTTGAGGTAAGATTAGTCATTTGGCAGCTGAAAATTGTTGTTTTCAAATTGAAACCTTACAAATGTTTTTAAGTAAATTGTATGGTTTTCAAACTTTTTTGAGCTTCAAAAAATGCTGTATCTGCGATTCATAGACAGAATATTTAAGCATGCCTTAAAAAAGATATAAAATCCTTTACATGAATATCTTAAAGAAATACAATATCAATCAATAATTTTTCCTATTCCTAAATATAGATACTCAACGTATGCAGTCTCAAAAATACTTAGCTACAATCCTTTGAATGATATCGAGTTCTCGACGATTAGAGAGCAAGGCTTTCTTGTTTATTTGCCAATAAATAACGAAATAAAACTAAACTTATTGGAAAAACATGTCACGTAAGTACAAATATCATAAAATAATCGTAAATCCTTCATTGTCTTATTTTCTTAGATTTTCTTTATATCGCAAGGAACCGATAACTTCAGGTTTGTCACTGAAGTCAAGGACACGAAGCTTTTCTGGAATCAATGAAATAGCAAAGCAAAATCATGAAATTCCAGTCTATAAATTTAATCTGGATGATATTGGAATCAATGTCCTCATTGGACATAATGTGGAGTCATCAAAGGAGAACTTGATGTTCCTGTTTGAATCGGATGTAGCAACATCCGCAAAAGTATTTACCAGGACTCCATACTCAATTATTCAGAATATTCTTACTGTAATTTCAATGATTCAACTTACAAGTATCCACATATCAAGGGATAAGCATCTGACCATACTTCTTGCAAATGAGCCAAATTCCAAAGTAGAATTAGGATTCAAGTATAAAACTGAGGATATAAAGTCACCAAAAGAAGGAAATGTGGTCACAATTGATTGTAGTTTATTGCATATTCATGACTATGACAGTGTACATTCAAAGCAGTTACACAAATGGGAATTTTCAACAAAATATACAATGTTCAAAAATAGTAAGGCAAGCAAAGCAATTGTGTCACTTAATCGCAAAACAATCAATGGTGAGAAATGGAAGGTGAGTCAAAACGTCTACAAATACAAGCACTTTTCGGCAGTCATTATTTCCTTGATTCCTTTCTGAAAATCTAGTGCTGTTTCGATTTCGGTGAGTCCAACACGCTTGGTGCTCATCAATTCATAATATCCTTTTTCCGGTAAGTCTTTTGCTTTGATATGAGTTGCTTCCAATAAAGACTCAAACTTGTTGGAATTTTCTTCGAGAGATAATTTAGGGATTTTAGCCTTGACGATGATTCTCATTGTATTTCCGATATTTTTAAGATTATGTGCCAAATATCCCCAACGTTCATGCTTAGCAAATTCTAATTCGCCAACAAGCTCGATGATTTTGCTGAGACGTTCATAGACTTTTTGAAGATTAGCACCTTCGTCAGCTGATATGAATTGTACATGCTCTTCAACATTTATCCAGGCACGGACATTATTCTTTTCATTCTTGAAAAGTCCTCTGCCTTTTGGCCAACAACGATATGTTTCAGCAGATTTTAAGAATTTATCTTCAGGTTCCGGGAATAAAGTTCCATCCTCGATCCATTTCTTCACATCTTTATCGTCGATTGAGCTTAATGTTTGATATGTTCCTTTATATTCCTCATCATCAATTTTAATTAATGCTTTACTGATTTTCTCCTCAATTTTCTCAAATTTTTCGACATTCAGCAGTGGCATGAACTCAAATTCATTCAATGAACGTCCAACAATAATACGAATTGATTTAATGAAATTTGATTCTGGATCTAAATCCTCTAACTCATGTGAATCTCCCCATTTACTTTCTGGATGTATTGGATCTCCTTCAACATCATGATAGTCTTCCAGAACACCAGTAAAAAGTCCTTCAAAAACATCGTAAGCATTTTTATCTGATGCAAATATTCCAATATCGGAATCAAAGTTATAAAGGCCACTTTGAATATTGTCAAGTAATGTGCCATTAACATCTGTTTTTAAGGCTTTGAGTTTCTCAAAATTATCATCTGTCAGGTATTCTTTGAGCAATGAGTTTCCAGCCTCGTCGGCTTTTAATTCTAGATATTTTGTATTAATAATCATGTCAATTTCACTAGCAGTCTTCTTGACTTGACTCTTTATGATTGCAATCTCAGCTGCAGCCAGCTTCTTTTCCTTCGCTAATTCATCAATTTGTGTCTGCATTTCCATGACTTTTTCAACATCCGGACATTCTTCACATAATTGCTTTCGAATATAAGCAATTGGATCATCAGGCTTAGTTTCTTGTTGATACAACTTCATTAATGCATTCGTTAGCTTCTCTGTCACGCCTGTCGATTCTAGATATTTCCGGAATTCTTGTCGTTTCTCTTCAAGCTGTTTATGGAAGTAAAATCCGTTTGAAAATGTGATCTTTGATATTTTAAAATTGCATAACTTACATTTGGTGACTTTACAGCATGTCCATCCATTTCCAATTGCTTCGTTTTAATTTACTTTCAAGAAATAATTTTGCACTGATTTTTAAAAAGCGGAATTCTTGTCATTAAATTTTATTTTACCATAGCAACTGCGATTAGTTTTGAAAAAATACTGTTCAACACGAAAATTTCCATATCATCGATAGTCTCTTTTTGGGGTTGTTGTAAGCACATTTGTTATTGATTTTCCCCTATTTCCACTTCGGTTGACTGTAAAATTGTGTTTTTTTTCTTTTCTCCTTCCTTCATAGTTCATTTATCAATGTCGTGTATGAATCTTTATGTCAGATGAAATTGAAACCTTAAAAGGACTCATTCCCCTCATTTTTTCATTCATTCAAAAATTAATCCACGACTAAACAAAGCATTAATTTCTTTTTCTAGTTGTGCATTACAAGTACAATTGATGGTCTTGTACACTTTAAAAAGCCATTCAAATTTACTAGCAATATTACTTTTGGCAATCATGATGATGTGCTGCTGTATTGTCCTAATGATAAATCTAAAATCGATTTGACGCTGCTTATCGGATCTCCGCAAAAAGCGAATGAGACATATGAGGGAATCAGGGTAGAAGATCCTGAAAGATGTACAAAAGAAATTGTCAAGTTTTCGCCGGTTCCGCAGTTTAAGGATTGCAAAACAAGCGATTTGGAGAAAGTGCTGTCTATTAATGATGTGAAATTGGACGTAAAATTTGAAAAGGTAAGGAAATTTGATGATTTTATTGAAAATAAACAACGAAACGGTACAACAGTTTTACTTTATATACCAAAAACATACAAATGTTTTTCAAAATCCAAATTTTAAACATCCACAGATGCCAGATGCATTCTACGAAATTTCATCAAGAGTAGATCACATAGTCTCTGCATTTATGCCACAAAGGACATCAGCTTTAAATTTGTCAAATTATATCAATCTGGACATTAAACTTCCAATGAATGAAAATCAAGAGACGCTGCTTACAATCAATGATAATACTGTACCATTGCCGTCAGCCGTAGACTGTAATTTCAAAGAAAGCAGTTGGGAAGGATCTTTTGTGGACTATAGTCTAACGAGTGTCTGCAGCTTGTATAAAGATAATTTGAACACGTTGGATGGAAATGACATGATTTTAACAGAGAATATCCGAAATGGCAACTCATATAATAATGACATGCTGCTGTTTGCAGAATGTGCTGAGATTTCACGACTAGCTATATTCCTGGAATATAAAAACGATTCAAATGATTTCCTACAGTTTAAAATTAATGCAGGAAGTCAATTTATCATCATAAAAGGAGACAGAAGACCTGTAATATTTTATGACAATAAGGAACATGACTTGACAGAAACTACTTTTGAGTATCCGACATTTGACAGTTTTCTAAGGTAAATAATATGCTGTTTGATGTTGACAATTTAATAATATATATTTAATATTTCAGGATCTCATTCAACGACGACTCACTAATCGAAATCGAGCATGAATTCTTAAAAGCCAAAATACAGTACAACATGGAGAATCTCATTTCCATTTCCATTCCAACAATAATGAAAGGAAAAATATGTGGACTTTGCAATGTCCATAAGAACAAAGATTGCTAGTTTTATATTATTATGCAACTAATTACCATAAAATGCTCATGAATAAGAATTTAATAAACTTTTTTACTGCAAATTTTTTATTTCTATAAAGCTCACAACTTTTGAATTATTCAACGATGCTTGCCAATAGCTGAAATACAAGTCAAGTACAAAATGCACACAAAAATCATTAAAATTTATAATTTTCGTATATATTTTTCATTGATAATTTTTATGGATGTATATAAATATCTTTTAAATCTTTAATGGAATCAAATTGAAGTACGTTTAGTGCTATACAAACTTGGACATTTCAACTAATTTGGCATACCTTTTGTCTTCAAGATTTGTTAGGAATTTTTCTAATCTAGAACTATTTGATAAAGCTGTTCGAGTATCGGTAAAGTGCTGTTTTAAGACCTTTTTATGCATGTAACATCTTTGATAATAGAAAACAGCTGCAAGCAAATTCCAGAGTGTAAAATCTGGCCATAAAGCTTCTGTGAAGTAGAATACCGTTGAAGGGATCTAAAAAAAAGGAAGGATTGAGTAACATCAAAGAACAACTTGGCACATAAAAGAATATTTACCTGCCAAAGAAGAAAATCGCTAAAACGGTTTTCTCCTGAAGTACGGACGAGTAGATCAACATCGGAGCATTCACTAGTATATAAACATTTATCGATAAGTGTGTCTGATAAGTCCTCTGGAAGCAATTCATTATCCTCATATCCTTGCATTATAGACTTGATAGAATTTGCAATTTCGTCTCTTGATGTATAAGCAAAAGCTACATTTAGAATTGATTTATTGTTGTCTTTAGTCAATAACATTGCTTCAGCTAAAGTTTTTTGGACATCCTTCGGAAGCATATCTAAATTGCCGATTACTCTAATTTTAACGCCTTTTTCTTTAAGCTTTTCTTTCTCTTCCAATAATTTGGCAAATTTCTCACGAGCTAAGCTCATTAAAGTATCAACTTCTTCCTGAGATCTTTTGAAATTTTCAATGCTAAAAGCATATACAGTAACTTCTTGAATTCCGACCTCTAAGCACCTAAAAAGTATTATGAACACATAAGTATGAATATTGATGATGTCACATGAATCGTGTTGATAAGGAAAATTTACCATTGCAAGGCTTCTGAAAGCTTTTCAAAGCCAACTTTATGTCCTTCCGATTTCTTCATATTGACCTTTGTTGCCCATCGTCTATTTCCATCCATAATAAAGGCTACATGTCGCGGAATCGGTCCTTGCTTAATGACTTTGATTGCCAAATTTTCAATCCAGCTCAATTTTAGCTCTTCCGCACGAATCCAACTCATTTTGTTTATTGCACTATTTAATTAGTAATTTCTACACTATTTAATTATCTTAAATCATTTAATATCGTGCTGGATAAGCTGTATTTCGTTAATTCTATAGAAAATTTCAATTTTTTGTCCAACCAAAATATTCGGATCTTGAAAAATTACTAAATATGGCAGTTATTTTATTAAAATTATTTTTTAGCAATTTTCTGTTAATTTAACTTAAATTAACTAGTTATTAAATTAAAAAACAGTTTAAAATCAATTAATAATCTAGAAGATATAAGAGTAATGTAAATCTAAAGCGTAACAAGAGAATTAATCAAAAAGTTGCGTGTGTTATGAGTGACGCCGGATTAGTCGCCCAGCAGAGAAAAAGAAGGGGGACTTCGATTTAAATAAATTCAATTGCAAAAGAATCAGTTTGAAAAACAGAATAATTAATTAAGCAATCATATTGTTTGAACAAAGTTTTCAGTATATTAAAATTTAATCAAATCAAATAAATCGTTATGTCTTGATTCATTACACTATTCAGGACAAATTCGATATGAAAAGGAATTATTCAGCTCAAACGAATTATTAAAGTTGAAGACCCCCCTGGTAAGAAAAAAGGCAAAATTGCAAGAAGTGACTAATATTAAGCGTAAAACTGATGAAATTTAATAAATGTAAGTGATAAAACTATCCAGCGATGGAGTTAAAGACGGTAGAAAGACATAAAACAATAGTAGAACAAGGTGAGTGCATGATTTCAATCATAATTTTGACTTTTTTATGCTGCGATAATGTTGCATTGAAAAAAAGTTTAATGGAGAATATTTCGACTCGATTTCAGAATTATATTTTCTGGTAGCAAAATTTCTATTAGAATCACCGTACAAGAAAGCAGGAGAGGTGAGAATGGATAGATTATAATCTAAGGAATGAAATTAATTAATTTCCAATTTTCTATCATTTTTCGTTTAGGCGTTAATTGAAGAATTGGAAAACTCAGGAGTAAGTAAAACAGAATAATAACAAAAAATTAATCAAAATAAATGTTTAGGATCACACCAGATGTTTTTTTCACGTGCTTTTAAGTTGTCAAAACATTAAAATTGTTGTTGAAAGCAACAAGAGTTCTTTGACCTTAATACTCTTTTTCTGCACAAAATTTTATGCATTTAACCTGCAGTATGTAACTAATGAACCCTATTTCTCATTTTTAGGACCTGCCTGATCGAATCGATTGGGAAGGACAAACACATAAACAAGGATTTCATGAATTGGTAAGATCCAGTGACTATATATTGAGCAAGATATTCAGTGCATTTCTTCTGTGAACCAACTGTTGCATGCTAGAAAACATTCCTTTGAGGAATGTCAGTTCCAGATATCCTATCCGAAAAAGGACGATTGTCCTTTAAGTCCTGGAAAATTGTCAATTTCCAATTTCTGGACGGAATTGATTATAAGTGATAATATCAAGTGTAGTTAGTGTGGTTTCGAAGGAACCGACTGTTTCATTTAGGCTTAAAAAGCCGACGGAAAATTTTCCAGACCTCAAAAAATGTCTGAAAATGGAGGAACAAAAACTCCCAAAAGCTACACCTTTCCATTGATATTTCCCATCTTTGATTACGTGACTGATGTCATATACCCGAAATTGACAAGTTCCTGGCATCCAAAGTTGCGTATAACGCGTGATTATGGCGAAATATAACAATTTTCTTTGTTACTTCCCATGATTCATCATCGCCATGTTTGAATGTGTGTAGCATGAAATTTTCACTATTTTTTTATTCACAACAAATCATTCAGTAAGGGCTTCCCCGATATTTGTAAGCTAGACATTCGCCAGACGAAATGCATTGAATTTTTTTGTATATTTTTTAAAGCATTCTATTGACATTTGAGACAGCAAAGAGTGTGCAACGTTTTATGACATAAAATTTTTTTGTGAAGAAGTTTTTTGTGGGCATAGTCGATGCATATGAGACATTGCGATAGAAACATTGGAACTGAAATGCAGATGATGCGATTAAGCAAGTGTGTACAATTACGATAATAGTAAACAAAATAGTAAACGATATGAAAAGTGAATGAAGTGCGTGAATTAAAGTTGTAGTCTTGAAAATTCTGTTGGCCTTGCCGTATCCGCCATTTTAATTTTTTTTCCCTCATAGTACGACGGACATACGTGATGAAAAAGTAATTATTTTTCTTAAAACTTTTTTTTGCAAGAATTAATTTTTAAGGATCAGGACATTAATTGTAATTAATTTAAAATAATTAGTGACATTTTGTGCAAAATTTTAATTAATTTTTTTTAAAAAATTAAAAATTTTAGTTCCGTTAGTGCATTTCATTAACATAATTAATTTCGTGAAAAATTGTGAAAATTAGTGAAATTAATTAAATTAAGGATTTAAGATTAAAATTTTCGCCATTAAATTTTTTTCTTCTTCAATGTCTCAAAAGTTGCTCGTCCCACATGATGTGTATTTTTAGTTCCAACTCGAGTGAAAATTATTCTGATGTGTAAAATTTATATTTATAGGCGGCAAAATATCGTCATATTGGACCGAATCATTTGCTGCAAATATGTTCTCGATTACCAGCACTTTTGGAGAAACAACCTGGACTGTCGCCGACAGTTCCATTATTGGTGACACTTTTAGGAGCAGGAAGGCAGAGTTTGCTAAGAACACCGCAGAGTATTTCAAAGCCAAGAACACTGACCGAATATTGTACAAGAATCCATGGAGCACCTCTTATGGATTCAATCAATAGAAATAGGAACAATAATATTGTTAATGTCCTGCTCGGAAGACAAAGTGGTGGTCCATTAATACGGAAGCAAGCAATCACATCTAGCTTTTATACTAAAACAACTATTTTAAGACAAACATTAGGTCATTTATCTGCAGTCTATTGTGTTCTATTTGATCGAAGTGGAAAATACATCGTCACAGTAAGTACTCAATTGCTGAAGCTTATTATAAAATTACTAATAATAATTATTCTATCTTTAGGGAGCTGACGATTTACTTGTTAAGTTATGGAGTGCCATAGATGGTCGATTACTGACGACCTTTCGAGGTGCATCTGCAGAAATTACAGATATAGCTATAAATTTAGAAAATACAATGATTGCTGCAGGATCAATTGATAGAGTTTTGCGTGTCTGGGATTTACAAAATGCTAGTGTAATTGCAGTTCTTTGTGCACATAGTGGAATGATTACATCAGTTAATTTCTGTCCGAATCCAAGAAGTGATTTTAAATTTTTAGTAACAACGAGTACGGATGGATCTGTAGCTTTTTGGCAATATACTCAACCACGCAATCAGAAGCCAATCTTTCAGATAAAACCGACACAATATCATGAGAAATTAAGACCTGGACAAGCACAAATGATCTGTGCATCATTTTCACCTGGTGGAATGTTTTTAGCAGCAGGATCAGCAGATCATCATGTTCGTGTTTATATTATGGCTGAAGATGGACCGAAGAGAATATTAGAAATAGAATCACATACAGATACGGTCGATTCCATACAATGGGCGCACAGCGGATTGAAATTTGTTAGCGGTTCAAAAGATGGCACAGCACTTTTGTGGCGTTTTGAAACTCAACAGTGGAAGTATGAAAAGCTTAATATGAGTGATAGATTAGCGACATGTCCTGTTCCAGAACAAGGTACAGCTGATGCAAAGAAAGGGTTAAAAGTAACAATGGTATCATGGGATCGTTCTGATGATTGGGTAGTTACTGCTGTAAATGATCACAGTATAAAAGTATGGAATACAAAGACTGCCAAATTACATAATGTCCTTCGAGGACATACCGATGAATTGTATGTACTTGAATCTCATCCAAAAGATCCGCACGTTTTACTCAGTGCAGGACATGATGGACAGCTATTTTTATGGGATATTTATAAAGGCGAAAAATTGGCAAGTTTTAAGAATACGATTGAAGGTCAAGGTCATGGTGGAATTTTTGATGCAAAATGGTCTCCAGATGGCACAATGATAGCAGCTACAGATTCTCATGGTCATATGTTAATGTTTGGATTTGGAACTGGCCATAAACGATTAAAGGAAATGCCAAAAGAATTATTTTTCCATACTGATTATCGTCCTCTCGTTAGGGATGTAAATTATTATGTCCTTGATGAACAGACACAACTTGCACCATATTTAATGCCTCCGCCATTCCTTGTTGATGTTGATGGTAATCCATATCCACCTTCAATGCAACGTTTAGTTCCAGGACGAGAAAATTGTTCAAATGAGCAGTTAGTTCCAGATATAAGTGTAGGTGAACAAGCAGAGCAACAACAACAGCAGCAACATGAAGCTAACGTTGCTGCTCGATCAGAAATTGATCGTCTTATTGAGGCTTTAGCAAATCGTCAAAATATCAATGATCAACCAGCTAATGATAATCAAAATGATGATGAAATGCCTCAATTAAATCGTGTTCAAGTTGTAAGGCCACAAATTGGTATTCGTGATCAAAATATGATTTATCCAGACAGATTAAGGACTTATGTAAAATCATTAAAACATACAAATTTATCATTTATGAAGAATGTCGTATATTATGCTGGCGTTTCTGAAATGGATTTGTATCGTCGTGAAATGAAGAAACGACCTTTAATGATAATAACTGGTAATCCAAACAGCAGTGCATTAAATGGCCCACCACCAAAGAAATTCGGACGTGGAGGACGTAAAAGAAGGCAGCCTGGCGATGGTAATGATCAAATGGCATCAACTAGTGGACTTAATACAACAAATATGAATAATAGAACATCAACGGTACCATCTGGTCGTAGATTATTAGATGATGATGAGGAAAGATTATCATCAAGTAGTGAATCTTCAAATAGTGATGATTCAACAGCAGTTGAAGAAGATTTAGACTTGTCAAGTTCGTCTAGTTCGACAGATGACAGTTCCGAATATTCAGATTGGATTGATGTTGAAGATCAACAGAAATTGGAACCACCGAAACGTTCAAAAAGAAAGCCAGTCGAAAGACGAACATATTCACCAGCCGATTCTGATACACAAGCGAGTAAAAAGCGTGGTCCGAAAGGAATTAAGAAGATTCCATTACTTCCGAACGGTGAAATACCTGATGAATATAAACCACCTGAATGGCTCTCTGAAGTAATACCTAAGAAAGCACCATATTATCCACAAATGGGAGATGAAGTTGTTTATCTGCGACAAGGTCATGAAAGATACTTTGAACATGTTAAGAATAAGAAGTTGTATCAATTATCAGGAAAATATGAACCATGGCAACAATTAGAATTACGTGAACATGAATTTTGTAAAGTTATTGGAATTAAATATGAAATTCGTCCACCAAGGCTGTGTTGCTTAAAACTTGCTCTCATGACAGACAAAGGAAGTATGACTGATAAGCATTTTACTATTAAATATCACGACATACCCGATGTTCTTGATTTCATCGTTCTTAAGCAAACATTTGATACGGCAATAAGCCGTAATTGGGGACCAGGTGATCGGTTCCGTTGTATGATTGATGATAAATGGTGGATTGGTGAAATAGAAAGTCATCAAGCACTACAAGAAGAATTTCCAGACTCGTTATTTATGTGCTTTAAAGTTCGTTGGGATAATTCAGAATATGAATTTATGAGTCCGTGGGATATGGAACCAATTGATGACGACAGACTACCTGAGAATATTGGTGGGTCTGTTGCCGTGTTACCTGAAGAAATTCAAGCAATTCTTTATCGTCCAAAAAGTGAAGAATGGCCAAGAGGAGATCGTGAAGGATCTTGTCGTCGAATTGTTACTGGCTTTGAGGCTGTAATGGGATTGGCAATAGCTGATCCATTCCTAACACCCGTAGATTTAAATTCATATCCAACTTATGCTTATGTTGTTGAATATCCAATTGATTTGAGCACAATTAAGTCACGATTTGAAAATCATTTCTATCGACGCATCACATCAGCACAATTTGATGTCAGATACTTGGCAACAAATGCTGAAAAATTCAATGAAAAGCACAGCAATATTGTAAAACATGCTAGAATAATCACGGATCTCTGTTTACGAATATTAAGGTAATTTCTACAGCTCGATAATATTGGAATATTTTACTAATAGACATGATTCTCTTTAGGGAGCATAATGATGTCGATGTACCTGCAGCTTACCATCAATTGCTTGATACTTATCAGTCATCAGAAAGTGAAGAAGACCATCAGGAACAAAGGCCATCAACAAGTCAAGGATCTTCATCCAGAAGAAATGGTACTAGAAGGTCTGTTTTTAGTCATTAAAAATGTTTTGGATGATTCTAATTAGTTTTTAATTCTGTTTATAGATCCAAGAGATTGGTTCCAACGTCTGGCGATTGGAGAGTACGATGCAGAGAAATTCTGCAGTTGATCTGGAATCATCAAGATTCTGAGCCATTTAGAGAACCTGTTGATATTGTAGATCATCCAGGTTAGTTATTTTATCAAACTAATTAATAATCCGTTCAGTAAATAGTTCAATTTAGTTCAGTTCATTTTGAATTTTTGAAAACCGTTAAAATTTAAATTTCAAAAAACCGTTAAATGAGATTTTAATGTCATTACTTTTATTTTAGATTACCTTCAAATCATCGACACACCAATGGATCTACAGACAGTAAAAGAAGAATTATTTAGTGGAAATTACGATTCACCAATGGAATTTGCAAAAGACATGAAACTTATATTCCAAAATTCTAGAAGCTATAATACAAATCAGCGATCAAGGGTGAGTGTAAGCTAGATATCTTTATTACATTATTTTAATGCTTATTTCATATCATTTCCATTCGTTCGTTTTCCCATGAATTTGTCCTTTTTGCATGAATATAAATTTCTTTTCTTCATTTTTATTTCGCATAGCTCCTTAATGTTGTTAATTTATATAAATAATAATTTAAATTTGACATGCTATTTTCTTTGGCATTTACCTTGGTTTCAAGTTATTTTTGACTAGACAAAATGTTTATCTTTCGAAATTGTATTTATATTCATGCCTTTTTCTTCCTTCTTGTCAATTCATTTTGCGTAATCAGGAGAATGTCACGGTAAGATCTAAACATGCCTTCTTTCTCGAATTTATCTCATGATCCATGCTTAAATTAAGTTTAAAATCAAGGAACATTAATAATAATGAGATCAAAATTGTCAATTTCTATTTGCAGATATATGCAATGACCTTAAGGATGTCTGAGCTATTCGAGGAAAATATTCGGCCATTAATATCACATTTCAAATCAAATAAACGCGGTAATCGTAAAGAAAAGACACCAAAGAAACAAAATAGACGTACAACAAGAAATAATGGAAATGTACCATCGACATCTAGAACAAATCATTCATCAGATGATGACGATGATGACGACGACGACGATGACGATGATGAGCATAAAATGAATGGTAAAAACGGAAGAGTAAATGGGCGTACAAGAAGAGTTCAGCCTCAATCGAATGGTGTATCAAGTAGTCGAGATTATCAATCAGGTCGTTCATCAAGAAATACAGGAAAGACTACAAGATTAAAATCAAGTGGAGATGAAGAAAGTGAGTCAACTGAATCATCTAGCGACGATTCAAGTGATGGAAGTGAAAATTCAAGTGGAATTCCATTGGCAGAGCTTGGGAAGCCGATTACGAGAAGCACACGGAAGAAAAATAAGAAACAAAGGAAACAACGGACAGGTGCTGTATCAAGTTCAAGTCAAAAGAAGAATAAAAGAGCAGCAAAACGCCAAAAAATTGAATCAGATGAACATAATGAAGATACAGATGATGATGAAAAGCCATTGCAACGTTATAACAATAATACTGAAAATGTAAGTGATCATACAAATGATGAACAGCCTAGAAAGCGTGGCGGTCGTGGAAAACGCATTCAAACTACCTCAGATGATGAACATAAGCAACAAACAGAAGATGATACACGAAGAAGGAGAATTACAAGACGACCTAAACGATATGAGAGTGACACAAGCTTTCATGTTGAACGGTCAGGAAGACGGAAAACAACAGAAACTGAGGATTCTGATCATCCAAGAGCAACTCGTGAGTCAACACGTAAAAAGTTCCAAGAATGGGCAGTTACAAGTGATGATAATGATGATGAGGACTTTGAAGATAAGCCACAAACAAGTACACAGAGAGGACAATCAAGCACGAGACAAGCTGGTCGCAAAAGGGCTAAACGAAAAGTTTTGTCAGATTCTGAACATAGTGAGGATAAATCAAGGACATTGCCATCGAGACGATCGGCTAGAGTTCAAGTATCACAATCTCAAGATGATAGTAATGATTCTGAGCAACAGAATCGACCTAGTACGAGTACAAATGTTAGACATAGCAGTCGATTAATGAATGGAAGTTCTAATGCATCACAAATGTCATTAAGAACAACGAGAAGTTCTTATGGTCAAGGTAATTCATCGTCATCATCACTTAGAAACGATCATAATTATGGAGAGCCTTCACATTCAGCGTCAACTAGTGCAGCACCACAGACAGCACGACAAACTCGAAGTACAATTTTATCACGTCATCAACGTAATGCTGATGAATTAGATCGTAGTGGACTTGAGGACAGCACATTGACATCTACATCTACTACAAATCGATTATTACGCTTAAGAAGTGTTAATTTACGTGCAGCACCTACACCAGCAACCAATTTTGAAGCTTTAAATGGAATAAGAAGAACAACGCGAACTCGCCCTACTCACAATTATTTTGAGGATGAAAATGATCCTGAAGAGGAACGACCTGTTGTACAACAAATTCAAAGTAGAATATCAACAAATCGAACTAGCCGAATTATTCCTGATCGCCAAAGACAACCAACGAATGAAGACGATAGTGACAGCTATTCAGAAGAGGATAAGACACCACTAAAACTAATGGCAACTAGCTCTAGTAAAAAGACACACAATCATAATACAAGAAAAGGCTCGACAAGTGCAGTCAATCGTGTTAAGCGAAATCTCTATTCGGACGATAATAACTCTGATCAGGTAAGGTTGATTTTTAATTTTTAACGACTTTTCAAAATTTGAATTTTGAACTAGCAATAATTTTTTGCGTTCATATCTCAAATAGTCGTTTTGTTTCTAACTTGACGTTTAAAGACACATGATTGATCTTGACATTGACCTTTTGATATTTCAATTAAAAAATTTTGATTAATCAATTAATTATTATACCATTTATAGGCTGCGGGACCTTCCTCTGGACGAAACACGCGCAATCTGAAACGACCACATTATAATGAAGATAGCGATGAGGAAAAGTCTAAAAATACAAGACAGGCAAAGAAGCGTGCTGTGTCCCAATCACATGAAAGTGAGAGCAGTGAAGGAGATGATGATGATGAAGACGAAACAGGAGAACCAAGCGTTTCGTCACGCGGACGAATTAGAAAGCCCACAGCAAAGGCACGCGGATTTCATTATTAAATAAATTGACTAAACTACTCAAAGCAAAGACTGAATAACGTCAACAAGAAATAATAATGTTTAAAAGCCCATCGACTATCAAAAAAATAAATGAAACTCATTGTTCAGTTCTTACCTAATTTTTGAATATTTCCTTTAATTCTATTATCTAATGTATATTCTTTTCTTTCCTCGACTAAGTAGATGTTAAATAGTTTAGTTCATTATTAAGGTCATTTTTTACAAGCATAAGAATATCAAATAAATCTATTATTCGATAATTAAACACAGGTTTTTTTCCTTTCCTGAAATATCTTTTGTTTTGTGTTCCAGGAGGCAATTTAATACCTGGGCTTAGTCGTTCGAAAATTCAGTGTCAGAAATGTGATGTAATTGGCTTTTTTCTCTTTTCCTGGATATTTAGGGTAATATTTAAATAGTTTATCTTGTATAGTTCTAAAAAACGAGCATTTTGATGTATAATACGTTTAATAAAACATTATAATTAAGCCAAAATTTCAAAAACAAACTCGATTTCTGACACTGAAAATTTGTTACTTAATCTGAATTTTTGGACAAAAATGCTTGTAATTTTATGAATAATGAGTTCTAAAGTACACAAATTAGTCGTACTTGTTCATTTTTCAATGCTCTACAATGAAAAATAACAAAAATTAGTCAAAAACTGGTTTAAAGTAGTTAAATTAATGATATTTTGTAAAAACGTTAAGAAAATTTTGAATTTTTTCATACAAATTTTTCGGTGTTTACAACAACAAAAATATTCACAAAAATTCGAAAAAAATTAAAATTAATAGCTTAATTTGTTAATAATTGAACTGGAATAGAACCAGAGGCTGTATTTATGTTGCCTTTTTGTGTTTTGGTACTTAGATTATTTAACAAAAGTCGTTTTTTAAAGTTTTGAGTGATTTTAGTAAATGGAACTTTTTTTTCGTCTAAGCCCACCTAAATTCTTTTGCATTTTAACGGATTTTCAAAATTTAAAAAATAACGGTTTTCAAAAATTCAAATTTTTAACGAAAAATTTAAAAACTTTAACGAAGAAAAGTTTGAATTTGTAACTAACGGTTTTTGCGGATTCAATTTGAATACATCCTTTGATGCTGTTTTTGAGGTATACGGAAGCTAATATTTAAAAAAATAACAATCACGTCTCATTTTCTTCATAATTAAATTTTATTTAATCTTTTTTATCTCTTTATCTTTACAGTGTCAATTGGAAAATAAATATAGGAAATAATCTACGACTCACACTTTAATTTTTTTGTTTTGCATAAGAAAAAGTGTGTATCTGTGTGGCTTTTATATCCTTTCATTTGTTTGTATTATTAATCACATAAACAATGGCCTTAAAAGATATCATCATATATTATTAATATATTGTTTAAAACATCCAGAATTAAGTGAATTAGAGGATATGACAATTTTTTTTACAATTTATTAGTATTGAGGAAGAACCAAAACTATTTTTCTATGAAAGGAATGACTAATATTATGAAAAATAGTTATGGAAATTCAGTACATTAAGGTTATCAACCAAAAAAGTATTAAGGCAACTCATTAAATCACAAATTTCACAGGCTTTTGATCTTCAATTGAATATTGGCTGTTTCCAATTTTTAGGATTAAATTTTTAATCCTAAGATTAAGCCAAGGATTAAAAAATATTTAATCCGAATTAAAAATCCTCAATCAATGAGGAATTAGCTATGAAGCAAAAACTGTAGCTTAACACAGCCAATTTCCAATCGAAAACCAATAACTTCTTGTTGTGAGATCAGAAAATAATCAAAATTTGATTCAACATTAAGTTTCGAAAAATCTGTCAAATCTTCTAATTCACTCCATTCCAGTCACTACTCTTTCTTTAAGGGAGAATTTAAATTCATTCAATGACTACATTTTTTCGTATTATTTTGCACATTTCTACACTTGCAAGAAACAATTTTTTTATATTTTCTTATTTATCTCGGATGATGACAGGAGATAGCTGCACCATTCACGAATGACGAACATAACTGTACATGAATTAATATTAAAAATATATGTTTATGTAAAAAAACTTCAATAATCACATTCTTAAAAAGAAGAATTAGTATTTTTCTCTATCGTACTTCCTTTGTTTTATTAATTTATTCGTACCTTCTAAATTAATCGATTTCGATTTTGCGATGGTCTTGAGAGAAATTGAAGGTTTGGTATTGCCGCAACGCCAATTCTTCTTGGAGACCCACTGCTTGTACTTGGCTCATCACGTTGCATTATATTTGGTGCAGAACGATGTGCTCGTTTTGAGGAATCAGCCCTTACTTGTCCATTTGATAAACTATTATCGCTAGAGTTATTAATATTACTATTATGATTATTTAATGTCTCATTCTCTTCACGAAATGATCCACTTAAATTTGAATTGAGAATATTATTTCCAGCTATCGGTCGTGCAATGTTAATCGTGTGGCTACTATCAGGTCTTATTATTATATCTACGTCGTCCGTTGCTGCTGTTACTGTATTATCGAGTAATGGAGGATCGTCGTCATCTGCTGTTTGGTGACTAACACGGAAAAATCTGAAAGAATTAATTTATGAAATAAATTGCATTTTTAACGGATTTTCTAAATTCAAATAAATTCATTTGTAGCCAACTTCAAACTGTTAAAACGAACTTATTCAATTAAAATTTTAAAAATTCGTTACAAATCTAATTTTAATGATAAATTACCTCTTAAATTTCGTCCATATACTATCATTAGGTCCTTCAACCGTGACAATTAATTCATCAGCAACTGGCGGTAAGTTATCAACTCGATTAAATGGATTAAATCTCTGATTTGAAGGTGGACGGCCATCAAGCATTTCATCATCTGATGCCTCATTTTGATTCTGTTGACCAGCTTCTAAAGCTTCATTTTCATCTTGCGTTTGTTCCTGATTATTTTCATTAAATGTTCCATGATTAGCATTAGCGTCCTGCGGATTAATTAGGGGAGTCGTGTCGTCAGGATCAAAAGAAGACATTGAATCAGTCGTGGAGTCGGCAGAACGTCTCCTCCGTTGTCTACGTCTTTCACCTATTGTGTAGACTTTTCTCTTACATATTGGACAAACACGTCGATTTTTAGTCAGCCATACATCAATACATTTTGTATGATAGGCATGACGGCATGGAAGAATTCTTAGCCTATCACCTTCCTCGTAATCGTCTGTAAGCATGCATGAATAAAGGAAAAATTCAATTAAAGTCCACTTGACTTGTTTTTGTCAATTTTCTTACCTAAGCATATTGCACATGTCTCATAAATTTCATTTTTTGTGTATTTGCGGGATTCGAGCTTCTTCAAGGAACTCGTTGGTAGGCGATACCGCATAATACGACGTCTTTCTCGTACACATCGTGAAATCATGAAACCCAGCTGTTTTGTACACAGAAATCATATTAGAAATGCTGTTATTGATTTATAGACTTAATAGAGGTTCTAAAATGTTTGGTTTACTGTTTTTATTAGCAGACTAAGTTTCGACTTTGATCTGTTTTCGATTAAAGGCAATTAACATGTATTTGGAAATTTCCCTCATTTTATGGCTCTTTCATAAATGATGTGTGTCTACAATTTTATTCTAAGATCAAGATGCCTTTCGCATTCTTGAAATTGATTTGACGGACATTATTCATGCACAATCTCCATTTTTGTACTTTTATTTTCCATCAAACATTGAGACATTCGCTAATAAGTTACAAAATCCATAAAGCGCACGTGAATGTTACGAAACATACGAAAAAATATGAAGTAAATATGTGTGACTATATAAAGATTAATGTACGAAAGTAAAAATGACTAATCACTAGGAAGACACAAGTAATTGCCTTAATATAAATCAAGAATTGCACAATCATTTGATAAAGACACATCGATAATCTTTATAATCTCAGACATTTGTGTAAGTGACTTGAAATGCTTGTAAAGGGAATTACGAAAAATCTACGATACGATTCATGAACGAATCGACAAGTTTGTTTACTATCTGTGGAAATAGACTAATTTATTGAGCAAATCAATCAATGAAGTGCTTTATGAGAATTTTAAACAGATGATTTTGGCTGTGTATATGAATTTGGATTGACTTACTCTAATGCAGTTAAATTTTATTAAAATGTATTACTTTCTTGTTTCTAAACGGTCTGTAGACAATGACAACCAAATGTCTCAATTACAAACATAAACATAATATCATGTTATGTATCAGCAACATATCATTGAAACCATGCATGTATGTTTTGTTGATTTGTTTTGGATACCAAATTGTAGGTCTTCATCATAGATACATAACGAATTATGGTTTGGAATGGTAGTAAGATTGTCATGGTTACGCACATTGTCACATATGTCGTTGATCATATAGCCTTGTATATAACAGACTCTAGAACTTCTATTACCTTATCTACCGATAATAGTACACATTACTCACCATAATAACAAAGCACATTCCAATCACAATGCAAAATGGAATAATAAGATGCGTGTTGATATTAAATGGAAAATCATCGTTCAATATGAGAAAGAATTCTGGGTTAAGTGGATATAAATTGCAAGAGAAAAGGAATAAAGAATATAATTAGATAAGACAATAATAGACATTGAAATTGTGATTGTATATACTTCTTGAATAATTGTAATCAAACATGATGATGCTTCCAGATGTCTGACCGACGAATAAGGAAGGTATAAAAATATCTGAATCGTCACTTGCTGACATGATTTCAAGAGCGTCACTGTCTTTATTGTATACGATAACAGCATCAAAACTGGCATTTTGGGCATGACGAACTTTATCTAAAAGGAAGATGAGATGACAGAAATAAACATTTAATTTGTATTTTTTGGTGCCAAATTGCTAGACATACCAGCAAATGTACAATCTCCTCTAGATATCACAGCCGCAAAACGCATTGGTGTGCCATGTATTGTATAATTTTTTGGAGCTTCTTCCATAGGGGCACATCCATCAGGCGGCTCTCCTTGTACTGCATATACTCTCATTCCATTTGGTGGAAAATTAGGTCCGAAACGAGCAGCAAGAGATTGAAACTCTTCAACAAGCTTCATATGAGATGAATATTAATTAAATTAAAAGTACAATAACAGCTTGCAATTGATTAACTTACTCGATTTGTTGGATTTTCATAAACGAGAACATCACAATGTGTATTTTTGATGCCTATGAATATTAGAACTGCATAGCTAATGATTGTATGCATAATTGCTCCTATAAAATTTATTATGTCAACAGCTTCTAGTATTCTACTTGAGGTTCATGACATTCATCACTCGTGATGCTATAATTTTTACTTATTTTGTATCAAATTTGATATTTCAATAATCTGTAAAAATAAACAGAAGAAGTCCTTGAAATCATCGTTCACTTATCAATAATTCACAATTTTTTTTTTTCTATGGAGCATGCGATTTTTATTTCCAAAAGCTCGTTGCCTTCTCAAATTAATGCAATAATTTACAGTTAATTATTGCGTAAATCATCATAATGTCATGTCTACAAACATTATATTCTTGTCCGAACTTTGACCTTGTATGTTTTTACACAAATGAAGCTAATAAGCTATTTATTATTCTTAACTTTCACCTTATGACTTTACTGCCCTAATAATCACTTGATAAAATTTAATCTGATAGATTAAAATTTTAATCCTGGATTAAGCTGGTAAGGATTAACTATTAATTCGAATTAAGTTGGCCTTGACTGTCACAAAAATCACGAAAATTTGCGTACATTGTTTATAAAAAACGAGCTGTATCTTGCCAAATGACTTTTTATCTTATAGAACAACACTGAGCAGTTTTTACAGAAACAACAAAACAAAGAAAAGTCGCAATATTCATAAAAAATCATTAAACTTACATTTCACATCAATTTTCACTGGCAATTAATTAAGATTTTACATTGAATCTATGGAGTTTTATCAAGTTATGATATAATATACTAGAATTAATTAAATTATAATGTACAAAATTCACTAGAAAAAAATTAATTCACTTAAACTTTTTATCCCGTTTTATTTTCTTTAATTTAACTACTTTATCTACGTCTTACACGATTATTAATTTTTATAGAACACTTATTTTGCATTTAAAAGCATATAATTTACAATAAAAAGTCACACAGATTATGCTAAACAGCTGAAAATTTAATTTAACTTTTAGCTCGAAAAAATTCAATGAAATCGTCGATTTTGTTTACCAAGAACTCAAATTTAAATTTTAAATGACCGTTATGGTATTTCTATAACTGAGATAGCTGATACTATGAAAGAGACACCGTTTGGACAGAACTATATTTGACATCGTCCCGAAAATTTCAAGAACTATAGGATATACTTATTGTCCGCAAAGTTCCGAGTAATTTCGGATTTCAATTTAAATTCGAATTGCTAAGCATGCTTTTCAAATTTTTGTGAAAACGTTATTTAACATAATTGTTTGTGAGTTTTTTGTTCTTAAATGTTTCAGCTGATTCCTTCAACGAGTTTTCGTTCAAATGTCTTGATATTTAATCAATCAGTTTAGAATACTAATGAGATCTTTCAGATTAAATTCCAAATAAATCAGCGCTTCAAATTATATAACGGTCAATTTAGTTTTAAATTCAAAATAAAAGTTCATTCAGTGAAAAATTTGAATATTTTGTGACTGTTAATTTTATGAATTTTGGGCAAAATATAGAATTCAATAAGATTCATAGTTAATTGATGTTATATTGTAATTGCATATTAAACTGTTTACTATGTCATGAAGATGATTCAATTGAACTTCGCTCAGTAACTGATTTAAATAAAGTTATACACATTTGTTAATTTATTTTACTTTTGTGTTTATATATTGGTCGGCACATATTGAAATGTCCTAATAATAGCCAAGCGGACAGTGCATTTAGTCATCATCGGGAATAATACACAGATGGTAATCTCGCACATTGAAATCATTCAAAACAAGTTTCAATTTGCACGGGGAAGTGTCTCAGCCTGTCGTAATCATATCGCTGTTATCTTCAGATAACACACTATCTTATCAACTGTACTAGACTATTAAGGCAACACCCTAATTTTGTTAGTCAGTTGAATTTAACTTGTGATTGAAATTGGAAGTAAAAGATACATAATTATAGTTTAATTATCAAAACACCTGCAAACGTGCCAAAATGGAGTTAAAAATTGCAGGAATACTTATCCTTGCCTGCATTGCACTTGTGAATGGTCAAGGCCCTACAAAAGGTGATAAATTGTTTAAAGATTAGTGGTATTACATAAAATTAGCTCATACCGGGAATGATTTTATCGTTGAAACTCAAAAAATCGCATTTACTTATCTAATTTAGGAATGATTTTATCGTTGAAACTCAAAAAATCGCATTTACTTATCTAATCAGTGTATATCTAGCTATTTAGACAGTACTGTATGAGATAGGTTATACCTAGTTTATATCTAGCTAAATTATTAAATTTATGACTCGACACATACGTTTATATGCTTTATGATTGTTTGTTGAGAAAAAGCACATTCACAATGTATGCTTGATATTTGGCTAAGTCCAAATGACGAAATGAATACAACAACTACAAAACTTGTAATTTAAAGAACGCGAAGTAGTTTGTAAAATTAAGAATGAATTCTTTGGATGGAGAAGTTTTTTGTATTGACTATATAATGATTAGAGTAGGAAGAAAGAACAGCGGAAACGAATAGCATTTAAAATTTAAAATTAGACATAATTACTACAAAATCGATATAAAACATATTAAAAGGTGTTTTTTGAGTGACTATTTCGCATACTTAAAGTGTTGATAATGAACTACATTCAATCTTCAATGGAAATGATGACTCATTGACTTTGGATCAAGAAGAAGAATATTTTTTATCGGATTACTCATATCGCAAATGTTTTCACGAAAAACTCTTTAATTACGAATCAGTTTCTGGATAATTTGATGAGTTATTAAAGTAAACTTTGGAGCAAACAAGTTTCCATTTAAATTATGTTCAGTTCGCAGAAGAAATGAACCAGAAACGACTCGATGAACTATTTGGAAAAATTCCAAAGCTGCTTAAGAATTTTCTTACAAAAAGCCTTTCAAGTTCTTAGTTTAAAAATGCCTGAGACATTCATTCAGCCAATATTTCTCGCAATAAAGATATAAAATATTTTGTCGGAAGCTACCTCTTTTCTGTCGTCACTGCTAAATTTAAAAGCTTCATTGAAATGTTTACTCATTATTGAGTGTCTTATTAGCACAGCATTCATCAATGGTAGTTTGCTAAGTATGAAAGACGTAAAGTGTGTAATAATTGATAAGAAGAAGGAATTCTGATGAAAAAATGTCACTAAAGTTTATGAATAATTTTATACTTAATTGGGTGTGGGGTTGAACGATTCTAGTTCGGAACTATATAATATTATTTTAATTTATTTAAATATGTAGATCGAGTATGCGCAACCTTAAAAAATGCAGATGACTGTGCTCAGCTCCAAAGGTAAGTTCATTTCAATATCCTTTATATAGAACTTAATAATTAATATTTTACAAACCTTAGAGGAAATTCAGAAGTGTCTTGTGTCTTTGTACAAGATGCAATTGAATGTGCACAGAGAATAAGAAATGGAACAGCCGAATTTGGAATTCTTACAGCTGAAAATGCTTTTCATCTGGCTACATTGCGATATGATGGCTTAGCTGTAATTAAGGAATTGAGGCATAAAGATAGGAAACTTGAATCATTTGACTTTCAATCTGTTGTCGTCGTGAGAAGCACACATTATGATGGATTAAAGAATTTACGTGATATGGACTACTGTCATCCGGGATTGCATCAACGTCAGCGTCATGAGAGATGGACAGAGGCATTTTTAAAACATTTTGAGCGACAGGTTGTTCCATATGACTGTGCTGATGGAGATACGCCTGCAGAAATTGAGGCAGCTGCACTTGCTAATCATTTCAATACAGCATGTCGTCCTGGTGCTTGGTCACATATCGACGAAGAGGATAAGAGATTAAAGGAAAAATATCCAGTTTTATGTGAGTTATGTGATGATAAGGAAGCATGCTCGTACACTTCAACGCCTGCTACAGATCATCAAAAAGCTTTAGAATGTATGTTGAAGACAGAAAATGGTCTTGCATATGTAGCACAACAGGAAGCAGTTGATTTTTTCACAGCAAACTCGGATATTGAAAATAATTTCAAATATTTGTGTCCTAACGGTAGCTATGAGTCTACCTTTAACAACACAAATCCATGTTCATGGCTAAGACAACCTTGGAGCATTATCGTATCCAATAATGACAATTCATTAGGGTAAGTAGCATGACTTTTATGATCTAATTAAGTCCTTAAACTAAAATTTTATCTACAGTATAGCACAGCGCTTACTTCGATGGACATTTTTCGGTACATCATCTTGGGAAATTGCACTAACGTCAATTCTAACATCATCCGGTTCAAATGTCCTCTTTCCTGTTCAAAACATTGTTTTTCTAGTCGACTACATTAATCCAATTCGTCCAATACCTGCGGACATTGGAATGTGTACGACAACTTCTCGCTGGTGTACACATTCGTATGAAGAGAAAGACAAGTGTGATGTACTTCGTGCTGCTGCACTTTCGACTGGAATCAAACCAATTTTCGAATGTAATGAACCACGAACAGATGCCGTATCATGTATAAGTGACGTATCAAGTGGAAAGGCAGACTTACTTGGAATTGATTCAAACTTTGGATATATTGCAAGACAGTAATGATATCATAACATTTATTTTTATTATTTTACATCGTTATCTTTAATGACTAATTTTTATTTACTTTATTCTTCATAGTGTTTACAACTTATCGACAATTCTATACGAAGAAACCGAGGACAGCAGATATTCGTCAGTTGTTGCTGTCATTAAAGAGTCTGATGCGGAGAGAATCACATCATTTGAAGATTTTCGTGACAAGAAAGCATGCATTCCAGAATATGGTGGAATTGCATCAATTGCATTTATTAATATTGCAAAAGGTCGTGGAATATTTAAGCGTGAAGACTGTAATTTTGGTCCATTACTAGCAAGCTTTTTCAATGAAAGTTGCGTTCCTGGTAGTCGTAGCATTTTCCATGATCCGACAGCATCAAATCCCGAAAATTTATGCTCACTCTGTCAAACACAATTAATGCAAACAACAACACAAGCTATTAAGGCATTAGCCGGTGAAGTGGAATACGATGAAGATGGAAATGCAGTTCCAACCACAGATGGTATTGAAGGCGACGAGGAGTTTGATGAAAATATTCCACATATACCAAATCGTTCGATAAATTGTGCAGCATCAATCTCAAATCGCTTTTATGGTACTCGTGGTGCACTAACATGTCTCAATGAAGTTGGTGATGTTGCCATTCTTGAACATCAGAATCTTGAAAATCATGCACGTGCATTAAATTTAAATCCAGACAATTTCCGAATTTTATGTAGAAATGGCTCGTTGGCAAGCACGACAGGTTTTAACGTTGATCCCTCATGCTACATGACGACCATTGTCGATGGTGAAATTGTCGTCAATCGTAACAACTCGAGGAATATGGGAATTCTAAATGGACTTATTTCGCTTGATTTATATTTACAATCTGACCCAGATTTTAAAATGTATAATATATTCAGTGGTGCCAAGGATTTACTATTCGAGGATAGTGCACTCGGTTTAGTTGCACCCGAATCCGGGTCATTAAGTAAAAGTGTTGAAAATTACATCCAACTATTCTCAGATGTTGAGAATTGTATAAACGACACTGACTCAGCTCAACAAGCTACATTTAATTTGCTCTTATCACTTTCATTAATTTTATTCACAATTTTAATTAGAAATTAATTGAATTTTCCATTTTAGAGAACATTCCGTTCCATTTCATCTTTTTTTCTTCATTCTCTGTTTTCATGTTGAATCATATCACAATGTACTTCATGCACGCTTGAAGTTAGATAACAAGTAAAGACACTTATCTTAAAATAAATATTATTAGCGCATTTTCTATTGCATTGATTGGTAAACATTCTTTTTTTTATCAGTTGATTGGTGTATTACGTGAATTTATGTTTTCGTGGCTTGATAAGAAACTTGGTATGAATACTCGTGTTTGGATTATGGTTGTTTAGGTGAAATTCTTATCTATTTTTGGCTTTGAAATTGTAAATAACACTTGGGTTCATTAATTTCTTGAGGTCGAGCGAGGCTTAGCAAAGTCTCTAAAGGTTGAGCAAAGTCTCTTGAGATTGAACGAAGCCTTTTGAGGTCGAGCGAAGCCACTTGGGGTCGAGCGAAGTCACTTGAGATCGAGCGAAGTCTCTTGAGGTCGAGCGAAGCCACTTGAGATCGAGCGAAGTCTCTTGAGATCGAGCGAAGTCTCTTGAGGTCGAGCGAAGTCTCTTGAGATCGAGCGAAGTCTCTTGAGGTCGAGCGAAGTCTCTTGAGGTCGAGCGAAGTGTCTTGAGATCGAGCAAGGCCTTTTAAAGTCTAGCGAAGTCTCTTGAGGTCGAGCAAGGCCTTTTAAAGTCTAGCGAAGCCTTTTTAGAAATGTCGAGAAGAGTCAACGCAAGGCTTTTATAACGCACAATCCATTCCCATCGACATCATAAAAAACCATTTCAATTGCTTCATTATTTCAGCTTTTTTGATGCCTCAAATAAATTGTAAAATTTTGACGCAAAAAATCAAGCCAATCCAAATATTTGTAAACGTGACAATCATTTTAATTAAGTAGAAAATTAGGCAAACACTACACAATAGTAAGCATATCACATAAATATAAATATGAAATGGAACTTTAGTAAATAAGTCAATATTACATAAAATATGAGCAGCATATATTGTCATTCAATATTCATGTTGTGTATTGTGAAATAAAAACACTCCGTGCCGGAACTACATAGTAAATTTTTTGCAATTCAATTTCTGGAAGGGGTTAGTACAATCATAGTAATTGCTTAATTTGAGATCATAAAGTCTTTTTTATACGCTTTTATTTAGGTTGCTCTGTTTAAGACTTTCAAATTTTCAAGTACCTACTTCGACCACTTCTACTTAACTTCAAAGGCTGAAATTTGGCATAGTGGTGTATTATAGGCTAATATAGAACACATTAAAAAGATTTTTGAAAAAAAATTAAATTTTGCTAAAGTTAGGGCCAAAAAACTAGTTTTTTAATGCCAAAATCTACGATTTCTTGATATATTTCTACTTTCATGGAAGCTGGAGAGCTGAAAATTGGCATGAAAGTATATCTTAGATTATTCTGTATTATACTGAAAAGAACTTTGCAAAATTTTAAAATTTCGGAGTAGTTAGAGCCAAAAAACTAGTTTTTTTACTCAAAATTAAAGGAATTTTCGACATATTGACCACATTTATTATCCGATTGATCTGAAATTTCAACTAAATCTTTCATTAACCATTCTTTATAAAAATCAAAAAGAAATTTGGGAAAAAAAAGAAAGTTGACGATTTTATAATAACAAACCCTAGTTTTTGGCCTGTTTTAAATTATAAATTTATCTTCATGGAACACAAAATCGAAATTTTTTGTAATTTGTTCCATTTAGGACCGATTTCATTTCGAATTAAAATTTAAATTGACATTTAAAAGCGATTTTTAGTCTTCAGTATTAACAATTCGGATACTAACAATTTTTGATAGAGAAAACTAAAAAGTAAAAAATAAAAATATGTAAAAAAAAGTTTTTTAAAGATACGCTTTTATTTAGGTGCAATGAAAAGTAGAAAATAATATTTAGATTCCAGTCTCAAATTTAAAAGAGACAAATTTTTAAAATTCGACTAAGAAAATTATAATAAAAGCGTGGGCTTTGATAATGGCTTCTGTAGATTCGCCCACGCTTTTATTATAATTTTCTTTGTCGAATTTTAAAAATTTGTCTCTTTTAAATTTGAGACTGGAATCTAAATATTATTTTCTACTTTTCATTGCACCTAAATAAAAGCGTATCTTTAAAAAACTTTTTTTACATATTTTTATTTTGTTTGAAATTGTATATCCAGCTAGCAGTCATATTCAAATTATGTTGAATTAACAATAGAAAATGCGCTGAAAATGAAGGAAGAACTTTTCGAGTGCTGCTTATTCCTTTAATTTTCATGCAAATATGTTTATAGTTTTAGAAAGAACAAGATGGAACTAGTTTTATAATATGTACATTTATAATTCATAAAATTTCGGACGGTCAAAGCTGTTTTCGGCCATATTTTTCATTGCCATTTCCTTGTAATTTTGTATACTGTATTTTTTTATAAATAAAGACACAAAAAATCGAAAAAAAATTTAAATTATAAATTATGGATATGAATTTTTATGATTGCTATACATTCATAATGCACATGTAAAGGCAAGCAAGCAAGAGTGAGTCATCGTGAAATCTAAAAAGTATCTTGACAAATTGACACTGAAAGATTCGAAAAGGCTGTCACATGGTAAAGTTGCGTCATGTGCAGCTTAATATCAATAAAGTTCACTGTCTATGGGGAAATCCGAAAACAATTTTTGCAAAATTTATAAATAATGAATCTTTAAGCTATAGCACTGAATTTCCCCAAGCATATTTTCGAGCATTTATGTCTCTGATTGATCATTACAGCCTAGAGCTTGTGTGCTTATTTATTCATGTAAGATAATTTATGTGCAATATTTAGCCTTTAATGCTCTGAAATGTAAAATTAATCTTGGAAACAGGATGTTCATTTAATGAGTTTTTAATTGGGATTGATCTGATGACATTCAGTTATTCATGTCTTATTGATGCTTCGGGTTCTTAACTGCAAATGTGCCAACTAGTTTCCAAACTTAAAAGTACACAAAAGACAATAATTTTATTCGAATATATGACATACAGTCATGAATGAATGAATATGGTGATTAATTTTCCCTAAAGTTGCATAAGACTTCTTGAACTTTCTCTTCCATACTTTATATTGATTTCTCTTGTAAATTCCTATTCAAATAGAAGTTGCTTCTTCTATTCTTTTTTGGGGCGCACGGTAAGTTACGTCCATATCCGTCCATACAAATTGAATTTTCTGAATTCAACTTCCGCTATTCCTACTTACGCTAGTGTTTGGCAACGATTTACTTATCGCGGCATACCTTGGTGGTATGCCTCGACCAAAACCGCACACGGCGTACGGTTCATGGCATTTACAACATTGCCATGTCACATCTGTCGTCCACCACTGTCATAAACCATCACAACACATTGAAAGAACCTCTTTCTGATACCTGACATCATTTACGAATCACCCCTCTACCATTAGTAACAGAAATTCTTTTGTAACTAAAGGAATCAAATGCATGAAGATAAAAGAGAGCAGAAATTCCTTTTTAAAGATGTTGTCTTCGTATATTCAAAAAGCTTAAAGAGGTATATTGCTCTCATTGTACAAAAAGCAAAGTAACTCGACCTTTTCAATGTCAATTTTTGTTGTATCATGTCTATAATATCCATGTCTATAATAACCAGCATAACGTATGCGATTTTGGCCGTGACTTATCACCTAAATGTGCCGAGACACAATATTTTGTACAACACTGATCGAAAACTGCAAAAATGTTGCTTAATGCTTTTTTAAGGAACTAGAGAGAGGCACAACCGCCAAAAATGACAATGGAGATGCACATCATTTATCAATAGACCCCATAGATAATTTGCTTGTTTTTGAGAAATTTAATGCACAATTTTTTACGACAATGGGATTCAATTCAAACATTTTATGAGGAATGTATTCACTATAAATTAATTTTGTTACTTAACATACATGCTGTTTACACTGTAAAGTAGGTAAATTGGATTTGTAATTTTATGGGTAAATAAATTTCCATCATTGCTGAATTATAACATTTTCTAGTGAAATTTGAGGTAAATATCCAAAGATTGTTTATGTCTTGTGAGTCACACATATATGAATATGCATTTGTTGCATAAGATGTGTGATAGAGTAAAGTAAATCCGGGATAATTAGTTTGATGTCCCACAGCTATTCATTAGTCTTAAACGTATGCTTTGGTTAATTAATTTAACTGATTGTGGTGCCAGATGATTGGAGCTTACGCAGCTATATCCGAAAATATTTTCACACTTCTTACATAAGCATTTAATAGACTTCATTAATGAATCTCTATGACGAATTTTAGAAAGCATTCAAAATTTAAGTCTACACCTAAATCTGAGTATCAAGTTCAAGGTCATGGTCTTAAAAACCGCATAAACTCAAAATAAACATCTTTATGGATGATAATGAAAAATTATTCCGTGTGGAAATCCATTGAAAATATTCATTATAAGCTGTATAATGACGTCGATACCTTTTTTTATGCTCCAACTCGTTCCAAAACATAAAATTACATTTGAAATTTCTATAGACCCCATTAAAAAAAAGTATATTTGACGTAGACGATACATAAAATCATGTAAAGTTATGAAATGTCTTTAATGAAAATTGCATCCTCAAGGGATGCATATTATGTACTTTTATAAATGTATGAAATTTTATTAGCACATCAAAGAGGATGTTATTTTATCGCATGAATACATTATGGATATTACATGTCATTTTTATTATAGCTTGTATGGGGACTACATTAAAAAAAATTTAAAAATTTCTATCTGTACTTTAGCTTTGTGAAATTATTTAAATTAATCCAAATTGAGCTTTATATTCCTTTTATCTTGGATGTCCTTCATATAAAGTGGGATGGGGGAGTCAAGGGAACAGGTGAGGTTTGTGTATTCAATCCAAAATAATCTTTAAAAAAACTTCTTTAAATCTTATATTATTGATGGATGTGATGCTGGAATATAGTGGAATTTGGGGACTGATTCAGCAAGAGACGGTTGCAGTCAATCTATCCCTTGTGGACAAAATTCTGCCACCATTCAACTCTCTTGAAAGAGTTTCTGACTACTTCTGTGAATCTAGGATATCGAGACTAATGTAGACAGATCAAGGATACTGAAGCATTTGTTATTAACAATTGGCAAAGGGTAGTAAGCGATAGAGCCAGTTTTAGACGCCAACTGAGAAAGGACATGGATCATAGACGATATGTACGACCGAAGAAATTAAGTAAGTCGATCATAGTCAATTTGCGTAGTAAGTAACTAAGTTTATTCACATCTACTATTTCGAGAGTATGACCTGTGTGTCCGAGTGGTTAGGCAACAGACTAGATATACGCAAACCTCAATTTTATGAGGGAACGAGTTCGATTCCCATCAATAAAGCCGATCCTCTCATCAAATATTTACATTGAATGTGGTCGATGTTACAATTTTTCGTCCAAAGCTCCAACAACATTGCTATAAACTACTTTTAGACAAGAAGCAACTTGACCTTTACCTAATGTGTTCACATCATGGATTCAAATTACATCCATCGAAATAATTCAAAAGATTAAAATTTTCTCAGTAGCGAGATTAAATTTCATAAATTATGCACGAAAGGATTCTTTGAGAAATTCTGAGATTTTTTTGGGGTTATACCTTGAAAAATTGATGATACTCAATTGCTTTTGTGGACTTTCCATACTCTTGCTATGTATTGTTGCATAATTTATTATCAAATCAGCAGTAATGGCGGTAGAAACACCAGCAAAACTTTGTTTTTTTATTTTCAATTGCTTGGATATGCTTCTCTATTTCACAAAATTGAATAAAGTAAGTCAATGTATGCATTTCATTCCTTTACAATTGTATTCCAGTCTAACAATAAACACATAAAAGAATGAAAAAAAAGAAAGAAATTAAATTTTCAAGTGGAAGTACATAAAACTAAACTTTTATTTAAACATTTAAAGACTGAATTCAGTCAAAACTTGTTGTGGAACGAGTCATAGTCTAGGAGTGAGGACAAAGTCTCATAAATATGAGTTTTAGAACTGGATGAACAAAAAAAAAGTCGAGGAAAATTTATAGTGAAAACTCGGAAGTGAAAAAAAGAAGTTCATGCTTGGGCTATAAACTGTTTTTTAAAGCAACTGAAAAAAAGAAAGCATTTAAGCTATTAAATATAAGCATTAAGTAAGACGATAGCTTTTTTTCTTCTCTACTTTTTTACCGCTTTTTTGCCAAAACAAATGTGATTTTATGTTCGCTTTTATGGCAAGTCTTTTTATAGTTGGACAGGTTAATTTATTAAGTCAACATTAAAAAGTCATAATTTAATCGACGATTGACACATTTAAGGATTGTTTTGAGATTAAGGATGTTTAAGAGGATTTGTTTGATGGATTTGTCGGATTTGGTCATTCATTTAAATGTTATTGACAGGCTGACATCTTACTTGGATTATAGATTATGTTGATTATGTAATGTATGTGTTACCCGAGCATGACAATATGGACAACTACATTTCTTGCCGTAAAAATGGTTCAAAATCAGCTGTCATGGTGCCATCAAGGCAACTTCTCGTCTTGCCATAAATATGGCGAAGTAGCGATGTCTAAGCGAATGGATTGTTGCTGTTCGGTTTAGGAAATTGTGAATTTAAAGATGCTTCATGTCCAGCGAGTTTGAGCATGTATTTCACTTGATTCTAGAGATTGAATTCAACTTGGGCTTTGTCCGGAAGAGTCTACTCAAGTTAACTCGATTTCATGTGAAATTCGAACGATTCCCGAACAGCACAACGTGTTGCTTCGTCGTCCCTGAGTGACACAAATGACAGAGCCTACTTCATTTGTGTGGATCGGGGACACATTTACGATAAGACGGGAAGTTGCCTTGACGGCATCATGACGGCACAAAGTCAGCTGATTTCAAACCATTTTGAATTCAAGTTCTTGATTCTATTCAGCACCAATTCTACTAAAACTCCCTAAATGCGCCTAATCCCCAAACATCTATCATCTAACATAAAACATCCAACTTAATCTCAAGTTTAAAGTTATGTCAATGCAATGTGCAAAACAATTAAAGCATCATATACAATGAAAGAATTTAGAAAGTGAGATAATTAGGCATTCATGCTCTCTCACATGTATTTGATTATAGATGTTTCTATAACATCAGTGATATAATTGCATGTACATATACATGTAATTGATATCAACTTTAAAGACATTAATAATAATATTTTAATTAATATTATGTGACATTTGTTGTCGCATTGTGTAAAGTATATAGCTATAGATGATTCATATTATTTGGAGATGAAGATGATGACGAATTTTGTTGCATTAAAAAGCTTTTTGGATGGAAAAAGTTGACTAAAGTGTTTTTACTAATTTTTAATGATGGGTACGGAGTGGAAGCTCTCTATGAGAGCATGATTGTCATGTTTTTAATAATTGAATGAAAAAGTTTCTTATACAATTTAAAACTTTCTGTCGAAAAGTGATTCTTGGAATTCGAAAGGTAAATATTGACCCGAGCAGCATGCGGTGAACCGTCATTTTTGCTGTATTAACCAAAAAGGATCGAAATCAGCCGTCATGGTGTCTTCAGAGCAACTTTGGGTCTTATCGATGATACACCGATGTAGCCTGCCCACTAGCGAGCATCCTATGCTGTTCGGATTCAACTTCCATTAAGCTTATAATCCCATAAATCTACAGATTGTCAAAACACATGAGTCTCACAAGATTTCATCCTAAATCATTATCACCTTGTTAAAATTTTATAGTGGATACATCCCATAATTCAATTTCTGAACATAATGCTCATAAGTAGATAACGAAGATTTATTCATAATTTTGTGTTAGTCATTCAACATTTTAACTCATTGCAGCTACAAAAAAAAGGCCAAAAACTTTTTTTTATGCAAATTCGTCCGAAAGAGAGTAAAAATTTACACACGAAAAAATAAAAATTAAGCATTCATCTCATCAGATGTTCGAGCAATGACGTTAACATTTTTCCTTCTTCTTTTTCATCTTGTTTATGCTTCATTCACATTTTGCACTGCTTTTAGTTGTTGGTTTTGAGAGGCTCTTTGTGGTGTGATTATAAATTTTTCTGTATTGCGCTGTCATTTTGTCGGGTTGGATATTTGATGGATATGCTGTGATTTGATGAATTTGTTGGGATTTGACGAATTTGTTGGGTTAGTTATAGTATTGATAATTGACAGGCACTACCCAGCAATAGAGCCATCTTAAGATACCATGACAGTTGATCCGTTTGGACCACCATTGATCTGTATAGCCAGCAGAATAAGTAAATTAGGTGGATATTGCCTTCCACAGGTAAAATTTTAGACTGATTGTATAAAATACAGGTTTTGCACATATTTGCATATTATGGATTTGCATATTATCTAAAAAATATTACTAAATTTAAGCCTTTTGGCTTATAAAGCAGCTGAACTGATCTCAATATAATTGCTTTATTCCTACAACCTACCTACAATCTGATCAACACATATTCGATTAAACACTCAGGAACTAATTTGATTATCTTGACTGGACTAGTATTTACATGAATATCTGATTAATTGAACCTCTAACATGCTCACTAGGTACCGTAAGATGCTCATTGAGCATATTCTTGTATTTTAGAGGCCCAAATATTATCTCCTGGTAATCCCGATGTGACGAACCAAAATGATCGCTAAATAGACACGGCCTATATTTGGTATTAATAAATGTATCCATTCTGAAGACTTAAAACCTCCGAGACGTAGTCTTCTTCATTTGTATCATTTGGATCTACAACTTAGACGAAGGCTGTTGATAGAGACAGTTTAGCACTTGATATTGGCAATTGCCTGAGGATAGCCAGCTATAGAAACAGTTTTAGATGTCAACAAAGAGATAGGTCAAGGATCACAGACAATCTTAAAGACCACCAAAGTGAAGTGAAGGGACAACAACTTGATTATACCGTGGTCATCCCAAATGCGCTCATGCGACTACCAATAATTGACTTTCTTACTTTTAATTTGCTTATTTTTTAAAAGCGTTAAAAGAAATGGGAAAAAGAGTTGAAAATTTCTTTTCATTTCAGTTAAGACTTGTCTTTCGTACAAACAACAAGTCGACACAACTCAACGTCGTGTGCCTGACATTGCAATCGTAGAAGCGTAAAGCTTTTTTTTTTTAAATTTTAGTTTATAATTTTGTGGAAATTATTATTATTATTATTTGTTTGTGTCTCTTTTTCGTTCATCTCATTTAAATAAATACAGTGGAGATAGTAGTTGAGAATATAAATGCACAAAAAAAAAATGGAATAAAAAATTAACCGAAAGTTAAAGTGAAATGTGCGGGTCACAGAATTAAACAATTGAATACTTTTGCGGTTTATTGTCATACATGAAATTCTTTACTTTCGCATACAGTTTCTTGTATATCTCCATCTTGTGTATTACAAGTCCATAAAGTGTATTAGTGATTAATTTTATTGTTGGGTGACATTCAATTGTGTAAAAGTTGAAATTTTCTTTCCTTAAATAATAATAATATAAAGTTCAAGAAAGTCTTACTTCATTAAGGCAAGGCTTAATAGTGTTGTGAAGAAGAGAGAGCTTATATTGGAAATCGGATTAAAGACACTTTCAGGGATCAAAAAATTAAAACAGAAAGTTTCAGTTCAGAATTGATTGTGTACCGGATATAGCAAGTGACAATAAAAATTCAGCATGGCAGGATTAAAATTTCTATTTATAGGTAAGTGAGGATTTATAGATTTATAATTTTTTCGCAAAGCCCTGCATCCCGACATTTGATATAGTGTGATGATTTACACTTATTTCGGGAGAGATGATGTCTGTGTGTATGTGACTGAATATCCACTGATATAACGGTTCATTTCATCGCATGCGAAACTAAATGTTTATGCATTCTCAAAAAAAAAAATTAAAATCATGTGCAGCATACAAAAATACCCAAAAATTCTCAACGGGACAAATACGTACGTACTAGATATAAAATTACGTAATTTTTTTGTTGGACGACTTACTGTGAGTGGCTTTCGGTTTACATCCGTGTAACATTTTCTTGTTGCATGCATGAAACGATGGTGTTGATTCTTTTAATAATTTGTGTAATCGTATTTCATGAGTAAATTATGTATGGTGATTATGATAAGCTTGTTGCTTAATTTGGCAGGTGAAATATTTTTTTGTTGTGTACTTGCTGTGAGGGACATAAACATAATTTGCACCATATTTTTGGTGGTAAAATGCAAATTTCATGAATAATTTGTGAAGGCTGTGGTGGTTACATCTTGGCAATAAGCTTGGACCAAAACTGCACATGGCATACGGTTTCTGACATTTCCCAAAATGTTTATCGGTTCACTAGCGTGCCGTGACACGAATGTTGCCTACCACTGTACTAAGGGGTCTTACAATGCAGTTGTATAGCCGATCGGAATCGCCGTCTACCTGGATTTTGGGATTGTACCAAAAAATCAATCCATTCAAACCGACGACCCCTTAATTCCTTCTAATGAAAGTTGTTTTGATTTAAAATCCATGATACCGGTCAGTTGGAACTGGAATTTGAATGTTTGAATTTTTAATTACTAATTCCTATTTCTGTGGCTTAATTGAGGATCAAGCGGCCAAAAACAAGCAGCCAAGTTATGACTTCACCCCGGTTAATCCCCCTTTTATCTCCGAAAGTACCTCAATTTTATGGTTATGAGCAATCTTGTCAGCTTCATTACTTGTATCCACATTTCATCCACCGATATCTTTTTATTCATTACCGTAATTCACAATACAATTTTTTTTATTCAATACCGAAACAATAATGAAGAAGAAAGAAAGAAAGAGCTTAATGAAGCACGAAGCAAAAATTGAGCTCGTTGAGAAAGTTAAGCAACAGCAAAACGGCAAGGTCTTATTGTCGTCATTTCTCTTTCATTTTCTTTCTTTCTTGTGAATCATTTCTTTTTGGTTATTTATAAACATTCAGCACATTAAATGTGTGTTGTGTTGTCTTACTATACACGAAATACGCGACTTGACCAATTTTGTTGGAATCGATTGCATAAGATCATGCAGCGGAAATTCCAATATGCGATGTTATTGCGTTCATCGTATGATTGTCGTCTACATACATTCGGGCCAATATTTATCATTTCTTCTTTTTCTTCTCACTTCCAACTCTTGTTTTGTCTGTTTGCATACTCTTTTTTTTTGTTGTATTTCTTTTCATAGTTTACTTTACATTTTTTTTTAAAAGTGAATATGAAGAAATGAAAAGTGAATTTCAATAGTTTCACTTTGTTCGCTTATGAATCACAATTTTCTGTTGTTACTGTTGTGAGGGCGTGAAGTAGTGTTTAAAATTTTTAATTTCACTCTTAAGAGCGAAAATCAAAGGAGTCGAATTGAATAAAAAAACTCTTATTTTTATTTTACTCTTGAGCGAAATTGATCAATTTTCCTCACGCTCCTGAGAGCGAAATTTTTTATTTCACTCCCAAAAAATTTCACTCTCAGGAGCAGGAGTGAAATTCTGAATTTCGCTCTTAAGAGCAGGAGCGAAATTAAATGTATGGAAAAATGTTTTGGTGATTTTTGGTCGTTATTGGCAATTATTTGATTATTTCCGGAATCCAGAAAGGTTACTTTCTTTTATGTTTGGACCCAAGCTGTTATTTTAAGTATTAGACATGAACTTTGAACTTCTGGAAGTACATCCTTTTACCATTTTTGTATGTCAAAATTACAAATTGTATGAAAATTCTCAAAAAGGAAGGCAATAATGATGCAAAAGTTGTGCTATTGCAAAGTTTGTTCTAAAATCGATCACTTTGTGCATTTGCAAGTGAGGAACTGACTATGTCCAGTGCCTGAACATCCAAAAACTTCATTTTCTTAAATTTCGTTCCTGATTTCATTTTCGAACTTTTTTGAAAAACATGCGGAACCGACCACTTCCACTACTTCCAGCACGAATTTTGATGTTCCTATCCACTTTAGATGATCCATATTACCCAATAGCCCTATAAAATGTTCGAAAAATTACCAATTTCCTTAGCAATTCCAGTTAGAAATTTTTTATTGCGTAATTCACAAGAAAAAGTGATTTTAGATGTAGGAATCATTGACTTTTCGAACATTTTATAGGGCTATTGGGTAATATGGATCATATAAAGTGGATAGGAACATCAAAATTCGTGCTGGAAGTAGCGGAAGTAGTCGGTTCCACATGTTTTTCAAAAAAATTCGAAAATGGAATTAGGAACGAAATTTAAGAAAATGAAGTTTTTGGAAGTTCAGGCACTGGATATAGTCAGTTCCTCACTTCCAAATGCAAAACGAGATCGATTTTAAAACAAACGTTGCAATATCACAACTTTTGCATCATTATTGTCTTCCTTTTTGAGAATTTTCATACAATTTGTTATTTTGGCATAGAAAAATGGTAAAAGGAAGTACTTCCAAACGTTAAAAGTTCATGTCTAATACTTAAAATAACAGCTTGGGTCCAAACATAAAAGAAAGTAACCTTTCTGGATTCCGGAAATAATCAAATAATTGCCAATAACGACCAAAAATCACCAAAACATTTTTCCATACATTTAATTTCGCTCCTGCTCTTAAGAGCGAAATTCAGAATTTCACTCCTGCTCCTGAGAGTGAAATTTTTTGGGAGTGAAATAAAAAATTTCGCTCTCAGGAGCGTGAGGAAAATTGATCAATTTCGCTCAAGAGTAAAATAAAAATAAGAGTTTTTTTATTCAATTCGACTCCTTTGATTTTCGCTCTTAAGAGTGAAATTAAAAATTTTAAACACTAGCGTGAAGCGAGTTTCAATTTCGCTCTCAAAAAGAAATTTTATAATCGCGTGAATATTTTTTGTATATTGACTGCTTGAACTTCTTCTTGTTTATGCCCGATTGGCTCAAGTTATTCGTGGTAGTCAAATAGTTGCCACCTGAAAGTCAGATGACATCCAAAGGACAATTTTCTTGGCTGTTAACATTTGAGAATTTATTGCATTTGATGAGAATTCAGGTCAATTTTGGTTGTTAGCAAAAGAACGCGATCCAGGAACTCATTTAAAGAAGCAAGCGATTAAGCCAGCTAAGTAACATGATAGTTGACACTTGAATGCCAGATCTACCTTAAGTTGGTTTCTTTGTACAAGTTGATTTCAGAAATGGTCGGTTGTAAGCCTTACCATCTCTAGCCTGATTGTGGGACTGCAACCCTTCAGACAAGGTTGTTACCATTCCTATCCAGACTCGGGGGTGTGACCCTTCAGACAAGTTGCTTTGGATAGGCTTTTAATCTATCATTTAATGAACTAATTTTGGCACATAGTTCGTTCACCAGCGGTGTATTTAGCGATAACAGGGAATACCACGAGAAGGTACACTTGACATTTGGTCAGCTTCGGAGTCAGACTTCGACTTCCTCTAATCATGCCAAGTAGCAATCACTTTACTGTCATTAACAATTTGTGCCGCTCGGACATGAAATTAAAAGTGTTTTGTTAAAAATTCAAAAAATTAAACTCAAAGCCTACTATGATCGAAATTACTAGATCATTAGAAATTCAATGATACTCATGAAATCCTAAATAATATGACACAAATACGTGAAACTAGCAACTTCTCTTTGTTGTGGTTTTCCACTTTATTACGCAAGTTGTTTACCTACTGAACATCCAACTCATCGCAATTTCTTATGAAAATGAAAAGAGTTCAATAAACGTTCATTAGGTGAAGGTTGTTCGTCTTTTTGCGTTCTTTGACATTTTTCATACTTTTATTTATCTCATCTCGATTCAGTGATGATTCAGTGTTCATCATAAACTTAATTCAATCAAGTTTAGAGGTTTGGCTTTCGTATTGAATATTGTTTTGTGCTTTTTCCTCATAAAAAAGTTGTTTGTTGACAAATAAAACATGGAAAATTTCCAGACCTCGCCTAGAGATCTGCAGAAAAAAATCATATTAAGTTACTCAATTGGATTTTCAGAAGGCTTTTCATGGAACTTATGTCATGTGACAATTTTATTACTTGTTAAGCAATAGCTGAACACTGTTTAGTAGGTCATACTGGTGCCAAAATAATTTTTTGTGTGCTTATTGATAACAAACCCGGATTTTCATTAAATTTAATAACTTTTAGACACAAACTCGTTCCTATTATATTAAATCATGTTCTTAAAACCCAGATAGCTTGCTAAAACTTATTTATTGCTAAAGAGGTCACATCTTTTTAGCTTCATTCAAACTTTTATGCACTTTTTAGCCGCTTACTTAAGTTTAGAAGATTCTGTGTTTAAACTTGAAAGTTTACTATCTATTTACAGTATATCTTGAATATTTGAGAAATTCTTACAGGAAGTATGACGAAGATAAGAAGAATTTACTGTTATGTAGCATAGAAATTAAGAAATGTTGTAAATTTGAAAGGCAATTCCGAGCGACGTAAATGAAAATGGCTTCGCTAAAGTTGTAGACACAACATTTCGCAGTATGCTATCCGAGTAAGCTCTTCCAACTTGAGTGGCACAAGTTCAGAATCTAACGGCACTCACTCAAACGCACATGGTCCACATATGTTACCATCGTCTAATAAAATTGGAGATTTCAATACTTGTCAGCTAAAACTTCTCATAAATTCCCAAAAAATCTCTTTTGATTGATTAAAAATAATTCACATGTCAAAAGAAGTTCTCTAACCTTAAACCTTTAGTTTCCTAAGACTTCTCCTAAACAACAAAAATCATCATGAATTCACTAAACTTTTCTTGTGTGCCTTTACGAAATACTCAGCAAAAATAACATAATCTTTATAATTTTTCAACAACAACTTTTTGTCAGTTTATTTCTAAGGATGTTTATTTGGTTCCTTCATCTTTACCCTCTACAGAAATTCTTCTTTTAATCTTTTTCCTTAAACAAACATTTGTTCTTGTTGAATCCAAAAAAGTTCATCGAACTAGTCCTCGGCTTTTTCAAATTATTCACAAAAAGGAATGCTTTGTGGATGTTTAGAAATGATGTTGAATTTCTTTGGGAGGAAGTCACATGGTATGGAGTTTATGAAAATTGTGGCTCAGGCTGGCATTGAGCCATATTCGGAAGGAATTTCAGCTAATCCAGCTCAAAGCCAGAACCAACCGAATGTCAAAAAAGAAGAAGGTTTTCACCATGGATCATGTCGTCCTTGGGTTCGGATTTTTGATCTATTAACCGATTTGTTGTATCCAAAGCCTAGCGAAACAATTGGGCACACAGATAAACAGGGCTTTTGGCTGTAAAAATGGATCGAACTACTTCGTCACGATGCTTTCAAGGCCACTTGTCATCTTAAAGTCGGCAATAGTTTAGTGCCCTAGCGAATGATGCGTAGATCGAGGTATTCATCACAGATCCTTCTTCATCTGCGTCGCTCAAATCAAAAGCCGGTTCTTTAATCTAGTTATTCTATGGACGTAATTCATCAACAACCCCTAATATATTTATTCATTGCTTTATCTAAAATAATTGTAAAGTTTTCAACTTTTACCTTTAAGTCGTTTCTGCTCCACGTGTATCCATTGACGTCAAACATTGACTATTATCTTTAGGACTGTGAGCATGAATTATTGTTGATTCGATAAGAAAAAGGAAAGGAAATGAAAAAAAAAATTATTTCAATGAATTCTTCTTCGAAACTTTCCAATTATTCATGATGAAAATGAATAAGTAAAGTAAGCAACGGCAGAAACAGCAGCTTTTAAGATAATTGATTTTGATATGAAAAATTTTTATGTTTCAGTAGCTGTACAGCAGTAATTTAGTTTGTATTGAGATAGGTCAAGGCTTATTATCAGCGTAGTTGGGGCAATTGAGTTGGCACTTTTATTATTTAATGGATTATTATTTAAATGAGTTTCAAATATTTATCTGGTATATCCATTATCTTTGAAATGTCATGTCATAATTCCCAATTTCACATTTCTCTGAGAAACGACAATAAATCATTTAAAATAAAAGTTCAGCCTCAAGATTACAAATAATTTTAAAATTCAAGTCACAGATCCTGAGTTTATTAAGTCATAGCTGTCATACAGGCGCCACACGGCAAGTTTACCTTAAGGCTACGAAAAATATGCTTATCGCTGAGCAATAATGTGAAAATTAAGATCTGTCGCCTTGAGAAAGTGACGCCAAATGCGTCGTATTTTTAAAAGCAAATCGTACAATTAAAAGAAATGATAGACGCAGTTGAATTGTTAATGGATGTGAAGAAATTGTGGACTTTGAGATTAAAATGTAATGAGACTGTTTGGTGATTTACATTTGCTTCTGTTTGGATTTAGTACGATTGATGGTGAAATTTTTGATGAATCAACATGAAGTTTTGTGTTGGAATTGATGGAATATCAGCAATAAAGCAACATCAGATGTGGGTTGTCATTTCTCAAGGAATGTCTTGCGAACAGGATCGAAATGCCTTCGGCATTCGTGTCTTGGAATAACACTTTGGATGATGTGGACTGCTAATTAAGCATGTAGCAAAGATGATTTGAATTTTGCGTGTGGACCTGAGTTCACTCAAGTCGACTTAGCCATACAAAATCCTAGTCGACTTCGAGCCCTGTATTGCAATGTATAGGCTGCTAATCTGCATGATTTATTGAAGATCAGGCTTTTATATTGTCTGAATTCTTGATTTTTTGGATACATGCATTATATTACTCACACTTAAAGAAGCTCATCGACTTCAGAGTTGCTTGGACTTCATTGTAAAGGCATCCACTTGTTTTTGGAGTCCTGTTTACAATAAAGACGACTTTATGAATTTGAGAGTCCGGACTCTCAAAGTTCTGCCTATTCTGCTCGACTTAAGCTAGCAATTCGTAATATTAGATGCGTTCGTTATGTGGACGCTCCAATTTTGCAAATAAATTATCTTCTTAGACTCAAAAGTACCTAAAATCATGCTCATTGCCTTAAAACGTCCAGAATTGATCAAAAAACTCCATTGTATCTAAAATATCAAGTAATCTAACTTATATCCAACAATTACAAGGAATTTGAGACGCTCCTTTAGCAATATGTCAGTCTATAGAGTTTCCATCCAATGCTGTGGTTCCGAAAATCTATCAACATTCAAGTATATTGAACAAATCCTAACATTTCATTCCTGCACTCCAACATAACTACCAATATCTAATTCCCATGCTTCATTTCACTCGAAACTGTGAAAAATTTACTACAAAAATGTCCCCACCATAAAGCTAGAAATTAGATCCATCTTCAATTTCATCATCCCTTTTTGAACTAAACAAAAAAAAAGCTACATCAAACAGAATAAAACCCCTAAATTCTAATGGAAGCCTTTTAAGCGCATAATAAATTTTTTAACACAACACGTTTTCTATTCAAAGCTTCAATTTTATTTTGACGCAGCATATAAAAAAGAGAAAATTTTCTGCTTGTTTTTATTCATTTACCATTTGGGAATTTAACGATAAATTAAATTTGTAATCCTCTTTTCAATTTCATATTGATTTCAAATGACTTTTTTTTTGTGCCTTCAATTTATTCCTATGCAAAATTTTTATATTTTGGTCTGATTTTGAATGCTACCTAACTGCTTAGGTAAATATGTATTCAGAAGAAAATCTTTTTTATTTTATGTTTCAATGGTAACCATGTTGATGAAATTACGAAAATAGAAAATGAAAATTTAAATTTTTCTTCTTCACACCCAACTTTTTTTTTTTGCTTGCTTGTCGTTGCTCCTGTAAAGCTTCTACATTTTTGTAATACGAAATTTCATGTGTGTGTCTCAACATATACTCGATATAAAAAAGGGTATGAAGAAAAATAATAAATTTTTGTTTGAGGCTGTGATGGGAAACCTTTTTTGTGGTATGGTACAAACAGCCAGCGATAAAATTAGTCTACCCAGTTTAGGCGTCATATGAAGGAGGCCATGGATCACAGTTGATCTGTATGACCAGAGAAGTAAGTCAGTAAGTACAAACTTTAAGGCAGAGCTTGAAGCCGACTTAGATTTTGTATGAAAGTGTCGACTTGAGCCGAATCGACTCCATACAAAATTCGAGTCGACTTCGAGTTCTGCTAGCAGGTTGCACTCGATTAGAAATTTTGGCTATTTATTGATTTTTTCCTACGCAAAACTTAATCCTGAACAGCACCGGTCTGTTAATTGATCAAAAATCCAACATCAGACTGGCGTGACTCTAAATGATGTTGGATTTGGCTTTGATAAGAGGCCATGTCAGTGTCATAACGGATTCGACTTTAATCAGACACCATGCCAGATTCACACTAACCTTGTGTCAGATTTTGGATCGAATAGCTGACTTGTGCTGTTCAAAACTAAGATTTGAATATAAAATGTTCAAAACATAGCAAAATTCTAAATCTCCTTCTACTTAGAAGCCTGTGCCATACCACAAAAAACATCGCACACTACTGCTTTAAGGATTTCATAGGAATTGAAACAACAAATTCAATTAAATGAAATTTTCTCGTCTAAGTGATTTCAAAACACTTTGTTAATTGATTGACACTTTTTAAAGGCAAATTTCTATGTAAAGGACCAAAATAACTTCAATCTTAAAATGAATTATATTTGCAGTTCCTAATTGAAATTCAATTTATTCAAAAGTCTGTAATTTTTGTTGAAGTTCTTAGAAATCTAGAATTAAATGCCTGCAATTTAAAATGTTTGTAAATATCTAATCGTAAATGCGTACAAGCATAGTAATTAATTTCCTAATGAGGTTAATAGGCTTATGAGTTTCGCATGGATTTAAAAAATCGATAAAACAGCAGGATTCTCGCATTAAGAGAATGTGGTCAGATAGGTGTTCAGAAATATTAATATTTTTATGGTCAGAGCTGAATCCAGATCACTCGCTGGGGCGCCGGTTTTGTCACAATGTTGTAGTAGAGCTCGAAGTTGACTTTGATTTTGTATGAAAAAGTCGAGCCGATTCCATACACAATTTGAATCGACTTCGAGTTTTGCGTTGTCGACAAACCGTGAGGGTGTCCTGAGGGCTAACTGAAGGCTGATTTCAGTGTCAATTATCACTACAGAGTTATATGACCTACTTGGGGTATCTACCAATGCAATGTACTTAGCCACAGCTTGTATGTCGCGAATACACAAACTGAGTTGGTGTGACTATAAAGAGCAAAAAAGTTGTCGAATCCAACTAGACTTTCCCTGGGATTGAACCTGAGTCGTTAAAGTTGATAGGTGGACCTAAACACTACCCCATTGCTGCCGCTGCCATTGATATGTGCTTCATGTGGACAAAAATACATCAGAACTAGTCATTAACTGGACATTAACTTACCATCAACTAGTTATAACGAATTTTTGTCCACTCGGGTACTGTCAAAGGGTGTCTAGGAGCTACAAAGTCAATCTCTGATCATATCTAAAAGCATTCAAGCATTCAAGCTTCGGAAGTTGAGCAATACTAGACTTAATCTTCAATATTTGAGAATGAAACAGTTAAAAATTTTAATTTAGCAGATCATTTCCTTCACCAAATCATAAACTAATAACTAGTTCTGCAGGTTAATTAAATCATTAAGAATAACAGCTTTATCCATTTGCAAATAATTGCAAAAACGCGTTAAAAGATGTAATCAGTGAAAGTATTAAAAATAAAATTTTATAGTATCATTCAAGTTGGAAGTGTTTCCGCAATGAAATTGTGTATATACATTTTTTTTAACACAAAATTGATTTCCAATTACATCGAACATTATTATTAAGCTATTATGTGTGCATATAAATATTTCATGATAGGCAATCTTGAGTAATAAATCGACAATAATTTCAAGTTCAACAATTCTCTTTTCTTCCTCTTTTCTACGTCTATTTTGAATCTCATGCTTCTTTCTATCTGTGCCATTGAAAGCGAGAGTGATGCCGCAACTACCTGCTTTTTTTTACTTCTTGTAGTTTATGCTGTATGCGGACTTTCATATCTATTTGTTTTTATGTGTTGATACTTGTTAGAGGTTCCAAGGTCTCGCGATTTTTAGAAAGCTTTCATTCAAAATGAAAATAATAATTGTATTCAATTTTATGACTGTTGGATGTATCATGTAAATCACTTGAAATTTTATGGCTCGTAAATTTCGTGATGAATCATTTTGAATATCGTTCCAGTTTGGCACATTTATGTTCATACTTAAAGATGTTTGATTTATATATTGAGTGTAAATTAAAAAGAAGGAGGAAGATTGGCTGTCGATTGTATGGGTCAAGTAGCCGGAACAGCACAACGTGCTTGTTAGGGGACTCTATAATAGCACAACCCACTGAATTGATCGATAATCAGGCACTAGACTAGCATGACTCCTTACTAAGTACTACGATCTCAAGCTCAGACCTAATGTCGGTATGAAGCTGGGTTTTTTAAGTCGTGAGCCTTCCGGAACTGCTTCATTGTCGTAGTAGCTACAAGAATCGAAGTGAGGACTTCGTGACGGCTGATTATGAACCATTTTCTGGTCAGAAATGCGGTTCGTCGCCTTCTGCCGCTCGAATAATTCAGAATAAAGTTAATATCCCTAAAATCCAGCATCATCCAACTCCCACACACCAAAATTTTCATCAAAAACTTGACACTGTATGACATTAGACATGAAATAACTAACAAAAAAAAAGTTCTGAATTATTTAATACCTAAGCTACAGTTTTCACCTTTTAGCCACAAAAAGTCGTGATAAATAAGTGTCTCATATGACATACATATCCACATTCACATCCAATGCCCACACAAAATCTGTCTACAACAATGACAATGAAAATCATTCGTGTCTACCGGAACTTTGCTCTTGTTCTACTCCCCTAGTATAAACAACATAAATAATTGATAGGTGAACATTGGTGCGTTTTGCATCTTATGTTTCATCATTGACTGTAATAAACATCTATCTATATATCTATCGTATGTACATAATATCACATCATCGTCATAACTGTTTATTTATGGTCATAAAAGCATGCCAGGAAACGAAAGAGAAAAGAAGAGAATGAAAATATACATAAAGTATTATGACAGCGATGATGATAATGAAGAAGAAGTATTACCGATATATATTACTTGAGACAGTTGTTGCTTTTGTAATTTTCACAATTTTTTCATTTCGCTGGTGGTTTGCCCGAGCGACACAGATGAGAAAAGATTTCGCTATGGCTTCATCTAAGATTGTTATGAATATGTCAATTTTAATGCTAATTCTAATAGAAAAGCTTAAAAGCTTAATGGTCTGAGCTCTTGACTGGCTATCGAGAAGTCCGTGGTTCGATTCTAGTTTGGGACAAGTTGACAATTGTTGACATTCAGTTGTTAAAATCTTATGATAGCCGTTTGGATTCCAAATAGCTGCTTATTTGAAATTGTGACCGTTCTTGATATCTTAACGGTTATTTTATATTCAAAATTTAAATGCAATTAGTTGGTTTCCCCTTTTTATGGTTGTTAGTCCCCTCAATAACAACGTTCAGTTGTTTACAATCTTCAAACAATAAAGATCATATAAATTGATCTAGTTCTCATTTCCGGCTTCAAAAATCTAAGTTCCTACCAGTTCCAACAATTATAAGCAACACCAGCAATTCCAACAGTGCCTTATCCATCTCTATTGTTCGGGTTTGAATAATAAGAAACCGCGAAACTGAAAGACTTAAAAAAAGAAAGAAAACTAAGGTAAAGAAATAAAAAAAATACAATGAGACGCCCGGAATATCTCAGATATGGTTACGGAATACAAAAGCAGCAAAAAAAATTTCACTTTCAATTGCAATAAAGAAGAAAAAAATACAAATTTAAGAAAGAGATGTGAGGAAGTAGTGCGACAAAAAAAAAAAGATAAAGTCACGAGCGTGAGGCACACAAGACGCTAAAAACGAAAGAAAAAGTAAAGAGTAAAGTCGTTACCAACACTTGGCATTTTTTTTGTGTGTAAAACTGAATAGTTTTTTAAAAAAGTGTTGAATGGCAAACAGCTGACGGATTTTAAGTGAGCTTTGGAGCTCAATTTCATGTCTTTCTTTCAGTTTTGCGGGATAATAATTGAGTAAGCTTAATCGGAATTTTATTCAATTTCAAATGAAATGAAGAAAACTTTTTTGGAAGCGACGTCGAGCAATAAGTGTGAAAAATGTCATAATAGAGAGTTAATGAAGCAAAAATTTGGTAATATTAATCATCGATTGGATTTTATGGCTAATATTACGTAAACGGAAACTGTTCAAATTTCCGAATACCAGAGATGTTTATTGATTTTAAATCATCTGATTATTAAGTAATTAATTTAATTAAATTTGAGCATTAAAAGATTCCAACCATAGATTACGAGCTATTTGTGAAAGATTGCCTGAAATACTCATTCAATACTCAAATAGAAATTTGTGTTCCTTCCAAGAAGTTCGATTTTCTTTTATCAGCTTCGCATCGAATATCTCAAAAATTCATGAATTTCTATTGAATAAGGAAAAGGAGGCTGGCCTGAAATTGTCAACACGTGGAAGGTTTTTTGGTATGGAATTCAATAACCTTAATGCGATTTTGTACTTTATTTTGTGTTATTTGTTTAGAAATGCTTTTTCGGGACACTCTTGGGACATTCTTTCGAGATTCAATGGGTTGTCGCGGAGTAAAGTTTGATTAACACTGACTTCCTGGTGAAACATGGTGTGGTTGGCCAAAGGTATTTTGAGCGACACAAACGAAGCAGGATAGGCCATCAATTTGGATGTCACTTAGCTTACTCCAGTAGATATAAGCATGCCGTCTAGAGCTCCACGGCAGAGAAAACAGCCACCATGTTACCGTCAGGTCATATTGCGTCTTGTCGTTAACACGACGATGGAGCGTTGCCTTATTGAACACACTGTACTGTTCTAAGATCCTCAAATCTCAATTTTATAACTAAACATAAAATCAACTAATCTTAACCTGATCCATTCGAGCTTACATCAACTATTTGATTAAAATATCTCTTATCATTCCATCCATCCAACAATATCCATACACGACTGAGTGAGAAATCATTCAAATGAAATAATTCATCAACATTGTAGACAATTTTCTATCATCTTTAAAATATGCGTTACATTTCACTCGTTTAAAGATCAATTCATGTGAATCTATAGATGATGAGAAGTAGAAGAAGCAAAAAATGTTCAATACGTTGCTCATGGTAATGATAACAGACGAGTAAACAAACAGATAAAATTGCTTCTATGGCAAAAAATATATATATATAAAAAAAAGACTTTATCGAAAGCATATTTTGCGTCTATTTCCATAAAGATAAAAATAATAACTCGTCTCTTAATACTGTCTTTATATTCGTTCATCAAAAGCCATGTCGATTGACAGAGTTTCAAGAATTTAATATCTGCAATGTTATTAAGTACAGGGACATTGAGTGAGTGAGATAGAGAAATTGTCATCGTCATCATCTGTCTGTTGAAGAATCTCCTTTGTGAAAATTGTATGGAAGTTGGGAAAAACATTGAAGGGGGTTTGTGGATAAAGCGCATATTTTAGAGTTTGATGAGCAATTGTCGCTAACGAGTCGCTAAGCGAAGCTAACCGACATGCTATTTTGCAATTAGAACCCTATTGGCATACGTCTTAGGTGACTGACAATTTGACAGCTACATATGCTGCCAATTTGGCGTCTTGGTGTCAACTTTCGAATTTATGTCAATCATCTCGATCTTCAAAAACATTTATTTGAATCATTTGGAACTGAATGAAGCTTAAAATTGATGAATTCAAATGTAATCGTTCCGCAGCAACAAAACTGAAGAAGCCTCCGTCACGAAACACTTAGGCTCCGGTAAACTGTTCAAATTTCGGATTTATCGTGGAGCTCCAAGTACACATGAGCTTTGTTTGGAGTTGAGTCGTCGTTTCCGTACAAAATTCCGAGTTGACTTCGAGTTTTGGTTTAGACTTTAGATCGGAGCCCTAAGGGGCTTAAAGGAGCCTTAGCGACAAAGCCTTCTTGATTTTGCGTCACTCGGCATTCAATTCCCCCAACTTTTCAATATAGAACATCAAGAGAATCACATAAATATGCATTAAAGCATCAAAATTGTGTGCAAATGGTAAACCTCAATAATTTTTCATTTGCATCATTCGTGGGTGAAGCCATAAAAAAGTGAATAATTCTCAAGCAACCTGCAAATCAACAAAAATTCTTTCAAACCAAAAAGTATGCTCATAAAATGTCACACAAACAAAAAAAAGATGAGAAATGCTCAAAAAATATAAAAATTCTTTCATCACTGTCGTCAATTCAAGCATTTTCATTTAAATTAAGCATTTTTACTTTTATGTCACACAAACGTTTCGTCATTCCGTAAATCTTTATTTCTATCATTTCATTTTCCCTTCGTTTTTTTGCTATATTTTTCGCCATTAAGTCAAAAGTAGCTTAGAAGGAAAGTGAATCAAAATGAATATTTTCATTGGTGATGGCAGCTTGATTAAATTGAGTTTTTAAAAAACTGTCGGTGCTTAAAGTTAGTAATTAAGTTAGATTACAAATATTTCTATTCATCGTGTTTGAAGATATTTCCGTGCTTTACCGGGAATAGCTGCTTTTTATGGATGAGGATAACTTTTTGAATGGCAATTTTTTTGGATTATAAATGTGAGTTTGGAATTTGTTCGAATTAGTGACTGTAATGGTAGTTTTGAGGAATGATAATTATTTTGAATGAATGACTTGATAGATAAGAAGCATATGGTGCTGTTTAATTCCTTTTTAGGATAGAAATATAGTTAGGCATACTCATGTAAGGGAATCTGTCAGCGTATGAGATAAGCATCTACGGTCTAGGGGTTGGGCCAAATATCGGAAATCTGTTGCTAGTTTTGTAAGGATCTGGGTTCAATTCCTATAAAAATCAGATTTTTCACTAGAATACCACAAATCGGTTAATCGGCCTAGTGTTGTTTCAATGTTTTTGAGCCCTGACACACCTTGATAGTACGTTTTGACCGGAACCACACTTGACATACGGTTTTTGGCATTTGCAATTAATTATGGTGACAAACTTTTGTGCATTTGTGCACAGTTTGGATAACACTGAATTTATTGATCGAACATCGGCCCCTGTTTTGCATGATTCTGACTTGAGGCTGTTTTCGGTTTGCTAGAGTCATGGGATTTTAAATACGTTTTCTCGGATACGTTTGGGGCCGTTCACTTATTCCTCCCCCAATTCGTTACAAAATGTCCATGAAAATAGAACGTAATAAGTGAACGGCCCTTTTCTCAGAGTCATCAGAGTTCGGATCCGAAAAGTCAGAGTCATGCCGGGCCGATGTCAAATTTTGGATCCATTATCTAACTGATACTATTCGAATGGATTGTCACATCGAGTGTTGTTGATATAACAAGAAGTTGCTTTGATCTCAGGACTTTACAAATCAACCCAACAGAGCTTTCCTTACAGATTATAGCCAAATCATCAACTCCTGAAAGAATCCTTACTTATCACCCTCCTCATTATTCAACATGAATCTCCCCCCGAGTGCCATAAAAATGCGTATAATTATAAACTTAAGCCTATTAAAAAGCTCTTGCTTAAAATATCTAACTGAAAACAGGAAAAAGAGGAAGAAATAATAAAAACCAGCAAGAAGGAAAGCAATTTCCCTAACAGAAATGAAGTGCATAAAAATCTCTTTTCTTTATCCATTATCCATACCAAAAAAAAAGAAGGAATTTTAATGTACATCACAGAGATTCATTTAATAATAAAGTTAGAGGTTGGGCGAAAAAAGAAAAATAATAAAATGCCATGATGCTTAGTTGTTGGAAGCACAGTATGAGTGAGGATAATAGATGTTCAGCGGTGTCTTATTATGTTTTTATACGAATAGAGGCACATCCCTTTTATTATTATTTTTGCAAAAATAAAGCATTTATTTACCACAATGAAAATTGTGCTCTCAACACTGCCAACAGCACAAGAGCACTTAAATGATTAAGGCAGTAACCATAACATCGAAGATTTATGAACTTAACAACAGCATATTACGTTTGAAAATGCGAAATTAATCCGCAATCGTTTGTAATTAATATGCAATGGGAAATATTTTTCGCGTAGACATTGGACTGTATGGAATTAGAAATGACTAATTTTAGATTCTGTGGGAATTTCAACTTTAATTATGGCTTTTGGACATCTTAATGAAGTGAAAATTTATTATTATAAAGCAGTGATGGGTAAGTTGTGTGCCGAGATGCACAAAATAGTTGGAAATGCCAAGAAACTTATGCCGTGTACGGTTTTGAATAATTCCTGGATTGTACGCGTTGAAATGGATGCTTGAGTCCTTAACATCAGAGTTAGCAGGACTCCAATGTGGAAGCGCCTCCAAAAAGGCCGGACTTCAATGGCCTGCCAACTCTGCTTACTAAAAAATGGACTTTTTGGAATTTTGGAGTCCGGATTCCAAAGATCTGCCAATTCTGCTTAATATCTCGAACTGGCAGAAGGTTTCAAAGGATAGGTCTGTCTTTAGAGATTCCTTAGGCTTGACAATGAGTCTTAGTACGCCCAGACGTCAAGGAAGTAAGCAAGTAGTGTGCCACGACAAATTAAAGGTTGTCCACCACTGTTATAGAGATTTCAAATCATTTTAATGAGTCATTAGACAAGTAACACCCCAAAAAACTTTCAAATTTTTTGCATCACGTCTATCGACAATCCTATAATTCCTGTTTACAGTCACTAATACCATTATTTGCCATATCTGTAAATTTGTAAACAATCCTGTCATCAATGAATAGCTAACAAGCTTGTAAAATACAAAAAAAGAAATTTCTCTTTCTCATAATTTTTAATAGTAAGCAAGGCAATGTAATTTTCTGCAATGGATATAATAATAGTCAATATTGCCGCATTCTCCATCAACATTGTAAATTTTAAAAAAATTGTGGTCATGAAAATGTGTCTTTGAATCGTGTTGATAGTTCTGTTTATAGCTTTACTCGGTTAACCCTTGGTAGATGTACGAAAAAAAAAATTGACATCATATTTGCTTACATTCTCCTTTTTTTTATGCCACATATGAAGTCACAAACTGTTATATGAGTACTTATGAAAACATTTTATGATGATAATCTCATAGTTTTATTTCTTCTTGTTTGCCCACGTCGATGTATGTATAGTATGTGTAGTTATATAAAAAAAATTGATGTTCCTAATCCGCAATTCAATGTGACTACTTCCATTTTCTATTTTTGGTGTGTATCTATTGATAGACTCACAATTTTTCCGCTCTAAATACTTTGACCAGATGAAGGTCGAGAGATGAGAAAAACGTGATATGGACGGTGAATGTAGAATGTGGAATAGACTTTAGGCGCATTTCCATTCAAATTGGAGGATTCTGATCTGGTTTGTGCGAGTTTGTGCTTTGGGGATTCTGAAGGACTTCCATTCATTACCTTTATTCATCAACGATATGAGTCAGATACAGCAAAGTGTCTAACGTCAAATAGGTTCAAATGAACGGTTCAGCTACATGATGTTGCTATGTCACTACAATATTCCATTTACTATCGCAATCGACTCCGATTTGACATTTTATCCATATACTTGGACGATCATAGGTCTAGCTTTTAATTAGGTCAAATTGTCTACTCGGGATGAGTTGTCAACTACGAATGTATCTTGATGACAGTGGAGGTTGCATACCCGATTGAACAAAAATAAGTTTTAGCTAGATCCTGGTAAGAGTTCTCGATGCCGAGACCGAGAGAAGTGATTCCTGGGGCTCCTGGGTAGTCTCAGTTTTGGTCTCGATCTCGAGAATTTGTCATAACCGAGACTTCGAGAAACCTTACTTCATGCTAACCTAATGTTCAGTTGATATCTACTTCCAAAGTATTATTGTCTTCATTACCAAGCAATAGCCACTTAGACAACTTCTCCATTGATAAAACGGCGATTACGATTGTGAACGGATTAACTTAATGACACAGCAACGCCACTTTGCCATCTCGTCACTTTAAGCATATTTCACATCCCACAGTGTAGCTTTGGATCCTCCCAAGTTCCTCTACTGAAACTAATGACAATCCAGTCTAAAATGACAATATCATCCAAAGATACTCAGTCAATCTAAAGATATCCACTCATCCCTTAAAATTCAACATCAAAAAGGAAAGAATTTCTATTTTACCTTAGCCACTTTGAATACATGTGACTTGCTGGCTGAATAAAATGAAAAGAAATCAGAGAGCAAGAAAAAAAGGAAATTTAATTTTATATTTCGGAGAGGAGATTTTCATGTTCCTTTTAATGCCAATATGAATAAAAAGAGGAATAATTTTTCCTTTTTTTCGGTAGATGATAGAATAGTTAGTCAGGCATGCCATTTTCTTTAACTTCATTGCCATTGAATTATTTTGTGACCTCTTACCACTTTATCTGGAAGTGCAAAAAGGTTTTATATTGTATAAAGGAGGAAGGAATAAAAAATTTATACAAAATAGGAAGGCATTTTTGATTTCCTTTTTTTTTCGGGTCCATGGATGGTAAAAGGATGAAAGACATTCCTTGAAGTTATATAAAATAATTTTCATTTGTAAATATATCCGTGATTCTGACTTGGCTTTTCGACATTCTTTTGGCTTTTGCGTAACATAATGATTTTAAAATTAGAAATTCATAGAGCGTCGGTAACAGCTCTCTTAAACTCAACATTACTATTTTGTGAATTTTCCTTCTAGTATTTTGGATATTTCATATTCTTCATATTTTTTGGGCATGTGTGATTGGCTTTTTTTCTAATAGAAATGTCTTTTTTGGAATTTGTTGAATGTCTGGTTGTCTGAAATGTCATTTGATTTAAATTAAGTTCCTTTAGGTACATTTTGGGAACTAAGGAGTCAATAAATTGAAGTAATGACACATATATTGTATTAGTGAAGTTTAAGGGTCGTGCACTTATCGCATTCGGTATTTAACGAAGGGGGCTGGTAGTTAAACTCTTACCGTCCTCATTCTAGGGAATGATACTTTACTCATACTTAATTGAACTCTAATACAGTGGTAGGCAACCTGTTTGTCGCCATACGTTACGTTAGTTTGAATCCACCTCAGACTTGTGACACAAAAAATGTTGCCCACTACTAATCTAGCTAATTGAAGAATTGATTCTGCCCAAAATACAATTTGGAGATCTTTCTGGGTACGCATCTGTATTAGAAGTAGTACAAAATTGATCGAATATCAATCAGAAGATATAAGTGCATCTAGTTTAGGCAAATCTAGGATTGCTTAATCTTGAACATGAAATGATACTGCAATAGCTGATCTGTTGGGCCATCCCTAAGTAATCCTCAAACAAACAACAGATTCTCCTAGGTCATAGATCTCTAACACTGGTAAAGGTTCCTATATAAGGCTCGATACCTCAGATTCCCCACTACACCAACACCACAATGTGTAAATGACCTATATGAAGATATGATGTAAATGTAAATTTCCTCCCAGATCAGAAGAGCTTAAAGCACATTTGGGGAGTTAATGTTTTTGAAATATTAAACTAAATGAAATGTTTACAATGTATTTTCTTTATCTCAATATCAGTTCTAACTATATCGGAGACAGTAGGAGTCTTTAGGGGACGAAATTCTAGAATAATGTAGACATTTACCAAATATCCTCAATGTTTGTGAACATTCTTTTTATTTTCTACATGTCATGGATATTTTCATGTACATTCGATTGTAAGATTTATTTACCTTGACCAGATTAAAAAAAAAAATTTTGTTGGAAGTATATATAGTATAGATATTTATTGTTTATATTGTACTTCCTGTAAACATGCTGAACGTATGTTTGCATACGATGACGATGACAAAAAAGGAAAAATTTTTGCCGAGGGAGGATGGAGACTTGAAATGTTTACTGTAATGTATGCTTTTTTGGTGATTAATTTATTGTGCATGAGTTCCAATGAAAATATTCTCTATATCCCCAAAATCATCATAAGCTATGAATATTGTGGAGGAAGTATGGTTTGGATAGGTGTGTTTGCTGTTGTATTCTTGATGACATATTTTTGGATTTAATGTAATGTATAAGAACTGCTTCATCAATGACAATCTAGAGCGAAAAATGTGAACTTTAATCAATATTTGGGGAAATCACAAAAGCCTACTATGGATGTGTTATTATAATATGGAATGTGTGTTGGAATTGTGATGTTGTCCAATACAGTGATTAGAGCTGTACAATGAGCAGTGGATAGAGAAGACGGTTTAATTGTGCTTTTTGCTACGCTGACGAACAAGCACCGGTGGTTCAGTTGATAAGAGGATTTGACATGCAATCGAAATAATCGAGGGGCGTGGGTTCGATTCCCATTCAGACTAACCTAGAACCTACTATACTTCTAAGAAGATAAGTAAGTTTTTGAACTAGAGTTCGAAGCCAACTCAAACTAGTGTTCGAAGCCAACTCGAACTAGTGTTCGAAGCCAACTCGAACTAGAGTTCGAAGCCAACTCGAACTAGAGTTCGAAGCCAACTCGAACTAGAGTTCGAAGCCAACTCGAACTAGAGTTCGAAGCCAACTCGAACTAGAGTTCGAAGCCAACTCGAACTAGAGTTCGAAGCCAACTCGAGCGGGAGTTCGAAAGACAATTCGAACATATTTATGGTGTCGAGTCGATTTGAATAGACTCTTACTCTTCGATCAAAAATCCGAGTTGGCTTCAAACTCTGTTCTGAACAATGTAAAGCATAAGCAATTATAAAATCAATTTTCGTTGAGCAATCCCTACAGACCTTTACAGATCAACGCTTTCAACTGAATCCGTTGACTACACTGTCACATTAAGAATTTGATTAATTTGTCCAGCATGTCAGTAGTGCTATTATTTTGTTATTTACAAAACAATTTCCAATGCATGGTGAATAGCTTGAAGTGATAGATGTTTTTTTGAAGAAAAGCTTTTTGCATATGCTGACTATTTAATGATATTAGACAATGTTATCGAATATATATCGAAATGTATGGTTGTTCTATATATTCTATAATAATGTGAAGTGACTGAACATTTATATTTAGTGTACGTACGTGTGTATAGAGCTTGGATACGATGACAAAATGAAATATCTTTTAGCAATCAATATTTATTGTTTATGCTATTTTGGCATTGGATTAAAGCGTACATGCACGGGTGCCAGAAAATCAATGTCGTTTCAATAATGTTATTACTCTGTTCTGTTGTATGTCACTAAAATAGACCAAAAAAAAAAATGCTTCTGTTCCATTATATTCCATTTTAACTTCTGACATATAGCAGAAATTGGAAAGACTAATGCCATTACATTGTCATGGAAACAATTCAATTTTAAATTGCCAATATTTTATCGGTTTGTTGCTGCCCCACATCTGTATCGCTCACATTCATTTTCTTAGTTCTTTCAATTTCTGAGAAATACACTCTAAAATCATCCATCACTGTGACATTTGGTACGATCTTTTCTTCTTCTTTTTTTTATTTATATCATGATATGCTGGATGTTGGGGGATTATTTAAGGGAAGGGACATTTTGTGATCTAGTTTTTCTTATTGGATAATTCATTTAAAATGAAAACTTAAAGTTCATTTGGATGGACTTTGTGGATTTTTAGGTTGATTATGCGGACTTTAAGTTAATATTGGTATCTGAGAGATATAAAGGAGTAGGAGAAGGCTATACAGAAGTAGGAGGTCGAAACTCCAGCCATAGACTGATTTGACTCTAGTTCAAGGTCAGATTCAATGAAATCCAGCATCAGACTAGAGCTAAGTTGAGCTGGATCGAATTTTCGCCCATTTCCACGCCATGTGCCTTCCGGGAAATTAGAAGAAGGATTCAAACTAGACTCCGAGCTCTGTAAACCTTCCAAATGATGTCGTGTGTCTTCATACTTGCTTTATTTATGAAGAGATTCATCTTACTAAAAATACAATGACCTTTTAAGGTTCATCATGATTCTCTGAAAGGATTTATAATCTTTTTAGATATTAAATTGAATAAGAATTTCAGAGAAATTCTACTTGAATGTAATTTTGTAAAAAGCATTACAAACAAAATCATTTTATTTATTGTTCCTTGACTCCCACTTAGAAGATTTTGTTTCTTGCTTAATATAGCAATTCTGAAAAATTTGCAAAATGATATGGTTCGTCTTAAATTGCAGAGAAATCGCTTTTAGGTACCTTAGTGGTAATTATGCACTATCAAAGCATGCTGTGTGTCTGTTAGGGAATGCAGGTATACAGTCTTGAACGAACTTTAAATTACAGTCAAAAACTGCCGACCTGCGCATCTAAAATACAGCAAATATAGGCCTGCACATCTAATACGTAGAAAATACAAGCCTGCAGTCATGACTGAACCGCAGAAAATCAGAAAATTTTCAAGATGCTTGCCAGGAACATTACAAATCTGTTCAATTATTTTTTTAGAAAATTTAGACCATTTCTTAACTGCATCTTGAATATTTCTATCCAAAACGGAAGTGAAAGAGAAGCTGACATCCCACACCCTTGAAAACTTCCTTGATTGATTCAATCTCCGCTGAACATTCAGTAATATTCAAATCAGACCCTTCAAATCAGTTGCTGTTTATGTTAATAACTCACTTTCTAAGTAGGAAGTGCTTTTGATGTTATTTAAAACTTGAAAGAGACATTTTTGAAATTACTTTCTTTTTATATACATTCAATCTTTGCCATCTACGAGGTATTGTGATTTTGGAGCAGTTGTGGGCAACATATGTGTCTCGGTACTCAAGTGTGATGTCGAAAGTGCTTGGGATTGCCATAAACCGTATGTCGTGTGTAGTTTGGTTGAGGTGCACCACCAAGGTGTGCCACAGAAAATGAAAGGTTGTCCAATACTGCTTTAGAGTAACAAGACATCTGACAATACTTTTATTGAGTAGATTCTTCAAAAATATCATCAAACTCTTTAAGTTTCAATAAAATTTCCCCAAATCATCTCGGTAGACACATTACAAGATTTTTTTTATTTTGCACAAGCTATAACTGTCAAGTCATCGCTTCATTAGAAGTCCTCAATTTCGTACAACAATCGAAATTAAATTGAATGATTCATGAAAAATGGGAGTCATTTAATTAAATTAAGGTTTTTATTCTTTGTATTCCTTTTCCTATGAATAATTAAGATTGTTTGAGAGCAGCATGAAATGGGATGAAAAGGAAGAATAAACTCAATTAATTATAATGAATGTGTAATTCCATGAAAATCCACTTTTCGTGCATCTTGAAAACTTTTTTATTTCCTCTCGTGTCCTAATTTTTCCTACAAAGAATCTTTTTCTTTCCTATAAGCCATGAAATCATTAATTTAATGGATAATCCAACAAAAATAGCAACAAAATAGCTTCAAACATAATCAATCAATCATAAAAGTTAAAGGAACCTTCAAAACTTTTCACATTTTATTCTCAATTTTGTATATAAAGTCTTCAAAGATCCTTTAAAATATTTCCATATCTCTCAAACTATTGAAGAGTATTCAATGAGCAGTCTATAAATATTAGCAGCTCTTTTCTATTGAGTAGTTTGAATTGGAATTTCGGGGAAGGTGTGCTAAGCAATGTGATTGAACAAAAGGCTTCAAATGAAGTTTTCTTGCACGAATTAGGCTTTAGTCGGGTCACAAATGATGTCTAATTTTAGTGTTGAGGATGTTTGACCGATATTACGATTTGTGTAAGGTAGTTTGAATCAGTTTTCAGGCTGATATATTTTTAAGTTGACCAGAACCATTTATGATTGATACAAATTCAAATATTGCATCTACGTGGCTAAGAGGGCAGTACACTTAGAGCTATAGCTCTCTACATAATTCAAGCCAACTTCGAGCTCTTCTTAGAGCCATGGAATAGTAAATTAAGACAACGGACTTGGACGATCTTGCTCAGACTTTGTCGCTTGGTCCTAAAAAAAAGATTTAACAAAACCACAATATTGGTGTCGTAAAGACAAAATTTGAGTGGATGTGGATCGGGATTGATTCAGGGTTTTCCAATACCGGAACCAAAATTTACTGAACTTTACAATTGAAATCCTAGCTTCACAAATAAAGGAGGCTCCGCGCCAAGCTTTTAAGCCTCCGCTTAAGATAAATGTATGCCATATAGCAGCAATGTGGATGTCACAAGAGCTTTATTAGAGTCTTCTTCGTTAGTATCGAACCAGAAATAATCCATTGAATAATTCAATTGCTGTAAACTTGATAAATGCGCTTCATTACCTCCACAACCCAGTCCTTCCTTACTTATCCTACAATTCATCCAGTTTTCTTTTCATATTCATCAATTAAATTAGCTTGGGTAAGGTATTTTTAAGAAAAAAATGTCAATACTTAATAATGTCACTGAATAGACGACTGTGAAAGAAGAAGCAAAATGGAAGCTGTACACGAAAAAGCTTTTTAGACTAATTTTTCCACTTTCACCTGAAATGACCTTCTGACTAAACTTTCTTTTCCTTTTTTTCGAGAAAATCCTTTCAATTTTTTCTTGCAATTCTATTTTTAATTTTTTCTCATTTCTCTAGCCAAATTGAACTAACCTTTTGCCTTAGCATACCGAGAGGGTCTTCAATATTCGTCAATGCTCTGCCTAAACTTCCTTTTTTTTGTAAGTGTTTGCTGATGAAACAAAGAAGAAACTAACTTTGCCGGCAATCTATTAAGACCTCAGATTGTTTAGAGGCAAAGCCCATTTGTTTTAACAATATTGATAGATATACAGACTCTAATGTCGATTCCATAACAAGAAAAAGAGAGAGAGAGATGAAGATGAAAAAAGGATTCAATGATGAATATGGAAATAATATTGGGTAGTTGGAATGTTGGATGTTGTGGGTTGAAGCGCATTTTATTGGATTTGATATGGCTGATTGATATGGCTGATTGGGTGTGATTAAGGATGGGATTTATGAAATAGAGTTGTGTGGATATTTGCTTAGTTTGATGACCTGAGAGATCATGTGTGATCCATTGATGTCCTTATATTACACCTAAATCTGACTCTTTTGCTGGCAATTGCTTGTCGATTGACAATACCAAGTGCAAACAAGTGAGTATGGAGTAGTAATGGGCAGTCTGTGTGCCGCTGTACACCAGTGTGTCGCTAATTTTTTGAAAATGACGTGAACCGTACACATTGTGAGGTATTGGTCTAGGATTACAACCAAGATGTGCCGCAAGAAAAAAAGGGTGTCCATCATTGCCTTAGATGGTGCCTGAAGCTTGCCTAATTGCTGGCTAATGCTTACTGGCTGCCAATAACATGTGCAAGCTTCTTACAAGAAATTCAAGAAATTCACCAGCAGGTTATTTGATCAATTGTCAGTTTTAAAGTCATACTAGAGTATTAGAGCTTCCACAAGTCACCAAGCAACATGCCCGGCACATCGAAGTCTGTGTACTTCAACTTATTTTCAGATCAGAAGATCAGATTCCTTCAAGTCACTTAAATCAGACAAAGTAAACCATCATCTCCCTTAACGACATGATATTTCCACAGAAATTGTTATATCATGTCGTACCAAAGTGAACCAATAACTTAACTCTTCTTCCATATGGATGTAAAATAACTCAAACTGAAAAAGGTCATCGACAACAATATCAATCATTCGATTTAAATTTACGATAAATGTGCGTGTGCGTGTATTAATATAAAGTATCTATATCGCCTTAATGGTAAATATAAATTTTAATGGAATTCCTTATGAAATATATACCGAGAAAGCTTACAGCACAAGGCAGAATACAAAAAAATTCTCAAATGTAAATGGTTTTTGTACTTCCAACATCTCAATGATAAGAAGAAGGAACGAGAAGGAGCAAAAAAAAAAAAAATATGTGCCGACTCATCGCGTTTCACAAGGCATTACAAGAGGTTTTATAAATTTCATGACTATGAATGAATATTGCGCCCAAAAAAAAAGGAATAAAATTTATTGATACAATGTTTCTTCTCATCCTCGGCTTCTCTTCTTTGCCATCATTTCGTGATAATGACGTCATTGCGTGCCATGATATCTGTCGATACCATTTAAAGGAATAGGAATGGAAACAAATGGAAATTGAGCTTAAAGGAATTAAAAAAGTTTATGTTTTTGTTGTATTTTGGATGCTCATGTTCGCAAGTCGCTTGCTTGTAGCTGACAGTTCCGGTATTTTTTAAAGGAAATTTTCACTTCTATGGGAACCATTGATTGAAAAAAGTTTGTCGTTTTCTTGTGTGAAAGCGGAAATAAATTAAGCTTCTTTATTTGTTAGGAGACTATTTGAGATTTATATCCTATGGTGCTGAAATTTCGTGGTATGGAAAATGTTTATTTTTATGGATTCAAATTGTGTGGATGATAAATTTTGAGGTTGGATTTTGAGTATTTACGCAAATTGAGTGTTTTGGAAGAAATGAGGATGAGGAACTCGAGTGTTAGTGAGTGCATCTAGTTTTTGTAAGGCATGACATTGAACCGATTGAGTTATCATGACTATGATCGCACAGTCATTGTTTTCTAACAATCCCGAGCAGCACAATGCGGCAAAACATGACAAAACTTCATTTTTCGCCTTAAAAATGTGCTGAAATCAGTCGATAAGTAGCCGTCAGGGTACTCAAACGTTTTTACGTTATCATGGCAATGAAGCAGCACTCTGGCAACTACATTGTGCTTCTTGGGAATAATATAATCAGTTGAGGAGCAAAAAAAGGGAAGCTATGACCCGAAACGTCTATAAGTCTACCGTTTTGCAGCTATTTCAACCGACAAATATTGGAATATTGTTCACAAGGTAGTCTGACCTGATTATGGCCTGTCTGGTGGAAATTTTGGTGAGCACGCATGGCTTAGTTCTCACTAGACCCCGAAGTCTAGTCAGATTTTGTATTAAAAAGTAGGCTTGAATCGATCCGATTCCGTATAAAATCCGAATCAACTTCAAGCTCCGACTCTCATTAAACTGTCCGCTTGCCCGTCATATTGACAGCATTTCAACAAGTCCCATACTTCATCCATTCAATTTTAATTGTCATAAATTCCTTCAGATGCACGACTGATCCTTAATTTCTATAAAAACCTCGTTGTTTTCAATCGAACAACTTTAATCTTGACCTTATGAATAGCTGAAGGTTATCAGACAATATTACCATTAAGCCACTTTCCAACTCAGCTCTCAATCATGAAATTGCTATAATCGAATAATCCGCGCATGAAGGACCAAAAATCTCCTAAAGCAGAACAACAACAACAACTTTTTTTTAAAACTTATTGAAAGGATAAACTCAATAAATTGTTGTCCATCAGTAAAGCCGCAATGGATGGATTTTTTTTTTGTTGCTCGCATCCGTTGGGCTCATTGAAAAGCCGAACAGACAAAAGAAGCTAGTACAAAAAAAAATTGACATTACATAACCGTTAAGCTGTTATTGAACAAGCGACATAAACAAGTAAAAAGAGAAGCGACAACCAGTGGAAATTATGTTAATACTCTTTTTATGCATAAATTTATTCATTCATTCCATTTACTTCTTATTTCATCTGATGTCAGCAGAAGCTAGCATAAGATGTAAACTTGTTTATGTTCATGGCAATGGAAGCAAAAAGATTTATGTTAATTTCCATCTATCTCCTTTTTTTCCTACTGTGGACTATTTTTTCTCATCCTACATCTCACAGCCATTCCTTTCATTTCATACGTCTATAGAGAATTATTTTGCTTTTTTGACAGCTGTTGAGGAATTGTGCATAATGTTGTTGATGTTGCTGTGAATGAGTGAATGGACATACCGGATGTAAAAATCATATTTTTTCACTTCGTCTGATGTTATTTTTGCTGATTTTGTAGCTTGTTTGAAATATTCCAATTTGAAAAAAGTATATAGGCTGTATTCTTTCGGGGATTTAAATATTTTTGTACATAACGGGACTGGAATTGTGTTAATTAATTTACCCGAGTGACATAAAGTAAGTAAAGTCGTTCATATAAAGGAAACGCATGGTTCCATTTAGAATAATTATTTCATCCCGATTGGCACAAATCATTCATGGCTGTTATGACCTAAGTTGCAGTGATGTTGCGTCCAAGTGACTGCCATTCGGCGTCTAACCGACTGCCATTTGGAGTCCAAAAGGCAGCAACATGGTTTCAAAATGACTGCCATATTGCGTCCAAGGGATATGAAGTCCAAGTGACTGCCATATGAAGTCATAGTGATAATTTTCATGTTTACTAGCATAAAAATTATCAATTTGAAGTCATATGGCGGTTACTTGGACGTCATTTGATAGCCATTTGGATGCAAAATAGAAGGCACTTGGACACAGCTGCATAAACTCATGTCAAGTTAACTGGTATAAAAATTGCAACTTGGATCTGACGTGACCGCCATGAACCACTTGTGTCTTTCGGATACATGACTGTCTGTGTCTAATTTGTGTCACTACAGGGTGAAATTGAATTGAATTGAACCTCAAGCTCTATTTGTTCTTCAAATAGTTGTCTAGCCACGTCTAGCTTCTATCTTTAGATACACAGAAGCTTAAAAATTGAGAAGAATTTAATTGAAGCCTTTAGGTTACATTTGTCTTATAATGATGATGATGAAGTGAATGGAGTAGCTCTACCCACAAGAAAACCTCACGGATATCCGCGCATCCACAGGATGTCAAGGTAACCTCCACCAAGCGATAGACATCCATCGATGCACATTGAGACTTGTATCGCTCGGGTCAGAATCCATTGGAATTTTACAGCCAGACTGATCCTTAGTGCAAATCTATTTTTCTTGTACAAAAGATTCAACTGAAAAATAAAATTCAATCAGCACTGAATTGAACTCAATAACTCAATTCCCGGATGTTTTAAATTAAAAATAAAAAAATCATTGCATACAGCACAACCATAAAAGGGAAAAGGAAAAGAATCAACAGAAAGTTCACGATAATGGCATAACAGACATGACACTGTCGAAATGTATACAAAAAAAAAGGAGAACATGCTGAAAGATAGCGACGACAGAGGTCAATTGCTTTCCAATAATAAGGCATAAATTTCATTGCTTCAACTTATATTGTGTCCCGGACTATCTTCAGCATGTATACTACAAAAGGTCATAATTCAAATAAATTGTATATTGGATATAACATTAAACATTAATACGAAGTGCTTTTTGCTGCTGCTGCTACTCGCGTACCTCCCCCAAAATACATAAATTTTGTGATTTTAATCCCTTCAACTTTTTTTTTTATTCTCATCCACATTCGGTCAACGATGTTGTTGCTATTGCTTGCTACTCTATTTTATGGTATGGTATGGAATTTCACTTCATGGCACTGCCAGATATATTTTCATTTTTACTTATCTTTTGTGAGGCACAAAAGACTGAGTGAATGAGAGAGCGAGCAGCATGAAGGAAGGAGGGGTTAAAAAGTTTTGCAGAGCTGAGTTCTGTGCGATTATAAATGGACGGGAAAAAAATGAGTTTATTGCGCATAATAATATATGAGTCATTCCTAATGTATAAAGTTCTGTCCTCTCTTCCTTATACCACATACCACACTTTTGTGTGTTAACCTTAATCCACAGCTGGTCCAATTGTGATAAATATATATATATTGGCATTCATATACACAAATTTTATTATGATACGGATATGTATGAACACTATATGGCTATGTGGATGGTGAAAATATATTTAATATTTTTCCAATACTGTCCTTTTTATCCATAACTTATCCATGGACATTGTAAATTGATGCAAAATTTATTCTAAATTTATTCAAGACTTAGAGGTTCTGATGGGTCGGTGAATTTTTTGGTTCTAGACCGTTTTTGGTAGTTACTGAGAGGATGCTGATATGGATATGCATGCTGACATGGATTGTCTTTGAAAAATATACTGACTTTAGAGTTTAAGCAAAAGTAAATTTAATGACAGTATCAAGGAATCATCACTGATCTGAGAATCTATTGTAGATATCTAGCATGCTCCTCAGTATTCTGTAGACAGTACGCATTATCATTAGATGTGAACCTATTGATGGAAAATCCTGGACATAAATAGCATATGGTGTCATAAGGTCTGAAGGCAGTTTGCCAATTATACTTGATGCCTATTCCACACCGGATCAAGTTTGAAAAATCTGTTGCCTGTGTACTGCCGTGATCTTAGTTCGAATCCTTGTCATATTGTCAACACTCTTTATCAAGATTGAGTAAGTTCGGTCTCTGGTAGGAATCGAACCCTCGTACTCATGAAAAGAGTGATACAGATAACTGTCTGTTGCTTAACCACTCGGCTTCGGAGTCCTAAATCTTGAATTGACAGAATCGCCTTTATATGGCTCGGTACCCAAGATTCCATTTGTGCTTTCCGAGGATTCGACTATTCTTTAAAGATTAGAAACTGCTGCAAGTAGAGCTTGAAGTTGACTCGGATTTTGAATAGAAAATGGACTTGACTTAGATTTGGACTTGAGTCAAGTCGATTCCATATAAAATTCGAGTCGACTTCAAGCTCTGATTGGAACTGATCTCGTTCCACTCCCTAAAAAAATCAATAAATCCAATAACTCACCAAATAGAACCACTAAATTCTATACTTTCCATATCTTATGCTTCACATATTCTCATATCATATTATTGTTATTGCTTATACACATTCTGTTGCCCACTGATTCTGTTATGCCTCAATCCTTCACCCATTCCACCATAAAACACACACAAAAAACTTTTTCCACTCATCCGCACAAACACAAAGACAATTTAAGATAAACTAAAGAGTTCTGTCACAAAATGTAAAGGAATAATAATAATATATAGACATTGTTCTATGTCTGTTGTTTGTGCTTTTACGATAATTAAATTAAGTTTTAGTGAGGACATGTGTAGCTGTCTTGAAACTTTTTTTTTTTCTAAATTATGACTTTTTATTCATTGCTTGTTCATGTTTATATTCCCTGCTTTGTGTTGCGACGATAGGATGATTGTTTTGGATATGCTTAGCACACACACAAAAAAATAGGAAATATCTCGTAGCTGAGAGGAAGAGACACAAAAAAAAATAATTTACTATCCATGTGGTTTGACTTTTGTCTTTGTGCATTAAGCAGAAAGGACGGACTTTTCAAAGAATCCAAAAGGATACAGGATTATTTAAGGATTGTTCACTGCTTTTTATTAACTAATGATTTATGGCTGAAATGTCTTGTTTGTTGTTGTTTGAAATAAAATAATTTTGAGACTCTGTTGGGGGTGAATTTGGAGTATGGCAGATGGAATCGGGCAGTGGTGGGCAATCTGTGTGTCGCGGCACACTAATCTACAGCTGCAATTCACGGAACTGTACACCATGTGCGGTTTTGATCGAGTCATATCACCAACATGTGCCATAAACAACAAAAGGTTGTGCACCCCTGGAATTAGGCTTTTCGAAACTTTATTTATGGATTTTCAGCTATTTTTGGATCTAGCTGAGGTTTTTGTGGCTTTTCTCAACTTCAATAAACTCTGTAATTTTTGAAAAATTATAAATATTGTGACTCTATTTTCAGCCATTTTTAAAATCAAATTAATTAATTTGATTCCGGTTGTTATGCACACTAAAATGTAATTAAAATAATTTGACAGAATTGAATGGAAGCAAAATTGTAAATAAAATTTTTTTTTGAGTTATAGAATTCGAAATTAAATAATTAATTATTGTGTTGACATACATCAGTTGAATTAATTTTGCCTTAATTATGTCAAATTAATGAGCTTTTTATGTTGGATTTTTTTAAAAATCTAATGTCGTTAGGATTGGCTTATTATCAACATATATCAGTGGTAATTAATGAAATTTTCATGATAATTAAGTGTAACTATAGTGATGAGTTACTGTAAAGGAATGTTTGGATATTATGTAACACTTATAGAGGCGAAGAGGAAGTTCTAAAACAAAATACGGTTGTTACAAAGCGTTACGATGGGAGTAGGAATTAAGAAGTATTCGGATGAAGAGTAGGGTCTGACTATGCCCCTGGGTAGCATTTGGTTTCGTCCCTTCCAAGGATCTTGCTACGCCCCTGGGTAAGGTTATGCTACGCTCCTGGGTAAGGTTTTGCTACGCCCCTGGGTAGCATCTGACTTCGTCCCTGGTTAGCATTTGGCTTCGTCCCTGGGAAGGATCTTGCTACGCCCTTGGGTAAGGTCTGACTACGCCTCTGAATAGGATTTGGCTACACCTTTGCATTGAGACTTGCTACGTTCATGAGTAATGTCTGGCTGCGATCATGTGTAGATTTTGGCTACGTCCCTGGGTAGGAGAGTCAAAAAATGCCATTCCTTGCGTTACATAACTTTCAAATGTTCCCCCAAAAATGTGTATTAATTCAAAATTGCTTCTTTTAATTACATAATCAAAGTTTAGTAAGTAAATAAGTTAGTGAGTATCAAATTTATTATCAACAACTAATGTTCAGTGAGATTTGATTAATTTGGCACATAAATAGCGTATTAAGTTTGTGAGTGTATGAAGCTTAGACCAAAGGCTCTAAAATTACAAAAAATAAAATTTTCAAACCCAAATAGAGCACATGTAACAGGAGTGTAGCAATAGGCATTTGAGGGAGGAGGAATATTCCCGAGTGTGAAATTGTTCTGTATGGAACCCCGTTTGAGATGGGTAGCGACTCCCTGATGGCAAATTGGCCCCGAAACTCTAACTAATTGAATAATTGTTTCGTAATATAATTTTTACACCCATCCCTTCCTTCTTGTCTTGTAAGCAATTCCAAAAATAATTAAAATAATTAAAAGCACTTTCATTCCCACAATTAAATCTATTCCTAATCTGTAAATAAAATTTTATTCTAATTCATTTAAGACACCAAAACTCACCACATCTTACAGCTTCCAAAGTCTCCATATTCCGTACTAAAAATTCAAAATCCATCAAAAAATGATGTTGCACCAAACTTTACAGTACTGTAACCCAATAAAAAGTATCATAAAGTGAATAAGCCTTAGAACTTCTCACCACTATCTATCGTAGTTTGTAGATAGATAAACTCGTGTTATGCATCTACATGTTCCTTTATCTGCCCCTCTCTTCATTGCTTTCTCATCTCATAACCCTTAAATTTATGTACGATTTTTGAAACATAAAACAACCACAAAAAAGTAGATAATAAAAAGCATCTCTTCAGTTCCTTTTTTTTGCTGGTTGTATGTCTGTATTCTCATTTTTCGATTCTGAAATTTACATATAAAATACAATAGCAGGAACATTGGTAACGGTAAAAAAATATTTAGTGCTTATTTCAATTCTTTGAGGGTTTACTTATTGGTGAATTTGGGGGGTTTTGGGTCTATGAAGCGCATTTTTTGATTGATTTGGACATGTGCAGGTATTAGTAGGATAGAATCAGAAGTTGAGCACATGGGTTGAGTCTGAATTGGTGTTGTTCGAGTCTGGATTGGTCTTGTTTGGGTCTGGATTGATCTAGTTCTTCAATATTGTGCGCCTCATCCTGGAAGTTGCTGTCGTTGAACCCCAAAACCAATTAAACTCCATTTTAATCACATTAAATGTAGAAATGCTGTTACTCGACAATGTGGTCGCTGCAGCGATGCTATGACTTGAATGTGTCATGATTACATCGTGAAAGGGTGTAACCAGAGCAAGTGTGAGGAAGGAGGGTCTTGAAATTGTTTGTACGTAGGGAAGGGTCCCTAACAGGCAAAGAGTATGCTTTCATATTGCAGTAATGTCACTATAGTACCTAAAAGCAGTCTCTTTGTCTGTTAGGAGGTTTTCATGTCCAAAAATGAGGGTTTGAGTAACAACCTCCTCCTTCCTCTTAAGTAGACCCCTGACAACGTGACAGCTGCTTACTGCTCATTTTACACCAAAAAAATACCCAAAAATACCCAAAATTTAATCATCTCAGATAAATTAAAGCTAAACTCATCAACACTCACAAGAATATCCTAATCCACATTCCATGTGATCAGCCACATGGCTAAAACAAACACACATCATTTACACAGTCATGAAATTCACACACAAAAAACTTCAGTGTTTATTTCAATACTTTTTAGGGTTCGCAGCTTCCTGTATTGTTGTTTTGTTTGATATAAAAACTCATATACACAAAAAACCTTTACATCTTTCCCGACATATCCGAAAAGGAGGTGAAAAAAAAGAGTTAATAAAAACCGCAAATTGTGTGTTTACTTTTGGATCCAGTTGAATGCTTAGACTCTTTTTGTGTTGCGCTACACACACAAAAAAGGGAAGTGAAAAAGTCTAAAAGGAACTTTTTCTTTTTTGGTTTTCCAGCATGCCTTTTATCTTATTGCTGTTTTACTTCTTCCTCAACATCCTGATTATGATATGTTTATGTTTATGCTCATAAATTGACTTTCAAAAATTATTATTTTTTTGGGTATTTTATTATCCTATAAGAAGGAGAGGTTATGTTTGTTTAGTATTGAGTGTCTATGGACTATGTTCGATGGATATAAACAGAAGTGCTTCATAACTCAACTAAGAAAGGCTGTTGGGTATTGCTAGTGATTCGTTTATCACATCATTTTAGACATTCATAAGATAAGATGGGTAATAAACCTTCTTGGAATTTATATCAAGAAGGTGTGTTTATGCTTTTTTTTTGGAGAGGTCCATGTAGACTTCAGATGTTGATATGAAATATTGTGATGGCATTTAGTTTTTGTGTTGTTGGATCTGAAAGAGAGATTAATAATCATTGGTTGAGAGGTAAATCTTGGAGATTCTAGTCTGGAGTTGGTTGTTTGAGACATGAAAATACTAAAGTCGACAGCTAACTACTCTAGAACCATTAGTTAGTCATACTTTAACCGTATAGGACTTCGCATACTAGATTCAATAGTTTACAATCCTATAGTCGATAGCCAGCCACAATAGTCAGCATTTAGCCTTAATAGAGTCAGTAACTAGCCATACAAGAGCCAATAGGTTGCTATACTAGCGTCATAAGCTAATCACACTAGATCCAACATCAAGTCCTACAAAAATCAATTGCTACTCACTCTAGAGCCAAGAAATAGCTCTTTTAGAGTCAATAGTTAGTCATATAAGACGCAATAGGTTACCACACCAGAGCAAAAAGCCAGCCACACAAGAGCCAGCAACTAGTAATCTTAGAGTCTATAGCTGGTCATAGAAGAGCCAATAGATTACTATATTAGAGCCAAAAGTCAGTTATACCAGAGCAATTAGATAGGCAAACTACAACTAGTGCTAAGGATATAAACTAAGCACCAATCCTTGTGAGTTGTCAGGAACTATTGATCATAATGGTCTCTTGATTTCTCTTAATATTGTCCTTCTGGTTCAAAGACCTGTGGTTCAAAGTTCTTCTGGTTATTGGTCATAGAACTAAATACTCTTTGCTATGACACTATCAGCTATGCCACTGCCTACTATTCCACTGCATACTATTCCACTACTTGCTATGCCACATCCTTTCATCCCACCTGTCAAGTACCCTTAAATCATTATTTCATTTCTATTCATCCACAAAATCCCCTTTCAATTTTTCAAATATTTTTCTCATTTCAACTCAAACTCACATGTGTGTGCATGTATTTATTTATGATTGCAATAATAGGCTTTCATGCTTCCTCATTATCGTCATTAAAATTTATCATTTGACTTTTTTTATTTTCATGAACCGAAATTATAATGATTTCCTCGGTTCACAGAGAATTTGGCGATGCGAATGTGAAAAAAAGACAAAAAAACTGGGGTTTTTAATTGAAAAACGAGTGAAAAAAACAGAGAAATAATGAGGAGTAGCTGAACCGTGAGTGAGAGAGAGAAAGGGAAAAATAATTAAAGAAGATTTTTTTATTTCTGTAGAAAGGAAAATTTTCTATTGTGTGATAAAATAAAAATGTAACATGTTACGTATGAATTATGATTTTTAAAGCTATTACAATTCTTACTTTCTTTATCGTTCAACAATGTCGGTAATTTTAGCTCTTTTAAATGTTATTTGTATGAAATAATCGTTTATGGAAATTTATTTTGATAATTTTTGAGAGTTGTGTGTTTCTCTTTGGGAGTTTTTGTGTTTTGGGTTGACTTTAGAAGACGCGATAGAGGATTTTACATTGAAATTCAAGAACTTCTTAGCTTTGTTTACAATGATGCTTCTATGGAGCTCCATGGAGCTTAGGAAACAGCAAAAAGCTTAAAACGATTTTTTGGAGATTAGGTCCGAGCCATGAACAGTTCGTCGTGCAAGCTAGGGTATCGACAGGTCGCCGATTAACGGTAACACAGTTGGTTGCCCTCAATCGTAACGAACGATTTACATCCAAAATTACAACTAAATATATATAGTTGACCAACTGCCAATTGTATATTTTCTCGTGGGCTTCTCTGATACATGGCATAAAAGCATACTCAAAAATTATTGTCTAAACCTAACAACCTCATTTCCCTAGTAAATACATAATTTTTTTGAAAAGAAAAAAAAAATCTTGTTAAAATTTATTAAATATGATAATTTGTTGGCAACAACAGCACACTCCAAAAAAAAAATAAGAAAAATTAAAATGATATGAGACAGTATGAATGGGGGAGAGAGGAATGTAATACAACATGACAGCAATTATAAAATGCACAGAAACATTTTAAACATTTTATAATGTATGACTTTTTTGCAGGAAAGGGTTGATTCGGAAATGTTTAGTACTTTAATTCTGTTCAGTTTCAACTTCTAGGCTTGATTCTGCTATTTATAATTTACATTAACAGCAAGTGAAACGAGGATTAATGAAATAAAGTAAGTTGTATATTTCCAAGAAGTTGCCCGAGTGGCACAAGGTGGGTTGGATGTGGAAATGAGTTGAAAGCAACAGTTACGGGGACATCCAGGGCAATTTGGGTATTTTCGTCAATGCGACATAGCGGTGACATGACAAACACGTTGTCTGTCACTGCAACATGACATCCAGGCAACTTTGTGTCGTTAATACGGCGACGTAGACGGTCTAAGTCTCTGATTAGGAACCTTTAGATGCCTCAGCAAATACATTGTGCAGTTCGGGTTTAAAATTGAAATAACTGCTCTCAATTAAGTTAAATCTCTCATTACCGTTATTCGAGCCATTCTTGAGAATTATCATCTACGTGACTGTACACCATACAGAATTCAAAATGCATACCTGATTACCGTACACAAAAACCCAAAACATAAAGAGTGAAAAATGACTTTTGATAAAATGTTCATTGTTTTTTTACAGACAAAGAAAACCATCTGGATATCTTCATATTAAGCACATGATAATATTCAGGATGCAATAACAAATCACAGAACCATAAAAGAAATTACACCATAAAAAGTTCCCAAACAATAACAAAAGGAATTTAATTAAACAAATTTTCAAGCCATTAGCATAACAAAAAAGTGCCACCACCTTGATATCCTTTTTCATCATTTACATGATATTTTTTTTTTGGTGCTAAAATCATCTCCAAAATGTATGGAATGAGACTGAACATAAAAATCCAATGAATATACTTTATCACATCCAAACATGTTCGCATGAATCATATTCAGTTCCCCATAGAAAAAAATAAGCATGAGTACAAGCAACGATGAATGTCCTCATTGTGTTGTCATGAGAAATGTACTTAACATAGCGAAGGAACTAAAGAAGAATGTGAAAAAGCGACTTGAGAGAAATGAAAGTCGTTAATTGAAAATCTCGTTTGCTTGCTTTCTTGCCATTTCATTATGTGTCTACATGAAGTACACACATAAGAATTGGAATCATGTAGCTGTTTCGTAACACATTGCGACATGCTGATGATGATAAAGTCATGAAAACTCCTTTTTCTTTTTCTTCTTTTGTTTACGTGATTCATGCAAAGCGTCATACATAATATGTGTAGGGAGATATGGAATTTTTTTGTGGGGTTGAGCAATTGCTCCAACTTATGACTATTCCCAACAGACTCGTTCCAACCTCCCTATCCTCGTACTTGTACTCCTTAACAGATCTCCGGGTTGTATGTAGAGTCATTTTTATGATGATATTTTTATTACAATTGTTACGAAAAAAATCTCTTCCTACTTCTTACACAATCGCGCTTAGGACTGTCCTTGTGGTGATTTTAGGGGGATTTGTGGATTTTGGAAAGGAGTTTGAATGGAATGGGAATCGGACTAAATGGAACTATAATATATTCCGTACTGTTCATAAACTACGTACCGGGAACGAAGGAGGAGGTCTAAGTAGATCTGACTTAGAAGCAGAAGTAACCAGTTCACTGGAAGTGAATGGTCCAAGGAGGATTTTAATCACAGAGTCGGATAACTCAGTTTCTTGACAATCTTGGTGTGTATTTCGCTTTAGGCACAAGTAAGCTTAGTTGTTTATGCAATTTCCTATGCCTGTGGGTATCAGTATCCGGGCAAATTTGGCTCAGAACAGGGCACAAGCATGCAATATCTCGCTGTACCTTAAAGTTCGTCCAAAGCTGCCAGCTTGCCCTCTTTGTCTGTAGACCTACAATTTTGGATGAATCATGCTCAGGATCTGTCATGACATGAATGACAGAATGTCAGCTTAACGTCTGGACTGTCAATTTTTACAAACTATGTAAAAGAGCCAACAACAGGGTCAAATGGGAAGCCTATTGTTACAACCTTAAATGCCAAAATGTTTACAAATCCAGAATTCATCCAAAATCGGTGATTCCATGCTTCATCCAACTACAGCTTCTGCTTCCTAGTTGATTCCATCATCATCAACCAAAATTCTGACGAAACTACCTCAATGACTTCCATTTTTCTACAGCCAGAGCAGCAACAAAAAATGAAAAATTACAATTTTTTTTGCTTTCTTCTTCAGTGCCATTCCTATTTCATTTTTATGCATTTTATGTTCCATTTCGCTCTACTTCTCTCGTGCTCCTCCTTTACTCGCATTCACCTCTCTTGCTATTTTGTTTTTAACTCAAATTTCCTTCCATTCTTGTACTTTATTTTGTTATATGTGACATAACTGACATTAATGTGTACTCGTCTTCATATACATGATCGATGCTTTTCAGTTGAAAAGGTAACAAAAGCTTTAATGTCTAATTTTTACTACCTTTTGAGTAGTTTAACGAGAACAGAGAAAGGAGGGTAAAAATGAAGTCATTTATTTTAATGGAATTAAGCTACTTTAGTGCATATCCAGGATGAAAGGAAGCTAATTTGTCATTTTTAAAGAAGTTGGGTGGAGGTGACTGTCGCTGGAAGGTCACATTTTACAGGTTTATGTTAAGTTCTTGTGAATGGAGTTGTTTTTAAGGATTGTAATGATCTGTATGAGACATGAGTGTGATAAATCATGAATGGGGATATGTATAATAGTCACCAACTCTGTAATTGTATGCATCAGCATCAGCATGAAAGTTTTTGTCTTAAAAATTGTTCGATTGTGCATGAAATTCAGCAAAACTTTTGCTTTTAATCGAAAAAAAGACCCGGGTGGCACAGTCGCTGGAATCGGCAAAGTCGCTGGGAGTGGCACAGTCGCTGGAACCGGCACAGTCGCTGGAACCGGCACAGTCGCTGGAATCGGCAAAGTCGCTGGTAGTGGCACAGTCGCTAGGGCACCTGCAGCGATCGAGGATATGTCAGAATAGGCTGCAATGTGTAATGAATTAAAAGTAATGCCAGCTCACCGTAGTGCTACCTAACAGCGAGATATTTACGGCATATGGACGCTACACACCGCTAAGTTGCCATGTTGATTGGAAAATGACCTCAAGGTGCTCTGACTGCACTACGTCTGTTTTTTTTTGTCTATTTTCGAGGCATACTCGAGATTTTTCACAGCTCACCAATGTGTCGAGTCACACAGGTTGCCTACCTATGATCTAGATTGACTAACCAGATTTAACCGAATCTTACCCCAGCTTAGAGTCAAGCCGACCTGCCAAAAGACTGTTTGCCCTTCCCTACCCCGTGTTCTTCCCGGAATCCTCCTCAACAGCAAAACTTTAAAGACATCAACAACAAAAATCCATTAAAACTCTCAATAACCCATTACATCATTCCTAAATGTCTTGTCTCTCCAAAACAGAAAATAAATTCCATAAGATTTATATCCGACAAACAATGACAGATGAAATTTTCAAAGCAATTGTAATTTATTGCCATAAAAGCTTCATTCTTTTTAAAAAAGTTTGGAAGCAAAAAGGTTAAAATCATTAAAACTTATTATTATTTTTCCATTTTCTTCCCTTCATTTCACCACCGATTTTTTCGCATTTATATTTGCGGTATAAAAAAGCATTAGGAAAGAAAGATGTTTGTGTACGGAAAGTGGGAGTCAAAAGCTCGACAGCAACAACAACAAAACTGATACCGACCGTTTGGAAAATAACTTGTATCCTGTGCAAAAAAAAATGAAATTTTTTTGTATGCTGAATAATTAAGCTCGAAGAATAGGAAGAAACATTTTACGACAATGATTGTAATATTTGTGTGCCGGCTTATGCTATTTTTTCTTCCTTTGAATAAACCGCAGGTAGCACCAAAAAAAAGTTTGGGTCGGTGTCGAGAAGCAATAAAATTATGATTACCTTTGGGATCATGAGATATGATTTTCGTTCATTTACTTTCCCATACTGCTATGATTCTTTATGGTTCTTCTCCTTGTTTATGGCTTCTTGAAAAGTCGGTTTTGAGATTGCAGATATGTTAAGGATGATTGAGTTTTGAGGCGCATTTTTTGAATGGATCGAGAATGATAAAATTGGATTATTATTCCTTAACAGACAAAAATCATGCGTTCATGGAACAAAAATACTACTACGGTACCTCTTTTGGATATATGCCTTGAATAGGAAACAGGAATTTACAAGATTACTTCCTTAAATCCGAAGTATGAGGAAACTCGGATTTTGTATGAAAATGTCTAGTAAAGTCAATCTGATTCCATATACAATCTGAGATGACATCGAGCTCTGGTATGAACTCATCTAAGGAGAGGAATCTAGAGATTGACCTCCCTTAATTTGAACAAAACTTTTTAATTTTCTAAAGATTTTCGAGACAAATACTAAAACCCAATTTTCAAAAATTTGGGATGCACGTAGGTCAATTGCCTCTACGCGTATGGAACTCTCTCTTTTGAACTGTTCTGTATAAATATTTAATTTTAAGCCTCAACTTGAGGATCGGTGTAGATTTAAACAGCTCTTTGTATGATAAAGTACAGCCTGAGTGTCACGATACATCAGTGAGTGCTTAACGATCTTCAGGAGCATACCGAAAATAAATCAAGTTAAGAGTTGTTCCACGACTTAAATAAGACTGCGAATTCCTGGCTTAATATGCCTTTAATAATTATTTTGTTGGACTATAAATAGTTATTAATATGGAGTTTGTCTAAAGCTTCCATAGATATCAACTATCATTCTGTTACAATCATGGACCAAACCAGGATGTTGCAAGAATGTCCAGAAATTATTTATGACTAAGTCTCTGGTTGCAGTTGACAATTCAGACCAAATTCGTGTAATTATCAGTTTTATTACTAGCACAATGCAATATGACAATAATGATAATGGTTTTAAACACACTACCCCAAAATGATGCACTTTCATGCCTTCATCCTAAAAAATTCAGCTCCCACCCACTCCTCCCAAAAAAAGTGAAAACTAATGAGAGGTTGATTCGTTATTGCTATCAAAAAATCTCTCTCTTCTTTTGTTGTTAAATTTAAATATTTCTCCTGATATTCTATCGTTGGTTGCTGCTGCTGCTGCTACAGGCTCATGCAAGATGTGCTAATGTGCGTTCAAAAGGAAATCATAAAGAATGGAAGCTGAATGAATAGGAGGCAAAAAAGTTTCATTAAATGAGAAATAAATTTAATACGGAACAAAGGATCTCCCAAAAAACGGCAGAGCAGACCAAAAATTTATGGAAGTGAACTGAAAATTGAGAGAAATTAGGAGGAAAAGATGTATGGACATTAGACGCTAATGTTTAAAATATAATGCCAGGATTATGAATTAAAATTGAGTCTGTTGATGACTAAATTGGGCATTAAAATCACTGTTGGACGCAGTTTGTTGTGGCGCTATTTTTCAATGTCTGATACAACGTGGAATTAGAAGCTTATTATATATCTCTGTACGTATTTGCTAATGGTGCTGTTTGAATCACAATAATCAGCACAGTCAGCATATTATTTTACATTATTGTGGCTCTTTTTGTTGTATTTGCTTGAAGTCAGTCAAATTCTGAATGCTTTGGATTGTTTGGCTTTTAGCTGTTGTCTTTTGGAGGGACTGAATGATGATTAGGTTCTCGAGTAACACGCGAAGTCTAAGCAGGCAGTTTAAGGATATCCATACACACTTTAAGCTCGATTTCCAAAAGAAACGATAATTAGGAGCTTTAAAAGCTACTTGACAGAGCCAGCAACAGGGTCAGATAAAGAACCTTTGTTACAACATAAGAATCACATATGTAGACATCACTACGTCGCCATGTTAAAGCATAATGTCATCCCGAGCAACACAAATGAAGAAGGCTCCGCCAAAGAGCTTTTGGGTCCCGCAAAACCTCTTTTATTAACTTCAAATGGAAGCCGCCTAAATATGGCAGGTATTTGGAAGCTAAACGGAGGCGACATAGAAGCTCCGTGGCGGAGATGACTAAAAACGACACTTGTTGCTCGGGATACACAATTAATTGAATCTTTAAAACCATGTCCACCTGATGTGCATTACAATTTTTATTAATATTTATTCAATTAATTCCATACATTGTTGATAATTCAGATTGAATTGATTTAATGACATGTTTCATATGTAGTTCATTTATTTAACAGAATTCCACAGAAAAATTGTATTACAATCAGTCAACTGACATACATATTCATCATTTACAAACAAAATTGTGAATTAATTATTTTTATAAGGTCATCGGGATTAACTTGATGACTTGTATGAATATGTGTAATCAAAATGTGCAAGAGGAAGAGCTGATTCAATGGAAAGTGAGGAAATTAAAAAGTCAACAGATTAATTTTAGATCATCTTTGGTGAAAATGGCAACATCGCTTTTTGGAATTTTATTCTATCTGTCTATTACAAATTTATTTTGAAAATATAGTGAGTCAATTAGAGGCTGTGCTGCTCATCGAGATAAGGAGTCGTTCACTTATTTTGTTCAAGGAGAGGATGGGGAGAGGGGTTATGAGTCTGATTCAAACTAAGTGAATCTGTAACGTAATAAGTGAACGGCACCTAAGAGAGCCCTACAATTTACAGTGGATCAATATGAACTTATCTACTTAGAGATTGAGGAGGTAAAAGTGAGGAGTTGTGTGAGGATTTGCTTAGAGTTAGACAACGAGCTGTACACTACGATACCTAAAATCAGCCTTTATTGGCCTCCTAGGGTTTGCATTACGTAATAAATGAACAATTCCTAACTATCAAAATAGACAGCAAATATTTCAAATGTCTGTGGCGTAAATAAAGCAAATTTTGAAACTTTATGTAATTTTTAATAATCGGAGATGATGCATCCTCAACTGACGCATTCAGTAATTTAAAATGAGATAAAACTTGGGAATTTTTTTAATTTTAAGTCATTTTAGTAAAGTTTTTGTAGACATCCAGTTAAATGTGAAATTAAAATAATGTTTTACATCCAAATATTCATAATTGCCTCCTTTTTGGCAATCACTGCATTATGTCAAAATTGTGTCAGAGATCCTAACAACCCATCAATGTGCACTTTTGATGGAATTCAGAGAAGCAGTCAGATGGATAATTTTACAGATCCAAATCCAAATGAGATCAAAGCCATCAAATTTGTCAATTCGTTTATAAATCGCATTCCAAAAAGTCTGACAGAAGTATATGGAAACTTAGTTGAACTTGATGTATCCAATAGCTTAACATGTGTACTTCGTGATAATTATTTTCATGAGAATAACCTCCAAAAACTTAATGCATCCGGTAATGTTATCAGCTATTTAGAGTCAAATATCAACGATGTGCTACAGAACTTAGAAGTGCTGGACTTATCATGGAATCGGATACAAGTTGTGGAAGATAACGTATTTTATAACTTTAAAAATTTAAAATACTTGTATCTGTCACATAATGACATTCGGAAGCTGCCAGCTGACTTCACAATTAATACACAAAATATTAAAATTTTGGATTTAAGCTTCAATCAATTATTGTCACTGGAAGGGAACTTCAGCTCTACAACCAGTCATTATAAGAAAGTTGACATCAGCCACAACCTTATAGTTTCAATCGACCCAATGGCATTCACAAACTTGCTGGTACTTAACGTTGACTTCAACAAATTGGAAGGAACTTTCAATTTTCAAAGAACAAATATTAAGGAACTTCATATTCGTGGAAATTCTCTTCAATCACTAACCTTCAACAACGAATTAATCTGCTTGGATGTTTCAGAAAATAATGGAAATACCCTTAATCTACTTTTTGGAACTGAATCAGAACTTAGGTATTTAAAGCTATCAAATTTAAAACTTTTGGATTACTCAGCCATGCTGAATAGTATTTCCAAATTGAATCATTTGTTGAAATTGGATTTATCGTTGAGTAACTTGACGACTTTTGATTTTGAGCAGAATCTACTTCCAAATACCTTACAATTATTGAATCTGAAACAATCTAAATTGCAGGATTTGAAGAATTTTGAAAAAATTCCAGCAGTTGCACCAAATTTAAAAGAAGTAATTGTCTATGGAAATCACTTAAAAGACAAGAAGCTTAAGAATACTGCAAAGGAAATTGGTGTTGAATTAGAAGGACTGGAAATTGGTGATGAGATTAGAATGGAGGATATGGACCAAAAAACTACTTTATTTTCCAAATATTATACCGTAATAGTCATAGCAGTCTCAACAAACATTCTCCTCTTTGTCATAATTTTGGGTTTGATTGTCCCACTTACTAGATGAACAGTATTACCACTACCATCCACACTCTCCCTAGCAGACAAAGATCATGCTTTCGTGGTACAGAAAATCACTACGGTACCTTAAAGTGACCACCAGAGGCAAATACCTTTGCATAAGAGGCAAAGAGACCACTTTTAGATACCGTAGTGATCTTTCTGCACCAATGAAAACATGCTCTTTGCCTGTTAGAATCTCCTTGCCTATTGTGTTCGAACGGACAACGACCATACTCATGAGCATTCTTACAAAATTTAGCATGCCTAGTTTGATTGAGTACACTCATGAACATGCTCATCAGTATGCTCATTGTCCGTCATTAAATTTGTGACTTAAAGTCAAGGACAAAGTTGTAGCCAGAGCTTTTTTGAGATGAATTAGAGGGTTTTATGGCTTATTGTCTTGGATTACACTAGCAAATTGAAGAGTTTTGTCTAAAAAGACATCACCGAGCAGCACCATAAAGCAAATTGCAATGTTCGCAGTTAATATGGATTAACAGCTGACACGTTGACACCAGGATAACCTTACATCTTGCAGTGAACAATGAGACGTAGTGACACCCTAATGACTCAATTGTGTCTCCACTCAAAAAACTCTCTAAAAAAATTAGAAAATCTATCACTTCCAAAAAAAGACTATACAACTTTGCCCCTGCCATAAGTCACTAAAGTCTATAACAATTAGAAATTTGCCTTATTGTATATCCCATAAATTAATTAAATAAAAAAATGAATTCTTTTGTATTCCAAAAAATATCTAATTTTTTAAGCCTACCTACTTGAATAAATTTCGCAATTTATTTTACGTATTCCATTCTCCTCCGAAAATGGCAAGAAAAAAAATCAAAATTTCTTGAATTTTTGATTAAGGTAGAAAGCCACAAAACTTTGTCATCACCATTCAAGATGAGTCTCGTACACGAAAAAATAAACTTTAAATTCATCCAACAAAACGAAGAGATCAGGAAGTATAAAGAATGTACTCAAAAAAATTTACTTCTTATTTAGCACTCGTTTCGCGTGTAGGAAGTCTAACAACAAAAAAAAATTATTTTAGTCATTGGCCGACGTTAGATACGCAAATTATCATTGACTTTACATGAAAAGCTATAGGCTATATTAGGGTATGAAAGAAGCTTGCCTTTGAATGGATCATAAAAAATATTTTGTGGAGATTTTTTTGGTTTTTTTCGCTATTAAAAAATCCTCATAGCTTATCTCCATGAACAAGGGATGATTACAATCTCTTGTTCACTTCTTCTATGGCTTCTTCTTTGTTTTGTTTATGGCCTAAACATTGGATAATAATTCTTTTTTTGTATGAGGATTTTGTACAGCTTATGGATACACCTTTGCTTTCATATTTTTATGGATCTACTTTGGTGTATTGAAAAATAAAAAAATTACAAAAGTCCTCGTGTTATTGATCGAGGGACTTAAGCGCATTTTTGTCCCAGCGATCAGTAATTGATTAACAAGTCACTTCCAGACCTAAAAAGCAAGATCCAGTAAGATCCAGGTCACTTCCAGACCTAAAAAGCAAGATCCAGTAGGATCCAGTTCACTTCCAGACTATCAAAATGAGATCCAGTAGGATCCAAGTCACTTCTATATAATTTAACGGATTTTCAGAATTCAAACCACCATAACGGTTATGACAAATTTAAATTTTGTTCTGTAAACACTGTTAAAAATTTGAAGAACATTGAAAAACACTGTAAAACAATGAAAAAACGTGTTGTTGTTTTTGTTGTATATGAAAATGAAAAACTGTTAATTATAGTATTTATGCTTTGATTTGAAACTTTTAAATGCCCGGCGCCGCAATAACTTTTTGGAACTGATCTTTTAAAACCATTCCGAGCTCTCTACGATGTCTAGATTAAAAGTTTTTATTGGCAGCCGACCGAACAAAGTGTCTTATTAAGCTACCTTTTTGAAAAAAATTTCAAAAATGCGCTAAAAAAGAGGATGGAAAGTTGGAAAGATGATGGAAATAGAAAATGGCAAAAGGGCATTTTTGGTAGCGATGTATGGACTATATATGAGTAATTTTGGGTGATTTCGGTTTTATTTGGGAATTATGGAGCCATGGTCCGACTTGGAGTGAAGGTTGCTACAAAAAGGCTTTTCATCTGACTCTGTTGCTGTCTGAATCACAAAGCTTGCACAAATTCTCACTTTTCACATCTAACTGTCATTTCTGGGCCAGCTAATGGGCAAAAGAGAGTCAATTTCTACACTAACCAGTTTTTGGGCTTAGTAATATTCATAATGCTATACTAACTATCTATTATAGATGCAATTCTTACCAAAATTCATCATATTCATCCAAACAATCAATTGATCCTCTAACAGGCAAAGAGCACGCATTCGTGGTAAAGAAACTCCACTAAGGTAAAAAAAAGCGATCTCTTGGTCTGTTACGGTAACCAACCCTTGCTGATACACCAACAATATTCTTAGTACTCAACCATTACATACATTCTGCATAATCAAAGTCATGTCGACATTTTTATGCTACTAAATAAATATTTCAATCATTTTATGGACAACAAGAATCCTTACAACATCCAAATCCACCTACAAAACCGTGTTCATAAAAGTAAGAATAAGTTAATGTTCAGCACGAGAAAAAAAAAATATTTTTTTTCATCATACACACATGAATGTATAATAAAGTGATCCCTTATGTTTATGCTCCTCTCCATTCGAGAGATTATTTTGCCTCAAAGGCAAAGAAAATTTTGTGGTCTATACCCGACCATATTTTAACCATTACATTCATCACTCATAAAATGATGTTCTATCAGAGATTTACGTGCTCGGGATTCAGCTGATTTAAGTGAAATTTTTTCCATTTTTTTTTTTTGGGCTTTTCTTTTTATTTAGCGATAACGCCTTTGATTCGAAGATTTATGCTGCTTCCTTTTTAAATAATTCTATTGCTTTATAAAAATTTACATTTTTATACATTGTGTGCAGATGTGTATGCATGCATTTATGGAATCTTATTTTTATTATTTTAAAGCAGTGGCAGGCAACCTTTTATTTTTCGCGGCCTACCTTGGTCGTAAGTCTGATCCGAAACCGTACATGGCATATGGTTCATGGGATTTCAAAATATTTTTAGTGTGCCCCGGCACTCACGTTGCCCACAACTGTTTTAAAACGAAAATAAGACTTAAATTCAGTAAAAGACGTAAAGGAAATAAAATTCACAGATAGAAATGTAGAGTAAGATGATGAATCACATAAAATTAAAATAATTCTTCTTATTTTCCACAACAGCTTTTAAAATATTCTGATTGCGCGCGATTTTGTTGTATAATCAACAAAAGAAAAGAGAGACATGGAGGGGAGGAAATTGAATGAGGAGGAAAAAAATAGATGAAGGCAGCGTAAAGTCTGAGATTTATTGGCAAATGATTGCAGCGCATTAGATTGCTGTGAAATTTATTCAGTGAATTACAATGTTTTTTAATGTTGAAAATTAAGGTTGAAATTGCTAAGTTCAAGGGGGAGTTGCTGAATCTAAAGTATTGAACTCTATATATAAAGGCTAATCTTGTTCGAATTCTTACAACTAAGGTTCTTCAATTCTCTTAAAAAGAAGAGAAGCGGGATGAGAATGAGGAGCTCCTGGGTGGGACTCGAACCAACTTTCTACGATTACCAGTTGCGATCCTAAAACTGAGCTATTAGGGCGTATACAGGAGGTATTCGTATACATGGCAATTTGTCGTATATAAATTATACACTTTTTGCCTCGTCTTACTACTGCACTTCCAATGATAAACAGTTGATATCCCAGCATAGAAATACCATACCGACAAGTACATCTCTCCATAATATTCGAGTGGGATTCGAACCTACGGCTTCTTAATGTTGTCCTAAGTTGTCATACCTGCTGAGCTATCAAGAGGTTGCTATAGAGTGTGACACAATGTATGCCTAAACCTTCTTCTCTATAAAATGCTCATGCATCTTATGGTTAGATTGAACTAAATCTCAAAATCCAACAAATCTTGTAGAATTGCATTAGAATCCTTAAGTCTAAGCTACCTTCTCATCGGTATTATTAAAAAAGATCCTAGGGCGTTAATAAAGCGACTGAACAGGTTTCTGGTCCTGATCAGAACGGTTATTTCTGCTAGTTTATTATGTTGCTGCTCTGCCTTTTTCTCTGAAAAAAAAAAAAAAAACTGACTACTCCATTTTCAAAGGAGTAACTCCCAATCCTCTTACCAACTAAATTCTCAGTAATTCTTAAGACTATTATCATTGTGACAAAGATTCATGCAATACCAACCTTTAATCACAATCTTACGGTTTCTTACCAGCCATTAAAACTGCTATCATAACCTCAACATATCCATCAGAAATAACACCAATGAAATAAAGTTTGGTCGAGAGACTGTAAAATTTAATTAAAGATTGGATAAAAGTGATGAAGAAGGTCAACAAATGAATTCTAAAGATGAAATGAAAAGAAAATAAGTTCAAGTTGATGCTGAAAAGTTTACATCATCTCCATTTACACTCTCCATCTTACTTCCATTCGTATTTTATTGTAGATAAACTTTTCGTTTCGCTGTAAGCATAAACAAACAACTCAATTCTAGTATGTCTGTTGTTAAATTATGCAATAATCTGATTAATATTCAAATTATATGGAAACTACATGCTATACATCACAAATAGCTCCTTAACGCTGTCTGATTTTCTCTCATTTTTTTTTCGTTCTATTTTATGTGTTTTGCATGTATTTGTGTGGATATAGATAGATATTTGGCGCGTACTACATTGATGGAATACGTAATTAAATTAGCAAGTCCCTATCCTACTTAATTTGAGATACAATTTTACTTTCTATTTCTCTTTAACATATCTGCTGTTGGGGAGGAAATAATTGTTGAGCACTAAATGTTTTTAAGGTTTCAGTCGTGCAGAAGCTTTGTGGATTTTTATGGAATATATTATGGTTTATAGTAACAGATTACTATTAATAGATTGATGCTTTAAAAAAGGATTAAAGGCGTTACTTGAAGACTGTTCTGAGCGACACTAATGAAGAAGTCTATGCACAGTTGCAAGGCCTAGGGTATACCGATGCTATACCTAGAAACAATTTGTGTGTCGCGAACACACAAACCGAGCTCGTGTGACTTGAAACAGCGAAAAAGTACACGAATCCGACTGCTAATCTATTCAGAGCTAATCAAGTCTATTTCTGGTTTTTGGATCGATTAACTGACTTTTACTATTGGGATAATCTTGTACAACCTCAATACATACACACCTGCCGAACTTTTTACTTAATTTACTTAATTTGGCTGGTCCATAAGCTTCTCCAATCGTCTCCTAAAGCTGGCTCTATCGCTGGCTTCAATTATCGATACCAACTGCAAGTCTATCTCTATCCACAGCTTCTCTGAATGACTTATTTTCACTATATCCATTTATTTTGTGAAAAACTCCACAACTTTATCAAAAATCACAACTTACTATGATTTTTACACTCAAAATCAAATTTCCAATAAACATTTCATATCCTAATGTAATTTACGTACAAAACAATTCCATTAAAGTCTAAATGTTCCCAAAAATTAATGTCAGAATATAAAAATGTAAGAAGAACATTTTCGGTATGGCAACATCGATGAATTAATAATCCTTTTACATCCCTCCCAACAACCAAAATAAACCTTAACATCATCGCCTCGAAAATTGTGAATGTTCAACAAACAATTCAATATTTTCGTGATCGAGAAGAGAAAAGAGAAGCAAAAAAAAAAAAATGTCAATTGCCCAATAAACGAAACAGCATAACTAAGAATGGAGGATGTTTGGGGGGTTTTGTGTGGAGAGGAAACGCGAGTGCTTCCACAATAACCGAATTACATTACATTAATTCTTTTCAATTTATTATGGAAGCATGATCTGAATTTTAATTTTGGAATTTTAATGTACATACATATAGCTTCATTTTCGAACGAGCGAATAGTAATTCCTTGCCGATATGGAAAATGTTCGCACTTCAATATTTTTTTTTTTCGCTCTCAAGACGAGTCTTCAATATCTTCGACAAGCGGCACAAGAGGATGGAAAAAATTTTTTTATATATTTTTTGCGCATTTTTATTTTGTTGTATCGAGATCTATATCGGGAAGTATGACAGGCATGGATGTATCGAGTTTCGGATGGGTTGCTGTGATGCGCTTTTCTGTTTTTAAAATTTTAATTTTGAAGCCAACTTCAAGAGCCACCAAATTTCAAATTTCATTTAACTGAAATTTCAAAATTCAAAAATCGCACGATCAAGAGGCACTAAAGTTCAATTTTTGAAGCCAACTTCAAGAGGTACTAAATTTCAAAATTTTGAAGCCAACTTCAAGAGTGACTAAATTTCAAATTTTGAAGCCAACTTCAAGAGCAACTAAAGTTCAAATTTTGAAGCCAACTTCAAGAACAACTGAATTTCAAATTTTGAAGCCAACTTGAAGAGCAACTAAAGTTCAAATATTGAAGCCAACTTCAAGAGTGACTAAATTTCAAATTTTGAAGCCAACTTCAAGAGCTTCCAAACTTCAAATTTCGAAGCCAACTTCAAGAGGCACCAAATTTTAAACTTTGAAGCCAACTTCAAGAGCGTTTGGTATTCAATGTTGAAACCAACTTCAAGAATTACAAAATTTCAAATTTTGAAGTCAACTTCAAGAATGACTAAATTTCAAATTTCATTTAACCGAAATTTAAAATTCAAAAAGCGCAAATTTAGAAGCCAACTTCATGACCTCCAAAAATTTCAAATCTCAAATGTCAGTTAAAACACCAAACTAAAGCCCATCATGCCAAAGATGCGTTAAAAGATTAAAAGGAAGCAACAAAATTGTTAGGCATAAAAGAAAATTTCCTTTCTTGTCTCACAACAAATACACTTCGAGGCAAAATAATCCGTGATTTTCGATAAGCTTAAATAGACGCTTATATTTTTTTGTGTATATTTCATATTGTTAAGGAAGCTTTCCTTCCTTCTCTGTTTTTCTCTTGAAGGCAAAGGCTTTTTTGCATATCATAATTGAGCTCTGAGTTCTTCCTCTTCTTCCTGATATTACCTTATGTACAATATGCGATAAAAATCTTTATTATTTACTCATCGATTCCAATGTCGTTCATGATGAACTTCAATATCATTCCTTGTTCCATCCAAAATCGACAGTGATTGGAATGAGGACGGATCGTATTAAATAAGAAGAACTTTAATTTGTCTGTCTGACCTTCAGTAGCTTAGCACGTTTCTACAATGACTATATAGTCTACGTTTGATTGATTTTTGGGTAAATTGTTGATTATTGCCGACTGAAAAGTATGATTGGAAAATTGGTCTGTCTTTTTTTGTGTTTGGTAGTAGAAGTAATAAGGGGTATTAATAGACAAAGAGATAAAAAGAAGGAAAATGAGCGGAAAATGACAAAATTAAGAAGAAAATAAAGCAATTTTGGAAATTATCAAAAATTATTGGAAATTGGTTCTTTTGTTGCTGCTTCTGGTATTATGTCTGACAATTGTGGAAAGCATGAAGTCGTAACCAGAGTTGCGATGACAGGTACCTGTCACAGGTAGAGGTGACAGGTTCTGTCAAAAGATGACCTGTGACAGGTCGTTACCTGTTGACAGGCAGAAAAATTTGGCCTGTCACAGGTCTGACCTGTCGCAGGTTACGTCTGTCACAGGTGATGGCCTTTCGACAGGCGAAATTTTTCTGCCTGTCACAGGCGCGACCTGTCACAGGTGTCACCTGTCACAGGTGATGACCTGTCGACAGGTCAAATCTGTCTGCCTGTCACAGGCCTGACCTGTCACAGGTGTCGCCTGTCACAGGTCTTCACCTGTCGACAGGTCAAATCTGTCTGTCTGTCACAGGCGCGACCTGTCACAGGTCACACCTGTCACAGGTCTTCACCTGTCGACAGGTCAAATTTTTCTACCTGTCACAGGTTTGACCTGTTTCTGTTATATGTACCTGTCATCTTTTAAAAAAAAATTTTCACTTGTGAAGTATAAAATTTCATTCAAAATTTATCCAATTTTTTTTGTTTTCAGAGAAAAGAGTTCAAATCTCAAATTTCATTCATATATTTTTCATATTTTCATATTTTTAATAAAAAACCATAGATTAAATAACCGAAACAGGTTAAACCTGTGACAGATAGATGAAAGTCTACCTGTCGACAGGTGAAGACCTGTGACAGGTCGCGCCTGTGGCAGGCAGAAAGATTTGACCTGTCGCAGGTTACGTCTGTCACAGGTGATGGCCTTTCGACAGGCGAAATTTTTCTGCCTGTCACAGGCGCGACCTGTCACAGGTGTCACCTGTCACAGGTGATGACCTGTCGACAGGTCAAATCTGTCTGCCTGTCACAGGCCTGACCTGTCACAGGTGTCGCCTGTCACAGGTCTTCACCTGTCGACAGGTCAAATCTGTCTGTCTGTCACAGGCGCGACCTGTCACAGGTCACACCTGTCACAGGTCTTCACCTGTCGACAGGTAGATTTTTTCTACCTGTCACAGGTTTGACCTGTTTCTGTTATATTTACCTGTCATCTTTTAAAAAAAAATTTTCACTTGTGAAGTATAAAATTTCATTCAAAATTTATCCAATTTTTTTTGTTTTCAGAGAAAAGAGTTCAAATCTCAAATTTCATTCATATATTTTTCATATTTTCATATTTTTAATAAAAAACCATAGATTAAATAACCGAAACAGGTTAAACCTGTGACAGATAGATGAAAGTCTACCTGTCGACAGGTGAAGACCTGTGACAGGTCGCGCCTGTGGCAGGCAGAAAGATTTGACCTGTCGACAGGTCATCACCTGTGACAGGCGATACCTGTGACAGGTCAGGCCTGTGACAGGCAGACAGATTTGACCTGTCGACAGGCGAAGACCTGTGACAGGCGACACCTGTGACAGGTCAGGCCTGTGACAGGCAGACAGATTTGACCTGTCGACAGGTCATCACCTGTGACAGGTGACACCTGTGACAGGTCGCGCCTGTGACAGGCAGAAAAATTTCGCCTGTCGACAGGCCATCACCTGTGACAGGCGTGACCTGCGACAGGTCAGACCTGTGACAGGCCAAATTTTTCTGCCTGTCAACAGGTAACGACCTGTGACAGATGGACTGTTTTTGTTGACCTGTCACAGATTGCAACTCTGGTCGTAACTTTAATCACTAATAAGTAGAGCCTTAATAAAGTCATTCAATTGATTCATTATGCGGCAATTTTAAGTATGAGTTAGTCCCGAGTGACACAAATAGAGTGAAATTCATATAGCTGCTTTTTGCCTCAAAATTTCAATTTGGTGCTAATAAAAGAGCTTTTACGTAGCACCGTGCACCTTTACCTTCTTTATTTGTGTTGCCCGTGAGTCATAATCTACAAATAGTTGAGTTAGAGAGGTTGAGTTGTATCAGAGCCAGCAATACACTCAGATGGAAAGCCTTCTGGTGTAACCTAAGCTCCACATAGGAACATGGTTGCAAATATATTGCATATTTTGTAATTGGTCCAGATAGGGACGTGTTTAAATGTTGCAACACAATGACCAGGGTGCAGTATACTTAGAACCAGGTGGCAGCAACTTGAGCAAAATAACCAACCCGAACAGCTCAGGGTGTTTGCTAGAGGGCACCGGTATATCGTTGTTTTAACGCTAAGATGCGAATTTGTACGCACGAAACCATTCAGAGGCGTAACCTAAAATGTTTTGAAGGGGTCACCTTGACATTTGATTTTGATCCATTTTTATGGCGACGCGGTTTATTGTGGTTTGCCTCATTGTACTGCTCGGAGAAATTAGAAATTATTAATTTGTCATATTAGAGCATTACGAGTAGAGTTCCAAGAATTACCACAGTGTAAATCTCCCAAGCTCTCACTCACCCCTTCCCCTTCCCCTTCCTCTACCTCCACCTGAACATAATAAATGAACGACTCCTTCGAAAAAAATCGATGAATTTTAGATATTCAATATATTTACCATAGATACAAAACACAATAAAAAGGAAAGAAAGAGACAAAAAAAAAAAAATCTGAGAATCTTTTAACAAGCCTCCTAAGCTCCTCTGAAAGGTTTATTTGTAATATATAGGCCTGTGGTATATTTAATATTGATATCGAAAAGAGAGCTTTGTGTTATTAAAGCTTCTTGAAGTTTTTTAAAATATGTTGAAGATCCAAATCCATGGAATTTGATATGAAATTTATTTTGATCATGGAAGGCTTAGGAGGGGTTTTTCGGTTAAAATTTGTGGATCAAGGGAAAGTTTGTTTAATGGATTAAAAGAAAATTAAGAGTCACGGCTGACTTCACAGATTCAGGATCAATTTTCTGGATATTTAAACTAACACTTTTCAATAAATTAATTGACTGACATTACAATCATAATTGCTTAAAAGTTCAAGAAAATCCCTCAAAAATTCAACGATGGCCATTAAAAGTTTTTAAGTTGTTAAGCTCCAAAATCCCCCAAGTCAGGATACAAATCTTGCATAACAAAACGACAGAAAAATTTGTCGAAAATTAAATCACTTCAAAAACTTCCTTTCAGCATTTATTACTTTTACATTCCCACTCCAATTTAACTTACTTATTTTCATTTACTTTTTATGAGTAACTCTCTTATTTCATTTTGAGCAGCATGTAGCTATAAAAAAAGGAAATGTTCCTGATTTTGTCATTAACCATTTCATTTAAACTTATTTTTCTGTCATTTACAATGTTTATTGTTAGGGATTTGTATTGTTGATTGCTGGGCGAGCTCAATAAACTTTTTTTTTTCTCGTTAGTATTTTTCCTTCCTTTCGTTAGGATTTCAATTTATGCGCGTTTGCAATTTTGGTTGAGTGATGGATGCAATAATTTATTCGTTTTGGGATGAAATTTAGTGAGACTGAGCATCACTATTGATTAGTTTGAGCGCTAGTTTGGGAAAGTTTAGGCCAATGTAAGCGTCAATCTTGCTTGTCTTTATTCAGGCTGAGCGTCAATCAAACTGAATGTAAATAAAATTGAGTGATAGTCAAGCTGAGTTTCAGTCAAAGCTGAGTGTCAGTCAAGCTGAGAACCAGTCAAAGCTGAGTGTCTGTTAAGCTGAGCGTCAGTCAAACTGATAGCAAGTTAAGCTGAGCATAACTTAAGCTAAGCATCAAATAAGCTGAGCGCCTGTCAAGCTGAGTGTCAGTCAAACAATCCCTAAGTCTGACGAAGCTGTGCATTAGTAAGGTTTATTTTTAGTATTGCTGAACCACAGATTCTCTGAATGTTCTTTAAACTAAGCATCTCTAAAGATGAACATTATTCAATCTGAGTTTAAATCAAGCTGAGCGTCAATAAATCTGAGCTTAAGCAGAGCTGAGCGTCATTAAGCCTCAACTAAATAAGCACCAAATTATAACCGACATCATTAACGATAAATTCCCAAAAAAGTCAATTAAAACCTCATACCAGCCAACAATACCAAAGCTTTAGTGCATGACCTTCCTATAACTCTCGTACTTACTTTCATTGCTTCATTCTGTTGTATTATTACAACATATTTTTATTCCGTTGTAACTTAATGCTTATACATCAAGAATCTATGATGGGCACTTAAAAACAGTAATTCAATTTTTGACAGTGGAGAAAAAAAAATCAACGTCAATAATGATTTGGTGGTGCAGGGTGAAGGAAGCAAGCAAGGCATAAATAGGTCGTCAAGCGGAGAAGCACAAAACTTCCTATAAGTGAGAAAGAAAGGCATTCTCGTATAAAATAAAAAAAAATTCATCGTCGCCGGAGTGGGAATTGGATGAAAAGGAATGAAAAACTGTATAATATAAAATATTTCAGGCAAGAAGAGATGGAAATACGACGAAGAAATAAATTGATTTTTGATTATTATGATTTTACATTAAAATCGAATTTTCTTTTTCATTGCCATTCCATCGAATCTCTCTCTTTTTTTTCTTCTTCCTCTTCCACACTTATTCACTTTCCCTCAAACTTGAAATGTGTTTTTTTTTTCAAGCTCTTCTAACAAAATGGCAACAAAAATATTATTATTTAACCATTATGTAATGTTAGGGAAGAAATTTTCATGTTCGGAACAACTTTTGGTTTAGAAAATGAGAGAGCAAGAAGAATAGTCAATGATGATGTGGTAGTGAAGCATCTTTGGAAATAAAGACATTTGGGAATGGGGGTGTCGGGGTGTGATGGGATGGTGAATTATGTGGGTAAATGGGTATATGGATATATGGCATAATGAAGGGTTTATTCAGGGGAATTATGGAGGTCCGAAATCTGCTCGACAATAGGTGTTTTAGTTCACAACATCCTCAAGCTCGGGCACCTTTTCTAGCAGGGTGCATTGAGGTACGGAGTAGTTTGGGTGTCAATTCTTCAATTTTATTGGAAAGACAAAAATCCTAACATCTGCAATTTTGCGATCCATCCAAAAAAACAATACAAATTTCTTTAAGAAAAACTGATATCAAGCTTCTTTTAACCCAAAAGGCACATGTTGTGAAAAAGTAGGAAAATAGTGTCCAAATTGGGTCAAACTTTGTCGAATTCGACTCGAAGCCAGAGTCATGCCAGCCAGGATACATAGTTTTTACACTACTGGATACACTGAGAGTGTCTTTCGGGAAACTACAATCAATAAGATTGCGCTCAAAATGGCATCAAGCTATTCTAATTTGGGACATTGAAAGCTGTGCAGTGGGAATTTGTGGCTATTGTAGTCAACAATTGAGGATTCATCAAGCTTCCGCACACAAAATTATGCTTGTAGAACCTCCCCCATTCCTTCTTTTATGGGGTCCAATTCATTGATTTGATAAATTTAATGTCTATAAACCTTATAAAATGAGGTTGTAAGATTCATCCCTAGCCAATTTGATTCAATAATAGCTCGTAATCTGAAGAATTCCCATATTGAGTTTCGAACCCATGAATGTTGTGCACCGGCCATGTCAGTTGATTGTAATTGAGTATCTACTCCACCATTAAGCCACTCCAGCTCATCAAAGAAAATCTGCACAAAATCGAATAGTCTTCTTTGTATCCTCAATCCAGTCATCCAAATCACTTCCACTCACAATTGCCTTCTTGATATCTTTACAAAAATTTTGCTACCCAAAAAGAAACAGTTCTCATCTCCTTCTTCTTTTACGTCTTTTAGATATGTTAATACATATGTACGTACATAAAATTCAAACTTTTTTTTTTATGTATTCACATCATTTTTGTAAAAAGAAAAAAAATTCTCAATCGTGCAACAGAACATAAATATCTGTTTTTTGAATAAACGGCAAATGTATCTCAATATACGTGTATGTAGTTATGGATATGAAAATGATTTGGAAATGAAAATTTGAATAAAAAACTTTTTTATAAAATATTCAACTTGATTGTGTCGAATTGAAGAACTTTTATTCATAATTTTCTGTGATTTTATTGCTTTCTGTGGCGTTGGATATGGAACAAAAATTACATTCCATTTATTGATGCAAATTGTGTGTCGAATGACATAATTTATTACAATTTTATCGTATTTGATGTAATTAAAGTCATTTACCATCTAAATTGCTGGATGTAAAATCAATAGCTGGGATTCATGAACTTTGGTGACGTCGAACTTTTACAAATGATAAACTCTTAAGTCCTTTTAATGCTTGAGGGTGGTTGAGTATTAATTTTAGATGGTTTTGGTGGGATTTTAGAGAAATTTTGGATGTTTGTTATGATTGTGTGATTTATATTGTTGGTTGTACGGTACGATACGGTTCGTCATGGTTCGGTACGGCGTACCCCACTGGTGTATCATTGATACGGGATAGGTATCCGATTTGGCATATCAGGTGTAGCCTGTAGTGCCACATCCTGCCAACCCCCTTGCCGATTTTCTGAATTCAAGAACGTCACCATAAATTTTTTGAAGGAAGTGGGATTTTTTTCCGAAAATATAAGGAGATAGGCGTTGATTCCCAAACGTCCGAATTTTCTACCGCATCTCAGAATACCCTTTGGTGCCTTATCTAAGTTGTTCCTGATTTAAGTCAAAATATGACACAATACAGCTGAGTATCATTCAAAGTGGCACTTATCTGACAAATCTCTGACGAATCTGCAACAAACCCTCTCATAGCAACCCAAAATGTCACCAAAACTCCGTCGACATCCAGAAAAGTCCCCTGAAAAAATCAATAATTTCCACTAAAACAAATTAAAATTTCATCCCCATCCAGAAAAGCGTTTCAACTCAATGGACTTACCCCCTTCAAAAACCCATTAAATCCCCATCTCCACTTATTCTCAGAACCATTATAAATCATATCATTATCATGCAGTGTTCGCATGCGATTTGAACATTTTAATTTATCATACAATTTTCTATTTTTCGCATTCTCATTTTTATTTCTCATACTTATTCCTTCTTTTTTTCTATTCTATTTACAGTGATATTATTAAATGCGACGATAGAACGCTGTCAATCACGAACCGGTAACGAACCGTCATCATTAAGAGGTATTTCAATATAAACGAATATTTATTAATGGCAATATTTCATATGAAATTGTACACATATTGTATGTTTATGCCATAAACACATTATACGATATAATCGTATAAAGGATGAGAAGGAAGAGCTGAATAATAAAAAACTCTTTTCTTTAATTATTATTCCTAAACAGATTTGCATTTTCAGCATGAGCATGCATTGGAACGAAATGAGAATCATCATCGAATTAGGCGCAATGTATTTTACGACATGCTCGAGGATATAACAGGCGTTTCAGATGATGATGATGGTAGCGATGAAGATGATGAGGAGGATGAGGAGGTTGAGAGCAATTCGGAGAGTGTTGAAAGCACAACAGCTAGATTTGGAAGATTTATATCACCATTAGCATTTTCGAAAATATCTGAAACTTTAGGTTAAATTTTTTGTGTAGCATTATAAATTTTTGCAGTACGGAATGGAATGTTAAGTGATAGAATTGAATCGTGGAGTGTGGGTGGAAAAAGGATGAATGTCCTTTGAGACTTTAAAAGTTTGTGCTTCACTTAAAAAGTAGCAAAATTTTCTTTTGGGAAAAAATATTTGGGGACATAAAGTTCTGCTTCTTGTTGCTGTTTTTTCTCTGGAAGGAATGGGATGGAAATTCTAGGGATCAAAACTTTATGTTTTGTGGGGAACTGATTTTGTTTTAATTGAATAAAAACTTAGTTGCATTAAGTATGTTGTTTAGGATAGGAAGGGGTGGATCACCTTATCTGAGTGACTCTAAGAGCTGAAGCATCGATTTTTCATAGAGTTAACGTAATGGCATTAAAACGACGTAAAGATGTCGTGATGGTAGGCTGTTTCCGTGGTTAGAATACACTCTGATCCATTTAAAAAAGCTACCCGAATTCAAGCTAAACCGCAGGGCAATATCAGCACTTGGACATTATCCTTAGCAAACATCAAGTCCAAGCGTCACTCTTGACATCCGCTAAATTTACGGCGGTTGTAATGTTTTGTTAAATTCACGAAAATGCAGCAAACCAAGTATTTCTTCTTTAACAGCTCCATCACGGCGTCCTGGTTTTGGGAATCATACTCGGGTGAACAGCTTGACTTATGTTTAGCTAATAGTTTGATCTACGGTCAATTAATGAGATTTGCTGCGGAATGTTCCATAGAATATGTCTTTAGTTGACTGTAGGTCTAGTTATTAATTAGACATTATACCTGGTTGTCCAATTGGGAAATTATATTGAGTGACAACCTTGTCATGAGCCTAGAATGCAAATGATCTTTACTGTAGATAAATCTTTAGATCGCGAACACCAGCGATCAGCATAAACTGCACTAAGCTTCCTGATAACAGCAAATACAAGCTTTTCCTAAGAATTTAGTAGAGAATCTCTAATTCACATAAAATCTCAACAAACAAACAACATCGCATGTCTAAATCCAACCAGTTTCCATCCCTACAAGTTCCACTATTCACTATTATAATCTTCATATATATATTCTACCTTCCATTCCCCGTTTACTCGTAAGCAGAACAGCAAGATGAAAAAAAGAAAATATTTATTTCCAATAATAGAAATAAATTTGATACGTAACAAGAAATTCAATATTCTCATTCCATTCCTTTATATTTCTGAACCTCCCGAATGAAATAAGAATAAGAATATCCATTTTATACAAAAAAAAAAAATCAATTATTGTCATTTTTGTAATTTGAAATGGCGACACACGTAATATTCTCAATTTTCCATACAATTTATAGGTGCCCTCAATACAGTCGGACGTTATATTGTTAACATGACACGAAGACAAGAGACGTCAATAACAAATAATAATCCATCGGAGAATGTACCAAATGCCATACTTACATTAACGAAGAATGTCTTGGGTCAAAATGTGACAAAGACAATTGAACCAATGATTAAAAGATTTTCAGTCGTTGAAACACGAGATGATCCGTCGTTGGTTGATGGGACGTTTAATGAAACGACATCATTGTCACCTTTAAATGAACTCTCGACAATTGCTGTCACTGCGGTCGGACAAGTCCAACAAGAGCAACTCATACAACAACAACAGCAGCAGCCACATTTTCAGTCCGTTGATCCCAAGAAAAAGAAAACTAAATCAAAAGTGAAGCGAAAGGATCAAATTCAGCCTGTTACTGAAAAAGTGCCTGTGATTGAACAGCTGGAACCAGTTGTATCGATTACAACAACCCAAAAACGTAAGATTTTTCATTTTTTTTACTTGATAATGGCCAGATGCTCATATTTTAAGTGTATTCAATAAATTATGTCACAATTCATGCACGCATTGTATGTGGACGGTTATAAGGTGATTTATTATTTGCGGAAGCTTTTTTATAGCTCAAATGACTACCGATGCTACATAATGTTATGTACATTTGTACTGATTATCAAGATTCAATTTTCATTTAATCAGTTGTATCAATTTTATATATATGCATGCACGAATGTGAATGTATTGAGGCTTTTTTTTTTGTGAATAAGCATGCAAAAGGAAGGTTGGAGGTACAGGGGGGTGGGAGTGGGTAAAGACGCATTTTGGTGTGAGATGCACCTTACATGCCTTCAATCTAATTTTGAAGAGTTTGTAGATGTAACCTGGATATTAAGGAGTATTGCGTACTCTACCCTAGCTTATGGATTCATGTGCAGCCCTAGAAAACTGAATTACCTAACGTGACACTGCTTTTGAGTCTGATCCCATACCAGAGTCATGCTTTGCCGCAGCTTTAGAGTAAATTTGTTTTTTAGCAAGCTTAAAGCAAGTCTAAATGAATTCAACTTATCTATAAGCATGCAAAGAACTAAAAAATTGACAATCTGACTACCGGACCGCAGTTCATTACCAAATTCCACCTTGTCAGGTCCACACTAACATATCAATTAGATAACAACGTCCATTCATTAAGGAAAACATCCAACAATACTTAACCATTTCCATCTGCAATAAGCTTCCGTATTAGACGCACTAAATAATTCATCCAACAGACATTTGAACCATAACATACAATTATTTAAGAGCCATCGTGCGATGCGTGCGTTGAAGAAAAAAACATCCGCACAATGTACATATAAATGGATAAAAGCAATTCGTTCATGTGACGTGATTTATTGATAATACCAAAAGCATCAGCCACTCTACACATTTCATTTCCCATAATTCTTTATTCAGAAATATGAAAAAAAGGAGAATTTTTCCATTTTTTATGAATAAATTTCCATAACTAAAAGAAAAAGATTTTGGTACAGACTTTTCACATTTTTTTTCACATCCATATCTTATATGTCTACAATGTAGCAAAAATTGTTGATTATCAAGGCAAAGAGAGTGAAAATAGATGTTTTACACCAGATGGACGCCCAGGGAAATGTGATGATCTCAGCAATTGTCCGGGCTTGTTACTCGACTTGACGCATCTTCGTGAATCACTATGCTTTAAAAGTCTTTTTGTTCCTGGTGTCTGTTGTCCAACGCCAGAACATTCAACTACCGTGACGACGCAACGCCCCTTAAAATTAACAACACGACCCACGACAACACGACCAAGCTTGTTCTTGAATCCTATTACAACATCAACAACATCACAACGTCCTTTAGTTCCTGTTTATACAATTTCTAGTACCGTAACGCAAACGCCTTCAACTTCACTTGTCAGCAGTAACGTGTCCGGTCGACCACCACAACAGCCAGATACACTCGGATCGAATTTCGTTGATCCAGAAGAGTGTGGACAACAAGAGTATAGTTCAGGCCGTATTGTTGGTGGAACTGAGTCAAGAAGCGGTGATTGGCCATGGATGGCTGCCATTTTCCTTCACGGACCAAAAAGAACAGGTAAAGGTTAATATGTCTGATGCGTGACTGTATACTCATGCTGTTTCTTTACTCTTGTCTTACATTAACAGAATTTTGGTGCGGTGCATCATTGATTGGAACAAAATACGTAAGTTGATTTAACATCTATCCATTTATCAAAACTTCATGCTTAATGAGACAGCTCCGAATGTCAATTTAAAACTTACGATAAATTGAATTTTTTTATTCAGGTTCTTACAGCAGCGCATTGCACACGTGATGCAAGACAAAGACCTTTTGCAGCACGACAATTTACAGTTCGTTTGGGAGACATTGACTTGTCTGTTGATCATGAGCCATCAGATCCAGTCACATATAAAGTTAAAGAAATTAGAGCACATCCACGTTTTTCTCGTGTAGGATTCTATAATGATATTGCCAGTAAGCTTTAGACTATGATTATTTGATTCCTTTAGGGGGAGTTTTGTCAGAATTTTGTGGTTGATTGTTGATGCATAAGTGGTAGAGTGGCATAAGTTGGTGGCCAGGGTGCTGTCAAAATGCTGTGTTGACGGACAAGTGTCATTATGATGTCAGGATATCCTGACGGGGCATTCAAGGCAATAAATGACATTTGCTGCTCAGGGCATCGACTCAGCATACCCAAGACTGCCGAATTCTGACAAAACTAACCTAATTCCTTTCCAAAAATTCTGTTCTAAAATTCGTCTCAATATATCCTTTGAGATTACATCTTCAACATGTGAAACAGCAAAAATCTTCATGTTGTATTCATTTTTTTTTACAGTTATGGTGCTCGAGCAGCCAGTCAGAAAATCTAAATATATAATTCCCATTTGCCTTCCAAAGCCAGTCATTCAGAAGGAGCGACTGATAGGAAGACTTGGAACGATCGTGGGTTGGGGTAAGTTTTTGACAATTTTTTATCTATCATGTACATTTTTCGGATGGATATTAAGCTGGAAATAGTTTGAGGACATAAATTTTTAGGGTTTTGGGTTTGAAGATATCCAGAATAGCTCTAAAGATTCCTTAACATAGAAAAATGACGAATTTCTCTTAAATAACTTTAGGAACGACATACTATGGTGGTAAGGAGTCACATGTACAACGTCAAGCTAGTCTACCAATATGGAGAAATGAGGATTGTAATCGAGCATACTTCCAACCAATTACAGACAACTTTTTATGTGCCGGATATTCAGAAGGCGTAAGAATGGCAAAATAGACATGAATTCATGCTGTAACTAACTTTTTTTCCTTTTATTTCAGGGAGTTGATGCCTGCCAAGTTATGTATTCATGTCATTATGGCATGTAATGTGTCTGTTGACTGATGGAAAAAATTTTAAAATCTTTTCGAGCATGAGATTACTTTTTACTTACTTTTTTTCACTTAGCTACAGTCGAAAGCATTTTCTTGACTTGGATGCTAATTAAAATTCCTCAAAGGATTTACATTTTTTTTCTCTCATGTGACAGACATTCTTTTTTTGTGGTATATTTTCTATGTGCCACAATTGACTTTGGTTTCTCTGAATTAATTTTCTTATATTTCTTAAAAACTTTTTGGAAATGACGTGGGTTTTCTCTTTACACCAACAGGCGATTCTGTAAGTCTATAAAATTTAATTATTTTTTAAAATTGGAAGCATTTATGAGCTGTTACTGTTATGGAAATTTTTCATGTACTTTTTGAAATTTATTGTGGGTCGAATTTTGTGATTTCTTCTTGCATTTTGTAAGCAAGTAAAATAAAGTACTCAAGGGTATTGTTCTATTTTGAGGTTATAATTATAAGTGTTGGTGACTTTAACAGCAGCGTAAATGCTTCTATTAAATATTCAACTTTAAGGTGTTATTTGGATGTTTTGTAGAGGTAAGAAATGGATGCTAAAGAAGTAGAGGTTAGAAATGCCTGCATTACCTTGTCTTGAAAGGAGTTAGTTATGGTCAAATAAAGATCAAATCCAAATTTCGATCTAAGACGAAAAAAAAGCTGGAACATGCCAAAATTGTCAATATTGGTAAAAAAAAGATTGATTTGGGTTCGGTTTCCAGATCTACCTACCTAGAATACTCACCCTAGCCTATCTAGAAATCCATACCAAATAATTTTACTTAAGATACCCACTCTAACCTCTAACCGGATATGTATGACCATCTTAGGATACGTCTAGAAATCAACACACTTATCTGGGTAGGTTAGGGTGGGTATACTAGGTAGATAGATCTATGCTTGAGGACGTCTATAAACCAGCCTCAGTTTTCCACCCTTGACCAAAAGCTAGCTGTGTCTCACCATTTACTAGACCAGTGGTAGGCAACCTTTTTTACGCCACGGCACTTTTTGATTGTTAATCACAACTCACTAGTGTGCCTGACTCACTGGTGATCTGTATGTCATGTGCGGTTTCAATCAAGGTTCATGTTCCTTAGTGTGCCACAAAAAAAAAAGTTACCCACCACTGTACTACACCCTCTACAAAAATCCAATAAATTTAACACCATTTACGAACAGTAACATAAATTTCATGAAATATTAATATAAAATTATAAATTCACAGGGCGGTCCGTTGATGATGGAGGTTGATCAGCATTGGGTGCAGCTGGGAATCGTATCATTTGGAAATAAATGCGGAGAGCCGAGTTATCCAGGAGTAATGAATTTATATTATTATTAAATGAGAATTTTAAATGGGAATTTGGATTCATTTTTCATTTGATGCATAATTGCTGGATATAACAAGCTACTTTAAATTAATTCACAAAAATCCTTAATGCTGCAAAAAAAGTCATATTAAAGCTATTTATTTCCAATAATTTAATCAAGCAATTTAAAATCCCAACAAAAAATGAATGCACAACTCTCACCTTACAAATTCAAAATATATATAGCTAGTAGGGTGTGGGGGGCACACACCCATAAATTCTCATTTGACAACACTTATCAGAAATTCATAGAATTTTAATTGAAATTTTATCATATCATTTTATGTGACTAGGTTTATACAAGAATATCGGAATATACAGACTGGATTCGAGAGAATACGAGAGACTAGAGGAAATGGAAAAATGTTATTTTGTAAAAAAAAGCACCAAAAAAAAAATAATCTGTGACAAAATAGTCATTAATCAATAAGAGCTGTACAGATTGCATTGGATTGTGCCGGAAATTGTGCATTTTTTTCTCTTCCTCTTCTTATGCTGTAAATATTTATTTTTAATTTATGAAAATTTTATGTTTTGATTCCTTCTATGCACAAAAGAGAGGCAACAGTAAGAAGGAACAAGTAATTTAATCATTTAGGTAGTTTAATGTTAAGTCAAACGAGAAATAAAACAGAAATTTTTTGAAAAAAACTTTTAATTTAATTTAATTTAATTTTATTGTTCTGTTCTTCCATCCACAAAATGCCAAGCGAGGGGTAAAAACACTCAACAACATGAGATTTCACTTCATTAACTCAAGTAACAAATAACTTGCGGTATTAGAAGTTTGAAGGTATTTTATTGTTTTCTTAACCTTTGGTCTAATGTTTCTTACCTTACAACAGTTGTGGACAACCTTTTTTGTGTCACGACACATCTTAGTGTTAAGCCAAAATCGAAATCCCAAACGACATCCCATTTCCCAACAAAATACCCCAGCACCCAGGTTGTCAACCACTGCACTGCTTTACAGCAAATATCTTGCTTCGAAGTATTTAGCATGAAAAGGTTTCGAGCTGTTTAGATTAGTCATGTGACGTGCTTACAATGTTTTCTGTCTTCTTGTTGTTTTGTGGTTGTTTTTGTTCTTCTTCATCACCAGACTTGTGTTGGGCCTTTTTTTAAATTGTTTGATATCTAAATCTAAAATTACTACAAGGAATGGGCTGATTGGAGAGATAAGTTGAAACAGGATGATCAATCAGGACATAGTGAGATGTATTCTATGGGACAGTCTAAAGGGATTATAGGAGATGCTAATGTTAAACGAACGTGACTTATTGAACAAGGTATCAGGAACCAGGAACCGGTCTTGATCTCAAGAATGTGAAGTTCAATGAAAATGCTTTTGAAGGTTCTAACCAAGCAGGTTGGTTCTCGTCATGTCCAAAGACCAACATTCCCCATTCATTCCTATTAAGCGACCGTAACAAGTGTGTTATGTGCTGGCATAAATTAGTTAATATGTTCTGGATTATGTATAGCTGTGAATCAATCAGCTTAAATGCAAAATTGGATGGACTAGTCAAAACATTCGGATTTTTAACCTTAAGTTAAAGTCAGAGCTCAAACTCATCTCATATTTTTTATGATTACTAATCGATACTTATTCCGAGTCGACTTTTCCATACAAAATCAAAGTCGACTTTGAGCTCTGGCTGTAAGCTTACTTTATTTACATCAATACTCAACATTACATCCTAAAACTTAACTCAAACTACAAAATCATTAAAACTCCTTAATATCCTAATCAATTAACTCCTTCACAATCCCAGCCAACTCTACATTTCTAATCATCGTCTCATGATCTCCTTCGACAACCATTATTCTCACATTGCTTGTTGCAAACTGTGTCAATCCATAATCTCGATGAATTCCATTGATTGATGAATTCGTTGGCTTGACAAGTGAAATTCTTGTATTCTTTAAAGCACAAAAGTCACTTTCTTTTGTACTGAGTGAGATATTAAGTCTGTTGGTGAATTCTGATGGAAGGTTTGTCAAGAGATACATCCATGTTGATGGAATCTTGTAACTAAATGTTGACATTAACTCCTTTGTCCTTGTTTCCCAATCGTCAGATTTTTCGAGCAATATGCTTGCTAAGTTGATGTCAATCTGTGCTTGATAGTGCTCAAACAAAAGCATTGATATGAAGTCCTTAATGTCACTAAAATTTCCTTGATTCAGCATTTTTCGGGCATATCTAGAACAAAATTGTGGTGATCCATCAAGCTGAATAATTTGACCTGATTTGCGGTTGTCTTCTAAAATTTTAGCGATTTTCAGTGCCAAAAGAGCACCAAAAGAGTGTCCAATTAAAATAAAGCTGTTGACATCACTAAATAGCTCCAAAATGCTTGGTGTCAATTTTCTTGTGATTTCATCAAGATCTGTGTAGTCAGAGATGTCAGACAGTTGTAAAATATATGCTGGATATTCCATCTGTTGTGCAAGACTTTTGTAGTCTTTTGTAGCAAATCCAAAAATCCAAGGTAGGATCAAAATTCTCGTATTTTTAAAATGTACAATATCATTTGCCTTTACTATGGTTTTTGACGGATCAAAAGTATTCAAGTCAGCAATGTCGTCAATTGATAACTTAAAGCCTTTATCCCCATCAACATCCTCAGTTAACATTTTTATGTCTTTATTGTTGATGCCTTTTGTTGCTATACACTTTTCAAGCTGGTTTATAGTCATTGAACGAATTTCTTGGGATTTTAAGTAAACATTGTATTCACGTTCGCAAACTTGTTGAATCTCGACGCCCATTAAGGAATCAATGCCAAGTTGAGTGAATGTTGAATCCATTGATATTGACTTTTTGTCGCGAATTCCCATAATGTTCAGGATAATATCAACAATGTTGCGTCTTTTCACATCATCCATGTGTTGGTCTGCTTTAACCATACTGGATACAACTGGTGCATCAGATGTCAGCAAGCTGTCGTAAACCTCAAAGCAGGATTGTAGTGTTTGTGGATACATGCCACCGATGTATAAGTCATCGACGTATTTAAGTTGAAAGTCTTCAAGCATTCCAATGCCTACAGCACCCCATTGTATTGCTTTTCCAGGCAGTCCTTCTTCACATCTCTTCTCAGCTACTCTTTCCATGATTGAATTTGCTAGGCCATAATTACCCTTGCCTGCATATCCACGACCACTTGAGACACTTGAGAATAGTACAAAGTGTCTTAATTTTGGACACAGAATTCGAGATAGTTTGTCAAGGAATAATGTGGAAGGTCCTTTTGGCGCTAGAACATCTTCAAACATTTGAGTGTCTAGATTCTCAAAAATGCCATCTCTAAGGACTCCAGCTAGGTTGAAAATTCCAGCAACTGGTCCAAGTTTAATAGCTTGCTTTATAAGCTCCTTGCAACCTGATTCTGTACAGATGTTAGATGTGCTGATTGTCACTGTGACACCTCGAGATTTAAGTGACCTTGATGGAAATGGAATAAGAAGAACAAGACTTATTAACTGGGGTATTTCCGATTAAAACATGTTTTTCATGACAACCATGATAATGCCACGTGGCATTAAAGTTCTCATTCAAGAATTGTTTACTTAGATTGTCACGTGGCCACCACGTGACAGCCACGTGCTATGAAAAATATGTGTCAATCATAATTAAAACTCTTACTCGACTTTCTGCTGCTGATAAGCATTTCTGAATCCTTTGCTAGAACTTAGCACCATCTTCCTGCATCCTTTTGACACCAACCATTCAGTCATTTCCATTCCAAATCCACCTAAACCACCGGTAACTATGACAGATTCATTGGAATCAAAATAGACTTTTTGCTGAACAGGCATTGGCAATGAACTTTCATCATTTTCATTTTGCCTAATTTTTAGGAGAACTTTGTCTGTTCGTTGCTCGGTTTTTGCATAACTGAAGGCTTCCTTTATGTCATCTGCGTTGAAAACGGTCCTGCTTAGTGGTTTGATGATGCCAGATGCAAGGTCTTTCTCAATAAGGTCATGGACAGCCTGTAAAATTTGAAATTGTTAAAGGAACCGATGAAATTTCAATTTTCTTACCTTATTTCCCTCAGAATCATCAAGCAGTTCCTCAAAGTCAATGCTCTTGACTGAAATTCTCTTTTTTAAAACTCTCGTGTCAATTCCTGACATATCATGATCTCCAACATCCATAAATACCCCGTCTTTTGCTACACACCGAATCGATGCATGAAGCTTGTCACCAGATAATGTGTTGAAGACATAATCAACTCCTCTGCCATTCGTATTTTTGTATATCATTTTTTCAAACTTGATGTTCCTTGTGGTTCCAATGTTCTTCATATTCAGCTGTGGATACTTTTTAGTCAAGAATCTTTTGTTCTTTTCAGAATTAACTGTTGTAAAGACTTCTAGCCCATAAGCTAGTGCCACTTCTATTGCAGCCTGACCCAAATCATCACTTCCAGAATGAATCAGGATTGACTTCCCAGACTTTAATGTTCCTGAACTAAATAATGCTGAATACACAATGTAATAAGCAATAGGAACAGTTGCTGCATCTTCTAAAGTCCATGAGTCCGGCACCTTCCAGCATATTGAATATTTAGCATTCACATGAGTAGCTATAGCTCCATATTTATGACTGATTCCCATCACTCGATCACCATTACGTCTTATACCAGCAAACTCAAGTCCCAATAATTTTTGATGCTCGATTAACTCATCGGAATTGCATGAATCCTTTCCAGCCACAAATTCAATATCTTTGTCATTTATTGCTGCATATTGAACATTTATTATGTCCATATCTGAACTAGTAACTTTAAGTGGTCCACTTATCCATGATAATGATGATGTATGGCCTTTAATGAGACAACTTGCAAGGCAATGCTGACTTTGTGTACGAGAATTTATATCAAATGGCATGTCGATGTGTCGATAACTGCCCCATTTGCCATCCTTAAAAATGTTTATTGAATGATTTAGATCCAATTGAGATTTGTAGAATGGATGATTAATGTCAAATACAAGCGGTGCATTTTGTCTGTCCATGATAAAGAAGCACTTGAGACTATCGGCTGAATATTCACGCCTTATACAGTTTACAAAGCCCATTAAGCCAGATGGCTCGTTATTGTAAGCATAGATGACTGCTTGCTCATTTTTAAGAGCATTTTGGAGCGGTTCCAGCCATTTGTTGATGTCTGATGTGACTTCAATGACTGCTTCGGGGTTGGGAATTTTCGGGTTGTCTCTGAATTTGAGCATGTGGATGAATTCATTGCCAGTTGGAATTCTTGCTACAAGTAGAACATTTGGATGTGGAATTTCAGTTATAGCTTCATCCTCTATGCTAAATATGTAGCCACCAGTGAGGAGGACTGACTTGGCTGTCTCAAAAAATTCATCATTTCCAATGCAGTTCCGTGCAAGTATCATGTTGATGCCACTAAATGACGACAGCTCATCGGAACTGTTCCTGACATTTTCTATACGAATGTCTTGTTTTGAAGTCAATAAAGTGACGTCTGACAAGCAATGAGGATTTCCACGCAGTGCATCTGAAAAATATTTACAAAGTGGCTGTTTATCGTCAATAGAATCAACTTCCAAGAATAATGTTTTGTGCTGCATCATGTTAGCAACTGCAATTTGTGTGAGAATCTTTGCAGCATCCATCAATGAATATTCTTTGTCTGAAAAGTAAGGAACAAAGTCATGAATTTCAATAATTGGATCTTTTTGTCTTTTTCTGGGAACTTCTATGCTGCTTGGCTCGTGAATTTCCACACCGCCTGCTTTGACAACCTTCAGATGAGGACACACGACAACATCGAAATTCAGTTGCGACACAGTTTCAATAACGGAATCTGATTCCACTTTTGTCAGCTCATAGTAGACAAATCCCAACATGTTGTGATGAAGAACTGGATCAATGACTAACTTTCTGATGCTTGTTGGTCTTGTTAACCTTTTTGACTGTTTAAAGTAAACTTGCAGCATGCCATCAATAAATGTGTGCCACAAGAATATCCAATTGAGTTTTCCTTTTAGACCATCATGTCGGATTTCCTTTACACTTTGGAACTTGTCTAAATGGAAGTAGCCTTTCTCGCGTGTCTCCTTATAGAAGTCATCAGTTGTTAACATTATTGCATTTTTGTCACTCGGTACAATGATGTCTGACATGTCAATGTACTTGACATTGTAGATGAATCCATAGACAATTGCTTCATTTTCATAAATGACTTCAAACCTTCCAGTTCCTCGATGGATTGAGATCGTAATTAAATAATCCATATTCTTCTGCATTGGAAATGATCTTGTAAAATGGATATCCTCAAAAACTACTCGATTCTTCTCAAAAAAGCAGTTAATCATCCTGGAATATGTTTCCCATACCAGCACAAGAAAGCTTGACTCTGCAAATTGGTACTGTCCATTGACCACATTGCCTTGCATGAATTCAAAATTCTTGTCATTAATGTTCAGGAACAAGTTGGTTCTTTCAAAAGTGTTGTATGTGTCATATAAAGGCACAAAATGGTCAATTTCATGATTCCATTTGATGACTGGAGAGATCATTGGAGTTCCTCGAGATACTGGAAAGCTGATGGCTGGATATAGTTTTGAAATGTCCATGTCGACGCCGTGTTGGAAGAGGCTGTAGGGGAATTAGGGAAGTTGGATTAATATTTAGTGTACAAAGCCGTTATGTACCCGTCAGGACATCCTCATGTCTTGCCGAACTGACAGCATTGCCCTGCTGTGGTCAGTTCCAAAAAACCATCAAATTCAACTTACCTTCCTAGAGATTCCATAAAATATTCAACACCATTGGCACAATCCTTTTGTGTCAAGCTTACATGAACTCCACTTCTCAGGTTCCTCTTCAGAATAGCCTTCAGTAGTCCATGTGGAGCAACTTCTAAAGTCAAAGCATTTTTCGGTAGCTTATCACAAACTTCCAGGAACAAAACAGGATTAAGTAAGTTCTTTGTGTGATATTCAGCAGATGAATAGCAAGCTTCCTGTTCATTCCACATGTCTTCTGGGTATGTAGAGCTTAGCCATTTACTAGATCTTAACTTCGGATCCTTAATGATGTCCTTCAATTTTTCATTCAACTTCTTTCCCATATCCAATATGTATCGACTATGTAAAGCAACACCAGATGACGCAACAGCCTTTGCAAAAATTTTCTCATCCTTAAGCTTCTCAACGACTGCATTTATACTTTCAGCTGGTCCACTAATTGTAGTCGAATCTTCACCATTATGACATGCAATGTCAATATCTTCCGGCAAAATATATTCCAACTGTTTAATATTCAATCCAACAGCAGCCATAGCACCATTAACAGATTGCGTTTGACAACATGCCTCGCCTCTTGCATGAGCTGCCAATATTGCTTCCTCTGCTGTAAAACAATTGTCAGCATATGCACAGGATACCTCACCAAGTGAATGTCCAATAATAAAATCTGGCACGATATTAAGTGCTTTGAGGATGTCAGTCAATGCAATTTCAATAGCCACAATCCCAACATATGAGTGCATAACATTGTCAAATGTGGCTTCATCTGCGGACGTTATGATCTTCTTCAAGTCAATTCCTTTTTTGACTAAAATGTTGTGACTTTTTTCAATCGAGTCAGCAAAAAGGGAAATATCCATTAAATTTCGTCCCATTTCAATCCATTGACTGCCAATACCGCTATAAACAAACACAATTGGACGTCGTGTACCATTGAAGTATTGTATGCTACGCTTTGTACATACAGCTTTATTCTCTGTTGCATCATTAATGAACATTCCATAACCGCGATACGTATTGGAACCTGTTGTTATTGTTTGTGAATTTTGTAGAAGTGCTATATGTTCAGCATCAAGTGGACGCTTTGTTATGTCATTAAAAATTGCATTTACTGCTGCTTCCGTTCTACCTGACCAGAAAATCATTCGACCGAAATTATCATCAGGAATTCCTGAATTTATTTTTGCTTTTGTATTTCCACGAAGGAGTGCATGTGCATTGGCGCCGCCTAGGCCAAATGAGTTCATGGCTATGTATTCGCCGTCAAGTGGCTCAATATCAGTGGCTACTTTAATTCTACCATCTGCGAATGCTTCAATGTCTGTACGTGGATTATTTAAATTGATATTTGGTGGAAATTGCTGATTTTCAAAAGCAACGAGGACCTTTGCTATTGAAGACATGCCAGATGCTGCTTCCGAATGTCCCATATTTGACTTTACACTTCCAATAATCAGCTGCTTAGATCGAATCTTATTTTTTGAGAATACTTCATCAATCGATGCAACTTCTTCCGGATCACCAAGTCTAGTTCCAGTTGAGTGAGCTTCCACAAAATTTATTTTCAATGGATCAACAGATACTTTCTGGTAAAATTCTTCCATAAGTCTCTGCTGCAATTCTCTTGATGGAAATGAAATTCCTTCTTCTTTAAAGCCATCATTATTGGAGCTGCTGTACACAACATTTGCATAAATTCGCTTTGAATCTTTAAATTTTTGCAAGAAAATTACACAAACAGTTTCAGCACGAACAAAACCAGAAGCATTCTCATCAAATGGTCGAGAAATTCCGTCTGCAGACAGCACTCCAAGTCTGTACCAAAATATTTATGTTTATTCTTTGCTTAGTGATAATTAGCATTTAAGTACTCACTTTGTGTATTCACTTAATCCATTTGTTAAGATGAGTTGAGTACCGCCAACAAGTGCTGCATCGCAAAGACCTTGATTCATGTGAAATTTAAGAAATGCTGTACAGATTGTTTATTTTACATCTTTACCTGTCTCCATGTAATGAAAGGCACAGTCTAAAGCATAAGCAGAACTTGAGCATGCAGCATCAACCGTAAAAGACGGTCCACATAATCCAAGAGCATATGATATTCGGTTTGAAAGGTAAAAGTTTGCATTTCTGTTAAAAAGAAGGAACTCCTTTAGAGGATATGAAAATTATTCCTAAAGGAGCCACAATGGTGCTTCAAGAAACTTCTCATGAAGTACTTTATGCAGCCATGACCTACCCTAAAATTAAGTAACCATCCTTGGCTGGCACTCGATGCACAAAAACATCTTTTGCTTCTGAACCGCCTGAAGCAATAAACACACCGGTTCGAGTGCCAATTAGTGATTGCGGTGACACTCCAGCATCCAGAATTGCCTGAATATTTACATTTTTAATGAATACTTTACATTTTAGTGCCAATGATCATGTTTACATAATGTAATCACATTTACAGCAGGTAAACACGCTCATTGTTTACTGAGATTGACAAAAATGAAGTTATAATCACTGAAATGATTACAAAAAAGTCACTGACATTGCCAGCGGATGGTAGAATATTTTAAGATTGAGCAGACCTGCCGCTGGTATTGTCAGCAACTTCTCTGTTATTAGTGATTATTTGTGCTTTTTTCGCACTTCCTTCAAATCACTGGATTTCCATCAATTCGCTGGACTTCCACCAACTCTACACTTACCTCATAAGAATGCTCAAGCAGCATTCTCATTTGTGGATCTGTAAACTTAGCATGCTTATTAAGTGTGGCAAAAAATGACGCATCAAACTTTTCCAAATTGCGAATTTTTCCGAATCTTTTGGGTATATTGGGTATTACGTGCTTCCATCGACTTTCGTCATCATCAACCATATCAATTTTATTGAATAAATTATGTGAGAATTCACGTAGATTGTTAGAATTTGGGAATCGACCGGATATACCCGAAATTACGATGTCATTGTCATTGAAATCCATTTAAATGGAATTTGATGTTTTGGATTGGAAATTAAGTCACAAATGCTTAATATTCAAGCACTGGGTCACTTTGTTCAATATTTTAAGTCACTAAGCACTTCTCACTAGAACTGCAAATTATCAGAACTTAATGTTTTGACTTCTCAATTAGACAACAACACCAACTTAACTATCTTTACCGATTGAGTCTGTCAAAACATTGTGATCGGTCTTTTATACAGCCACGATCAATTTGATGAATATTATTCTGTGCGACATGATAATTTATAGCATAGTATTTAGTAACACTAGCTTATCGTATCATTTTCTCACATTGGCGGGAATTCCCTAAAGATGTCTCTGCGCCTTAATTTTAGAAGTGTGCTATGATAGCCTTAAGGAAGGGATTAGATGGAATTATTTGAGAATTTTCAAATATGCATAGAACTTGGAATTTTGCCGTGTAGCCCAAATCGGTCAATTAATTCAAAATTCAAGCATATGTCGGTATGACATGACAATCTGACTGACAAGTCAAACTGAATTCGGTCATAATCATTCCAGAGTCACACCGGCGCCATATATTAAATCGATTAACCTGTGTTACTCGATCTCGTTTGCCTGCTTTACTAATATTGTAGGGCTGTAAACCAAATCCCGAAAAACATGTGACGTAAAAATAGCCAAAAATTCGATCTCAGGTCGATGTGACTTTAGCTTGAGGCTATAATCATCAAATTTGGCCCAGAGCCAAACAAGAATGTTGCTGGATCACTAGAATTTGTTAAACTTTGGAAATGGACGCAGCTCTACATCAAAAATTCTTTACAAATGCTTCATATACCGTATCTAAATTCTAACATTTCTTACCGTAAGTCTATAATCTCGTATTACTTGATTCACTGAACAAACATTGACGTGGTGTGAACCAAGAACAAACATCACGTTTGTAAATACCCATTTAAAGAAAGGAATTCCTCGATTTGTTGTGTCTGGATGGAAATATGGTGGATAAACTCTATGCTGAAATATCTAGAAAGGGAATATGTGACATTTTCTAAGTCATAAAGTCCAATTAATCTGATAAATTTGTTCAATATTAATGGAGTGAATTTAATTACCTGCTGTATGTGCTTCACGTGTTAAAATAATAATTGATTCTTTTATATCAACAGATTAAATCCCTGTTATGTCTAAGAATCACATTTCAATCATGTGCTTGCATTTTTCCACAGCTCAGTACTGATTGAGTATGTCAAAAGTTTTATATTTCAATTGAAGGAGTGTTCACTAAAAATCTCCATCTCATGACAATGTACAAATATTGAATTTACTTTTTCAATGAATAGGCTTTGAAAAAACAATTTTTGCATTTAATAATAACAAAGTAATTAACAGTTTTAGAAGATTTCAAGCGGTTTGCAGTATGAAGGAACCTTTATTGATAAAATGTCGATTTAAAATTGCATTCCTGGTTTTCAAGAATATTTCAAGGGTGTTCAGGTGAGTTCTTTTGAATTTTTAAGGATTCTTTCCTAGATTTTTAGATTTGTTTCAAAAATTCTAATATACTGAAATTAAAAATCTCTCAAGACTTCATTAAATTTAAATGATTTCTATCCCTGTAAGCACAAGTCAGTCAATCGTTCCAAAATTCTCTGTCACACTCTAAGTAGCGTGCTTCCCAGTCAATACAGAAGCACATGTTTTTCTTAGAAAATTTATAAATGATCATATTCAAAATTTTATGGGTTTTTACAACAAAATATTTACAGTGATAACGATATTAGCAAATATTCATATACATAACAAGTTGTAAAGTTGTGGTAGGTTAGTTACATTCTTGTTAGTTTTAAGTAGAATCTACATTCGCAGACTAGAGTGTCATAGCTCGTATCACATCTATTGCTAAGTAGAGTCGATCAGATAGGTTGTTTAGGTTATGAAACTTACCTGATAGTTGATTACCTCTACATAAAAAGTAGAGTAAAATCAACATTTTATTTATCTGAAAAATCAATAAATATTCAGCTGGAAAGGAAACGGTATCGAAACGACCGAAAATCCAGTCGTTGGCTGGGTTGGCTTTGTTGTCGGATTTTGTCTAATCTGGTTTGGAGCCAGGATTTCGTTAGACTGTGTCCGAATTTTACCTTTATATTTAAGTAGTGTACATTTCAAGTAAGGGAATGTTCCGAAAATACGTAACGGCTAGGGAGAGGAGGGGTAAACAATTTGATTTGTATGTTTTAATTTTGGTTCATGGTTTTGTTTAGAAAACGTTAAGGTAGTAGAAAGAGGCACCTAATGAATATTAAAATGAATATATCTGAAAATGAAAAATCTTGCATAAATTAGAAAAAACCCAAAATTTCAAATTCTGTTTTTTATTATATAATTTATTATTAATTTAATTGTATCATTGATTTTCATCATTTTTTTTTCATCATTAAAAACAATTTTTAGTTTCATAAATTTTTTGTCTATTTTTTTACTCATTCAATCAGTTTTTTTTTTTCATATAAATAACCATATTTACTTCATTTTCGTACTCATTTATATAATCATTATTATTATTTAGTATTTTTTTTTATTATTTCTTAGTTTCAGTTTCGCTACCTTTTTTATTTACGTACAGCTAAAATCATCAAAATTTTCAATTTTCTTTCGAAAATTTGGACGATTTCGGTCTTGTTTATCATTTGAATGATACAAGATTGAGGACGATGACTTGCTGGTTTTGATATAAATAAAGTTACATTCTAGTTGTTGAACTAGATTTGATGCTCGATGAAATTTTCTCAGCACTTGCTTATTTTAGAATTTATTTAAAAGTAATTATCGATATCTACTTCAAATTTGTTACTCAAGACAGCTAGAAAGTCTCATCAAGCACTAAGCTTCGTCTTGTCAATTTTGTATTCCTCAAATGATCTTCATTCACATTTTTAATAATTAATTAATTTTTTTTATACAAAATTTAAATTTCCATAATTTTTTGTAATGGAAATTTGTATTAAGAACGATTTTTAATTTATTTTGTGTGTGTTTGTGTGACTTTTTTTTCACATTTTCATATTAAATTTACAAACGTGAAAATTAATTCATCGCTACGTGTGTTATTTTAATTAATTTAATTTTTTTTTTAATTATATGTCGTGAAAATTTTCAATTTTTTTCATCTCATCTCATAGACGTTTTTCATGCTTTATGATGTATGTGTCGTGAATTTTTTTTTTTTGCATTAATTTATTTATTTTTTTTTTTTTTGCCTATAAAATAATGTGTCTAGAAACTACATGAAATAGAGAGATCATCATGCGAGTAGCTCTCCGTCTAGCATGCAGTTTATATCATTTTTAATGCTACATTTTTCATACATTTAAATCTTTTTATGTGTTTTATTTTTTTGTTGCTTTGTACTGTCACTGTGAACTTACGATGGTTGCAACATGAGAGCGATAATTCAGTCGGGATGGAGAATGGAATAATGGATGGGACTTTTTTTTTTTTTGCATTTCGGTTCGGTGGATGAATGTGGGGATAAAAATTTATAGAGATTCTAGATGTTTTATTCTAGCGAAATTGGCAGTGGATTTTAGAGATTCTTAATTATGGAACTACAAAACTAATAAATTTTTGATTTTTTAAAATTAATTGAATAATTGAATTTATTATCGATAGACATTGAGTATTTATGTGAATAGCACAGTTGTGTGTCACGAAAGACACAGTTATGTGTGACGAAAGACACAGTTATGTGACACGAAATACACAATTATGTGTGAAAGACAGAGTTGTGTGCCATGAACGACACAGTTATGTGACACGAAAGACACAGTTATGTGTGACGAAAGACACAGTTTTGTGTTACGAATGACACACTTGTGAGTCAAGAATGACCCAGTTGTGTGAGATGAAAGACACAGTCTTTTGTCACGAATTTGTTGTGACAGACACTGTTGTGTGTCAAGAATGACACAGTTGTGTGTCACAAATAACACAGTCTGTCACTCTAGACATAGTTGTATATCACGAATGACATAATATGATGTCCCGAATGACCAGTAGTGTGTCACGAATGACACAATTGTTCGCCACATAACATTGTGACGTGATAGCGTGAAACTGCAGTGTGACACAATAATGTAACACAATAGTGTGTCACGAAGTATATCTTGGATATCACAGCAACAAAACAACCTGGTCGTTTATTCATCAAGATTTAAACAATAGAGAATTCCATTGTTGATTTTTGAAAAAGAGTTCCTTATTCCTTTACATAATAAACAAACGGTTTCCTCACTTAAATCAAACAATTCTCATATTTCATCAGGATTACACAGTAACCATTCATTCTGATCCAGTTGAACTCATAAACTAAATTAAAAAAATTTATTCAAATAAATAAACCTCAAACAATCAACTTAAGATTGCGCTAGAGAACAATAAGAATCCCCAATATACATCAGTAACCAGAGCACTTGAATGAAAATTTGTTGAGAATTTTTTTATTTATTCATCACTGTCGTGTTGCAACCAGTTACTGACAGTTTATTTCTTTAGAAAAAAAGATAATAAAAATCATTCATCTTCATAATTTCTTCTCTCTTGTCGTATAAATGAAATATTTTATATTTTTTAAAAATTTATATATAAAATGATGCTTTTTATTTAAAAGAAATATGCAGCTCCATTAAGAAAATTGCTACCTTTCACCTTCTTCTATCTCGTGCAATTTTATACTCAGGATCGAATGTGGAGGAGAAAGGAGAAATATTTTTTATGGATCTATGAATTTATAAGGACAAGAAAAATTATGGAAAATAGAGAAGAAATGATGAATAAATCAAATTTTAAAGTGAATAAAGATATCCTCCCAAATGTGCCTCGGATGTTCTCGCTTACGGATGGTTTGATGTAAAGTTTAATGCAGTCGCTTTTTTTTTTTTGTTATTTTTTTATGTTTATTGCCATTGGGAGAATAAATTTTTAATTGAAATAAAGCGATGATAAAATTTTCAAAAATTTGTGGATGTATAGCAATAAAATGACACGAGAGGATCGTGAAAAAGTAGAAATTAAATTTATATGGAGTGGACAGATTGTGCTGCATATTATTTTTTGAGGATTTGAGGATTTTTAATGATCATGCTCTGAGTTTTCATATAAAAAGTTGGTTTAAATGAATGATTAGCATTCCAACGGTCAATTTTATTTTGAAAAATTTAATAAAAAAATTCAAATCAAAATTGACCGTTAAGTTGTTCTAAATGAATGATTTGCATTCCAACGGTCAATTTTATTTTGAAAATTTCAAATCAAAATTAACCGTTAATTTTTTTAAATTAAATTATAAAATGTTTCGATATTTTTTCGTTATTCCCAAGCCTAGTTGATCATTGAAACTTGAACTTTTGTTGCTCATTTCGATACGAAATAGTCAAAATGATCATTTGGACTTGAGAAAATCAGGAATTGAAGCTATGAAAATTTAAAGAAAATTCTGTTTTTCTAATATCGTGAATTTATTTTTGTTTATAGCTAGTCAGGAATTTTCTTTGAATTTTCCAAGCTTCTCATATTTGTTTTTTTTTGTTCTAAAAGTTTCTTATGAAAAGTATTCTAGTCGTCATTAACCTAATTTTTTCATTATAATTATCATCACGTTGAACGTCTTATTATTCTATAAAAGTTGTGAGTGTCAGTGTCAATAATTTACATACAGTTAGTTTAGTTATATTTTGGAGTTTACGGCAGAAATTCTTCATTTTTTAAGGGACCATCATTTTTTTGTGTATCTTACATTTACTATAACTTACTTATTGTTGTGTGGGGCGCGATTTTTATTTTTTAAAAAATACTTTGTATTTCATTATTTTAATTTTATTTATTTTTACATCGTTCTGGACATTTTTAGGTTATCCAAAACAGTTTTTTTAGCTCATTTTCTTCATCCACCATTTAATAAATTTGTTTACTATAAGAAGAATTTGTTAAAATAATTGAGCGAATTTTTTTTTACTTCATTATGAGTTTTTTTTAACGAATTTTTTTGATTTAAATTTTTGAAATTCTTTTCGGTAAATTATGCATCTTATTTATATATTTCTATATATTGAATTCGCATTTAAATTACGAATCTCTATGCGAAATTATTCATTTGCACGCTAATTTACACGCGGAAAAATTTCGTCTAACGAACCTCGTATAATTCCTATTTATGGACATATTTCTATATTAACATCGTTCATCCTGTCTCATATATAAGTTTTTTTTTTTATTTCATTTAACGTCTAAAAAAACACAGTAGTATTTCATCATATAGCAGACATATTAGCTGAGTAACAACATTCAGTGATAATCTTCTTTTTGACATTCTTTTATTTTTTAGTTTTTTGTATTTTTGATTGGATTTGTATTGTTTGAGGTATGATAATGGAAATAATATTGCAGAAGTTTAAGGGGTAGGACATTTTGTTACATTTTAGACTTTATAATTATTTTTTAGATTTTACAAACTTTTTGAGGTTGTAAAAGCATAATGCAGTTAACCTCACTTTTCGCCTTAAAAATTAGTTTAAATCAGCAGTCACGCTGTTATCTTCGAACTAAGATCACATTTAGGAATAAAATCTGTTAATATCGACTAGAAAGGGAGTAACCTAAAAACTATACCATAAGGTGTAGTTTTTGACGACTTTTAACGTCGTTTAGGGACGGAAGTAAATGAAATGTCCCTAAAGACACCTCTGCATAGCCTGAATTTAGGCCTACTAAACTCTTGATCTCGCTTTAATGGCTTTTTAAGACTAATAATTGTTTGACAAGTGAGCGAGTGAAGGTGACCAAGGAGACCACGGACAACTGCACTCAGTAAACAAGTAGCAAGTGCAAAGAGATCAAAAACACTCTCCAGGAGCAACAATGTGAACTATAAGCTGTTCCATATGAAATTATCCTTACTATTGCTTGCTTAAAACCAACTTCTGAATTCTCAATTAAGTTTAGTGGTGAGCAAGCACTCACTTTTCGCCGCGGCAAGCAGATTTCTCACCATTTTGTTCTAGTCATTGGGAACTCCTTTGGAGACACATTAATCTTTGTAATTAGACTGTATACTTCAAAGATAGATCGTAGTGCCGCTTTTCAAGTACTCATGATTCGAAAAAACACAAGTGAAAATTTTCTCTTGTCTAGTCTCGAACCCATGACTGCAGGATCGGTATTTTAATAATTAAGTACCAAAGTACTGAACCATTTCGCCACCGAGCCACTACGACAACCTTATAGTAGCTTCACTAAAACTTAAATACTTATTATCCTATTAACCCTAGTCCAATTAATCCTACCCCCTTTGCTATTCATAAGAGAAATCAGAACCAATACCAATCAAAACATAAAATGTATTAAATTTATCTACAAAATCATCATCAACAAACGAGTCTGATGAACAAAAATGAAAATAACGAAAAACGCAGAAATAGAAATTAATGAGCTTAAATAACATTTTTTTTTTCTTTGTTTCCAGTTCAGTTTCTTAGCATCTATTTCATGTACAAGAGTGTAATTAGTTAAATTAATATGCTACTTTGTAATCATTTTTTCGCCATTCTACTCTCATATTTCATCATGACGCTGTACAGAATGCTGCAAAATATATAAAACAAGAGAGAGCTTTCATGTTTTACAGTTAAGAACATTGTGTTTTTAATGCTATGTATATATGCATTTAGTTCTTATTCTTTTGTTTATGGGAGTAGATGGGAGGGAGGGGGAGATTAGAGTTAAAACAATAAACATAAAACACAGGACACGACTTTCATTTTCATGTTCATCTAATTCTCATTATTAAGTACAAATTATTTAAAGAGCTTTTTACCGTAAAACTTTTTTACAATTTTTTTTTCTTTCTTTTTTTTCTGAGCAATTTTTTTTATGTTTCGTGACTTTTTTTTTCTTCGAATTTTAATGTTTAAACAATTTTTTTTTATTTGTATATTTTCATTTTTTTTTATTATTTATTTTCCTTAAAATTGTTTCTTTAGCGTAAATTTAATTTACTAAAAAAGTATCACAAACTTTTTCATATAATTTATATTTTCTTTTTATTTATACTAATGTAGACTCTCATAATTAATTAATAATAATAATAATAAATTATGTAGTGAAATATTCTTATAATGTGTGAGTTTTTGGAAGAGATTCTTTCGAGTTTTGCGATGTGGTGGTGGTTTGGAAGATTTTTTTGGTAAGATTGTGCAAACTAGTTGCAATCTTCGAATTTTAGGGTTCATTTTGCAGATTTTTCTGAAATTTTGAGGTTTAATAAATTAAGTTTTGATCCGTTTTAGGGTGCCTTGAACGCCGAAGAACGAAGAACTTGCCTAAAATCCGGCCTCAGGCCAACATGACTCTAGATTGAAACCAAATTCGATTAAAACACAGCATCAGGCCACATTCTATGAATTCCGACTTCAGATAAGAGTCAAGTTGGCTGAAGGCCGGATTTTCCGTCATTTCTACGTTGCTTGCATGCCTTTCGGAATGATTTACTTGAATTAATTCTATTTTAAGAAACTCGACCAGAAGAAACATCAAAATAAATCATGGTTCCGGAATTTTTATAGACAATTCTTGAGTTATTGTCGCTCTTCGGATGATAACAAGCATGAAATGAACAACTAGTGGTCATATTCTATAGACAGGAGTCTATAGTGGCCAAATTCTAGATATATGGGTCTATAGAGGTCATTTTCTAGATATAGCTGTCTATTGAGGTCATGTTCTAAAGTCAAAAGTCTATAGTGGTCATATTCTACAGGCAGGAGTTTATAGTAACGAAAAACGTCCTGAAAAGCATGAATTACACGATGTTAATAATTTTTTTCATCCGGAAAATTGGAAAAATTGTCAAAAATCTTTAATCTATTCAATTGTTACTCCTCAACAGCACAAATCGATTAATTGATTCAAAATCTGGCATCAGTTCACCATAATTTTGGCATAGTGTTGGATTTAAATCGATTCCGGAACCAATTTACGAGTCACGCTAGCTTTTGGTCGAATTGTTGATTGATTAACCGATTTGTGCCGAGTCTGAAGCTGCATCGAAAAATTTGAGAAACATTGATCTCCTTTGCGACACGTTAAGTGCTAAAAATGGAAAAATGCCTCAAAAATCACTAAATTTCAACAACCTTTCCAAAAAAATCTCCCAAAAACAACATCCACAAAGCATAACTCGACTTCTCCATCAACAACAATTTACTGACTTTTCACTTTCTTCTCAACATAATTTACTTGATTTTTTCTCTTCTTCTCAAAACATGTTAAAAGGTTACGTGAGTTTATGTTTACATGCAAATCTTAATTTATGCAGACTGAGTCAATTTTCATAAGCCATAACTTCTCGTTTAGACGAGAAAAAAAAAAAAAACATTTTTCAATTAATTCAGACTTGAAGCATAAACAAAAACCAGTCTGAAGGATGGAAATTCTTATCGAGGTTAAGCTTAGCATTAGACAACAAAGAATCACAACATAAACATAATTTTATGTTAGAACAACATTAAAATACAGGAATAATTAGTGAAAATTTAATTTAATCATTAAGGAATTTAATGTTGGTTAAAAGATTATTTAATGCTGATAATGTTGGAACTGAATTAGTCTAATGTTGATTATGTTTTATGCTGATGATTTGAATTTTTAATCTAAATAAAAATTTATGTTTCGTAGGAATTTGTGGATGATAATTATGAAATTTTAAGTACCCCGAACAAATTTATGGATGCAAAAATTATTTTTGTGCTCAATAATTAAGCATAGAACATTAGCATAAATATTTTTGAGTTAAAACTTGCATTTGATGTAAATTTATGTGATGTTGGATTTTATTGGTTGTAGAGTCGAGTATAATTTAGGGAATATTTGAAGTATTTACATAGTTTATTAAGCTTTAGAGCTGGAATATTTGGTATAAAATATTGTTTTGGAATTTTTGAGACTGATTTGGATAAGAGTTATGGAAAATTTGATATCCTGAGTAGCACAAGTGGAAATTTTTCTAACTTTACTGCTTTTATGCTCAATTATGGAGCAACATAAAAGAAACAAGGGACTCCATATGGAATCTGCAGGGGAATATCGATGAGCTATTAATTCAGTCAGACTTCTAAATAGCTGCTTAATGGAGCATTGCATCGCTCAGGTTAACAGGTATTTACTGCTGCCTTTATTAGACAACAACATTGCTTCCAAACGGAGTCAGCTGCAATTTGGTGTTGACACGACCAATATATAGCAGAAAATGGGGTCCTGGGCAGGAAGCACTTCGGGAGTTCGGACTGCAAAAGCCCAAAAATTCCTCCATTCCTGTCCTGTCAAGTGTTTCGAAGTCTTTATAGATTTTAAATGGATTTGGAATTAAGTTAGGCTTGCAAACAGAAATACCCATTTTAGCCAGGTATAGAAACCTGTCACACTGATTTATTAACGCCTTACGATTCTCAGTGGATCAATAGGATCTAATTATCATCATCATGGCTTGCAAATGGCTCTAAATTGTTACTAAATGTTGTCGCTCGTGTTTCTAACCCAACATGTTCCTAACCAAAGACCTCACTACATCACTGCCTCACAGAATCTGTAAAAGCTCATCAAAGTACTTCAAGAAGAAAAAAAAATTAATTTACATCTCATCATAATGAGGAAAACACAACATCACAAAACGCTAATTTAGACAGTTGCCATGGTAGAGTTGCCAAGCAGCATCGACAACAAAAAAGTTCTTTTTTTTGTTCCTCTTCATACTGTTGTGTGCCTTCAAAGTCGAACTTTAATTAATTAAATTTAATCTTCAACTGAAAAAATTGTTCTTCTTTCGTCAGGTTTATTAAAAAGTTTATTTTTTGTATTTTGCTGTTGGATTCTCGAGAGGTAAGGCGATGCGGTTAGAATTTTTCAAGCCTTAACTGTTGTTGTTTGTCTCACCTTCCATTTTTGTGAGGGGCGAGAAACGCGAGAAGCTTAATTGAAATGGTCAGAGTGGGGTTGAAAAATTTTACTTCGAAGAAATTCACAGCACGAAGCATTTAAATGCTGTGGAGCTTGAAGATTTTTCAATTTGAATTCACATCGCGGATTTAATTTCATCAGCCGAGGAAATAGAATTTTAATGAATTCTTGGAATTTTTATTATTGTTGGATTAATTAAATTATGTTCCTGATTGCAGATTTATTTGTTGGGGTTTGGGGTTCGGCAGTCGCATGCATGAATGCGCCAGCTTTACATGTTTATCTAGCACTTGTATGCAATACTGCATGTAATTCAATTCCTCTTATTTATGGATAATTGCGAATTAATGCCTTTTTAATGCATCGAGATTCTCAATAAGTTGTCAATTATGAACATGGATTTAGTCAGCGGAGGGAGTCTATTGGGGGATACGGTGGCGTAGTCAGGAAGGGGGAAGGAGGTCATTGAGGGCACGACTCCCTTCCAAGAATTGAAAATTCGTTTATTTTGTAACGATATTTTAATTTTTGAATTTTTTGTCCCATTTTTCTAAGGATTTCAAAAAATGGTCGGGCTCCCCCTAGTGAAGTTTTCTGGCAACACCCCTGATCCTGACACCTCAAAATTAACAAAAAGTCCTTAATTCATTGCAATATCATAAAAAATATAAATTACGAACTTTATTTTCAACTTTTTTTATTATTGACGGGGATAAAAAAGCAATAAATTATAAAACAATATCTCCACGGTGATAATAAAAAATGATAATATGTTGTGAAATAAAAAATAATGGAAATTGATAACGAGAATAAAAATGGAGAATAATAATAATAAAAAATGTTTCACATTTTATTCCTTCTTTTTGCATTAACAATAAATTTAAAGAATAGATCGATTAAAATCAAATTTTTATTGTGAATTTTTATAATAATTTAAAATTGATTGATGAATGAAAATTTTAAAATATCTTAAATTTTTAATATTGAGTAAGAATTTTTAATGTCTCGAGGTCGACATCTAAGAATAAGAATAAATTAAAAAAAATTATTAAAATTGAAAATTTTTAAATTTCAAAATTTAATATCTAGAAGAAAAAGAATAAATTTAAAATCTAAAAAAATGTAAAATTTTAAAAAAATAAATAAACTTAAAATCTAAAAATTTAAAAATCTTGAAAAAGAATAAATTTAAAAAATAATTAATTAAAAATTTAAAAAAACCTAAATATATTAAAAAAATAATAAAATTAGAAAATGTGATAATTGAAAAATATGATTTGCAGTCATTTATTTATCAAAATTATATAATACAATATAAATTCATATAATAAACTATAACAAACAATAAAATATCAAAGTTTAACAACAAAAATTTTCAACAACATTATTAATATAAAATAAAAATAATAATTTAAAATCCTTAAAATATCATTTTAAAATTCTCAAAAAATAACAATCAACAAAATACAAAACTAGTCATTATAAATCATCAAAAAACAAAACAAATTCATCAAAATAAATTAAATTTCATTAGAAAAATATTTGAAAATAAATTCAAGTGTCCGTTCAAGTTTCGGCTTTATTTGTTACCTAACAACCGAAATTGTCTTATTATTATGTCTTAATTAGCTTTTGTTTTGTAACATAATTAGTTTGAAGAACGATAAATAGCTTCGCATAATGAGTCGACGAGAAGAGCTTTGGAGGCGTTTGTGAGTTGAAGGTCACATTGAGTTTGTAGCTTTTTCTAGAAATATGTAAGATAGTGGGTAGATAAGTATGATTACAAATAATTAAATATCATTGTAAAAATAGAAAAAATGTTAGGTTATTTTTAAGCAAAGCTGTGTATTAAGATGGTTAGATTCAGGGGCGTTTTAATACCCAGCATCTTAGGGAATAAAGGCTCGAGCTCCCAAAATCAACCCCCTGGCTACTTCCTTGACAAGATCGGTCTAGAATCATGTTTAATGTCAAAGATTCAAGAGTCAATCCCTAGAGATTCAAGAGTACAATAAGCTAAGAACAACGCTCACGAGTATGCTCATCTAGTGTATTTAAGGCAAGTAAGCTCTGGAGAGCATGATCTTTGCCTGTTAAGGAATATTCCATTGCAGAATTGATTTTAAGTGATGGTCCTGGGTTTTTGCCAGTTTTAATTTCACTGGAACTAGACTTATTTATTCCTAGAGTGAGTATTCGGCTCAAATTTTGAATGAAGTTGAGTCAATTAAAGTCGACTATTTCATACAAAATCCTAGTCGATTTCTATCTCTTTTTATTCCTAACAAACTCATTTATGAGCAAATTAACTTTAATGAGTGCACTCATGGGTCTGTTCGGGGTATGGCAACGTGTTTAAACGTCTTTAATTCGACTCTGACCTCTATAATCGCCTGATCGAAGCTTGAATTCAACTAGAATAGTGTATGGAAAGCCAACTCAAGTTGACTCGAGTCCATTCCAAATTCGAGTAGACTTCGAGCTCTGAACAAGCACCAATTCATCAATTTCCGATTTGAAGACATTGTTTAAGGCTCAATCGATACCCTTACATCCTTAAAATACCTTAATATCATCCCAAACTTCCTTTAATTACATCCCTCATCCCAAAAAACTTTTCTCAACCTTTTCTGTTCCCGAAAATTCAATAATCCAACATTATCAACTTATTCACTATGGTTACCCCATCGATTTACATAATTTAATGGCTGTCATCCTCAGAAATAAATATAAAGTTTGCATGTAATACACCACCTCATTTGCGAAGATTCATTAAAAATATCTCTCAAAACTTAAATTCACAAATTAAAAACTTTATAAAATAATATTAAAAAATTTTCTATACATTTTTATCATTAATATAATCCCTTATCCTTATCATTATTATTATTATTTATATTAACCAAGTACACTTCACATCGTGAATGATATAACACAGAATAGAGTAAGAGAGGAGTGATAAAGGAGTGATGAAGGTGAGATTGAGGTGAAAGCTACTTTTTTTTTTTGTATAAAATAACTTTTAATTAGACTTCTAATCAAATTATGAACATTTTTATACGATTTACTTTATCAGAAAAGAATGCTTTTTTTTTGTGTTCTTCATGTTACTCGTCTCTCGTGATAAAAGAGAATAAAAGAATAAGACAAAGTTTTTTTTTGAAGAGAAAAAAAAACATTTTTTAATTACTTTCCTTTTTCATCGAGAACATAGTTGAGTGAGTTTGATATTTATTCAGATTAGATTACTCGATTTGCCTATTTTTTAATTGAAAGGCATCGATAATAAGAAAATTATATGTCCTTAGGTGGAATTTTGTCATTTTTTATTGAATTTTAAGTATTTTATGGATTATTGATAATGATTCATATGGAGTTGATGCGGGGCTGTTGTCATTGATCATTCAAAGCTAGATCTGAATTTTGAGTGTGATTTTGAAAGTTTTTGGCTCAAAATGAGGATTTTCAACTTCTGAACTTAATTGTGTGTAATGCACAAAATTGTACAAAATAAGCCTAACCTACTAGGTTTTCAAGAATGTACTGCTAGTAAGGGTTGTCTAACCTCGAAAGGCACGACTATCACAAGGTAAATGTGATTCAAATGTGGAGTCGGATTCAACTCGAAGTCAGAATCCTATTTTTCAATTTTTTTTAAGTCGTTAGCCTTTAAGGAAGTCTTGGTTTTAAAAGATTCTTCACGTTTAAAATTGGACTGGATGACTTCTTTACGGGATCTTGCAAAAATGAATTATGACTTGAATAAATAAGCTTTTTGTGACTTCATCGTGTCTTTGCAATGTGCAGATGTAAAAATGGATCAAAATTAGTTAACACGGTGCCGTCAGGTCAACTTCGCGTTTTATTGTGGATACGGCGACTTAGCAAACATATTGGGCTGTTTGAGTTCTTAAACGATCAGCAGAGCTTTGATTATTGAGAAATACATATTAACTGCATCTTTAAAGTCAAAGTTTAAAGTCAAATACTTAATAAAATCTGACAAAATCCCACCAAAGGACAGAAGATGTAAAAACAAGACAATAAAACTTCATCGTCGTCAATTTGAATTTACAGAAAAAAATGCGATGTCGAACAAATTCTTCGTCTTTGTTCCTTAATAATATAATACAACAAGCAAGCAAAAAAAAGAAGGAATAATTTTTTATAAAGAAAATAACTAGGAAGTTCAATGATGGAGAGAAGGGTATTAAAGGAAGAAGAGATATGACGATGTTATCGAGATGAGTCGGGGTTATTCTTTCATTCTTTATCTCATTGTATTACTTTAAAAATTAATTTAATTATTTTTTTTTTGTTCTTTTTAAACAATTGGCAATTGGTGAACGTTCAACCCTTATCAATCCTTTACATCTACATTTGAAAATTAAAAAAGTTGTTCTCATTGTTTAAATTTTTTTCTTAATTCTTCTTATACTAAATATTCTTCACAAATAAATCGACCTAACGATTTAAAATTTAATCATTTTCAATTTTTCACTTTTCTTGTTTTTTTTTTTCGGCTTAAAAACGACGATTTTTAAAATTTTACCATTCAACATTTTGTTTGTATATTTTTCACGCCAAGTTAATTTGTTTAATTTCACCTTTTTTCTATTTTTAATTAATTAATTTTCATTTTATCTTTAGTATTTTTCATTTTGTTAATACACAAGACTATGCTGCTTTCACTTTTATACAAAATTAACAATTTTTTTTTTTTGGTTTCTTTATCAATTTAGTTAATTTTACTTCACACTTTACACACACACACACAGCTTTATTCTCATTTTTTTTTAAACGTGTTTTTTTGTGGTATACTTTTTGTTTTTATTATTAATGAAAGAAATGAAGGGTGAAGTTTTTGATGGGTTTTGATTGAGGATTTATTTTGGTGCTTAAAAGTTTGATGGACATTTTTTTTTTTGTTTGAATTTTTGATGAACTTTTAATTTTTAAAGGGTGAGGTGGGTTGATACTTTAAATTGTGTATATTATCAGGAGGTTTCTTGGGTACACTCTAGCCTAGTAAAGCTTAGGGAATACTAGAGCTCGTAGTCGACTCTGATTTTGCATAGGAAAGTCAACTTGAGTCGACTCAGCTCTATATAAAATCCGAGTTGACTTCGAGCTCTGAGGAATACTCTAGATTATATCAAAGAAATCTTGACAAATTAGAGTAATTGATAGAAACATACTTGAGATTCCTAGACTTTAAAATGGATATACCAGAGAGATCTAGCCATTCTAGAGTGAATAACTTGGAAAATACTCATGGATTCTTATGTTCAAAACATCTGATTATACTAGCAAAGCTCGAAGTTAACTAGTATTTTATATGGAGCTGAGCTGACTCTTGTCGACTTTCTCATACAAAATTCAAGTCGAATTCGAGCTCTACATGCTCTAGCTCTAAGTCATTCCCTATAAACTGTCCTCTGCTATTAGATTTGACTAGTTTAAGCAAACATCCTTTAAGCATAATTGCAATTTATTATTATACCGATCATTAAGGCACTTCATCAACGATCTGATGGTAATATCTGTGTAATTCACTGAAATTTACTTTCAAATAGTCATGGCGGTGATTAGAAGATCGATAAATAAATCAATTGCAAGAATGGGCTGCTTTATTTTGGATTAGACAAACTAAAGCTTCAACTTGAGACTTAGACTAGGTTTAGCAATTCATGATGCTTGAGATTATATGAATTTCAGTCTAAGGACTTGCTAAGGCTGACACTATTGTAAAATGTGCAATTTTTCATGTAAATTGTTGTAAAAAAATGGAAAAATGCACTTTTTATGTTTTTAATTTTGATCTGATCCTTAATTCCAGCTATGAGCCTAAATTGTGTCAATATTTTAACAAACACTCTAGCTAAGGATATTAGACAGTAAATCCTTAAATAATATTTTACTCGGATTACTGAACTTCATAAGCAAGGCAGTTATCTGTTTATAGATTCTAGTTCTTATTTCAAGGATTCCCATTAAAATTCAAATCAAACCACCAAATGTCCATCAAACTTCAAGCATGTATTGATCACAACAACTGAATTTTGTCAATTTTTTATTCCTAATTATCTAACAGAAATGCTGAATAAAATTTAAATAAATTTCAAAATTTTCTTATAAATTCAATCGTTTGAACATTTAACGATAGATTAGATGATTGATGAATATGAGTGTGTATATGTGTCATTTTTAATAATCTATGCATAATATTACTTTCCATTTTATAATATTTATATTCTTCATCATCATCCTTCCATTTTCTATCTTTCATTTTTTTTTAGGCTTTTAAGAGACACTTTTAGGATTTTACATTATAATGAGTTGTCGTTTTTGTTTCGTAACGTATCAAAAACATGAAAAAGAAAAACACAACACGCTATATAGTTAGTTAGGGATTAAGGTTGTTCATCTTTCGTTCATTTTTCAAGCTTATGATACAGCATCATTAATTTATTTTATGTGTGTCTTATGTAATGTATATAAAAACTTTTTTTTTTTATTTAAATCATTAGCGATTAAACCCTGTTTTTTGCATGTCATTTGCCATCATCATCATCATCATCATCATCATCATCACCACCATCATCATCATCATCATCAGATTTGCGCTGTCTCATGTATGCACATTTGACGATAAGTTGCTTTATTTAACTCATTCTATCATCATCATCATCAGAGATTTTAACTTGAGGATGGACTGAAATTGACACTTTTTTTATTTTTTGGTTGGAGTTTTTTATTGTTTGGATTCCAGAGTTGGTTGTGCGGGGAGCATGAAAATTGATCGTTTAGTTTAATCATTTTAACGAAAATCGTCCATAGATCGGATTTGCTTTCTTTTTTGTGCTTTAAAATAAGGACCAATGTAAATTGTAATATGGACGATTTTTTAACAAACTTTATTGATTTGATGTGAATGAGATTTTAGAAATGAGAATGATTAAAATTGACTAATGGATGTTGGATTGTAATATTTGTTCAAAATTGAGGTAATTTGTTAATAATCTGGATAAATTCTGTAAGAGTACCTCCCTTAAGTTGAGAGCTACTCTCGCGAGCATGACCAACAGTATAATTAAATAATGCAAGATCTCAACATAACTTAGATCTAAGCTTTGCTGCAGTTTAGTTAAGTTTAAATTTTTTATCTTAAGTTTCTGAATATTTATAACTTCTATGTGCCAGGATGCTGATAATAGGAACAATAATGCACTTTATATGACAAGCTGCTGATGTCATCTAAGGGAAATTATGAATCACAACACATTGAAGTGCATGCTGCGGAAAGTAGACCGTATGTCGAGGTACATTGAAGCATGGGACATGGTTTCCATTTGGTCTTAAAAAACAGCCTGGGTAGCTTCGAAAGCTCAACTGCTGAGACTTCGTCGTTTGTGTCGGTCGGCTTTTTTTCAAACTGTTGTGACTTGCAGTACCGTAAACTGGAGATTATCTGCAAGTCTAGTTGCATTATCTAGTTCGTCAGAGCTTGCTGACCTAAGTTTTCTGTCTACATGCCTGCAATTTTTGAGGGACGCTATTCTTAGATAATAACTTGAAACAGCTTTGAGATCGATACATACTTCAATGTTCAGCATCAACACATCTGCAGAGTCTGACTGAATTACATCAAAGCCACCAAACAATATTTTTTTTTCATAAAATAAGGCCCATAAAATTCCATTAAAAATTCAACACTGACTAATCTTTATCATCCCCCGACATAAAAAATATGTATTTTTAATGGATGAATTAAAGAAGATCCGTCAAACTTTTTTATTTTACCACGCGAGATTTATGCAAATTTTGTATCCTTCAATCGTTTCCAAAATATCCGATGGAATAAGCTTCATTTCATCTATATTCTAGAGATAACAAAATTGAAATTTATCGATGCTACATAATACACATTGGAAATATCAACAAGAGAGTATAGGAACAAAATATTTATATTGTACGAGATGAAATTAATGGATTTTAAATCGCATGTTTTTATGCCTGTGGTGTAATGAATCTCCTTCCGTTATAAACTTTTTCTGTCTATCTGCCTACAACATTGAATTCTCATGCATTGATACTTAAATATTTGTCAAAAATTTATTCTAGCCATTTCTTCTTTACATTTATTTGACTCAAATATTTGTCGAAAAAAATGGATGAAGCAGTAGGAAGGAACAAGAAAAAAAAATGTTCGCTTCTCTTTTGTTGTTTAAATGAATGCCTTCATCTTGATGCCTTTAAACGATTTTTATTGTTATTTGATTTCATTTTTCAATTCCTTAACATGATGTTGACTGTCTGTTGTTGTTGCTGCTGTAGATTTTCATTACTATTATTTGGTTTTATGGAGGATGTGAATGTGAGGAGGAACAGATCATTCGCTTTAGTGATATTAATTCAAGCTGCTTTTAGGTTGATTGAGTGGAGATGATGAATTATTGTAGACTGAATTTGTTTATGGAGCTTTATTAAACTTTGGGAATTAATTTAAATTGTGATAAGAGACACATGATCTCTTGAAAAGAGGCTGTTGATAGCGACAATGGTACATTTGGTGTTAGCATCCGGCGAAGCATACATCGAAGAAATCATCGAAAATTTGACCACAGACTGACTTGGCTCCGACCTGATGCCGCATTTAATGGAATCTATACTAGATTCGGATTCAAGCTGGTCTGAAGCTGGATTCTTGGTCATTTCTAAGCCGTCTACTTACAGGAGCGATCGGCTACCATAATTACAACCAGTTTCTGATGTCAACCAAGAAAGGAAATGGATCATACCTGATCTGTGTAGCCAAAGAAGCAAGTTTATATGTAAAAGACAATTTTTGATGGGGAAGTTTGGGGATTACAGCTTATTAGCAGATTTGGTGACTATGATAGCAATTTTTTAGGCCCTTCCCAATATTTATCATCAAGCTACAGACAAAACAACACCAAAAAATCTCAGATATCATCCATCCAGAGCAATAAACCTTCTAAAATTTCCCAAAAGCACTTATCATTTCCACTGTGACTCCTCATCATCATCAAAATATTTTTTCATATATTCATCGCGAATTCTCTAAATCATTTATTTAGATTAGCAATTAGAATGGAAATTCTCTCAAAAATGGCGGGTTAAAAATTTTTATCAGGAAATAAAGTTAAAAAATATAAATTTCTATTCCCAAGTCATTTCAGACTAGTGTGTGGCTGAATAGATATCATGATTGTCTGCTTGAATGCATGAGAGCAGTTCTTTTATTGTATAGCACAATATTTGTTCCTCTAGTTATCATGATTCATTACAAATCCTGACATTTAATGTAATAAATATCTCCCAACAGTCAGTTGTGCCTGTGTTGGTGGCTTCTGATGCTATTTAGTCGCTTAGATTTTTCATAAATAAATTTTTCTTCATTAAAGCTATGAAAAATGTATCAAAAAATATAATAAATTTTTAAAAACTTTTTCATTTTGCCCTTCTTCTTCATCATCTCCAGCAATTGAGCATGACACGAAAAAAAAAGGTTTCCAATGAACAGGCAACGCAAAAAAAATCATTGAGAGATAAAAATGAAATTACTTTTTTGAGGTTTTTTCACATGAGATTTAAATAATTTGATTAAAAAAACATCCTGAACGTCCTTCCGACTTTATGGTCTCGTGTGCATCCGGTTATTTTGATGTTTTGATAATTAATGAGTGGATGTATCCGTTATTATGAAATAAATTTTGGTGGGGTTAATTGATGTAAATGGATAGGGCGTTACTTTTATGATAGTTTTGAGTTATTGTGAGCGATTAAGAAGTTTAAATTGATGAAGCTGTAAAGTTTCGAAGCTGTTTCATTATATTTTGATATATCCATAGCTGCAATGGCCAAATTGACTTGGCAAATTGTCATGGCAACTATATGGATGGAATGAAAATGGATACATTTAATGACATAGCAACACCACGAAGAGATTTTGTCAATTTTTATCTATTTGACGATTAGGTATGAAGCTGGAAGATGGCGGATGCTCTTATTGGGAAGCTATGTGTTGATGGTGGTGCATTTTGCATATTTTTGGGTATGAAAACTCCAAAATGCATTCAAAAGCATTTTCAATCTTTTGTACAATTGGATATTATCATCCGGTAAGCACACGGAGTAGAAATGACTGAAAATTCATCCTCAGGTCGATTTGACTGTGGCATGAGCTTGAATTTCATCGAATCTGACCTAGAGATAATTTTTGATCGGATTTTGCGTCAATTTTTACAACGATTGTCTTCCCGGGCAGTCAACTGCATGTTTAGCTATAAACGTAAGATTTAATGGTAAGTTCCACAAACGTCTTGTTTGTAATTAGGCATGTGGTAGATTAATCGCAGCCTAGTCCCTTTGGAAATATGTATTTGTATCTAAATATTCTTAACATCCAGAATTTATCCCAAATATACACATAATATTCCCTATACAACATATTAAGCACCTGTCATCCTAATAAACCATCAACTTACATAACACAAGAACTAATGATTGACAGCAGCTAATTCATCCCATTTTAATGCAATTTTCATGAAAATTTCCATCATTTTCCCAACAATCTATCACAAATTAGTTTCTCTTACCATTAATCCACCTCTAACTTTCCATATTACCCTCATTATGTATCTCAAATACTATACTCAAATTACAGAAAAAAAACTTCCAATAGCTTTTGCAATATGTTCTCATGTTCAACATATACACACAAAACTATTATCATGATAAACACAATCATCATTTTATCATTAGCATCTGTAACGCCTCTTCCTTGTTTCTACAATCACGATTCTAAATTAAATTAACCTAGTTACTAAAATAAAGTTTTTTTGGCTGTTCATTTCACGCTCTTACTGAATATTTTGATTTGTTTTGTGTGTTTTTCTGAAAGTTTTTCAAGGTTTTATGCTCATCGGATGAGAAAGGGATGGAGATTTAAAAGTTGAAATGTTGTCAACAATTTAAAATGTTCTATTTATAGGAACTGGCATGGAGAATTTTTTTGTTGTTTAAAAACAATGGATCTGGGGAATTTATTTATAAAATTTTGCTGTATTTCGATGGTATTTTGCTGTAATTTTGAATTCTGAGTGCTTAATTGATGGGTATTTTGCTATTGCTGTGACAACGATGTAATTTGCGAATTTTTAAACATCGAAAAGTTTGGAATTTGAGCCATCAGATGCAAGGATGTAGTGGAATTCGATTAAGGAGTCCTAACTTGAGGGCCACAAATCAATAATCACGGCTACATTCATTAATACTAAATACAAGCCGGCTCGAGGTTGATGCTGATGTATTGCTCGGATTAATGGATGTCCCGATGTCACGGATATGACGAATATTTGTAACCAAGGCAGGGATCGAAACCGAGACCTAGATTATTAGGGGATACTTCGAAATTGGTCAAGGTATGGCAAATCTCGAGAGCAAGACGAGACCGTGACTGAGACTAGATCTGATATTGAAACCAAGACTGCAATCGAGACTGAGACCAAGACCGAGATCGAGACCTAAATCGGCACTGACGCTTGAATAGAAAATTCAACCCATAACCCTCAAAGCTACATCTCTGATTGGCTTTGATTCAGGTATACAAATGACACAAATTCTATGTATTAGTATTGTACAATAGATAATTAGAAAGTCTCATGGTAGCTTTAAATAGACAAATTTCTAATGAAAAGATAATCGCGACGCTTCGTGTGGGCATGATAAATATGGTAACATGAGAATAATTAATGCCTTACTGTCTCCACGTGTTCGCCATCCAAATTGAACAAACTTGATGAAATTCTTCTTCCTAGTCCTATTTTTATAATGATTGAAAAGATAACTTGAAGGCTGTTTTTTTGCCCAAGTTTTTTGATGAGTTTATCGTAATTTTTTTTAATTCAAAATTCTTCGCTGTTGCCTTTAAAGACAAACATTTAACTTCCCATCTCAACTTCTTTTCATTAACTTAATTCCTTTCAGAAACTTTTTTTTCGAATTTTTTTTCACTTCATTTTTGAACTTTCGGTTCCTCCTCGATTTTCACACCTTACATCCCCTCCAAAAAAAAGTATTCAAACTTCCCCGAAAAAAAACTTCAAAAGAAATTCCACATCGAAAAAAATCTTTCTTTAATTTCCGTTTCTGTTCCACTAGCAGGCAACAACAAATTAAAAACTTTCGACACTGATAAGGAGGGAATACAGGCATCACGTTCATTCATTTTCGTTAGGATGGAAAAAAAAAATGTTGAAAAGTTTCGCATTTTTTTTCATTATTCATGAATGAAAATTATGTTTTGGATTTAATCTCGGTTGATTCTTTAATGGGAAGATGTATGATGTTAATTGTGGCACAATTATTAAGTTCATATTAGGCGCAAGAGACTCAATTTTCATAATGTGTGGTTTAATGGGTGAATTTAATGTGATTTTCAGGAGAATTCATTCCCGAACTGGCCGAAGGATAGAGTTCCGAAGGTTTCGAAGGATATAGCCGTCTTCAGACATTCCCTACGCGCGGCAATGGGCCCTCGTGCGCCTTAGCCAAGGAAGTAAGTAATTAATGCGATTTGCAGAGTTTGGTGGCTAATAATTGTCTGCAGATGGACAAAAATTCTTGATATTGAATAGAATTTGCTTAAACCTTGACAAGAACAATGCTTCCAACAGCATAATGCGCCAAATCATAAAAATTAATCGAAATCAGCTTTCATGATGTCGTCACGACATTTTCACGCGTTACAGTTACTACGACGACGTACCGATGCCCTAGCGAATACGCTGTATTGTTCATGGTTATATTTAAATTAGTTAGGTACCAAGCTAGTTACTGCTTAGACCAATTCATCGATAAGAGCTTGGCAATGAGCACTGCATAGAGAGAAAGGATTATCTGAACGTTGCGCTACGCTTCTTAGTAACCCCCGATAGCTCAGTAGGTAAGAGCACTTGACATGTGATCGAGAGGATGAAGGTTCAAATCCTGGTAATTAGAACCTAATCTAGACTAGTATTGCCCTAAAACCTAAGCAGAAGTAAGCTTCTGAGCAAATACAGCTTCCAATATCTAAGTTAGGGTATTTATGATATCTTAATCAGCAACGCTAAACAGTTCCCGATTTATAAGACTGGAACTATAACCAGTTCCTGATAACTTGCATCATAACTGAATTTATAATCAGGCCATTACATCCATTAGTCAATTTTAAGTCATAATCATTCGATATAATCATTATAAAATCCTTATGTCCATTAGTAATAATTTAACAATATTCTTAAAATAATCAAATGGAACAGTAATAAATATATGAACTTTTGGTATGAGATGAACAATTTCATGTTAAAAATGACTGTAATTAATAGATTAAATATATTATTTTTCACTACTATTTCAAATCTTTACAATATTATTAGTTTTTTTGTTGGTATTGTATGATTAAGGTATCAATAATCTAGATTTGTATTAAATTATTTCAGTAATCTATATTACTAGAATCTTTAAATAGTCATGCAAATCTAACTTCAAAATCTAAATTAGATTAAAAGTTAATAAGTTTACGTACCTTTAAGTCCTCAAAATCCATCTATTTTCATTTCAATTTATTTAAACAAATTTGAGATTAAAAGAAATCTCTCGAAATTATCATAGGATCAATTTTAATCTCAATTTTACTAGAGTACATCTTAGGACGTAGGGTAGGGTAGATCAAGTGTCTAGGCCCAGAATCAACAGATAGTAATCAAAATTTCTTCATGGTATTAGCATAAATTTCTGTAGATTCTGGGATTAGAGATATGAGAATAAATTTTGGTAGAATAAAGTTTGGTTGACTTTAATCTACGAGATTCAACTCCCAAACGCATGTGAACTTTAATCTACCTAAAGCTCCAAACTCATTGATGATGATGGTTATTTTTATTTATTTTTTCATTTTCTCATCCACATTTTCTTTCTCTTTTTTTTTTTTTTGATGTTATAGTTTTTATGTATAAATGTATCAATATATAGCAATTTGTAATCATAATTTTCTTCATTTCTGTTCATTCACTCCATTCCCTATGGCTACAATTTCATCTTTTTTTTTTTTATTTCTCTATTTATATATATCTCATTTTTCGATTTTTATGCTATGCACTTTTTTTTTATATTACATGAATTGGAAATAATAAAATACAACAAAAAACATAACTATAAAGAATTGGATATTTTGTCTTGACTATTCAATACACACACACACATACATACAATTTAATATTCTCTCTTCATCCATCAATGATGATTATGAAACAGGAATAAAAAAATAAAGAACGAAACCACATCTAACGACTGCACATAAGTTTGAGTTTGAAGTAAATTTTTTGAATTCTTTTATTGATCTTCCTCTTCCCTGAAGAGATATGTACTCCAATAAACTAAATTGAATAGCGCAAAGACTAGAGGAAATGTTATTCGTGATATTACGTCGATTCTCTTTGATCTTGAGCATTGTCTGGTATTGTTAATTGTTGTTTGATTGCGAATGAAATGAAATAAAAGAAAATAAAAATTTGTTTGATTATTCATTAAGCAATTGAAAGTCAATGGCTATTAAAAATTCATTTTAAATGCATTTTCTCTTTGAGTTTAAAAAGCTCTCCTTTTTGCAATTTGAATTCTCTCTCATCTACTACTAATTGGATTTTTTTTTTTAAAATGATGATGGGATATCCTGTAATTAATGAATGATGATGCTGCATTTGAAGATTTTATGGTGATTGTTGTGTAGTTGTTGTATTTATAGTTCTTTGTGAAGCACGAAGTCGAAGTTTGAAAAGAATTGTTTAGATTCTTGAGTTGAGGTGACTTGAAGGCTAAGACACTAGGAATTGTCAATTATTATTACTAATTTATTGAGTTATTTGAGTTGATTTGGCTTACTTATACCCAACTACAGCTAGGTTGACCTCAAAACTACAATATCAAAACTAACCACATTGATTATAGCTATTTATGATTATTCTCAGGGAAAGAGCAGTGATAAGATAATGTCAGCTTAATCTGCAGACAGACAATTTGTAGACAGAGCTCATAATCGACTCATATTTTGAATGAAAAGTCGATTTGAGTTGACTTCTAGCTCTTCTTTTAAAACTGGCTTTCTATAAGTCAGAAACTTTGACAATCCTCTGTCTACACCCCCTCAACACTCTAACAGTCAAAGTAGTTCATCAAATACTGTCAATACATAATATTTTTCATATCACTCCAAATAAGCTTGAAGCATTCGACAAATATTTATGTTAAAAATTCAAATGATTGAATTTTTGAGATGAAAAAAATTTTATTTAAATAATCATTCATTGCTATTTCATCCAAGTGCAATATCCATAATTGCAATATTTGTGCACATCAATCTGTTTAAGAGTTTATATCTATCATATATTTTTTGGTGCCATTAATAGAAAATATTCATCAAATGATGAGGAAAAAAATTGTTTAAATATTTTGTGAATTGTTTGAGGGGCGGAAAGGGCTGGATTTGTGTATGTTGTCTGGTTGGGCAAATTAAAGCAAAATTTTGGGTTTTTCTGGATTTTTTTGAGAAAAAACTTGTTTCTGAAGCTGGAACATGACCCATTCTAAGGCTAGCAGCATTGCCTGAGGCTTGATGCCTGGAACTTCCTTCCAACCTCCCCAAAAATCTACTCATTCCCCTTCACATCACCCAAAAAATTGCCCAAATTTCTCTTCATCATCCACAAAAAAAAGCAGGTCAATGCAAATAAATATTTGTACACAAAATTCCATTTTCATCAAAATCAATTTCAATAAAAATGAAATATAATGCAATCCAATTCAACAGATTTTATTTTGCTTCATGTTGATTCCAATCAGAGAAAGAGAGAGAAAATAAAAAAATTGAAATGATGAGAGATATTTATTTACAAAATGGATGATGAGAAAAAATTTCTGCTTTACGTTGTTTGGTAAATAAGCAAGTTGAGAAGATTGATTGAGTGGATGGAATTGCTGTGCATTTTGCTAGTTATTGGGCTATTATGTTTGATAATTTGAGACAAACTCTTGCAAAAGTTTGAATATTTGGTGCAGAACGGCGCGTTATGGTCACTCGGTCAACGCCATGTCACCATATCATGGACATACTCAAGGAGGCAGGAAGTCCGTTTAGAATCAAATGCTCCTGCACCATGTTGATATAAAACCGCATTTTTACACAATCTTGACCACAAAACATTAGAATTCCAGCAATTTGTTGTTCAAATCCGACCTTAACCTCGATCTCAGCCATTTTAGACACACAACACATCCCAGTCCTGCCCCATACAAGCCCTACATATATTTTAATTTTTAACCTTCCACCATCAAGTGGAATCAATAAATCATTTTTGTAAATCTAATCGACATGACAAATTAAATCAGTCAGTCAATAATGTTGAGCAATCAGTTGATAGCTCAATCAGTCAATTATGCAACATTGAATCATGTTGAAATCGGATGATGTTATGGAATAAATGAATTTAATGTAAAATCGGATAATGCTGAAAATGTTGTTAATTTAATTTTTGATTCCACTTATCCAACTTATCTGACCCGAGTGATAGAAATGAGGAAGGCTACGCAATGGACGAGTTAAGTTTGCGGTAAGTCTCTTGTATTAACACCAAATGGAAGGGCGGTAGCCTAATGGGCGTCAAATGGGGACAGTATCCTTTTGCTGTTCCAAATCCTCCATATGGCTTCCAAATTTAAGCAACTTCCATTTGGGGTTGATTAAAGAGGTTTAATGAAGCCTTTAAAGTTCCATGACAAAGCTGTCTTCATTTGTGACGCTCGGGATGGATTTTTTGCTGAGCGTTCAATTTAAATGATTTTACATATTAAAGTTATTGTAAATTAATCATTTTTCTTGGTATTGGAACATTCTTTTTCATGGAAAATATTAATTAAAGTATGAAATTAATTCGTCGAAATTAATATTATTTCCGAGGTTTTTTTGTGGCTTTTATGTAAAATAATAGCAAAAAATTAATTTATTGCCAAATTCCTTTCATTATTCACTTTAAAAAGCCTTGAATCTATCGAAGCTTAACTTTCAGATGAACGTCTGAGCCTTAATGACATTATGATTAACAAGATTGATGACCAGTATATCCATCCTTCTGAGAAAGTCAGAAGGCCTTCCGTTTTCACTGTCAAACAATATTAAAGTACATATATCGACTAACATGCTTTACTGATTTGGGGAAGTAAAGGATTTTTAAAGGGTCAATGAAGATACTCAATAGTCTGGAAATTTATTGACTTGAGATGGAAATAAATGTCATTGAATTAAGTTGGATATTATTTGAATCGTGGAGTGGAATGAGCTTATCCCGAGTGACAGATATGAATATGGGTCGGTCACGGAGTTTTGAAGGTCCTGCCAAACCTGTATTAACATGAAATGGAAGCTGCTTCCGTTTGGCGACCATATGACTGCCTAAAATAAGTTGCTTCAATTTGGTGCTAATAAAGAAGGTTTAGTTGAACCTTCAAAGTTCCATGGCGGAGCCTTTCTCAGCTATGTCACTCGGGTATCCAGCCCAAAGCATGAATCAAGACATTCCCAGCATGTAGACATTTCAGATAATTTACGAGATAATAAGACCTAAAACTTAAAGTTTTTTATGACGTAAACATCTCATCTTCATGCCATATACACATTCACATCATTGATTTTATGTAAATTTACAGTCACTATCCGTACTTCAAAAGCCTTTTTTTTAAGTTTTTTTATATATCTCATACCATCCCCTAATTGAAATAACAAATGGAAAATATCAAAAAGCTCTCAGAAAGAAAATCAATCTTGACATAAATTGAATCGTAAAAAATAACATGAAGCTTCAAGATAATGGAGATATTATTCTTCTTACTCAGTCTCATTCCTGATAATATATATATTTTAAATTTGAAGATGAAAAATTTGCATAAATCAGCATCATATATGGTGAAAAATGGGGTATGAATCTATGAAGAAGCCTGCATCAATTTTCCAGTATTTGCCATTTGTGTATTTTGGGATTTTTCGAGTGTGCTTGGATTTAATGTAAAATTTATATGTGTGATGTAGATGTTGCCTGTAAAAATATATCATTACATAATCACACAAGAGAAATTTTTTTTTTTTGGGTACGAGAGTGAGATGGAAAATGGAAAAACTTTTATTTCATTATATTTCCTCTCGACAATATTTCAACGTTCGAAAAATATGCACTTTATTTTGCTCTGCCATTTTTGCATTTTTTATCGAGTTAAAGTGACCTTTATGGGTTTTGAAACGCATTTTGTAAAAATATTCGGAAGCTATTGTCAAAGAATTTGATTTTTAGCAGCGACATTTTCACATATTGAAGGCTGATTTGAAGGAAGTATCAAGAAACCGGACACTCATTGCGTTACACCATTTTTTCACCCCTTACACACCTTTTCCTTCGTATTATGTAATAAGCGAACGGTTCGGTATCCGCGGATAAGATTTCAAACAATGTTCACGACCTTACACAATATAGAGCTTATTTCAAGTCTTAATTCCTAATCCACAAATGGTCATTTCAAAATTCCTAGACACGGGCTTTGAAATTTCAAGAATTACCGATTTGAAGGTAATTTGACCATACAGCACTATCCAGTATAGCATTAATGATGAAGTCAGCTTTATGATAATCAACCCGACTAAATTAGCTTTCTTGGAATGACTAGTTAATTCCCCACCACACTGAAAGCTTATACCAACCGCAAATCATTTTTACATATTGGTCAGACACCTCCTTAATCTGTTTGTCCAAACTGAACTCATCAACTCCAATAATTACAAGTACCTGCTAAAACAACGAAAAAATAAAACTGAAAGTATAGCTTTTCGGCTTAAATAATTTATGGACATTGGCGAGAAGAGAATCATTACACATAATTCATCCCAATGCTCATTTATGCAGCTTTTGATACGTAAATTTTTTTAATTAGCATTATAATTGCAGGAGGATAATGAAAAAAAAAAAGAAAATAAATTTTTCGTAGTCAAAAATGAGAGAGAATTTTTAATGCACAATAATTAACATTTCGATGTAACTTTATGTTGGTTTTTGGCTATAAAAAAAAAAGAAAATTGTTACCTTGTCGGGAGTCGTGACAGCCATGATTTACAGCAACTTTGACGCTTTGGTGGTTGCATGTGAACCTCACATTGCCTCAGCTTTTCGAGTGCTAAGGGATCGCCTGGATGTCTCACGAGTGGCTTCTGAATGGGAACATAAATGAATGAATTTTGAAATTTGCAATCAAAAAATTAGTTAAAATTATTGGAATTAAATTCATCACTATTTTATTGTGTTTGGGAGAGAAAAAAGACAAAAAAGATTCGGAAATAAAAGAAGTTCAAAAACATATTTTTACCATTGCAAATGTTGCATTGCTATCAGTTTCAAGAAGGTCTGATGCGGCGTCTAAGCTCACCTGTTCTAGCTCACGTCGTTTCTTCTTCATCGTCTCGCGGTGAATGTCCGCTGCTCGATCTGCTTGAAATTTTGTAGGAATTCTATTAGATTTATTTGTAAAACCGATTATATAATCAGACACTTATTTGCCGGATCACAGTGATAGCATTTGAGATTTTTTTGCAGTGGTGCTAAAAAAAGGTTTTTTTGTTTTTTGGTAACTCATTGAAACATTTTTTATGTCCGTTGAGATCAGCTTTAACATAAATTTATTATTAAAAAATAATTATTATCCATCCATCCGTACACCATTATCAAATGATTCCATTTAAAATAATTAAACCGGTAAAATGTGGATTAATATATATTTTTTTGTACTCAATTCCGGAAAATGTGTCCACAATAAACCAAAGTTTTGTGTGTCAAACGATTAATTGGTTTTTGCTTAATGGAACATCAAATCACATTTCTGTGTTATCTCATTTTATGCTTCCTAATGACATTGTTGTATATTAAAAAATAAATATATATATATTTTTTTATGTTTATGACTCTTTGTTTCTGTGAATGTATATGTTCGGTTAACCAGCAAATATAAGCAGATATGATTCGAATGTTAAGGTACAAAAGTTATAAAAAATAATTTTCGTTTTGCTGCTCAGCACAAACTTTTTTTTTTTCTATACGAAGTCATTTTCATGAATATGATTTGAAAAGTTTCATATTAAGGAACTCTGGGTCATAATGTATATTTGTATATCCTGTTTTTATGCTTAATAAAAATTTCTTTTTTTCTTATGAAAACTGCTGGGCAAGTATGAAATTTTTATTACTGTCGGAGGTGGTTTTTAATCCAGTTTTCATTTTAAATTAGATGAGGGATTTGCTTTTTTGGTATGCTTTTAATTGCTCATGTTTTCGGATTATATTGAACTTTTTTGACTATACGAATTGTATTCATAAAGAATCATGAGATTGTTTTGGATGTTAGGCAATTATTTAATCAGAAAGTTATGATTAAGGAGCGAAAGAGAGGAGATTTGATGTAGAAAGCACAATATTTTGGAATTGAAGCAAATTTGATAATGTTGTCCTAAAATCCTCTTTTAAAGGGGGTCAACCCTAAGATTCTGCCTTCTGGATAGTTAAAGACCAAATTTTAAAGAAATGTTAGAAATTCCAAGACATTATTGGGGATTTTGTAACTATTTTTATTGTCAAACTTGCTATTTTAACGAAATATCAACCAGTATTAGGATTTTGACTCTAAACGACCCTGGGTACACTCTATCTTGATCACACTCTGTCCTGGTTACCTGCTTCATTTGCTACAGGGCATACTATACCCTAGTTACTTTTGCCCTGACTACACTCTACCTTCGTAACAATCTACCCTGGCTTCATTCTCATCTGGTTACGCTCTACCCTGATTACACACTACCCTGGTTACCCCCTTCACTGGCTACACTCTACCTTGACTACATATAACATGGCTACACTATACCCTGGTTACATCCCTATTTTCCACCTCGAAATGCAAATATTTCAACCAACCTCGCTTTCTTCCGGTAATAAAGTTTCTGTGGAAATAATTTGAAATAATTTTTGAAGCACAACACAAGACTGACCACCCACAATCATTTCATAATCCTCAAAACACCCCAAAAGGCTTTGCATAATTTACAAATCCCGTTTTCCACATGAATATCCCCGAAAAAAGTAATCAAAATAATCAGCGAAAAATTAATCAAAAGGTAATCAAGAGTTTTCTGGTGGATTCAGCAAACTTTAAAAATAAATTTCCTCCTTATAATCCATAATCATAATCATCAAAAAAAAAAGGTCAACCTTTACAAAACAGTTTGTAAATAAAAATGCAAATAATGAATCGTAGGAAAGTGAAAATCACGATCAAATTAATTAACACAAAGGAAGAAAATAAGAGAAATAAGAAGGAAGGAAAATCATTTGTCCAAATATAAAAAATATTTCATTTTATTTATCATGATGAGAATAGGAAGGTTAAGAAGTGAATTTAGTCATCATCATCATAACTAAATATAATCGTGATCCTCATTATATGTATTACCGAAAAAAAATTCTAAGAAAAATGTGAAATGGAGGAAATGCTATGAAGTATAGTGGGTAGTTGATTGATAAGACGCACTTTTGGGGTCGTTAAGTATGAAGTCATGTATATGAAGCATTTCTGAGACGATATGATATATTTTGAAGCTTGAGCTGGACATTGTAGTTGCTAGAGCATTGCTATGTCGCCGTGTGGACGGAAAATCACAATAGTGGCTTGACAGCACCTTGATGGCGACATTTGACTTTGTTTTATGACTCAAAATGAAAATCGCTGATTTGTGCTGTTCGTATGAGTGATTGACCCTTTCCTTAACAGTCAAAGAGCATGCTGATGAGTATAATCACAAAAGTGAGCGCATAATTGACCTACAATTGGTGTCTGACCAGTAGAAAGCTTTCTATTCATTAAAAATGACTACTTTTACTAGCTATACCCATGTGCATGCTCATTAAAGTGACTATGTCCTTTCTTTGCTACTGATTACTCTAGAATATCTCCCATATTTTAATAACACATTGCGTACAACAGCACCAAATGTTTGAGGACAATAACCTCAATCAATAGCATAATCCGACCTGAATTTACCACCCTCCTTCCGAAAAAAATAAGAAATCAGCTCAAAACAGGAAATAAAAAGAAAGAAAGGTGTACAAAAAGAGGAAACGAAGAAAAAGTAAATTTTATCCACAAAAATATTATGTTCATTTAGTTAATTAATTTAATTCTGTGCTATAGTATATTCACAAACACATGCACAACAACACCATTGGTTGTTCTTGGATGATTATGATGAGGACAAAATTGCTAAAGCTTAATCATAAAAATGAAAGTGGGTAAGTAAGTAAATAAGTAGGTATTATGAAGAGAAAAAAAAACTGGGAAAGTATACAAAATAGGAGCAAAAAAGAGGCAAAAAGAATCGTAAAAGCATGAAATGTTTTATGACCGTCAAATGGCGCAGTTGGAGAGTGAGAAGAACAAAAAAATCTGAGTAGGGAGGAAATGGAAACAAAAGAAAAATGACTAAAGTAGCAATCAGTTATAGTACTTTTAATTAAAATTTATCATCCCCGTCGTCATCGCTTTTTTTCTTATTCTTTTGCGAGATTTTTTTTATAACCGTAAAATGTTTTCTTTACGGATCACTTCTCGGTGGAATCGGAATTGGAGAATAAGTAAGCAAGCAAGCGAATGAATAAAAATAAAATATATTGGATATATATTTTTTTGGTTGCCGCAGCAGTAAAATATTGACAATCAAATTGAAGCATGGAAGGATTTTCTTTTGGATATAATAATAAGAAATTAGATCGCGAGTGGAGATTAAAGACTACTGTGTGATATTTTTTTGGAAATTGTGAATTGCTGGCTATGATTATAGTTCGTATTTGGCTTGTAAAACGTCGACAAATTTTAAAAAACATTGTAAGATGTTGCAAAACATGGCGCAACATCGTAAAATGTTGCATAACATTGTAAAACGTAGCAAAACATTCTGAAATGATGCAAAACATTCTAAAATGTTGAAAAATATGTCAAAATGTTGCAAACCATTGTAAACTGTTGTAAAACAATGTAAAATGTTGTATAATATTGCAAAGTATTGCGAATCATTGCAAAATGTTGCAAATCATTGTAAATTGTTGCAAAACGTTGTTAAATGATGCAATACACGACAAAACATTGTAAAATGTTGCAACAATGCAAAACGTTGTTGAACAGGGAAAAACAATGGATATTTCATTATCTAAAGCAGTTCATGATCAAAAATTAATCTATTTAGCCTGCTAACATAGATAAGTTAGCATAGACATATCCAGTATCACCGTAGGCTCCTTTATCCCGTTCTCAAAAATGAAAATGCATTCATAATACCTCCAGCTCTTACCCTTCAATCCTCCGATTTCATTGCCATATATTTTCAATAAAAAAAAAATCCACAATTCAAATCCAAAGATTAAACACTCATCCTGTTAGACCGAACGAAATTCAATTAAAATCAAGCAGTTTTATCTAAAAAGCATTGAATTTTGCCACAAAAGCCACAAGAAAACTGATTGCATGGAAGTTTTGGTAGAAATTTATTTTTTGGTGACGTCATCTTATTTTCTCTCTCATTTAATCTATATCCGTACGAGCATGCATGATAGATTTATGCTAGCACAAGAACAAAAAAAAAAATAACCGAAATGAAAATGAAAATAGAAAACTATCAATTTTCTCAATAGTTGCTGAAGACAATTTTTTTACGACTTTACGTCTTATGGCTTTTGCGTTATGTTATCATCGCGATTGATAATAAAAAGCTGTAACCGACAAGCTATAAACTATTTGCGTGTATATGTTGAGAGAAAAAAAAAATATAAGATGGTAGATGGAGAAATAGATTATTCACTGTGATTTTTATGTCTGTGCTGAATATGTGATATGAAGATAATGGTGAAAAAAGGGAACAAAAAGTAATGGAAACGATGTTAATTGATATTTTTCAACAAACCTGAGCGTGACGCGTAGTTAACGAGCGCAAACTCGAGTAGCGCTCCGAAGACAAACGTCAGACACACACCAGTCCACACATCAATAGCCTTTGTGTATGAGACTGGTGGCAATGATGCATTAATACCTGACGTTTGTGTTGCCATTGTTAGAAGTGTCGTGACTCCTAATGATACACGAGCTGGTACAGCACCTTGATCGAGCCAAAATGAGACCCATGATACAATTACCAACATACAGCATGGCGTGTAGATTTGAATCAAATAGTATGAGAACTCTCGTTTGAATAGCAAATCCACTTTCAGGCAACTGTATTCACCTGATGAGATAAAGAAAAAAAGAAATAAAAAAGGAAGAAAAAAAAGAGATTTTTTTTTGTGTGATTTAGGTCGTTCTTTTTATTTCATTTCCACCTCCACATCCTTCCTTTTGTTTCTTTTCTTCTTTCTTTCTTATCAATTCAATATATATGCTTTTGGCATTCATCATAGTCAGAGGATGTGAATGTTGTTAGTGCTTCTCCCTATCCTATGTCTATAAATGCATATCTATCCGTTTTTCAGAGCAGTTCTTGGAAGTTGAGGGGTGGGCAAGTAAGGAAGTTAATCTAATTGGAATGTTTAACACGCATTTTTGGAACTAAATGACTATAATTAATTACTGTTAAGGTCAATAAAGATGCATCTCCAACTAATCTGTCATTGAAGCTATAACAACATTATCTGACCATTTTCTAATCCACTCAATTATTTAATCAGTCTACCAAGTCACAAGCTCAGACTATAAACTCAATCCCATTTACCAAAAATAAAGAAAGGCATATCCATCCAAAAAAAGATAACAAAAGAAAAAAGTATAGGATATAGACATGACATTGAAAGAGACTTGACGAGGGTCTAATTGTGATGAGAGTGGGGAAAGAAATTTGATTCTAATGCGTAACTCAATGTACTTATCGTATACACATTTTTTTTGGATACAGGATTTGTGAGCCATGATCTTGGATACTTTAAAATGCGTTTTTGTGTTTATGAAATTTTTATGTAGATATGAGGGAATATGAGACTAAATATTTGGGGTATTAGTGATTGATGCCAACTGTTCATGCTGATATTGAATATGGAGGAAGACCCAAAATAAAAATGGAAGGTTGATTGAAATGTGTGGAGGAGGGGATTAGCATGCTCTACTTAGGGATTATTAATTTTCTAAAGAGAATCTTGATATATTCCATAGTCAACTTTACAATAAAAAATTCCTTCCATCTTTTCATTTCAACCAGATGATCCACACCCATTTTTTGAAGGCAGCAGCAGTCATAATTCCATCCAAATTACCCAATTAATCATCATAATCTCACCTGTGTTTGTTTTACTGTTACAATAATCAGTTAAAAATTTCTCTAGTGTAAATCGTGGTAGATGAAGATTCTTAACAACTTGAACGGGATCACCTTCCTTCCAAAGAAAGACTAAATCTGCTGTCGTCCAGCCATCTTGATAAATGAATTGTTCATGATAAATAAACAACAAATCATTAATATCATATCCAATACAACAATGTTTGTTGCATGCAATACTCACAACTTGCCATTCGTAACGAACAAATTTGTCTATCTAGTGGATACAATTTAAGATTCATTGGGCACGCGAGCGTTAGTGAAATTCTTATACTGTACAGCACTGAACCGTATGGAAATATACGAATATATACATTTGGCATGATGATATTGTGAAAATGACCTTCCTTCTCGTTCGAGAAAAACAAATCAGGCATCCATACACGATTTGCTTCTGTCAATGTGAGATATTTTAGTCGACCTAAGGATGATATAATAAAATAAATAATCAGTATGTGTATATAGAGTTGATGATTTATAGTGAAAGGAAATATTTGTGTGATACTGAGGAAATCGAATGGATAGTTGGGTCAAGGGAATGGCATTTTTGGAGAATTTTGGATTGTTGGTTCTGTATAATGGAATTATATAGGATGTAGCTGAATTTAGACGTAGTTTGTAGATTTTCTGAAGGGAATTCGATGAAATTCGGACTAATGCTATAGATAATATGCTGGTCCACATCTATTCTCATACACATGCTGATTTGAAGCGATATTTTCACAATTTGCGACTTCCAGGATTGAGAATTCCAGATAATACCTTACAGCAATGATTGTAATGAGCTATGCATCCAATTTGTTTGACTCTAAAAGTCATCAATTTGCTCTGCAAACTCAATTTTGGATGTGTGCTACATAAAGGGTAAGTTGTCCGATTTGTTAGAATCTGGAGTAGTCTGCTTGATAGCAGCCACTAAATTACAGCTTACTTGATGCCGAAGACGCTTAGTTCTGATTCTAGTGTCCATTTATCCGCTGTATGGACTTCACTCTAATGCAACTAGTTCAATGATTATCATTGCATCGATATTTAAGTGATTAAAGTACTAAACGTCAAGTCTACTGGACCAAAAAGCATATCCAGCTCACTTATGACTTAAAATCATATCTAAAACTGTAAAACCAATCAAAGCTCAGCTCAAGATCTGAAAAACTAAAAAAAATCTCCAAACCGTCAACTCTTTAGACATTCAAGAGATAACATAGATATTAAAGCATTAATTTCAAACGCATTGCATCCAAAACTATATTCTCAGTCACACATCGGCTATGAGCTACAACCACATTTCATGAAAACTGTAAACCCTACATGCTGTTTTGTTTTTCATGGCTCAGATAGCATAAAATTGTTAAATTCGGTTTTAATGCAGAAATAAACCTTTTAAATGTTGATATTTTTAACAGAAGTGCACTCAACTCTAACCGCACGGTGCTGAATGAAAAGTTTTTATTTCTCCTTTTTTTTTCTTAGATGAAAAATATGTGGAAGAGAAAATTGAAATTGAAGTATTGTTGAAACAATGTGAGTAGTTTTGATAAGTAAAAGCTTTTACATCAGCAATGGTATTTTGTTGATAGAAATAAACATTCTATTCAGCATCGTTTGATCTTTACTTTATATTTTTTCCAAGACTGAACTATCTACAGATGTTATTTGCTTTTTAAGAATCATTTAAAGGAAATATTTATTTAGTTAATTGCTTTGGAAATGCACTTGAGATTGTGATTTCAATTTAATTAACTAAATGGATTGGATGTGGAGTTGAAATGCAAGGAAGTAAGTTTGAAAGAATTTTCATGAGTTTCTTGAGTGTTAAGCAATGTATAGCTCATATCCTTAATGTACTCAAATGTCAAAAAAGAGCCTAAAGCAGCTTCTTGAAGTTTGTATGGAATTTATTTGAAATTGAGCTCTTTGTGGCTTCCAAATGTCTTTTGGATGGAGTCTTGTGGCATCTAGGGTCAAAAGTCAAGTTAATAGATACTCAATGATTAACATTCAAGCTCCAAAAGCTGAAAATCCAGTGAAACACACAAATTACATCCAATTACCCAACTTCAACTTCATCCTTAGTTCCAATTACACTAAAAACACCATAGAGACTTCCAAAACTGTTATAATCCTCTCCAGTTAGTTCCCAAACATCCTACATTCTTCATAACACAAGTAACTTAATGATTTGTCAATAAATGTAACAAGAAGCCAAACCAAAATCTCATTTTATGTCTAAAGTAAATGCTTTCTGTTTCTCATCCGCAAATTTATTTTTTGTTAATTCTCATACTGGATATACAAAGTACTTCATAATAAATTAGGAAAATGCTTAAAATAAATAAAAATGAGCTTTGAAGCCACAAAAAATAACCCTTAATTTTGAAACTTTTTTTTATACATTCTGCATGTTCAAATTCAACTCTTTTGCAAATATTTATTTTTAATGTCATAACCATGGCTTGTGCTGACTTTACAATATTTTAACAGAAAACTTTCCGCTTTTGCTCACATGTTTTCATTATTCAAGTTGTTATGCAAGTTAAAATTGAGTTGTCAAGGATGACGTTTGGAAGGAATATTTATGCGCCTTTTTACATGATAAATTATTTGCATATAAATGTGGTTTTGTAGATTTGTGAACAATTGGGTTATTTGACGATTTTAACAGAATCTTTGTAGTTGTCTCAGATAGAGTTGGCAAGAATTTACAAGACTGGAGTGCAAATACCCAAAAAAAAATGCGTTTCTAATGGCCAGCTCAATTCGACAAACATCGACTGTAAAGCTCATTATTTTAAAACTGATTGTGATCCTGCTACGAGGATTGAGGATTGATTCTCTCACGAAGAACGGTCTTCAAGAAGTCATTCCAACTCTTCGACAGAATTCACTAGGAACAAACCCTACTTACGATCCAGATAATAAAATAGAGTTGACTTTAGATGAACTCTAACTGTACTTTAGGCTATCCCTAAGGTTTACTCAACAAAACACCCCTCAACAGTATTTATTAAAATCTCAGCTAACTTCCTTTGTAAGCTACTCTAGTTCCTTTCAAGTTCGAAAATAATAGAATCAACCTTGAAGCTCAAATCTGCAGTCTGTAAATGAACGTTACAAAGTACTATAATAGAATTGTTTTACAGAAAGTTCAGCAATGAAATCATCAACAACTTCAAAATCTCAGTCAGACAAACAAAGCTTATTTGACTTTACATCATCATTTCCTCATGAAAAAAAATAACTTTTTTTTTCTGCACAAATCAGCATTCAGAATGTGGATATGGATTGTATGTATTTTTATTTCCCCTCAAAACTTTACATTTTTTTGTTATTTTTTTATTTTGCGGGTTTCTGTTTTCCATCCACAACTCTCCTTATTTTTTTCCAGCCATTAGTTCTCAACATGAAGCACATCATAATTTTGCATAAATTTATGCATTACATCATCGTCATACATGTTACCGAGGAATAGTACAAGATATGAAATATGAAGAATAACGATGATGTGAAGTTTCTTGTGAAAAAATTTTCCACCAATTTTTCGTGCTTCCTTTTTCCTCTCATGCAACGATGTACTTTTTCTGATATGTCGAGAATTTCTGAATGAAGCTGCTGTAAAATTTATGAAGCAATTGTTCTTCATCGTCTAATGCTTTCCGCTCACTCTCAAGCTGTCTAAAGATAAGAATCAGTTCGAGTAGTGAATGATCGAAAGGAAAGAAATTCTTTTTTGATTTACAAGCAGTCTCATGACGCTTTAAAGGGAGAAAATTGTCAAAGGATGATTTTTATCAAGATACTTTGTTGCTGAAGATGACATATGGACTTGCTTTGATGCACTTTTTAAGTCGTTCTATTAAGTTTTAGATGTGAATAAATTCATGTGCTTAATGTTTTCTAATTAATTGCTTTTCAATTAAATACCCAAGCTGTGTACTGTTGTTTGGTCTTATAGTTTGTTTTCAGGCAACTGTCACACCACGTCTGTGTGACTGTGGCGGTTATTAAATTTTGTCTTCAGACAACCGTCATACGACGTTTTTAGGACTGTTGCAGTTCTTAAAATTTGTCTTCGGACTATTATCACAACACGTCATTATGACTGTGGCATGACATCATTGTGACGTATTGATGATGTGGACGACCACGTTGCACTGCTTGAAAATTTTAGAAGATGGCTTTCTTTAGTCATTTGTTCCCGATCGATACGCATTAAAATGCTGTCAACATGGCACTGAGCCAGCAGTTTCTTAAGAGCCAAGTAGCAGACAAATAATACTGCCTTCTATGCAACGTTGTGGCCACATTTAACTGTGTGTCGACCGGGCATGAAACACATGACAACATTTATTATCTATTTGAAATCCACATGAAGTTTGAAGATGTTTCTATATGAATTCCGTTGCTAAATTCAATCAGTTGCTCGGATTGCGAACTAAACTTCTAAAATTTACTAAAATTTCAACTAAAATCCAGAAACAAGCACAAAAAGACCTTCATACAACTGTTGTTTCGTATCAAATGTTCCACGATTATCATAATGAATCAAGTACCACAACTTTTCCACTAAAGAAAATATAAAGAAGATTTTTTCTTTTGTACTTTTATTCCTCATCATCGCAAGAGAGAAAAACTTTTTCTTACGTAACTGTTTCCTGTTTCTTTTTTTTTTCACCGATTTTGCTTCTTCTCTTATGAGTTCTTTACTTTTGAGTGCACTTTTTACTTGCTTCTTTCGCTCTTCTTATATGAGCAAAAATACATAGATGAAGGGAGAAATAAATGAGGTTGAGTATCAATCTACATGTGTAAAAGTTTTTATTTTACTACTTTTGTATGCATCTTTGTGCTTCAGTGATGTCGTAATTTTCTTTATTTTTTCATTTATTCACGACTTTTTTTTTAGAATGTTTGTTTTTGGAGGTTCTGGTTGGATAAGCATGGAATAGAGATTATAGTTTTTTAAGGCAGTTATATCGGAATTAGGTCATCTTGTGGACCAATCAATTTAATCATTCTGGACTAACCAAATTAGTCATGTAGAAGGCTTCTTAGTCTTTTCCAGTAAAAGCTTCTTTGTGGTGAATTTTTGGATCTTTTATTATTAGTCGTTCTAGTTAGTTTACGTCATTATCCCGAACAACAATACAGCTTTTGCTAAGGCACCGCTAAGTTGAAGTATTAACGGAAAGACGCGACCTTCATAGCGAAAAATGCGATTCGCAGCTTTATGTCGCTCCGGTATGTTACAAAATTCTGAAAATATGCTAGGCTGATGCCATAGAGTCCGAACCCGAGAACTCAGCTGTATCATGAGCATTCGTGTCACGCACTTAGCTAACAGAGCTATTAATTCACATTAACTTCTCCCTACACCCACCCTTGACATTAATCAATATCATTAACTCCATACCATGACCTTCAAAAACCATCAAAAATGCATTCCCAGAACCCCTAAAAAGCATTCTCCCCTCATAAAGTCACAAGACAGATGATAACTACGATATCATATTACAGATGAATAAATTGTTAAAAAATTCCCTATTTGTTGAAAGTAGCAAGCAAGAAGAACGTTTTTTTTATCACGACTTCATTTCAATTTCACTTCTTTTCACAGCTTTATCCTTTATATTTTATTATTTTTATGCTTTGTGCTTTCAAGTCGTTGAACAATGAAGATGAGTATATATGTGTGTGCGATACACAATGCCAAGAGGGTGGGGATATAAAAGTAAGGAGGTAGGTAGAGAGGATAAAAAGTGGAGGATTATTGTGACATGAAAAACAAAATCAGAGTAAATACAAGTTTTTATATACGTGTGTGTTGGTACTCACCTCCAATATCATCGAACTTAAGTCGTTCATCCAGCCATTGCTCTCGAAATGTTAGCTGTACGCTATATTCCTATTTATGTGATGACAAACATTTGATTTTGTACACAGATTTGATGATAATTTATTTCGACATTGGCAATGACGGTTGATGGTTGAGACATATTAACGATGGATGGATATGAAGAAGACACAGAGAATAAAAATCGATTAATAAATTTTATTTAAATTATTTAAATTTACAAAATAGCGCAGGAAATGAAGGTGAATAAAATTTGATACTCAGTGGATTTTACATCAATAATTGTCACGTTATTTATGGCACAAGCTCCATTATCTCGGATAGCCAATTTTCCATTAATTAATTTACTAATAGATTATTTTTAGATCATTAAAAAGGTTGAGTTTCATTACTCATAAATTGATGGGTTAATTAGCAGTGGAATCTATAAATAAAATCAACTAATTGTGAAACTTTGTGCTGCTGCTGTTGAGGACGAGATCGTATGTATGTGCGTAGGTTTATGAACTGATTTATAATCTCATTCATCATTATATTAAATAATGTAAGTAACTATGGAGGCTAAAGCTTGTAATTTTTTGCAACTTTGTTGCTTTATTTGTTGCAAATTTGACGTGGCATTAAATTGAATGTTGTTTTAGAACATTGACATAATGGCGCCGTGACGACGAGGCAGCATTACATTTGGGATCAACCTAATCGGCACAAATGATTCATGACAGCCAAGTGGTTGATACATGCTGTTTAAGACACAATTTTCATGTTAATTGCCATGAAAATTGCTAATTGAAGACCTAATTTGGCCGATCGGTCAACCATGAGAGGAAACAAGCTCGCTTATAGGTACCGTTGTGGTATTTGTGTGCCATGAAGACAAGCTCTTTGTCTATTAGTGATATTGACAGTCAGTAGACAAATTAGGTTGTTTTCACCCATTTGCTGCTAATTAGAAGTAAGCATCCTGCTGTCTTAGCACCGTTTCAGCATCATTTCAGTGTATGCTGATCAAGAAAATACTAATAATAATAAGCATATGAATCTAGAATTTTTTGCATATTTTTATTTGATTTTTATTCATTTTTGCCTATAGCAGAAGTAGGTTACCTCCTTCACTACGCATCTGATGCCTCTCAAGCATCACCAACTCCATGCATGAATTAGCAATAAAATATATTATACTACTAGATCTGATGGCAATAAAACATAAAAAAGTAAGATTCAAAGCTGTAAAAGCTTTTATGCAGACGGCAGTAAAAAAATATTTACTGTTTGTCTGCAGAACCTGACAAGATATCTATAAAAAAAAAAGTTTAATTACAAATCGAATTTCCCAGCTCTGCTTGTTATTTGTGATTTTTCTGAAGATTATTCTTTCAAAAGATACGTAGGATTTAGTCTGCTGAATGTTGGGATTATGGCTGTCATGGAGCTTAATAATTCGTCAGAAAATGTTGATGGCTTTTCGTCTGAATTAATGGAGATTTTACTTTATTTTTGAGTAAAAATTAATGAAAAATCCTATTTTTGGGGAGGTTTTTTGATGTCAAATCAAATGACTTGATTTTGAAGTTTATTTTAATGGATTGGATGTGGCAGGCTGGGAGTTTTTTGAGCCTGAGTTTGAAAATTGTGGAAAATTTCGATTTTTTGTGCTTTTTTGTATGACACAAGGGTCTACATATTATGGAGCCATCTGGAAGCCACATGGAGGTCGATGTCCATATGAACTGGATATGTCTTTCGCAAGGACTCCATATGACCTCCGCATGGACCATCCCTACCCTTTTGCGTCATTCGACAACATAAAATTTGACTTTATTATTGATGAAATTTCCAGCTGAGTTGATTTTCACTTTTCCTTTCAAATTTTTTGTTCCTTCATTTCCAGCTGAAAATAAGCAAGAGAGTAAAAAGTTATAAAAAAAAACTAGGAAAAACAAAAAAATTTTGCTATCTAAAAAGTTTATATTTTTTCTAAGAAACTTGAAAAATAATAAAGAAGAAAAATATTTGAGGTTATAAAAAAAGAGTAGATATGACTAGGAAATAAGACAAAAATTGAATGGAGATGAAAAACGCTGAGGAATGAGAAGAATAACAAAACTGATAAAATTATTTTTAAAGGCTTTTTTTTGTCGATTTTTTCAAATTTATTTGTGTTGTGGTGATGGACAAGGTTTGGGTAACTATCTGAGAATTGTACAAGATTCGCAGTTTTTTTATCCAGAAAATCGAGGAATTTCAATTTATGGACTTAAAAATTGTAAATTTTTTGTATGATTTTCTGATGAATGCCTAAACCTTGGATATGACTATAAATTTTAATTGGAGATTCTTAAAATAAGTCGTTCATTAGTAACGTCTAATATTGAACATTGAGTAGATTTTAGAGCTGTATATGCCATAAGAGACAATGAACCATCACGATACCATCCCAAGTGGACAGAAATACGTTATAATCAGTTGATGGCAAGTTAATGTCCAGCTTATGACTAATTCTAACGTGTATTTGCTCACTCAGGCATGTAAGCATGCTCATTATCTATTAAGGTAGCACCATGCAGTGGTTGATTCAGGGTTTGTTGGTCAAAACCATTCTAAACAGCTCAGAACCCCAACCAGTGCTTGAAATCGGCTTTTCAATACAAAATTCAAGTCAACATCGAACTTTGGCCTCTACAAGTTATATCCCCAATATTTTATAGTCCAAACATTTTTTTAAATTTAATTATGAGCTTTTCTGGTACAGAATTGACAACTTTAAACTATTTCATTTAATCAAACCAAATAACAAGAACCCCAAAGCTACCCACCCCCTGAACAAGGAAGTCTTATCATGTCAGAATGAAAAATTATCCATCAAACTTCTTATTATCTAAGTATAATTTTTCATTCTGCCTACTAAAACATTTTCAAGTTTGATATATTGCTGATTTTTCGATCTCTTCTGTTTGCTCATTGAATTTCTATATTTACTCAACAATTTTTTGCAGCTTATTTCGTAAGGATTTATGAAACATAAGAATAAGTCTATAAAATAAATATTTTTCAATCAATTCTTAAAAAAATACCTAAATATTCATATTGAGTAGATTATTTCCCAAAATAGACTTGCTGAACAAAGCTATAAATGGACATTCAAGCCTATTTCTGATGAATGAATAGACTTCAAGTGTTGAGGATGCCAGTGGGTCATGACTAAATTTAGAATTCTTACGAAATTATATCACGTGGAACTAAACTCAATCTACCATAAAAGTTACAGTGAACATTAATGACCTTCGGTCTCAAAATAAACATAAATTTCTCGGCTATAACATTTAACAGCAACCCAACATGTCAATTTTTATGAATTTTGGTCGCTTTTGTTGTTTTTGTCAAATTATTCGAATCCCCAATAAAAAATAAAGTTGTTCCTTTTTATTCCAGTTTTGATATAAAAATAACATAAAAGTCGATCCTTTACACTTAAATTTTGAAAAAACAATAAAAAGCCTTTATCCAATTGATGAATATTTTCAGGCCATTCACACAATGAATGTTAAGTTGTATCCCCAAAAGGATTTTGAGGATGTTGAGATACTTCAAGTGTGTGTATGGCCTAAATCTTTTGTCTTTTCTTCACTTTTGTCTAAAAATAGATACAAGTATGTTCATCAATGTCTTTTATCTCCATTCAATTAGCACTCTTGGAAAATTATTTGGCTATGTTGTAGTTTGAGTAGATTTTTTGTGAGATATCTAGCGGGAATTTAATTGAATTTAATGTTGTAGTTCAAGATATGATGGCCTAAAGGTAAAAGTCGTTCATGAATGATGTTTTTCAAATGCTTTAAGCAAACTCCAAGCTAAATTATATGAGCAAGTTTTGATAGCTTTTCTAGCAGCATAATGTAGTTGCTAAGACACCGCATTGATGGCAAAACGTGTAAATGCTCTGACTCATCGTGACGGCTGTTTTTGGGCCATTTTAAGGGCGAAAAATTAATTTTGCAGCATCGTGCACTTCAAGTCTACTTCTCGAGAAGACACAATGCGGTTAACCGCGGTTTTGGCCGTAAAATGGATCGAAATCAACCGTCATGACGTCGTCATAGCAATTTTACGTCGTATCCTTAATACAACGATGTGATATTGCGATGTGATATCTTTTTGCTGTAGCCTAAGCTCCACATGGAACATGATTATAGTAGATACCTTGATTTAGCAAACACATTGCGTTGTTCGGGCTAGAAACTAAATTTTCAAGTATCTCATTAGAACTAGCATTAGAGATAACAATTAGCACATCATAAACGAGCAACTCTTAATTAATGTACAGTTTGTCTTCTCGACCATTCCATATTCACGTCCAGAAATCTCACAAAAAAAAAATTACGCCCCAAAAATTGCCTCAAGAGACCAAAACCAAAAAAAAGTATCAAATTAAATTTAAAACTACATGCTTTAAAAATTAGGTCAATTATTAAGGATGTGGGAGAACTAAAAAAAATTTTTCCATGAGCAGAGAAACTTTATGTCCGAATTATTTTATTCTCTTTTTTTAAAAAAATGTTATCGTATGCTTTCTTATACTTCTTACTAGAAATGAAAAAAATATATACAGAACAAAAAGATAATCAATCAGATATGGACATACACAAGTTCAGCAATAAGTGTATTGACAGCATATTGACATAAAAAAAAGCTAAAGGCTATGTACAATTCATTGTACAGAATAAAAAAAAACAGCATATAAATCTACAGTCACAAGTATATTGTGCATGCAAGAGAAGAGAAATTTTTGAGTAAATATAAACAAAAGCTTCAATGGATGTTCCAATAAGAACAATATAATGCAGAAAAAGAATGGAAAAAAAATATATTGAACAATCAGTCATAATTTATCCAATATTATGTACATATGTACAAATGTTCTTCGCCCTTTTCAATTCAAATTTGACAAAAGGAAATGAAAAGCAAGCGAGGAACAATTGATAATATTTTATATCCTTTGAGGAATTTTGTCAGAACTTTTTTTTTTTTGTGATAAAAATAGAAAATTTGTTTGTTTTTATTCCCTTTTTAAGGAATATGTCAATATTTGTTGTCTTTTTGACAGAGTTCGGGATAGTTTTTGATATGTTGGAGATCATGTAAATTTTTAATATTTTGTATTTGAGTTTTTGGAGAGATTCCCAAATGTTTTGTCAGAATTTTCATAATACACAATTTGTCAATTTTATTTCAAAGTTATCGATTACTGTTAAGGAGCTGTTCACTGACTACGTTACGATTCTAAAATCAGCTTTTTCCCATCAGTCCATTTCTATAGTTGCGTTAGGTAATATGTGAACAACCCTTAGGAAAGTTGGGTATATTTACGTACATATAATTAGAATGTGAGTATAATGATATGTAATGATGGTCAATAAGGCGACACAAGCCCTAAAATATAAAGGGCAAGGTAGTATATATGAGCTATGTATGATGAACATGTTCACTAATATGACCATGCTCAATTAGATTCTTATACACATGAGTATGACATTTGGATGAACAGGAAAGCTTCATGAGGTATCTACTTGGAAGCTATCCGGAGCTTAGAGATTTAGAAGAGTCCGTTAGATATTTATGTAGCTTCCTATGTCTCCTTTTTGTCGTTTGGATAAGTTGGTCACAAACTGTAAATAATTCTTATTTTAATAAGGCACATGGAGTAGTAAAGGCAAAAAATTCGTCCCTTTTCCAGCATGAGTCTAGCTTGAAGCCAAATTTTGATGATTCTGGATTTAAGCCAGAATCTCGACAGCAATTTGTTGACTTGCCGTATTACCTTCAAAGATGAAGTAGACTCACTTGATGACTCGCATTGAAGGAATCAGCAGAATTACTAAGAACAGCAAAACTTGATACACCAAAGCTTGACTAAAAACCCAAAACAATTTCCCATCCTAAAGCTCTCTCTGACAAAATTCAACTAAGGATGAAAAGTCTTTATCTAAAATTTTTCAAATGAAATCTTAAGAACATGCGGCAAATAGACTCCTCATATCTACATTTTATATGTAGCAAGAAGAAGAACATATCATTCAATCTAATCAATTTTCAAGAACAATCAAAAGCAATAAAAGAAATGTCAGGCTTTTCTAGCTATATTTTGATAAAGAGAAATAAATTGAGAAGATAGAAAATAAGAGAATGAATAAGAGAGAGTAATGTACGTAACGGCAACGAAGACTAGCAAAAATGGAAGGTCTATTTTAGTCTTATATATGCTCATATTGATTTCAAATTGGAATCGAAAGAAACGGCAAGAAGAAAGAAGAGAAATTGCTTTTGAATGCAAAAACGTTTTGTTGATAACGAAAAAGGAATAAGAGAATCGTATGGCGGAATAAGTAGGTATGCTTATTGGAAGTACTTTTAAAATCAATTTGAATATTTTTTTTATTTTCATTCTTTTGATGTATAACAAAGTGACTTTTGTCAAGGTTAGTGCCGCCACTTGTACATCCTTTTGTTCTTTTTATGTTGTTCCTTCATTGTTTTAGTTGCTATTTACTTCTGTATTGTGTTGAGGGTTATCACACTTTCACAATTCAATTGAAAATGAGAATTGACACAATTATGGGAAAGTGTCAGAGTCCTTGATGAAGAGGGTTTTGTGGATATTTTTGGACTTGATTTTGAAATTGTCATTCAATTGATGAAGTTCAATTTTTGTAGAGCTTTACTGATCGTCAGAAGTTATTTATGGCAGCCAGGGTTGGTGATCGGGGAATTGAGGGAGCCGTTACCGTCTTAGTGTTCCCTGTTACCACTAAAGGTACCGCAGGTGACCCAAACTCTGCCCAAACATTCAATTTTCATGTTAACGACCATAAAACGCCACCTATCCGGCACTTCTCTGCCATGAATAATACGTTCTGAGCGGGAATTTGAATGCACTGCAGCATGAATTCAAGCACAACAGAGCAATTAAATGCTCAATTTTAAACTCATATTTCCAATATAAAAATGAAATTCACAAGAACAAAATTAGAAAATTCTTCATAATCAATTTGAAAAATCATTCAAAAATTGAATTTTCTTCACGAATATTTCCAATTAACTCTGAAAGAAAAGCTTTCGAATGCTGATGAAGATTTAAAAATAAAATTTGAATCATATTTTCAGAATCCATAAAATTCATTTTTAAAAAGAAATGTTTTTGCATGACTTCAGATCCCGAGTGACACAAATGAAGGAGACTTTGAGGCTGCCACATGACTGTTGGATGACATCCAAATGGAAGCGGATTCCTTATGGGCATGGTCTGAGCTCTGACTTGCTGGTCTGAATTCTGAAGTCAATCGATGCTCATTATTCAGAGTTCGAAGTAAAAAAACTTGAAGTTCACGCGACTCGACACACTTGAAGTAGACGCGACTCGACTTCGAGTTTCTTACTTTCACTTGACTGTCACAACAATTTCCATGAGCTTCTCGGAGACAATTTCACCGTGTCAACGTAAAATTCATCTTTGAAGTTTTGACGAGATTCAAATTTATTCACGTGGAATGAAAATTAATGAATTCTGTTCTTGGAAATAATTTGAAGGCATTCTGAAGAAAAGTTAGCAAGAATAATGCTGATTGAATTCTTTTGAGACATTTTTAAAAATGAAATATCTTAAAAAAATGAAAATTCCATTCTGAAGAATTTATTAAAAAGTAATTCAAGGTTCAATTTGAAAGTTTGTAACTTTTGTGGATTCATTTTACTGCTCAAGGAGGACCAACTTTTCAGACAGTTGCCATTTTTACTGTGCTTTTCATAAAAAAGATAGTCAAACATGAAGCTTTAGAAAATTTACATTTCTTTTGATCTTTAAAAATATCAAATCTGATGATTTTTATTCATGCAAATCAAGCAACTTCTATTCACAAGTGACTCTCAAATCCCCAAAAACTTGACTTCATAATTGAATGTACAAAAATTTACGACAAGTCAAATTTGAATTTAGAAATCCACAATTGTCAGTTAAAGTCTTAAAAAAACTATTTCCATAAAAAAATAACAGAAATCCTTAAATAAGCGTTATTTGCTAAATGCTCACAATGATAAGCAAGATATCCTCAAAATTTGCATTCCATTTGCGATTCTCTCTTCTCATTTCGGTGCTTTTTCTTTTTTTCATTTCCATTTGATTCAATGCACATCTCATAAACTTTGTGTTTAGTTCTTTATTATATTTTGCTGTTTCTTCTTTTAACCATTTTTGAGTGTAAAAGAATCGGGGTATGAGGTTGTGTGCATTGGAGCAAGGGGTGTGCACTCGAATAGGGGTGCACACTGTGGCAGGGGTCTGCACAAGAATAGGGGTGGGCACTACAGCAGGGGTATGCACTTGGACAGGGTGTTTTTCAGGTTTTTGTTGATAAATTCTCAATTTACTAAGGATTTTTGAGAATTTTCTAATATTATCCAACTGATAGGAGGGTATGTTGAAGTTGCGGTGCGGTGATGATGCACCCTCCTCCCACCAATCCCTAAGGCGTGGGAGACTTTTAAAGAAGATCCCCTAACTACATATTAGACTGGAATAGCATGAATAAGGTAAATATTAAATTGAGCATACTTTTGAATATTACCCAAGTTCATCCCGCCCTCACCCATCACCCCCTGAGTCGATTGCTGGGGGAAGGTTCCTACAGGAAGTACCCCTACTCCATCCATGACTAAAACACCAACAGAAAAAGCAAGAAGAAACACACAACCGAAAAAATTTCGAAACGTGCTTGACAGACAAAGATGTGAGCAAATAAAGGAACTGAAAAAAAAAAGTTTCGTCTTTCCATTCTGCTTAAATCTTCTCGCCTCTCAGTTCTATATATATTTTTTTAACACAACATTTTCTCTCTTCATTTTAGTTCAGTGAATAACTTATTTCATGAGTTTCTTTCATTTTTCGTCCAGTTCTTATCTGGCTGTTTGTATGTGGCCACAATGGCAAATTTCCAAAACTATATATGTATATCATGTGTGTGCCTTGTGAATCCATATCAAATATTAAACATTTCCTTAGTTCCTTGTGTCGGAACTATTCCTTATTGATTGAATTGATTGTTGAATTAATAATAGAATATTTTTAAGCCCCACAGCAGGAACTGTTTTTTTCATCTCCTTTTTATCTATTGCTAGTTCTTGCTATTTCGAAATTTTTTATTTTCGACATTTTTCCTCATATATTTCATACAAAAGTGAAATAAATTGAAAAATTAAATAAAGTGAAAAAATTGCAGCTTCAACTATTAACTGCTGTTGCTGATTCTGCTGATTGCCTTCACAAAATATATCGGTAGAGGAGAAAATTGTGTGATAATTCAGTTATATGTGCATTCAGAGTTGTTGGCTTGTGATGTTGGTGGATGTGCACTATGCGGATATCCAGGGGTGTAGTCAGAAGCAGAGGTTGATGTCAACTCGAATTTTATATGGAATCGAGTGGACATGAGTCGACTTTTCCATACAAAATTGTAGTCAACTTCGAACCATGCCCAGAAATTGAAGTTCTTCATCCCAAATACCCCCCTGAGGATATCCATAAAAGGTAAAAATTTCCTGTCAAATACCGACAATTTATGATGCCCATTAAGGATTTATATTCGAATATTTTAATTGGCATATTAGAAAATATTATTCAAGCCTTTTTTTTCTATTGTGCCTGGAAACAATTAACAACTTTTATGACACAATAATTAAGCAAATCCTGAATCGGTTTTAGCCATAAAATTATTTAGGAAAGTTTTGAATGTCGTGACTAATTTTTTTATTAATTTATGACTATGGATTCTTTTTGAGTTCACAATTTAATTGACAATAAAAAACATCATAAATTGAAAGTGTATGGTTAAAGGATTTTATGGCCTTTTTTGGAAAAATATTAATGGAGTTACAAGCTGATAGGCTTAATGGTGTAAAGGAGCGATTGAAAAATGCCACCTGAAAGGCATACAATTTAGAGAAATGTGACCTCAGATCAACATGAAAATGGCTTGATGCTGGACTTGCTATAGTTGGGTACGGTGAAATCCGTTCTTACGCTAAAGTTAGGCCGATCTTAGGTCACGTTTCTTCTACTTTTTACGCTGTGTACATTTTAAGTAAACGTGCCGAGCTACAAATTACAGCTTCCAGGGTATTGTCAAGCCATTGCGTTGATGACAAGATGCTAATGTGTCCTGAAGACATCTAAAAGGGTGTTTTCGGCCTAAAATCGATAAAAGGCAGCAAAAACTTAGGATTCAGCTATTGAACAGCAAATTTTGGCAGCAGTTTAGGTCAGCTTTGGACAGAATCAGCAGCAAAACTCGACAAAGAATCATGATAACAGAACCCATAAAGAAAGAATGCCTTTTTGTAGAAAGTGTGCCTTGTAAGAAACTTGAAATATTATGACAAGTTCCACCAATGGCTGACTAATCGAAGCATGTCCAACACGGGTACTATAATCATGTTCTTCAAATTCAGTAAGTTGCCATATTTCTACATAAGTCACCCAATTTTATTCATAGCTTCACACAAGTCAAAAAATCACTTCCCCACCAGAAAATCACATCTGGCACATCCAACAACTCTTATTGCATAATTTTTCAGTCAACGATAATTTTCAAGATGCATGTTTAGATTTTCAATTTACAGAAATTTTCTATCATCATCGAATGAAAGATGAAGATATCGAGAGTAAGCATATAAAATAGAGTTTTTTTGATATTAAATTAAATTAGAATATAAAATAAGGGAAAGGAAGAGAAGAAATGTACATGGAATAAAATTGAGAAATAACATAAAGCAAACATAAAAGAGCATATAACATAAAATAAATTAATTTATAGTGTATTTTTTGTATATACAATGTTATCACACCCATCTGGATGTTATAGAGTGTGCTTGTTAAGTTTTTTCAATATTATGTACAATAGATTTAAATATTATTAAATAATTTGTTTATCGAATAGATCTTCTTAGTGCTTAAACTTATGTACACACATTGTAAGCATTTTATTTATACGTTCCATTAAAAAATAGAAATGAGCTCATTTAAGCGTACATTCGAGATAGACGATAGACAAGCGAGTGAGAATGTTTGATAAAATATTTACAAGATGCATGTCTGCTTCACTTCCGTATGGTGCTTTTTATTGGAAGTTTTTGTCAAACATGAGAAAATTGTTGATTTTGTTCAAAATTGACTTCCGTGTTGTGTATGTGGAAGTCTTTTATGGTGAATAAATTTAAAGCTTTTATTTGTGATTTTGTAGAGATAGTAAGGAGAATGTTGAAGCTATTTATTAAAAATCTGCAATAGTAGGTGACATAAGGTTTACAAAATTGAGTATTTTTACTTGATTTTTTTTGTGGATGGATAGGTTCGATTCCTTAATAATTATGGGAATCATATAAGGTATTAAGGTTTACATTTACAGAACAACATCAATAAAATCTCAAACGACTCATCATGACAATGATGCTATAAAATGCATCCTTCGTTAATCATGAACGTAAAAAATAGTCTTTTGTGTTGGGAAGTATGGTTTTGTATTGATCGTGAAGCTTGACAACCGTCCCTACGTCCCATTGACTCTTGTTCGGATGTCTTAGCTATCGTTTGCAAACCCCATTGTCATGATGTGTCGCTCAAAATTATAGATTCTCAACAAAATTCAGGATTGGCCAGAAATTGCAGGCCTGCATTCTTGGAAGAACTATAATGTACAGTCGAAAAATGTATACCTGCAGTTCCTTGGCCGAACCCTAATAAAATTATATAAAATGTGAAAATTCAGTAGTGCATATGGAAGTCGTCCTTGGTAAAATAAACTGAAGCATCCATAACATTAGACTCGAACTTGATTAGACCTGAATTAGCTATTTGAGGTATCAGCATGCTAGCTGGATGTATAGCCACTTTAAAACAAACTGTGTCACTTAACGAAGATTCCAAAAATTATCTCACTGACATCCAAAAATACAAAATTTTAATTTTCATAAATAAAATTCAGCTTAGCCTTAAACGTTCGAGTCAATAAAGACATCAACATCAAGCTGTATAAACAAATCACTTCCAAAATCCCTGAAGCTACCACCCCAAAAAAATATTAAAACATTCTCAAAAACTCTTCACCGACTGTAAATATTTAATTCTTATCCCCGAAAAATCCCTCTTAAAAGTTCATCATGATTAAAATGTCATGAAAAAGGTGACAAAAGTTTCATAAAACTTAAACACTGGTAACTTTCCTTTTTGGAAGTTCGTCTCAGTTTTAATGTCTAAATGTGTATGCTTTTGTGAGAATTTTAAGTATCGCAAGAGGCAAGATAATGTCTAATTTTTTGAAAAATTCATGTTAATCTCCAAGCACTTTATAATCCTTCATATTTTGTCTCACTTTCTTTCAATAAAGCACTGGCACGTGTAGTGGATTTTACTTTGAAAATGGAGTTTATTGTCTCTCAATTACAAAAAAAGTTCTTTATTGTTTGCTAAAGTTTGAAGATAAATGAGCTGTATGTACATAAAGCATTATAATTCCTATTTTTATGTTTTTTCATATAGTTCGGATATATACGTCTACGGAAGGGGATGAAAAGCTTACAAAATACATTTTGAAAGCATGAAATTCTATATCCATGTATGGATAATATATTAAGTATATATTCGTGAGTATCATGATGTTTATAGTAAAAGTTTTACTCTCAAAACTTATATTACAACTTTTTTTGTTACATACATAAGTCGGGAAATTTATTCCGCGAATGGAAGAAGACATGGGAGCATGTATGAAAATAAGCAAATAAGGATGATGGAATTTGAATTTGAATTGATGAAATTTGAAATTTTGGTACAATTTAGAAATATTTTTGAGCGACTTTTGTGAAATTTTAGTAAAAAACATTGGAAATTGAATATTTTTGAAGGACACTAAGCTTTGTCATAGACCAGCAAAGCATATAGCGACCGATAAAGCTTCTCCAAGCCTGCGTGACTTTGGTTCTAAATCCAGATTCAATAAAATCCAGCTTCAGACCAGAGTGAAGTCGACCTGGGCCAGATTTTCGGCAATTTCTACAAAGTGTGCCTTTCATGTGCCATCCGTGTGTCGTGTGTGAGTCTAAGTGTTGAAAATTTAAATTAGTTGCCATAGAAAATGCCCCAACTTAAGCGAAAAATCATTGCTAGTCAAAAATTGAAGTTAAATCAGTCATCAAGGCATTTTTAAGTTATGTTAAAGCTATGCCTTTAGCTAAATAATGAAATTAGAAGTGTAGTGCTCCGAGAAATGTGCCAAAACGGCTAATATGTCCTTAAGATAGGTACAATTGAGGTAAAAGATCCTTCAAATTTAATTAAAAACAGACAATAATCCAATCTCATTTAAAGAATGCTCCTCAAAAAAAAGAAGAAATACTCAGAATAAAGGATGGAGAAAAATGCTTAAAAAGACTTTGAAAAATGAACAACAATATTATTTTTAGAGAAAATTTTTCTTTTCCTTTATGCTGTCTTCGTAATCACGAAAAAATTTTTTTGTATTTCTTTTCAAGATTTAAGAGAAATTATTTTAATTACAAACAATTCTTTATAAGCCAATGCACCTGCGATTTTCCACAATTAATTATAAATGAATGAAAGATATTTTTCACTTTTAAAAAAGCTGGCAAAACAGCGTGGATGGGGAAAAAAAGAAAAAGCTTGTTCTTCTTCTTATCCACGTCTGTATATTTATGATGATTTTAGTGTTGAGGAAGAGAAATGATGATGACGACTGGCATGCTATCATCTCTCTCTCTCTCTTTTCATGTTTTTTCTTCATTATTTTTTAATGCAAAAAAATATATAAAGCTGTTCTGTAAATATTATGCGAATAATCGTGACAGAATACATGAAGATAAATTAATTAATTAATAAATTTGTCAGTAAGCAATTTATCAATTGATTTATTGCTGTTTTTTTGTGGCTGTTTCTTCTGCTTCTTTTATGTACCGAGGCGTTCGCATGATATGTTGAAAAAGTGAATAATTAAGTGACATAAATTAAGAGGTAGTCAACATGAATTGAATGATGTGAATTATTGACAACTGTCTTTTATCGTGTTTTAAAAAATTATGTAAATTAAAATTACACGATGTATATTGACGGTGAATGATATATTTTTGACAATTATCGATGTATGGCTGCAAGGTGTAATGTTGTAAGTGGGATATTTGGTGATTTTTTACATGGAATGCTACATTTAGCATCTGATGTAAAAGCTTTGATTTATATTGAGTTTAACTAAACCTGGCAGCGCAGGTGTTGCTTATCAGAAGACCAAATACCTATTTCTGAGATTGACACAGGTTTGACAATGTCAAAAACTTTTACTATGCAGTTAGGTGCCCAACAATTCTACCTAATAGAGGCAAATAATGATAAACAGATAGGATTTGTAGTATATACAACTAGAAATCATCTGGACAAGCTGTCAAGATGTCAACTTCATTTGTGCCTTTAGTCAAAAGCTTAGGAACCCTCCCTGGTGGATCATGCTTCGATCAGTCGGTCGGATATCTCGTCAGAAACTAGACATTTGCAGAATTGAAATGCCAAGCTTTTATAACAAGTAATGACCAGATATGAAGTCAACAAGATGCAGTATGTTCCATTCTATGATAATTCCCTAATCCATAAACATCCCTAGATCTGAACCCAAACAGCACAATGTCAAAATCAGTTGACACGGCGCTTTTTGGACAATTTTGGGTCTTACCGTCAATACTGCGACGTACCATTGTTCTAACAAATGCTGATAATTGCTCTAACTTTTAGCACAGATCTACACAGATCTACACAGATTTTCTGGCCACAGTTCTAGTTTCTTGTTAGATAAAATTTGTCACATGTTATTGAAAAAAAAACATTAACATAACCTAAATGACAGCCCAAAAAAAATCCACGACCACTAAATTCATGTCAATCCCTCATTCACAACATTAAACATTGAAGGAAAGGCATAAAGATGATTACAAATTATTCACAATCAATATAAACTGATAATAAATCAAAACGATAATTACAATACATGTATAAACCAACAGCTATGTATTATGAAACATCGATATAATGATGAAGATAATAATAATGATTATATTTGTTGTTGTTGTTGTGGATGATGAGGACAAAAAAAAGGATACAAGTAGGAAGGGCAAGAAAAATTCGTTGTTTTTATCGTAAAATTAAATTATCTATGGTTCATTATTAATAAAAAAGAGAATAATATGCATAAATGCCATTGCTATACGCAACATGATTGAATGTTATTGATAAAACTCTTCTGTATCTTCCGGGGATTTCGGGTAAGAAAACTTTTATACAAAAAATTATTGCTAAAAGAATTTCCAATCAATCAAATGCCGTCAGTGATAATTAATGAAGGAAAAAATGATACAAATGTTACTGAACATTACTGGGTGTGTATTAATAATATTTCTGTGGGGGTTGTTTTGGAGCTGCAGCGTGGTGGATATTTTTAGAAGGATACGTAATGTGTTACGATGGTTTTGTGAGGTCTGAATGAGAGTGACCTATAACAGGACTCAGGTGTGAATCGTGAAAGAGGTTGGGGTTGAACTTGATCCGTTTCTGGAAGCTTAATGTCGACTTGAATCTTATGTCGTGTTGACTTTTAAATACAAAATTATTGATTTTCGTGTTAGTTTCGGATCTTTAAGTGCTAGGACGTATTTAGGGATCAAATACGCATACCTAAGCATCTGCTTGAGCATTGTCAATTTCACTTTTGAAGGCTAGACAAGAGTTTTAACATCCAAAACACCCTGTCCTTACTTTTTCTTCCTTAACTAGGGTTCTTAAGGCTGAATATAATTTTGACAATATTTGACTACCTAAAAGTTGAATCAACTGTCTTTTTCAGCAAACATACGTACAAACTACGTTGATCTTATAGATCCTGAACATATCAAATGCCATTCAAATGCCATCCTAAGACAGCACCTGAAACTGTCTCTAATCAGCTAATTCTAGCCTTCTCATATAGCGCATAACCTCACATAATCAACTCCAATCCCCACAAAATCATCTCAAACAACATCCAATGACAATGCTACTGATTACTACAATAATGAAAAGTTATATTTACGTAAGAGATTCTCTTCTTTTTGATTCAAAGCAATTTCATGAACAGCACATTATGAATAAGAAATTTACTTCTTTTGAATTTTCGCTTCGATTACGTTAAATCATAAATTTACTCACAGCACAGAGAAAGCAACTTTGTAGAAAAATTAAAAGAATAAAAGGGAATGAATTCTGCGTGACTGTCGATAAATGCCTTTTTTTTTTGTGAGTTAAGCTACATATATTTATGTGAAAAGGAAAAGAAAACATAACTCATTGAAAACAGCATGACGACACTTAAATAAAAGTTGAATTAATATGAACATGAACTCTTATATAAGATGAGAGGAATACGTAATGGGTTTTGAGTCAATTATAATTTCTGGTTAGAGGTGCAATTAGGGGTAACCTCAAATATTTTGGGAATTTTTCTTAGAATAATTTCAAATTAAAGTATTAATTCACCACGAACCCAACAACACCCCAAATTATGAAATATTTATGAGACTGTGTCTGTAATCTTGTTAAAAAGTTGACGCTATGACATTAAAGTTCTTCCTCCAAGACATGTCGCACATATATATTCCCTTGTACATTTATATTTTTTTCCTTTTTTTTATTTTTATTGAAAGCGATAAATGAAGAGGAAAGCAATGAACGTCAATGACTGTGTGTGCGTTTATGTGATTGTTAATGGGCATCAGTGCAGAATGAAACAAAGTTAGCAAAATTATTGAAGTAATTTTGTTGTTGAAACGTTGAATTGAAGTTTAACGGATTTTTGAAATTCAAAAACTAGCGAGAAAATTTTCATCCAATTCGAAAAGTTTTTTGCATTTCAAATGACTTTGTGCATCTACATTCTAACCTCAATCAGGTAGAAGACACAGAAAAAATTAGCAAAAATCGGATACAAGCAATTCCAGATCAAAATCTTTGTTCCTTTCTTAGAAAATCTCAAAAAAATCCTCATTGATATTCCCAAAATGACACCAAAAAGCACATTCACTCCAACATCAAACGTTCAAAAAATATTTTTATGAACTTTATGTTTATTTTCACTCGACGTAAATGCAATCAACGTTAACAATCGTTGTCATCGTTATACATATATATTTTTTCTGGTGATGTGAAAAAAATTCAATTTTTTTTTTATTCGAGGGTTTCGCAATTTTGAAGCACATTTTTACACAACTTGGAACAGCTTTTTGAAAATAAAAAGTCTGGATTTATTGCTTGATTTTTATTAAAGCAGAGGCAAATAACAACCTGATGATTGATTGACATGAAATTGGATGTGAATTTCCAGGAATTTAATGTGGCTTGGCAATTTCTGATTTTTCAACGGTGTTTCCACGTGTTTTGAGATTTACAAGAAGCTTGTCCCGAAAAGTATCTCCATCATTGCGTTGGCAGTAAGACAGCAACATATGGCTGATATCAGTCCAATTTCTTGGCATCAAATGAAATCCACCGCATCGTGCTGTTCGGGCAAGTAACTTCAAATATGAACTATAGTTCCAGTTTGATCCCTTCCAAGAACATAAATCTATTAACCTTAAAAGTAACACAAATCTACCCAATTTTATTAAATTCCAAGAAGGTCACGATATGAAGTCTATATAAGAACAAGATAAAAGGGGATATATAGGCAACAGTTGAATTGACTTTGATTGCTACAAACAGTTGCCATGCTAACATATAGACACAAGATTAATAAAAAAATTTTGAAGCATGTAGAGCAATAGGACCGAAGTAAAATTTTGAATATTGAAGAACTTATTTTTGGAAATTATTTGATTAAGGCTTCAAAACTTACTTTATTGTTGGGTATATATTTTATAAGTTGATTGGCACATGTTTGAGTGGTTTCTAAGCGGCTGTTGAAAGATCAGCATGTGAGTGGGATGTTGTGGACTTTTTTTTGTTTGTGAAATGTTAAAAAGTCAATTTTTTATTATTTTGAGGCTGTTACTTTGGGCTTTTAAGGAATTTAATTTTTAATGATGTATTTCAAGGATATTTTTAAGGATTTAAACTTAAATTGAATTATCTGGAATCAACTTTGATGTTGGATATTATAAGTATATCAATTATGTATCCTCAAGTCTTTCTGGGTATACTAAGTCACTCAAAAGAGTCTAAGGGTTAGGCTTTTCATCACTATTTGATTAAGCTAAGGATCAAAGGTCGTTACTATAGTGAAAATTTTCAATAATTTACTAAATATTCAGCACAACAACCTTCAAACAAAATTTAGTAAAAGTCAATGAATCTCTGAGAGCTTTTGTGACATTTTAATAAACAAAACCAAATTGCGCATTCTTTTAGGTTTCTTGGAATTGCTCTTATGTGAAGTAATGTGAAAGAACAAGAAAGTAATGAAGGTTGAGAGCAAGTTGAAAGGTTAGGAACATCGTTCAGTAGTGTAGTTAGAAGTTTTGGGTATATTTTAAGGTATTTTAGTCATTTTTGTCGGTAACTCGAGTAGCACATTGCTAGGAATTCTGAAAATTGGGTCAAAATTAGCTACCATGGTGTTGACTTGGCAATTTCGCTTCTTACCGTTAATACGGAGATGTCAAAGTGCCCTAGTGAATATGTTGCACTACTTGGGTAAATTACTAGAGGCAAGCAGCTAAACAGAGTCACTGGGGTATTGCTACATCCTCATTTTAACTGTTAAACCTGAAGGTGCCCTGAAAACTTCATGACAACTACTTTTGGTTCCAATTTAAGCTTATAATAGAATTTTGATGCAAGTTTCCATTCAAATACCCTACCTACCAGCTACGCATCTGGCAGCAACTCCACAACAATATATTCTCCCTTAATTTACATACAAAATGTAAAGTATAACAGAAGTAAATGAAAACTCAATTTAATTTAGTCAACAAATTTCCCTTAAAACATTTCTAACGCAATATTTTCCACCAAATTTCTTCATAAACAACAAAAGTCTCTCAAACAATCAACAAAATGCTCGAAAAAAAAGAAGACAAAAAGTAAATCAAAAAGCATAAAAAGTAAGCGAATGTTATGAAAATTTTCACGTTGACATTTACGTCTCATATTTTTATTTTTGTTCTTTATGGTATTGCAAATAACACACACAGAAAAAAAGGAAGGTACCCCGTGACGACTTCCAAGAAGGCAAATAATATAATACATGGATACACACATACGTCTTTTATACATTTTATATGGGGAGTAGGGGTGTCGATTACAAATCCCAAGTATTTGGGATTTGGGGTATTTTGTAAGGATTTGGGGTACCCCAAGTACTTGGGTTTTGGACCCAAGTACTTGTACAAATCTTTATAACATAGAATTTATCTTTATCATTATTTTTTTCTTATTATAATTTTTTTAGTTCTTCAAAATTTTATTATTCATTAATATTTTCATAAATATTTGGTAAGAAAAATCTAGGTTTGGCCAAAAAAAACTACAGATCGGCATTTTTTTGCCGGCCCGTAGTTGAAAATGCATTCAAGTGAAATTTTATTAAATATGAAAATTTGTTTTGGTTAATTTTAAGTAAACCATAGTGAAAATTCCATTTACGAAACTTTTTCAATTTAGTGTAGGAAAATCCAGTCGAAAACTTACAATTTTCCATAAATTTTCACTTTCATAAAAGAAATTTGAGGTGAAAAGCCATTACTTCCCATGATTTTTCAAATTGAAAATGTTGGCCAAAATTGCCATTTTTTGCAATTAAAAAAAATTAAGATAAAGGTTCACGTTTTCGAGAGTTTTATAATCTATTTGAAAAAATTCTGGTGAAAAATCACAGTTTTAAGGATTTTAAACAAGATTTACAATAGTATATAACAATATATGGTTAAAATTTGACTTGCATGTAGATGTGTTGGCCTGAAATCCCAGAAAATACCCCTATTTATAATGATATTTGGGATTTGGGATTTGTACAAGTACTTGGGGTCCTTGGATTTGGGTAATTGGGATTTGTACAAATCCTGAAAACCCAAATAATCGACACCCCTAATGGGGAGTGGAGGAGGAAAGAAAAAATCAATTTAAAGAATCGTTATTGTGATCTCAACACTTATTTTTATGCTTTTTCGTTTTGTGTGCGGAATTCTCTAAAGTGCCATATGGAGTTCACAAATAAATTTAATTTCTTCTCTTTCGTTTCAAAGTTTTTCTTCCTTTTCCACTCGTCGTCAGTTTATTTTGTGTATGAAATGAGAAAAAAGAAAGTTGTTTATGTACACATATATTTACAATTTTGTAAAGGTTCCGCATGATAGAATCTTCCTCGATGTAAAAACTTTTGAAAAAAATTTTTTTTTTTTATTTTTTGATTGAGTTTAAAATTTGAAATCTGATCGCAGTTGAGAGAGAGCTTGTGAGATGATAGTGAATGGAATTTAATAAGTTTGCTTAGTTTCTAATGTGATTCAGTGAGATTTGAACTGTTTTGGATCGTGTGCGAAGGGTGATGGTTTGGGAGAATCAACAAGCTTTTTGAGATTTGGTTGTCAAGTTGGTTTAAGTTTCCAGAATTCTTAAGAATTTCTTGAAATTTAAGTTGAGATTTCACAAGGAACCCAGAAATTGTGTAAGAAGTATGGAGTGGGGGAAGTCGTCGGTGTAGAGAGGGGATTTTGTATCCAACTTGGGAAGATTGAATTTTTCTGGAAGAATCCCAAGAGTTCAAGAGTATTTTAGGCTTTATTCCCGAGAAACCCAAACGATTTGAAGAGATTTCTTCCAAAAGAGGGTTGGTCATCAAACCAGCCCTCTCCATGAATAACCTGTGGATAGTTGAGAATTAAGGGAGAATTAGGAAAGCCTAAATCTGACTTCGAAGCTGACCAAATGTTAAGTGTATAGCTTATTGTGGTATTGCCTGATATCGTTTAATAAACCGCTGGCAACCGAGCAATGTGCCGGGATACGTGTTATTTGCCAGTCAACTGAAAGAAATGCTTCGCGAAAAATCAAACCGTTGACAGCGAACAAAATAGAAACTCGAAGTTGATTCAAATTTTCTATGGAAAAATCAGCATCACTCCATGCTACTCCCTTGGGTCTCGTAACTGAAAATGAATTAAAGCTCTCTAGCTCTTACATTTTAATATCCAAACATCCAATAATCCCCAATACAGAACCTCTACTCCTCTATTCACAACAAATCATAGTAAAAAAAATCCACACACAAAAGCAAACTTTTCTCCGCAGTCCAACATATGAATAAAGTGACTTTATTTCCATTTCTTATGCCATTTTCAACAAGGGTAACGAGAGACTCAAGCAACAAAAAAAGGGAAGAAAAAACAAGTTTGAAGGAAAAAAAAAAACGAAACAAAACTTTGATGATGTTCAAAATAAAGTCAAGAATAAATAAAGACGAAAAATGAAAATGAGATTTGTGGCATGTCTAACACAAGGAATGAAGAGAAGAAGATGAAAAAAAAATTGTAATAAATAAACTCAAATGTAAAAATTTTGTAAGTAGAAAAGTTTTTTGTTTGGTGCATGTGTCTTGCCTCTCCTTTTTGCTGTATGGTATAATCTTTTTTTTTGAAAAGAAGGAACAAGTTTGAAAGTTATTGATGTTGGGTGGTTAGAGTGCATTTTTTGGTGGGGACAAGCATTAAGATTCATCAAAAATGTTTGGTATAAAATTGAAGAATGCTTCCTTATGTCCAACTCAAAATGACAACCCCAACATCCAACAAAAGAACGCTAAACTTTGTCTTTATCTTTCCCTAATGTTCAACATGAGAACTTTTATGTAAATTAATATTTTCTTAAGATGGAAAGCAATTTGTTTGCTTTTCTTTTTTTTGTCTTGTGTTTGTGTCATTAAAGCAATCTTTTCATAATAATTACAATTTATGCTTATGAGACAGAATGAAAAAAGCAGAAGCAGAAGGACTTTTATGACCAAATTATCTCAGACAACTGTATGTGACATATGTTGCTGTTGCTTGAGAAAATATTATTTGGGAGGGAAACGAAAAAAATATATTGCTGGAAGTTGGAGAGCATTCAAAAGAAAATGAATGAAAAATTATAATAATTTGATAACCAGATGGAAAATATTGTGAGATAATTGTAATAAATGGGATATAATTGTGGTATATCTTCTTAATTCTTGTTTGTTGTGGTAATTTGAATTTTATTATGAATAGCCATGTTGGCATAACAATTTATATTAAGGATGATAGTTGACAGATGGGAGACAGCGATAGAGCCATCGTAAGGCGCCATCTGAGAGAGAGGCCATGGATCATAATTGATCTGTATGACCAATCATGAAGCTATACTAATGATAAATGTTTAAGAAGGGAATATGACTAGTGGAAATGCTTATTATTTCAATTCTTAAACAATTTTAGCTTAAACATAGTTTATCTAATAGACCCACTCTTAAATATTGTACAAAAGGTAGCCATGCGGACATTAAAATCAGAATCTAGTAACGTCGACTTAAGTGACCGTCTAGAGACCTCCATTGCTAAGAGAACAACTCTTGGTTCTCCAGCCACATAACATAGTCATTTAGACTTTGCTATATTGACGTGTTTACGTAAAGTTGCAAAAGTACCATCAAGGCTCCATCACGGATGATATGCCGTCATAATTAAACATTAGAACCCCCAAAAAATGGCCTAATATGGAGTAAAAAATGAAATTTGCCGAATCGTCATGCTTGAACTAGTTATATTGTCTATATAGCTGCCGTGTGAACAACTTTTAGGAGTTAGACGATCAGTCTAGGTTAAAGAGTGCCAAATACACCTTGGATTGTATCCAAGTAAATGTAGAGTTCAAAATCAACTAAATTATTGTCATTTGACTAGAAAAAATTGTATTAAAAGTGTGCATGTGTGTAGTATAAAATATTATAAAAATAGTGTATACATCAATCAGTGTAATCAATATTGTGTAAGTGTCAAGCAGTAGAAATTGCAGATTTTAATAAAATTTCAGTCAATAGCTTTAAATAGATTTTTGCAGAGCATTTAAAAAAGAGTTTTAATTAAACATAAATGGTTCACATTAATGAAAAAATTGATAGAAAGGCATTGCAGATTGATAAAACACATTAATTATTGTTGATAATGTCACTGTCCTGAATATTACATATCATTATTTTATGATTTATTACATTATTCGAAATAATTAATTTATGGTTAAACAACAAATGCTTGCAAAGATATACAATTTGTGGTCAGTACGGATATATATGTAATAATATTACGGGTGTAATTATACATCGTACAACATTGTTACTGTAAAAAATCAAGGGAAACAACATATTTTTAGTACATAATTTAATTATTTTTGTGGCATTATAAAGGCATAGGTGGGATGTCAAAAAAGTAGAGCGGGATGTGAATCACAAAAGCTTTTTGAAATTTGAAAAGTTTAGCTTGAATTTTTTCCACAAAATTTTAGTTCCACACGAAAAAGTTTATGCAAAAATAAGACTTGGCGGACAATATTTTTAGCAGTTCCTGACAACTCACCATTTTATAATCATCTATTTTAGATATTGACCTAAGAAACATGTTGACATTCACCGTACAAGCACCGTCTACAAAACGATTCAGTATACATTGTGGTTAATTTATCTCGTATTTATTAAAAAATGTTCATTTTTTGTGTTAGTTGAGTTAGAAATTTTTTTGTTCATATTTTTTTTAATAACTTTTTTCATCCTTTCGATATTTTCATTTCTGCCAAAAATGAATCTCACTTTGAATAGTCGTTTGTCGTATTAAGAATCAAATTGTACATAACATAGATTGCAGATTGTCATAGAATAATATTTTGTCAGATTTTTTGGAGGGTATGTGAGAAGAAGTAGATCGAAAGAGAGGGAATGATGGGGATTGGGACTAAATATAGCAGTTTGGTGGACTAGTAGATGCAGTAGTAAAGCGGAGTTTTGAATAATGAGCTATACGTAGGCTAATTTGCCAATTTCATAGTATAGCCTCTATGGTAGAGTGGTTAGAAAGTTTGTGAACCTCTCGTGAGTTTGATTCCTTAAAAAAACCGATCTATCAATCCATTACCTACATTCTGTATTGTCGACAATACTCAAAATGTTGCTATAGCTTGAATCATCTACAAAATCACAATACTTAACTACTCTGATCAACAAATTTCCTCAATTTCCAAAGAATATTGCAATAAAGTAGTCTAAATCCAAAAATGTAGCAACTTAAATCTTCAAATTGCATCAGAAAAATCCATCAAGTACTCTCAATAACCCAACAAAATCTGACAAAAATATATATATCCATAGATCTACATTTAAACGTATCAATCAATCAGAGTAAAAAAATAGGGATTTAGCAGCTCCAAATTCCCTTTTTAGAGATTATTCTAGTTTATTTATTTTTCATTCTTTTGTGAATGAATACATAGTTATAGTAAAGAAATGGGTAGATTTGTGAACATGTTGTGTATGTAGTTCCTGTATGTATGTAAAACATACATAGATATGAGATTGAAAATATATAAAACGAAATATCTAAAAAAATAAACTTTTTAAGGCTATAAACTAAAATGGAAAAACCGAGTGAAATCAAATGAATGAAAAATACCGACACAGAAAGAGTACAGCAAAAGCAATAGAGAGCTAGGAACAAAAAAAAGATAAAAGCAAAAAAGTTAAATGAAATAAAAATAAAAAGAGATTTTATATGAATGATTGAAAAAGTACAGAAAAAAGAACGGATTTTCTTCTTCCGCAATCAAGCTTTGGACTTGTTCTACATTTTTTTTATTGGGATTTTTAGAATTTTTGAGGATGGGAGGTTGGCTGTGGGGTCTTTTGGAGATGATTTTTTGAACTTTTGAAGAAGATTTGGAAGGTTGGGGGATTAATTCAGGGATTACGATCATTAATCAAAGAATTTTAGGTCCATAACATATCTTAACAATGGACTTTCAAACTTTGGACAATTATCAGGCTCAAGCTATGCTAGTGTAAGATACCAAGCCACATTAAGAGTGTCTTGAATACACAAACCCAGTGTGACTAGAAACAGCCAAAAAGAGCCGATTCCAGGAAAAAACACCGAAGTCTCAGTTTTGACGAGACCATGACCTAGACTATTGTGTACTAAAGAGTGAAAAACATGCTTAAATGCTTCACAATAACAGTAACTGGTATTGGGGAGCATAAAAAGGGAAAATTCGGTATTAGACCTGTGTAAACCAGCACTAATTCGACGTGACACTAGCCTTATGCTTCGTTTTAACCTACTTGGTGCTTTTAACAATTCAAGTATAGAATCCAATATTCGAAAATATGAAATAACACTTTCTAAAATCTCATCCAAAATCTAATCTAAAATTTACTAGAGATAATCATCGCCATTAGCATCCACAAAACTTTGAAAATTTTCCAATAAAAAAAGTGATGAACAAAATAGAATTTCCTTTTTTTATTACACAAACTACGAATGTATGAAATAATCCAAGCAATTTAAATGATTTTTTTTGTGTCTTCTAAACATGAAAAACTATCAAACTAACACCATAAAAATAAATGGCTCCATCCAAAGCTTGTCATCCAACCTCTATCTCCCCAAAAAAAGAAAGAACTAAAATTCTATTGTTTTTAAAAAAATATTCATCGACGGTGATCTTTTGTTTTTTATTGGATGGACAGTGGTGGGCAACATGTGTGGTATGGCTCTTTAGTGTGCACACAGGCAGACACACTGGTGTTACTAGTGCATCAACAGAAAGGTTTGGAATGGTCTAAAACCGTATATCGTGTAGGGTTTCGGTCGAGGCTTACCACTCAGGTATGCCGCGAGAAAATTAAGGTTATCCACCACTGGATTCGAACATTCGAACCATCTATAGCTGTATATATCAGAGATCGAAGTCACTTAGGTCGGCGGCTAAAAATCGGCTTAGCTAAGCCGTTTTTCAAGCCGGCTAAAAAAACGGCTTAGCTAAGCCGATTTTTTAGCCGGCTAAATATTTCGGCTTAGCTAAGCCGATATTTTAGCCGGCTAAATATTTCGGCTTAGCTAAGCCGATTTTTTAGCCGGCTAAAATATTCGGCTTACGTTAGCCGATCATTTTAGTCGGCTAAGACATTTAGCCGGCTTACGTTAGCCGCCGGCTAAGCCGTCACTAAATGAATGACTCAATTAAATACAATAATTAATATACTAATATGATTATCTTATTTCTATACTTGCTTGTGAAGTATATAATTTCATAGAAAAATAATACAAAATGAATTTTTTACTCTTTTTTGATATTTTTTGACATGTAAACATTTAAAAAAAAATAATTCTTATTATATTATAGTAGTAAGACTGCTGTAACATTTATAAATTACATTGTAACATATGAAAATCTCAAAAAATATCAAAAAAGAGTAAAAAATTCATTTTGTATTATTTTTCTATGAAATTATATACTTCACAAGCAAGTATAGAAATAAGATAATCATATTAGTTTATTAATTATTGTATTTAATTGAATAAATTTCCAATTAATTTGGAAATTAATTCATTCATTTAGTGACGGTTTAGCCGGCGGCTAACGTAAGCCGGCTAAATGTCTTAGCCGACTAAAATGATCGGCTAACGTAAGCCGAATATTTTAGCCGGCTAAAAAATCGGCTTAGCTAAGCCGAAATATTTAGCCGGCTAAAAAATCGGCTTAGCTAAGCTGAAATATTTAGCCGGCTAAAAAATCGGCTTAGCTAAGCCGTTTCTTTAGCCGGCTAAACTTTTTCGCTTAGCTAAGCCGATTTTTAGCCGCCGCCGACTAAAAAGTCAGCGGCTTCGATCTCTGGTATATATGATTGAACGAAGTCTAAATTCAAATAGAAATTTTATGTCGATATATTCATTCCTTAAAATGGTGGAGAAAGGAGCATTTTGATGATGATGATGAAAAAAAAAATGTAAAACAGAAAAAAGCTTATTTTAAGAGCTTCTAAAGTCTAAAAGGCTTACTAAGGCTTTACGTTTTTTTTTTTTCATCTCTCTATGTATATGTGTTTTTTATTCCTCCGTGTTACAAGCAAACAAGGCAACATACTTCTTTTTTGTTGTAACACGTTTCACGTATGAACAGCGATTTTTTTTTGTGTCTCTAACCATTTGGCGACAAAAACGACGACAGAATGTGTCTATATGATACTTATTTATTGTTTGTTATTGTCATAAATGGTTATTGTTGTTGGAGGATTCTTTTTTTTTGTGTAGTAAAAAAGTTTTATATTATTTTTAAAGTGAAAGGAATTCAAGGCTTTTATACTAATTAGGTAGATTAAATTTTTTTATAAATCTGTTGGAATTTTGTCAAAAAAAAAATTCTAATGGGTTGTATGCAAATGGGGTTTAATGTTTAAAAATGAAAAGAGTATGGCAGGGTTGTAGACTGAATTGGAAGGGATTTTTAGGTTTTTATCAAAGCAAGGTCAAGGTGAACTTCTAAACAACCTAAAGGAGAGTTTATTGGGTATATTCTAGTTATATGCTTGACACTCGCTGCAATTTAAAATGAGTTTTGCAGAAATTTGTTAGGAAAAAAGGCTTCTCGTGCATGTGCAGTTGAAGGCGACTTCCAACTTGTTTTCTTCAAAAATTCATTTAAAATTGCAGCAAAGAATCTAGTATCATTTAAATTGACACCATGCAAGAGTCATGCCGATCAGTTACCATATTTTGAACCGATTATTCGACTTGCACTATTTGGAGGCAACTGTATATCCAATTTCATGACTGACGTCATTCTCAAACGACTCCAAATCCTAATTTCATTAGAATTTGTTTTAAAAGATTCTTGTTGAAAACTCTTTAAATTTTATGACTTGCGAAAAGATTTCGGATTAAGCTTCATACTTGCTTCATACCCTCCAGCACATATGCATATATGAAAATTTTAAAATGTACACACAATCCATCATATTTTTTGTTTGTCAAACATAATGATAAATAACATGAGCGGAATCGATATTGATGAGTAAAACATTTAAACAGGAATTTATTAAAAATGTACAGAATCATCATTTAACCTTGACATTATGCATGCTTTGACATTTCAGCATATTTGAATGAACAAAATTTACTTGAACCATCTGAGTCATTATAAATTGAATTTCAGGCACTGGAATAACAATGAGAAAAAGGTCGCGGTGAACTTTCATTTTATGTTAAAACTTTTTGACCTTTAAAATTCATTGAATTGCAATTTTATAATTTACGCAGAATTTTTTGAAATCACTGATTCGTACATAGGCTTATTTCACATTTTCCCATTGATGTTCAATGCATCATTCATCAATATTCGAAATTCAATAAAATTCCAACAGGTGTTCATTAAGAAAATTAAATGAAATCTCATCTAAAAGTGAAAAAGCCTCAAATCAGCTAAATTCTATCCCAAAACTATTTTTTTCAAACATTTTCATAAAATATCTGATGAAGAACTGCAGACAGAGAGAATTGGAAATGAAAAATATTGTATAAATCAGCAATATGCAAATATTGGTAAAATTTTGAGAAAATGAAAATTATAATTGAATAAAATTCTCGATATTTTGAATGAAATTAAGGATGTGTGCTTTAGAGAGTTATTTTATTCTAAAAAATCAATAAGTTGGTTGATCTAAGAATCAGATTCTGAGTTGTTGATGAAGTGGCTGAGCAAGTTGAGTAAGATAAGACTCTATGCCTTTATGTCCAGTATTTCGGTACACATCTGCACTTTTTCCTAGAAATACTCAAGGTATACCTGTCATTGCACTTAGAATACGGCTCTTTGGGTAGGTAAATTGATCACCTGAGGTATACTAACTCTTAAGATCGATATTTGTATTGAAATGTCAACTTAACTCCAAAAGTCGACTTCATATACATAATATTCGAAACAACATTGAGTTCTGAGTAAGCGCTAAATATCCGCTTCAGATTCCAAATCAAGAATCATTAGTTCTGACAAGTTATACCAATAGTAATGTTCTTAGTGTAAGACCCTTTAAGCAATTGATCATGATTTAAGAGAGCACACCTCAGCTCAGGTTAAACTGATCTGACTTTGATACAGACTCTGCAAGCAATTAAGCATGACGTAAGAAATCATACATCAGCAACTCTTGATAAAACATCAACAACTCTGTAGACTTTCTGTATAGTATCACAATAAATCACACTGACTTCCTAAAAATTCAAATTCTAAAAATTTCATTTTAGTTCAAAATTCTTAAAACTTCCAATATCAAATTTTGTTATTTCTAGTTCCAATGTGGCTACTATCGATGGTTGTTGTCGGTTATGTTTAATCTTATTGATTGAATAAAATTTAATTTGTTTTCTATCTGATTCCTTGGATAGAAGCGCACGAGGCTATTTTTTAGGTTTTTGAGGTTATGTTAAATTTCTGATATTCAGAAAGAATTTTAAATATTTTCTATGAATAATTCATATCCAATTTATGATCTCCAATATTTAAGTTTACATTAATCAAATTTACATTTATAGAAAATGGAAGGAAGGAAAATTGTAAAATTGCAAACTATTCCAAAAGGGAAATCAAATTAAATTTATTAATTTAGAGTAGCTTCCATTACATAATTGGAATTGAAATGATAGACAAGGAACAGAAGAGAGAATCACATCAAACATTGACTCAAAATAAAAAGGATGAAGGAAGAACGAAAGAAATTAGTTTTGTGTTCTGCCTGTAGTGGATGTGCCACATATACATAGAAATAAAGACAAGTGGAACAAAATGGATATTAATTGCTTGATATCTGGTCAGGGATGCAGCCAGACATTCGAATCTCAAGGAGAATCCGAACCGCATTTTGATTCCCCTGACTACATCCTCACATAATCAAGAAAAATAAAATAATCTGAAGGTCCGTAAACATATGCATGTATATCGTCATGTTAATGACTGTAATGACGATAATGATAATGATGATGATATTTTTTGTATATGTTGACTGCAAAGAAGTACGAATAAAGTCCATCAATTAATAGTCAACAAAAATGTTATTGCAAATTCCTTCCTCACAAAATGTTTATTTATTTAATTAATTTTATGTCCTCATATCTGGCAGATTCAATTTCATATATGGATATTAATTATTAACAAGAAAATATGCCATGCCTTATTTGATATTCAGTGGAATTTATTCAGTGAATGTCTTTAATTGGATGTTCTAATTAAGTCGGCAAATTGCTTCTTTTTATTGAAAATTGGGAATTCTTTTGTGATTATTAAGCCTAGTTAAGGTCTTTTTATGTCCTATTTGAGGTAATTAAGGAGGTTCTTTTATGTTCACAGTTTAATTTCTGTTTTATGAAACTTTATTAGAAATTAATTGGAAATTTATTGAAATTGGAAGGATTAATGACTGAGATCTTGGTTGTTTTAATGAAATTTGTTGTTTGAAGCTCAATTTTTGTTATATGAAGCTTAATTAAGGCTAAGGTTGCAGGGTTAAGTCAAAATTGTGAGTGACTTCTTGCTTATACGTTGTAGTGTCTTAACAAAGCGAAATTTGATAGACACGGATTCGGACACGAGTTTAATTCTCATCAGAAGTTGACTAGAACTACTTCTTCAAATTCTCGACATTTTGAATGAAATTAAGCATTTGTGAGTCTTAATATAGTCATGAAATAGAACATTCTAGCTATGACAATGACTCGCACAATTCTCACCTAAAACAAACACAGTGAATATGCAGAAAATGTTCAAAAAACTTTAAATCATCTCATCACAAAAGACTGCACTTTTTTTCCTCCAAAAGCTTCATATTATTAGAACTTCCTCATTCAAAACTTTTCACTAAAAATTCAATTAATGTTTTATTTATTTTTCACATTAAGAAATTTTCCCCCATATCATCATCATCATCATCATTACTTTTCATCCTCGACAAAAAAAGAATTTAAAAAAACTTTTTCATTTCCTCGCTGAATTAAAAGAATGATGAAAAATTTACTTAAATAAAATTATTATTCAAAGATTATCTCATGTGTTTCATGCATCTCAGACTGCTCAAATAATTATGGTGTCATGTTGTCACATAACATCTTAAAATAAAATATTCATCCTAACATGCACACATGTGTGTGTGTGTATTCCCTTAAGGAATCGAGTATTACATAAGATACCAAAGAGAATCGCTCCATAGCTACTTAACGTAAAGGAAAAAAATTTACATTTCAAATATTCTCGGGGAAGTGATGGCAAATTTGTAAGAAGAACGACGAGTATAGGAAGAAACATAAATATAACATAGATAATGATGGTAGATGAATTGGATATGTCTGTAAATATGTGTTTGTGTCTTGAGAAAAAAAATCTAATTAGGTAATGTCAACAGACATGATGGAAATAAAATAAGTAAAAAAAGGGAATGATTCTCAATGATTTTTAAAGAGTTTCGTCTCATGAATTATAATGTGAATTAAAAATTATTCCGGGGAAATGGGACGGAATTTAATGAAATGGATTGTCAAGCTACATGAAGAGATTATTGTTAAAGCTGAAGATGATTTTGTTGTATGACTGGCTGATTGTCGAGGACTACAGCTTGAAGAATTGGTATATAAGGCTTAGACACTCATTGGTAAACTGTAAACTCTGTAGAACCTTACATATTTGTGGTAAAAACCATTCCTGACTACTTTCCTTGATTTTGGTCATTGGAAAGTGGTACCCAGCAATATAACTAGTTTCAGACGCCATTTGAGAGATATATGGAATCACAATTGTTCTGTATAGTAAATAAACTGTGATTTAAACTTCTCTACGTTTGTTTCAATTGAAAGTGCAATTCTCTAGTCGATTCTGTCCAAAAAAACTAACTTCAAATATTGTACAGCTTCCAAACCTTCCAAATCACCCTTAACGCTTTCCAAACTCCTTAAAAAATCTTATTAAACATTAAAAATTACGAACATCCTTAAAGTGCCTCATAACAACCCAGAACAAATGAATAACTTCTAATCTTTTCCATTTTCAGTGAACGTGACCTTCAAAATTCAAGTTAAATCAGCAACGTGCTTAATTCCATTTAAATTCAACATCAATTAAATCTCTTAATGACGTCAATACGAATTGTATTCATAGGAATATTCCCATTAGACGCCTTTAAGATTCAAACGACAGAGGCACAATTTCTATTCTGCTTGAAAAATTGACAGTACTGGGTAATTTTTCTCAGAACATTAATTTCTAATCTCTTACGATTTGTGTATTTTTTTCAGCATATACGAAAGTCTTGTTTGTATGCTTTAGAGACATTTTCAGCGGCATTAAAGAATCTTCAAATTTCCTTGACAATCCATTAATAAATTGACATTAAATAAATTTAAAATGAGTGTGAGTCGAGCGATACAAAAGGCTGTCTTGAATAATTGAAGATTCCATCACATGTGCATTTATTGAAGCCATATAGAAGCTACACAGAGTCGGATTCCATAGAGTTTCATTAACTGTAACAATGATGGAATCTCAAGGGAGTCAAGGCAGAGCTTTTCTAATTTGTATCGCTTAAGTAACCATCCCTAGCAACACAAGGTACTATATGGAAGCTATTGGGAAGCCAATATGTTGCTCGAGGCTGTGACGTAGCAAGGGTTTCCGACACTTTGTTTCCATTCCTATAAGACTACCCAGAATCCCAATCATCCCCTCCTTGCAACGTCACATAATGTGAATCTACAACAATTAATTAAAAACATATGAAATAATCACAATGAAACATAAATATTATCAATGTCTAATAATTACTATTATAATACAATTAATTAAATAAATACGTAAGAAATGGAACGGATTAAGGTCATGTCACATGGCTTGTATAATTCATCCACTGCCACTCACTTCGTGTATAATGTTTTTTTCAGAAGTTTTTGTGGATCTCATCAACATTAAAAAAATATACAATATATATAAAGTAACTAGATATTCATCTTACAACATCTTTAAGTAAGTAAGTAAGAAAGAAAAAAAATTCATATAAAAAAATCAAGAATTACGGACTAGCGTACATACATACGCTATAATTACAAGAAAAAGTATATAAAATAGCAACATCATTTATTTTGTAATAAAAGGACTCATGGAAGTATCTGAGGATATACAAAAAGTTTTGTTTTTTTATACTTTATTACAATACATATGTATATATATAAAAATAAGGAGAAGAAGAAGAAGTGAGCGAGTGAGATTCACTTACCATGACAACGTCATCAATTTTCGATATACTTCGTACGAAAATGTTGACATACACGACAGCGGGACCATCTAAAGTTTTTATATATATTTCATATTTTCGGATGGTTTAGTTTTTTTGAGTATGTAACATTATTTTTAATATATTTAAGGTCGAACGAAGTCACAGGAAGAGAAAAAGAGAGAGAAATTTTTTGAGATATAGAATATATCCTTTAATTTTTTTTTCAATATTTTTAGCATGAAAAATATCAAGATGCTCAAACTTTTCTTTATTGTCATCCTATGTACATCCTTTGTAAGCTCTGACGACTATATTTTATTGTCATTTTACTGTCAATTTTATTCATTGTTCATTTTACATTATCCTTATGTACGACCGAGACACATTGTGGATTGTAGCTTGGTAGTTATGAATTATTCAGTTCTATTTCTCTTGACATTTAAAGTTAAAGTGGTTGACTGGTTGGTGTTGAATTTGGTGAGGAATGGCTTTTGATTGCTGTTCTCTTTTTGAGGTTTTAGAATTTTGTGAAGCAGTCTGAAAGTCATGGAATACAGCTTTTGATTGTCTATTTGAAACAATCATGAAACCTTATATATTGGGGAAATTCTATTGATCAGCTATTATTGTCCTTATAATTGGAAATTAGCAAGTTGTATCAAACGAAATAGGCAACTTCAGATGCTATTAAATCAAGGTCAAGAAGCAGAATTGATATACATGCCCAATGAAGTAAGTAAGCTCAGAAATTAGGCGTTCAATTTGATTTTCTGAGTATTCACTTACAAGGATGAATAATTGAGGTTGAGTAACTTGCATTGAAAGTCCAAAATCATGTTCTTGATAGGTTACATATACTAGTTGAGTTATAAGGCTGCATTTATACTTTGTATGGATTCTGTATGACTAAATTTGTCTCTTTTGTGTCACTTAAGCTCAAATTACTTCAGGATTGGATGTGTAGAGTCCGAAAATTCTTATCTAGACGAAGTTCTCGAAGGATAGAGCCTGCTTTAGACGTTGCCATCACGCGGCAATGGACCCCAGCCAAGGAAGTTAGGAAAAGACGCTAGGGCACTTAATTAGAGTGACTAGCTTCAATAATTAATCTACAAAACCATAAAATTCTGATCAACCAGTTCTCCATCCTCGAATAATCCAACTACCAAGCAACTTAACATCCTATCAATTTATGTCAATCGGGTCATATTTATTACACCATCATTTTATTATTATAAAGGTTATTTTCTTACGAAATCTAATAAGAAATGTCTAAGTGAATTGGCAGCAGAAGAATATGAAGATAAAAATGTTCAACTTCCACTTGACGGTGTCAAAAGGACCTTTCGTCTAACGACTGAATGGAAATTACATCTTATGATTATTATTATAAATTTTCCATAAGTAGCGAAGATCATTAAATTTTCTCATGACGGAGAAAATTTTTCAATTGAAAACGACGAAGAATGATTTTTTTTGTCTTACTTGACTTTTTTGAGTATATTTTATAAAGTTAGAGTATTTTTAACAGAACATAAAAATTAATTGAAGAAAAATAGCAAAAAAAAAAATTACTCATGAATAAAAAAAAGAAATGATTAAAAATTGATAAAAATGAGAACTGTAAGCTTAACGAAATGGAAAGAAAATTAAAGGGAAATGAAAGGGAAAGATAGACACATAAAGGCATAGAGAGAGCGAGTGTAAAACAAAAAATTGAGGAAGGCTGTAAAGAAAGTTTTTTCATAATGGAAATTCCATCGAGCGAGGAAAATAAGTTATCGTAGCGTTGCAGACCATTAATAATATAGCACGACCATTAGCAGACTAATTAACAAATTAACATGATAATATTGCGCTTATAGCGCGCGTTGACTGTAAAGTGAGAGCATGGAATGTTCATATTTTTTCATTCGATTCTCATTCCACACCTCCATCCCTCCCCATGTTATGCCACGCCGCAGTTGATTGTGAAAAATTTATTCCAGACTATTTAGTAATTTATGATGCCGAAATGAAAGGAAAACGGAAGGAGAAGAGGATGGAGAGAGCAAAAAAAAACTCATAGCGTTCTGCTGTTCTCTGTAATATGTCACAATAATTTCATAAATTTACTCACAATAAGCAATAACTTCTTGTTTTTATGCGTTTGATATTATTTCATAAAAATGTTTACAGGCTTTTTTTCTTAAATGTTTTTATATGTTTTGTGGGACTGTTGTCAAGTTAGACAGACTTATGTCTGCTCTTTTTTTGGATATTATTCATTGTTCATAACAGATCAGCACAAATTAAAATATTTTTCATGCGGATGTACAGCTGATAAAATACGTAGAGTCAGGCGGGGGATGTTATTCAAATACATTCTCAGAATTTGTCAAATAAAATCAGCTGAATTCAGAAAAATGAGACCACTTGTTCAGTTTATTCTACAGTATTCACTACCCTTTAAGCATAAACACGTGATAACCTCATAGTACAGTCTAAATACTTGGCTTAGAGTATTTCTAATGTAAATCCGTTGACATATCCTAAGATAGCTCATATAGGACAACTTAGCCTCGATTTTGCGAGTATAGATGTGATTTTTAAGGACTGGATTGATCCATTGGATCCACTGGATTAATTTCCAAAAAATAATCGTTCATTTAATTGACCAATTCACTTGATGCTGTTAAAAAATAAAAACTTAATACCCAAATCAACCCCAATAGCGCAAATCAGTTAATTGATCACAAATTCAGACCCCGGACATCAAGAATCTGACTAATTGCTAGATTTACTTTAATTCGGCACCATGCCAGGGTCACGTCGGCGGAGTGCTGAATTTTGGAACGACTAACCGATTTGTACGATTTGAGTGTACCTTGAAGTCTACAGAATCAACTTTTTCTTACGAAATCCGAATCAATTACTTGCTACCCAGAAAAAGAAACCTCCCCACATGCCAAAAAAATTCAACCTAACTTCCCCCAAATCCCAATATTATAGCTATTAGCTCTCCTTTTTATGCTCCTTATCATGATTTCCTTGTGCATATTCTTAAGCTTTCTGAGGCATAAACAAAAAAAATTAAATTGTGTGAAAATAAATTATTGTTAGTTCCCAAAAAAATGTTTTTATACTCGACACATAACGTCACTAACTTTTTTTTCTTCTGTATATTCATAAACTTCACTCATTCGACAGCAAAGGACGGACAAGCAAAAAAATTTATTTATCATAATCGAAAAAAATGAGAACAATGATAAATAAGGAACATGAAAATTCATCTCAAGGTCCTCTGTGACCTTTGTCAACCGTAAACAAAAATGACGAGAGTACAATTTATTCCTTTTTTTGTCTTAGTTCGTAGCACAACAAAAAAAACTCTCATCTGAAGGTTACAAATGATGAATTGTGATTTAATACTTTTTGACGAAGCTGCTCCGGAGTAAGTGGGACAGCTGCGTCAGTAAAAAAAGGGACGTGGTTATGTGCTTTTATGTATGATGAATATGAAATTGTGATTTTTATTTGAAACTTTATTCCGGGCGAGGATGACGAAAGGGTTGGGAAGCGTTCGTGTTGGACTTAAATTTGAATATTGAGGATGAAATGTTTCAACTTTAAAATCAGTGGATGAATTTGAAGCTGAATTCAAGCTTGGGTGACATTTAATGATGATGCAGTTGTAAATGCATTTGTCATGATGTCTTGACGACATTCAATGACTGTTATATGCCATAGAATCGTAATGACGTCAAAGAATGCATTTGCAATGTCATTGACATGATTTTTCGCTCAGGCAAAGCTTGCAGTCGACTCGAACTTTCATGGAATTAATTCGACAAATTCCAAGTCGACTTCAAGCTCTGCTCAATCCTAAAAAGCAATTTATTCCCAACTTTTCCAAACATTAAATAATTTTTCATTCCACAAACTGACTTAATTTGATTCCTTATTCCTCCACTCCTCCATATTCCATACATAAGACACACGTATGAATCCCCCCTAAAGACACATAAAGATAATCAATGTATGAAGATTTTTTTTTTAACAACCATCTCAATTCTTATTCAGCACAACAAACAAAAGTGATTAAGTTTAAGAATCGCTCAGGGCCTCAAATTGCTTTCACATGTACAGCATGTAGGTACACAAAGAAAATTAACATTAAAATAATTGACTAAATTTTCAACATAAAACTTTTTTCATTAGAAAGCGTGTAAAAAAAATGGAAAAATTTCCATAATTTTATGTTCGTATGTATATCCATTCAAATAGAAATGAAGAAGAAAAGGAGAAATTATCAATAACATTAAAAGAATTCTATGGTTGACCTAAATTGCAATAGATCGAAGAAAAACGGGACAAACATTAAAAGGAAAAAAATTAATGTGAAAGGCACTGAAGTGTGTGGTTCGGCTAGGCAGCAAACAACATTACGGGAGACATTTAAATAGCTTCATTAAAAATATGATTGAAGGAGCATTAAAGGAAGGAAATCAAAGAAGTCGAAAGGATGAGAAATGGTGAGTTGAAAGTTATTTGGACGCATTTTTAATTTTCTTAGGGATTGTAGGCATTAAAGGCTAGTTTTGAATTTTCTCAAGCTTAGCTTTGTAATTGTTAGGTTGGGAGAGTTCCTTAAAGCCATTTTAACATCCAAGAACCTCTTAAAAGTATTATTTTTGCGAGAGACCCAGGCCCGGCTCTTGCAATTAAGAACGTCGCTTGGGGCTGATATTCAGTTCTGAAACCTACCCCAAACTAAGTCCCTAACCTCTTAATCCCTAATTACCACAGCACACAAACTATAAACCACCCCAAAATGATCGTCTCAACCACTTCCTCCTCAAAATCACCGCTAAAAAAATCAGTTTTAATTCCTCCATACCACCACACAAATAAATTGAGAATTCTCATTAAGCACACAGAAAAAAAATGGCAGCAATTCAGGTGAAGCGATTTTAATAACAGCAAATATGTTTGCGGCAGCAATATGTAGATAATGATCTCATGTTTCGCTAATCATTTTGCTATGTTTAAAGCAATTTTACGTGAGCATTAAAATGATGAAAAAGTAGGCGTGAGCATTTGAAGGTGGTGGAAGTAAAAAAAATTGTGTAGGAATTCGTTAAAATGATCGCGAATTATGCTGAGCATATTGTGGATTAAAAAAAAGTGCGAATTTCGCAAATGTTGGATAAGATTTGCAAATCATGAAATTTTAAGTAGCATTAACCCTTTTAATGACCTCATTTTACTTCTACCCACTTACATACATCCTCACATGCTCCCGTGAATTTTATTATTTTCAGACATTTCAAATTTACACATCACGTTCCACTCTTCCTCATTTTTATGTACTTTACTTCTTCCTTTTATATAAAGATAGAGATGAGAAATACGCATAATTATCTTTAGCTACGACCCTTCTCTTACTTTTGCCTTTGATGCTTCTTTTCTTTACATTTTACGCAGCCCTCTTGCATAGATTTTCCCTCCTTTACAATTTAGTATTCCTTTATTAAGTACAATAATTCAGTTAAAAGAGATGAAATGCTTTTGCCTTCTTCATAATTTTTCTGAAGCTTTTGAATTTATTAAAAATGGTTGAAAAGAAGCTTTAATTAATGGGGGATATTGCAAGGTATATTTTATGATCACTTGCAAGATTATGTTAAGTTTGATATATTATTCGTGTGTTTATTACTTGTTTTACAGATTTTAATTAAGGTTATAAATTGTAGAGTTGATAGAAGTTGAATATGGTTGAGGTCAGGGTTGTAATACGAGTGGCACAAATGTAGGAGGCTCCGCCACGGAGCTTTTAAGGTTCCGCTAACCCTCTATTCTATTGATAAATGGAAGTCCCAATTTTGGAAGCCAAATGACTGACATTATATTAGAAGACCTGTAGAAGCTCCACTAAATAAGGTCTTTAAATCAGATTTTGTGGATGACAAGAGAGCTCGTGGTATACCGAAGAACTCCTGAAAGAAAACTGTCGACAGAGACAGCATTGCATTTGGTATTGGCAATTGACAGGCGGAAGCCGTCGATAGAAACAGCTAAAGGCGACATCTGAGGGAGGGCATGAATCACAGTTGATCTGTACGGCCAGCGAAGTAAGTAAGTTAGTATGTCCCTTCCCCATTTCCTAAACTACCAATTCTTGCATTTATCAACTTCCTTTACCTTAGAAAATCTTTCGATACCCTCAACTACAAACAATCCAACTTGACTTATGTCCAAGAACTCCAAATGAATATTCTCATAAAAGCATATGCTCCCGAGACACATCCATTGAATATTAAACCATCAAAAAGTAAACATTCAGATAAATCTAATCATCTAAACGAATTTCAATTCCCAGTAGAATCACCTTTCCAATGATTTATTGCATATAAATTTCTAATAAAGTTCTCTCCTTATATCCAGTAAATCTTAATATCCCCTCCCCTCATCTATTGTTTATCGGAATATAAATTCATATTTATGCTACATCAAAATTTAATATAAACATTTGCTCATCTGCACACAAATCAATGTATCCGCATTATGAAAGTTCTAGGATGAAATCTGACATTTACTTCTAGTTCCCTCCCGTTCTCATAAAATATGTTCATGTTGTACTGACGCATAATTTTATTGTATAATATTACTGAATGAGAGATGAAAGCAAGCAGCATAGCGAAAGTCGAGCTTTTTCTCCATCATTCAACCCATCTCCCTCCCTCAATATTGTATATTGTTCATCCACTCTCTACGCATTCAAGTAAATTGCTTTTCATATTTTATTTTCAAGTCTTTTGTGAATAGAAGTGAAAGTGGAGGGAAAAAAAAAGAATTGAGAAGATGCCAGTTTATGATTTGGGCTGGTTAATGTTTGTTAATGCTGGCTCAGGCAATGAGGAAAGAGAGGGAGAGAGAAGGAAAATTTCCTTATACTTAACGTCGACTGAATGGGAATAGATGAAGAGGGAAATGTGGAGCAGCTCTTTACTTATGGCCTTGTATTCTATTGTATAATTCAATAGATGGAGCATACACGAGAGACAATAGAAAAGAAATTTTTGTGTAATAGAAAACAGCGAGGCTGAATATGTAAGAAGCAGGATAAGAAGAATATTCAATGGACGAAGCCCTCTGTTCATAAATTTGCTGTACAAGGACTATGCATAATTTTTTTTTTTTTTTCGGGGTACTTTATGCTTAACATAATTGTTTGAATATTAAAATTTGAAGAGTACTTTCTTCTGGAGTCAATGGTGTGTCATGCTTTTTATGGATGCTTGCAAATTTGTCTTGAAAACTTTTTTTATAATAATAAATTTTTGGGTATTTTTACATCGTCCTTGATGTTAAAGAGAAATCCAATAAAGCTACTAAACAACCGTTAAACTTTTGGAACGGAAAATGTTGTAACATTCAATTTTTTGATCCTTTTAACTGTGTCAGGGATGTTTATTCAGTACCAGAGATGGAGTAAGGGAGTAAATAGAGATGTTGTTAGGAAAGGAGATATAGTTAGAGATGTAGTTAGACCCCATCAGGTATCAAACTTTATAAATATTAAATTGGACAGCTTAAGTAAGAATTAATCATTGAAATGTGGTTATAGCTTCATAGGGTCAGTGGAGTGGATGCTAGGCTGTCTGGTTTGTGAAGCATGCATCTTAAGCTATATTTAAGCAACCTTTCAGGTGCCTCTGTACACTTATACTCTAGATATTTCCCCGATATGACTCTATGACCTTATGATCATTACTTGTGCCATTCCTGAGTATTTTACTCACTAAATCAGCATTCCGCGGCACACAAGACACCCATCTATGTCCTACAAACTCAACTATCACTGTCCATACATCCCACCACCCCTGCACTCACCCAACTCCATAATTCAATGAAAACATTAAATTGTCAAATCCAATTTTACTCGCTTGTCGCCTTCCATCGTTATCTATTAATACCAAACACCAGCTCAAATGACAGTAAATTAAGAAACAAAATGTTCCCAAATTCCATTTGACTGAATTCCATAAAAAAAAATACAATGAAGATGAATTTGATAATTAACAGAAAAATTAACGCCATTCATTGTTCTATGTAGCTGCTGGCTGACTGAATATCCTATAAATGTATAGATATTTTTTTTATGAGATATTAACTTAAAATAAAACGAGTGAGACGAGCGAGAATGGATGGTGGGTTAAACTCATCAGACATCAATAAAAACTAATTTTTATTATCATTGTTGTTGCTTGCTGTCCCAGACATTCAATTTTAATCTAAAAAAATGGATGAGTGTGAGAAAAAAGGATTTTGTTTTTTATGCTCGTACGCTCGACTGCTCGCATTTCATTTACAAAATACAGTATTAAGGACAAGAATCTCTTCATCTTACATGCTAGCTTGTATTCACTTTAAGGACAATATTGAAGGCAGATTAAAGATTATCGTTGACTTGTTTCTTCTTTTATGTCAGTTATTATATTATACAGTACAAGTAATGCAGCAATCAGCAATCTCTATCTTTATCGCTGGCTCAGAAAAGCGAAAACAATAAATTATGCTTTCGTGATTGCTATCTCTAATGAGCTTACACACTCAAATTGGCCTTTTTGTATCTTTTACTGTACATTTCTTATGGAGTTGTTTTGTAAGAACGTGAGTGGTATGAGGAAGTAGATTATTGCATTGGATTGGTAAATTGAAGGATTTATGTGAGAAAATATCAATTTTAACTGTACGCAAAAAGTTAAGGAAGTCAATTTTAAGTTGCAAAATGTTTAAGTACCCTTCAAAATTCCAATATTCGCATCAAAAGCACAAACCAATATTACATCCAATTTACTATGCTTCTCAATGGTTCTTCATACTTGCATCCTATTTTCTTAATAGAAACGATCGACATTACATACATCCATATAGTGTGATAGTTACGTTATGTTATAAATTTTTCAAGTGGATTACAGCTCTTGTCAAGAGAGTCTCTTCCTTTTTACATCTTCTTACCCTATTACTTTACCACCCCTCGTTTTCTTTCTTTTGTGCTTTTCTCAAAGCTCTCGTTTGTTCTTCTTTCATTCTACAGCTCTTATTTATTTATTTACTTATTTTCTTCCGTTACATGTGCTTGGGTTTGAAGCTTTCTTATTTTTTATTTTGTGGATGAAGAAGCTTTGGGACGTGTTATGAAAAATTGTTTAGCTGAGACGGGGAAGTAGATGATAGGAAGTATTCATTTTTCATTTCAATTCTGAGATTTCAATTTTTCAATTTATTTCTTTGCGAATTTTTTTTTTGCGTTTTTAAGAGTTTTTGTGAGAATTTCAAGAAATGAGGCTGAATTTGATTTTGGGTACGGAGTCTTGGTACTGAATATTAAGGGATATACTAAACTGTAGTCCCTAAAATTGTCAAATTAGAACAGTACCCGAATAATAAAAGTCAATTAGTTGATTCAAAATCTTGCATCAAATCCAGGCGTGACTCTGGGATGGAGTCGAGCTTAAATCGAGTCCGGCACCAAGTTAGAATTTTTCCGGTCACGTCTACTACCTGTTGTCTATTTTATGACGCTATACTCTTTTATATCTATACTGACTCTTTGCTATGGAATATATAGACTAGCATATATTTAGTAATACATAGCATATCATACCCAGAGCTGCCTATTAACTACATATACACAGTAACTAAATAACGACTAACTACAGCCTTTAAACTCCGTCACAAAAGCTTTAAAGCTCATACTCCTATCAATTATCTACAACCTTTAATTAATTAAAAAAATTCCAAACAACTTTACCTTTGCATCAGCATCGCGATATCTCGATTTCCTACTATGTTTCCCAATTACTATTAACTTCCTATTTCCAGCACATTCAACTAACATTTTTTTTTATATTCTGTATATAACAAGCATCATCTATTTCAATAGAAAAAGTTAAGATAAATTGTTTATAGATACAGCAATAAGTGAACTTGTATATGCCTGAGTGTACCGACAAACAATAAGCATAGAAGAGAGGGAAAATTGCAAAAGGGAAGCCAATGAAACTCACAATCATGTATATTTTTTTCAATTTAAAGTTTCATGAGATTTCTTATCAACAATCGGAGTCAATTTTTTTGTGCTATGAGAATTCGTACATTCCATACCTCACAATACATGGCATATGCATACATATGAAGCCTTTCAATTTTTTTTATACAAATGATAGAATTTTCTAGATAATGAAAAAAAAAATATTTTTTTCCTCGTCTTTCTGACTGAATACCTGAGAATTCAGCATGCGGATGGAAGTAAGGGAAGAAGTAAAAAAATAAAACATGGAAAACAATATTCCACCATTTTGATGATATCAGTGATGATAATTTTTTCTATACAATCTCTTGCTTCATATTCATTCGACATACTTATTACGGAAGGCACATCAATAGGCTATGAGAAAAATCATTCATGTATGCTCCATTATGATCATACAACACACAACATCACATTTTCATTCCGTTTTCTTCTTTTCTTGTCTGAAAAATATTTCGACAAGTGTTTGTGGAAGAAGCAGGTGAGGCGTTCATTTTGGTTGACTGAGTAATTCTATTTGGATAAGCTTTAAGGAGCTCCGATCATGTGCAATTGGTTGTTGCTACTTTTTTCAGCATAAATACAATACTCTCTATATTTAATAGTTCTTAAATCAATAAAAATTGACGAAAAACTATTTGAAGTGAGAACACGTGGTTTTGGTTTTGGCAACAAAAGTTGACATCCCCTTTCAATTTAAATTTCAAAAAACCGTTGAAACTTTCAAATTTCACATGCTTTTTCTTATAATTAACTCAAATTCATTTCTAACTCATTTTTCACAGCCTTTTTTGTTCAGAATAACTAAGAGCTGCCATCCACGTTTCTTCACAATGAGAATAAATGATATTATAGAATGAGAATGACAGTCGACACATAGCGCATCTAAATATATGAGAAAAGAGATGATGGAATTTTATATGAATGAAGCAAAAATTTCATATTATAGAATGTCATCATTTCGCGACAATGAAGGCAGCGATGAAAAGGAGAAGAAGATTTCATTTTTAATCAGAAAATGAAAAGAAGAAAATGACGAAATTTGAGGAATGGAACTTCTTTTATCATCATTTAAAGTACAGCTTGTTGCTGTTGAATTATGGAAATGTGTCAGGAATTTTAATGTGAGTGATTTGATTTTTTCGGGAAAATTTGCTTGATGAATGAAGCCGACGAGATTTTCTAAGTGATGATTATGTTGGCAGAATCTTAATATGAATATGAAGTGGGGATTCTTAAGTCTTGTAAGTCAATTGACAAATTTTTTACAGAATCTCATCACATTTGTGCCTCAAAGCTGTGCCTAAATATAGCACAAAATTGCATCAAATTTCTCGCAATCAAGACAAATTTATTCAATTTTTCTTTATTTCCTTCAATTCCTCATTCTCTCTTCTTTCCCATCATTACATCATAATAATCTATATCCATCAAACATAAAGCACATTACGAAGATGAATGAATGGAAAGACGAACTTTTTTTTTTGTGTTACTAGAATTAAAAATTTGAAGAAAAATTATCGACTTATTTCCATTACAACTTCCTGCCTTCATTTTTCCTATGCTCATTATCAGCATCCTATTTCCTCCAGCATTCATACAATCGATTATATTATTTTTTATATGAAGCATAAACACATTGTGTCTTTGTATATGTATGTATGTACTACTCTATGCTTTCAATAACTATTTCATTTACATGAATAAGGCATTTTATGTGAAACTAGGTCGTTTACAGGAAGTTTATTGTAGATATCTATTGTCATTTTCATTACATTACATGCTATGATATGAGATGAGAGGGAGTTATATATATTTTTACGTATATAATAGTTACAGTCATAACAGTAGCACAAGGAATAATGAATGAAAGTCATTCAGATGGTAAGTACATGAACGCATTTCAACAGGATACGATGTGAAGATGTTAATGGATTATGATGCTCTATTGTGACTGTAAATTAGTTGGTATGAGTTACACTAGAAAAAATTATGCAAGAGTTGTGACTTAACAAGACAAACCACGTTCTCTAGAAATGCACTTTTTCCATTTTCTTGGACATGCTTGGACACAAAGAGAAATGGAAAATGGAAATCGACAAATGAATGTCATGGATGTATATTTTTATGTATCATCTTCTCGGCCATACCCAAAAGGAAACCATAGGCAAGGTTTATTATATAAAAAATACTCATATCCATTGGAACGATGACGAGAAGGAAACAGCAATGATGATGATGATGACGAGGAACTTTTGCTCGCCATTAATTGCCGGCGAGGAAGCACACAAATGTGCATGAAACTGAATAAAATCATGTAAATGACGCAAATGATATGTAAATTTTTTTTCATTAAATTATCCTTCCCATATGCATGTTACCCCAGCATCAACATCAATTTAATCAGAAATGGAAATTTCTGGTCTGACTGATATTGATTGTTGCAAAAAAAAAATTTAATTTTAAAAAACTTTATTTTTTGTGCTGTTTAATTTGCGAGCGCATTATGCGGCTATTCGTAATTAATTTCGGATGACTAATTAAGTAACATTAATGGTAAAATTGCTCATAATTAATGTTCACTTAAATGTTTTACAATATTCCACCCTGAGAGCACTTATCGTTTCCCGTTATTATCATTAATTGAAGGAGGTTTTCCCTTACATAATAATGGCATCATCATGTGTAACTTTGTGCCTTTTGCTGTACTTTAAAATGAGGTTTTAGGTAAAAAAAAAATATATATATTAAGGTACAAAAAAGCTTATGCAATCCAAAAAAGAAGCCTTAAACATATTGAACATTCCAAATAAAATTTTCTAGGAATAGAACCTCAGTCGAAGAGTCTTTAGAATTGTTTTTCTAATCTATTTCAATCATTTTATTAGCAAAATTTAACAAAAATTCATATTTAAATTGCAAATAAATTGAACATTTTTCTCCAACATCCACAACTTCCACATCTCCCTCAGCAATGCTATTCCCAGAAAAATATTGTGAATGACACTTTCATATAATTGCATTTGTCAGGGTAGATATGAAAAAAATATGTGAAAAAATGGGATAGCTGGAGAGAACGAGGATATATAATGAAGGAATAGCATGCGATGATGAAATATTGCGGATTTATAAATCAATCGAATAAAAATTCATGTTTACTGTTCGATCCTACCACATTCACATAACATATACATAGACAATCAAATTTTTAAATTGATTTTTCATCATTTTACCGCTTTAATTTGATTTGAAATTCTTATGGAGCGTAAATTGAAGCATATCGACGGACGAAGAGTGGGAAAAATTGAATTTTTCTCCGGCAATGCTTTAAATTAGAAGGCCTTTAGGGCTAAATTCTCATAAAATTTTGCCTCCGAAAATCTCTATTTTGGCTGTCGATGGATTTTATATACAATATTCAATCTTATCGACACTAAATACAATGTTAAATGAGCACAAATTCAAATTTATCGAGATCATGATAGAAGAACTTAACAAAAATTTTTGCAAACTTTTTTTATTGTGATTATTTCAAAAATTTTATTCTAAAATTTCAATTATCTTTTGATAAAAAGTTTTAAGTTATTTTTTTTTTTGCTCTATGAAAATATTATGGAGAAAAATTGTTCACATCTTCTACTTGTTATTTGGTTCTCTTTGAGAATGGTTAAAGTCATTATTCGAAATTACACTGAGAAAAATGTTCTTTAAGATTGACAAAGAGATAGGTTTGAGGGGGTATGTGGAAATTAAAAGACGGTAGAGACTGAATCGGATACTGAGACTGAGACTAAGGCTGAGGCTGTTGCACAGACTAAGACGGAAACTGAGACTAACACTAACACTGAAACTGAAACTAAGACTAAGACTAAGACTAAAACTGAGACTGAGACTGAGACTGAGACTGAGACTGAGACTGAGACTAAGACTGAGACTGAGACTCAGACACAGACCCAGAGACAAACCGAGATCCAGAATCAGATTGAGACTGAGTCCCAGGCAAAGACCCAAGCACAGACCGAGACCAAGACCGAAACTAGGAGTTTAAGGGAATTCTTCGAACTCTCACCCTCGACTATCCTTAGCAATAAACACAACCTATGTTATCTAGCTAATAAATCTATCAAATTCAAAAATCACATCCAATTCTGCTCCTTGCAACATCAGTCAACCAAAATAATTCCTCCCAGTGTATCAATCCACGACAGATAATTTTCTATGATTATTTTCATCAGACTTCATATTTTTATCTTCAACTTTTTATTCCCAAAACTAGTTGCTATAGTTATGTCTTCTCTTGTTTTCCTTTCATCAGACAAGAAAAAAAAATGAACTTAAAAACACAGACAAAAAGTTTTTTTTTGTTTCATTTCATAGAAAAATTATTTCAGCACTTCTTCTTCAACTTTGCTGATATTGATTCATAAAATGAACAAAATTATTAATGAATTTTCTTGTTTTTCATCACAAAAATGAGTTTTTATGTGTTATTTCATGAAAATTGATAAATTTTGTTATTTGTGATAATTAAAAATTAATAATTTTTTATGTCTAAGCAATCTCGCATGCTGCAACGAATAATTATTGTCACTAACGAGAGACAATGCTATTTAGTTGGCAATTATAATATGACTATAGTCAGCATTTTGAAAATTAGATAATATTTTCAAAATTATGGGAGTGGAAACTTTGTGGTTTTTGGATGCATTAATGATATTATTTTATTATATTATATTTTGGTCTTCAAAAGGTGGAGAACGCGTAATATATGCTGCTTTAGCCGCACTTAGCTTAACTCCACCATGCACCAACCTCACCTTCTCGCGGTGAAGACCGTTAATCCAAGCCACATAGTGGGGCGGAATCAAACGAGGCTCTGGTTAATACAGGGTGCGTTGGCCTAGCAAGCCGCCACCCTTAACAACATGCTAAGAAACCTAAAGGAAGAACCGGGCTGGATCAACCAACGACGACCAAGGCTAAACGACAACGGACTAACGATCTTAAACTTAGCAGCTGGAACGTGAGAACGCTCTCAGGACCGGGAGCGTTATCAGCTTTAGTTCTAGAACTGCGACATTACAAGTGCAATATAACAGCCATACAAGAGACCAAATGGGTCGGCCAACAAGTTTTCGAGTGCCAACGATTCACAATTTTCTCTAGTGGAGGAACGAAATGCAGCTTTGGTACTGGCTTCATTGTGGACACGAAATGGGCCAAGCAAGTTATGGACTGGAAGGCTGTCAACGAGAGAATATGCATACTTAGAGTCAGGGGCAAGTTCTTCAACTACAGCATCATCAATGTGCACGCACCACACAATGAAAGACCTGATGATGAGAAGGACGCATTTTATCGTCAATTGTACAAAGCATATGACAGCTGCTCGCGAAATGACATCAAAATCGTCATCGGAGACCTAAATGCTCAGATTGGAAAGGAGAAAATCTTCAATCCAACGATTGGAGGTTTTAGTCTACACAATGTATCGAACGAGAATGGAGTGAGGCTAATAAACTTTGCAGCATCGTTAAACATGGTTGTGAGTTCGACATTCTTTGAGCACAAGAACATTCATAAAGCGACGTGGCTGTCTCCAGGAGGCAAAAGTAGCTCGCAGATTGACCACCTATTAGTTGATAGGAGGCATGCATCGGATGTAATGGACGTACGCAGCTATAGGTGCCTGGAATCAGACATCGATCATCATTTCTCGGACCATCTATTGCTTGGAGCTAGAATTAGAGCTCGCATCAGTAACATCTGTAAGGAAAGAGGCGTAAGATGTAAGCGATTTGATGTTGCAAAGCTCAGCAATAAGGATTGCAAGGTGGCGTTCAACAAGAAGCTAAAGGAACGATTGACCACGCAAAATCAGGGCGAGATTGATTGGGAGCATTGCCGTGAAGCAATTAAATCAAGCGCAGAAAGTTGTCTTGGTATACAGCAAATCAAGAGGAACACCTGGTTTGATGATGAATGTGAGCAAGCTGTTCAGCGAGTTATCGATGCCAGAAAAGGGAGAGTGACGAGAGCCAAGTCAGAAGAAATAAGGAAGCTTCAGAAAGAGAAGAAAAGACTGCTTCAAAGGAAGAAAAGAGCGTATGATTTAAAAATCATAAGCGATGTACAAGAAGCGCACAGCTCAAATGAGTCCAGGAAATTCTATAAAGCCATAAACGAAGCGAAAAAGGCATTTCACGCAAGAGTTTCGGTATGTAGAAGAAAGGATGGCAGTTTAGTATGTGACAAGGATGGAGTCCTGGAACGATGGAAGGAGCATTTCAATGAGCTTCTCAATGATGGAGTGGAGGACACTGCTGTACAGTCAAGGCACCCGTATGATATTGATGATGGGAAGGAGTTCGAGCCTCCGTCACTGGATGAGGTAGCAGCGGCAATCAGTGGCCTCAAAAATAATAAGGCACCCGGTATTGACAACCTGCCAGCAGAGCTGTTCAAAACCGGATGTGATGAGCTTATTGATACACTTCATCACCTGATTGTAAAAGTTTGGACAGAGGAGAAGATGCCGGATGAATGGATGACCGGTGTGATATTCCCGATACATAAGAAGGGATGTAAGATGACGTGTTCCAACTACAGAGGGATTTGCCTCCTCCCATCAGCGTACAAGGTGCTCTCGAAAGTGCTAGCAATGCGACTTGAGCCCCTTGCGGAAGCGTTCTTAAATGAGTATCAGGCTGGCTTCCGACGACAGAGATCGACCTCGGACCAACTATTTGGCATCAGACAAATTGTTCAGAAGAGCTACGAGATGAAGGTGGAAACGCATCATCTCTTCATTGATTTCCGAGCGGCCTACGATTCAATTGACCGAGAGGGACTGTGGCACATCATGGCAGAGTTCAACTTTCCGCATAAGTTGATAAGGTTGCTTAGAGCGACACTTGCAAAAGTATCGTGTGGCGTGAAGGTCCAAGGCTCAATTTCAAGCTTGTTTGAGTGTAGGACCGGACTGAGACAAGGTGATGAGTTGTCCACTAAGCTGTTTAATATCGCTCTTGAAGGTGTCTTTCGAAGAGCTGGCCTGGAACTAAAGGGAACGATCTTTACAAAATCAACGCAGCTACTTGGGTTCGCGGACGATGTGGACATTGTTGGAAGGAATATCAGGTCTGTTACCGACGCCTTTTCCAAAATGGAAAAAGAAGCCAACAAAATCGGCCTCCACGTTAACGTCGATAAGACAAAGTTCTTGATGGTGTCTGCTTCGGAAAGAACAAGGAAGCTAGTCGGCTCACATCTTGTCATTGGTGATAAGAGTTTCGAGGTAGTCAATGAGTTTGTCTACCTGGGAGCTATCATCACCAACAACTTCGACACGACTATGGAAATTAAGCGAAGGATTTTGGCAGCCCAGCGTGCTTATTTTACAGTCAGACACCTACTAACGTCCAAGAGAATCTCGAGACTCGCAAAGGTAACCATGTACAAGACATTAATCCGCCCAATTGCTCTGTATGGCTCGGAATCATGGAACATGACTGTTGCGGATGAAAATGCTGTGGGTGTCTTCGAGAGAAAAATTCTTAGAACCATCTTTGGCCCTAAGAAAGAAGGTGACCTGTTCAAGTGCAGGAGTAATGCAGAACTTTATCAGCTCTTTAGGGATGCTGATATTGTAAAGCGAATAAAAGTGAACAGGTTGCGTTGGGCTGGGCATGTTATTAGGCGCCCTGAGGAAAGCCCATTAATTAAGGTCTTCAAAGCTGACTTTCTGGACGGTAAAAGAGCCCGTGGACGCCCAAAGAACTCTTGGAAGGAAGCTGTCGATAGAGATAGCAATGCACTTGGTATCAGTAATTGGCAAGTGGTCGCCAGCGATAGAGCCAGCTTCAGGCGACTCCTGTGGGAGGTCATGGATCACAACTGATCTGTACGACCAGCGAAGTAAGTAAGTATATTATATTTTGATGATCTAGTGGAGGATTTAGTCAAGTAGCTTGATCAAAATTGTATAAAAGACCTTAAATTAGGATACTGCAAGGTTGAGCAGGCATATAAGATTGTAATTTAATGTTGGAAGATGATTTAATGTCAATTGGACGTTCTAAGTTCGATTCTCATTACTTTAAGCAACATTATCCGAGTTGCACAACTTCTATGCCACCGTATTGATGTCAAAACGTCCAACTGACATGAAGACACCTTTCCAGGTGTTTATGATCCATTGTGATGATATCAAATGACATTTGACACAGCATACTACTCTGGAAAGTCAAGTTCGATTGAATTATCATGAAAACAGGAGCAAATTTAATGATTTGGCATAAAATATCTTCAAATTTTGAAAATTGTGCCTTAAAAAATGCTAAATTTTCAAATCATTCCAAAAAAACTCATTAATAACCAAATTCTCTCCCTACTATCATCATAATATAGACACTAGAGGATGCCAAGAAAAACATTCTAAAATCTAATTATTCAGCACCCCCCAAAAAACTCAAAACATTCACGTCTATAAACTAAAAACTGCAAAAGTTTCCACACCCATCAACCAACTAACAATTCAATAATATTCTATTCTAATTAGTTTCTCATTTCCGATAAAATTTTAGATATTAAACAACACAAGAGGTATGTAAAAAATATATATATATGTATACATTATTTAATAATTTAATTTAATTTTCTATTTTTGCATTCAGCCATTAACAAGGTTTTATGATTATTTTATGTATAATATTGAATGTATACGGTTCAAACATTTATGAAGGAGTGAGTGAGATGGAAATAATAAACAACAAAAAAATAATAATGATATTTGATGAAAAATATTCTCTATTTTAGATAGTATGAGGTAGGTGATTGGAAATATCATAAAATCGTGAATAAGAAACTAAATTATAATTAATTTAATAATAAATGTTTTTCATGTTTTTGTTGAAAGCATAGCACTTCAATTAGGGTAGGAACTATTTCCTCACACTATGTGTTCGTTCTATGTTTATATGCATCGTTGCGGGTATGCTTTTGCAATTTTTGCGGTTTAATATCTATGAATGGGATTGGAAATGAATTAATATGAATATCAAATGAAGATTGCGGGATATTTCTGCTTCATTTGGTTTTTGGTGATTTTATTTGGAATTGTTTGCTTGCATTTTAGAGGTGTAATGAGGCAGCGATTATATTTTGCTTCATGACCGAGTGACTCATATGAAGATGGGTGTGCCAGGGAGCTTTTAAAGCTCTACAAAAGCTCCTTTATTGACTTAAAATGGAGGTCGTCTATATTTGGCTGCCATATGGATGAGGAACCATTTGAATTCTATTTGGTGATGACATACGAGCTTTGGTCGAGGTTTTAAACCTTTTTTATTGATTTTAAATGTAAAGGGCATCCATGAGGATGCCAGAAGAAGCGCATTTCATTTAGTGCCAGTAAAAGAGCATTGGTAGAGCTTTAAAGACTCTGTGATAAAGTCTGCTTCATTGGTGATACTCAGGATAGAGCAAATCATATCTAGCTAATTAAAATTACAAAATTTACTACATCTCATCAAAGTTAAAGTCATTAAACTTCTACAACTTGATGTTCCTTAAAAACATCTACTTAAAAATCAATAAATTCATCTACTTAATGACTAAACTTCATCCCGACATGTAAAATTAATTCTACAAGCTTTTTAGCATCAAAAAATTTAATGAATTATTTGACGAAGCATCTCATTTTCACCAAAAACTTTATTTGCAAATCTTTGCAAGAAAATATAAATTAAAATTCATCAATAAAGTAATCAAACTTAAAAATTTTAATTTGAATAACTTTCTCTTCCATCAGAAAAAAGCAAGCAAATTTTATGCTAGAATATAAAGTACACATAATAACAAGAAAAAGTTTAATTGAAGCTTTTTTTTTACTGAATATGCATAGACAATAAAGCTGAACAAAATTTTTTAATCCAACAAACATGTTTGTTGTTCGATGAAACAAAAATGAATGCATGAATAATGAAATTTTTTTTTTCATACAAGACTTGTCTTTAGTCTTGGGAATTTTGGAAAAAAAAAGTTTTTAAAATGAGCTTTTAATTTGAGAAGCTTAAAGTTCTGTGTATATCAAGAATCAGTGCTGTAGCTGGAGTTTTATGAAGGGTGGGAGGCTAGAAGACTAGAAGTCATAGTAAAGCTATTTAGTATGTAACTTTTAAGCATCGTTTGTCCAAGTATAGAGATTTAATCGGACAATATGGACATCAATGGATGATTCTAAGCTAAAACGTAAAGCAGATAGCCCAGGAGTACCAGTTAGTAAAAAAAAAATAAGAATCTGATGTTTTCTGCGTCTGAGGGCGTCTTAGTTAAGGAAGTAAGTAAATAAGCCTTCCTAGAAAGCACACGTCTTAAGAATAGCCAAATATACGGCAATGGCCATCATGACTCTGGCTTCAACCTAGATTTGATGAAATTCAGTCTCACGTTAGAGTCAAATTGCCTTGAGGGCTGATATTCGGCAATTTCTACACCGGATGCCTTCCAGAATGTCTATCTTATTAAATGCACAAATTCAATATTTCAAACATCCACAAAATCGCTCCTATTGGCCTCAAAAATTTAATTACAAAAATTTCCATCAATCCCTCAACATAAAATTTAAATTTTCAATTAAATTAAAAGGATCAACATATAATCCATCGACGAAAAAAAAAGTCCATGCCCCCTGCAGTCATTTGATCACAATTACATCGAAAATCTCTTACATAAACATAATCCAAATTCAAAAAGCAAATAAAATGTGATAGCCACGTACTGTCGATTCTGTTATTTTTTTGTTCCTCACTCTCTCTCACTCTCTTTTATTATTGTCGACAAAGAAACATTTTGTTATGAAAAATTTCATTTCCACAATTCAATAAAAAAAGAGAAGCATTTTTTTTTTTGTTCGTCCATAATCATTTCAATGGCATTTAAGGAGAGGGGCAAAAATGCTTCTATAAATAATTTTTTTTTATATTTCACATTTCAAAAAAAATAAAAGCGCGGATGGTAATAAAAATTTATGGATTCTATGTGACTTTCCTTTTACAAAATTAAATTTTCTCGGTCAACCGAAATGAAATGAGTGAATGAATACGAATAGAGAAATAAATCAGTAAGCATTAACATTATTCTTGTACGTACTGCCAGTTTTTGCAAACAAAATATATTTTATTGACCGTTAAAATAAACACAAGTGATGGAAGGTCAAGTGAATGCGGAGCTTTTAAGAAAATGGGCGTTTTTTGTGATTTTTCTATGGACTATGATTGGGATGGTTAGAGAGGCATTAAAGTTGAAAATTCTCAATATCAACAGTTCCAATAAGTCGGCGTAACTGTAGCTTGAGGGCAGACTCTAGCATCAAGTCAGAGTCACGTCGACTTGTGGCAGGATTTTACGTTTATTCTAGGTCATGTGCCCTCTGGGAGTGTACCTGAATACCACAAATCATTTAATCGATCAAAAATTCGCTTACTGACCGGTATGATTGTTTACTTGGTGACAGATTCGGGTGAAATATGACACCATGCAAGAGTCACGCCAATCTTCAGTAAAACTCTTAATTTCTTCAAAATTAATCCTAGCAAATTAAGTCGAAATTTCAGCTTCCGTCAGCTCAGACCCCCTAAAAATTCTCTTAAATACCCTCCACAGCACACCAATCTGTCACACCCTGTTATTCTCGTACTTAATAATAATCCGCTAACAAGATTTACAATCAAGCCAATATTAAGTCATATAATGTTAAAATTTTTTGGAAACAATGTAGTGTCCTGCTGTCGACGATGGCAAAAAAAGGAGTGAAATAAACAACCGTGACTGCTTTTTACAAAAAAAAAAGTGACTGTGGAACTGGGTGTGAGGTTAATGTATTTCGATGTCAGATTTAATTTATTAAAATTATTATTTTACAATATATAAAGCCATAATTTGAATAGAAAATGTGCTGTACAAACTCGAGAGAAATCATTGACTTTGGGTATATACTGACAATCAACAATATATACAAAGATACATAAACATAAAATCCAGTATATCGCAGCTATCTATATAACATGATATAGAAATAAGTAAGAAGAATGATGTTGAACGGGATTGCTTGAATTATTTATGGAAAAAATCTGTATGTTTACGGATTTTGATCGTATGAGAATATAAAATAAGGAAGAATCTTCTTCCAATCGCGTGATAAATTTATCAGCTACTTCTTACTTTTTTTTCATCTTCTTAAAATGATATTGCATATTGAACTCATTTCTCAAGATAAGGAACAAGATAAATCGAAAGATTGTAATTTTTATTGAGGCATTGAAGCGCAATGTTTGTTGAAAAATTGAAATTTTAATCAGAAATGCTCATGTGTACAAATGATTTAATATTTATGAGCAAATAAGTTACTGACAAGGATTCGTTTTTGATTTTCTGTCGGATTCTCCACTTCGAAATGTTTTTCTTGCCTTTTTATGGATATTTGTATGAATATTTACTGTTTATTGATCAAAAATTTGTTCAAAAAAGTGGCAAGATTCAATTCCCATACAGTAGTTCCAAAGATTGGACAAAATGCAATAAATACACAGCATCTCGATATTCCCACGGAAGGATATCCGTTAAAAAAAATCCCTCAATCCGTTACAATCATACAGACAATAAATTTTATATTTCTTCCGCTCGTCTTTAAATATTGATGGCTAGCATCAGAGATTAAAGTGCCATTTTCTTGTGAGTTGCTGCTGGTACATTCTGTTGCTATGCTTTTTTTTATGGCACTAGCTTTCAATTTCTGAAGGGTAATTGATTTTTATAGTTCTTTACGTTTCTCTTCCTCCACTCATATATCATTTCCTTGACTATATTCTACGATTTTTTTCCGTTCATCATTATTATTTTGTGCTAGTCAATGCTAGATATAAGTATTGAGCATCTTATTGGACAAATTGTGCAAGTAGCTTTATGGAAGGAATCTTTATCATCTTGTGTTAAATTGAAAAATTGTGATGGAATGAAAAATTAATGTAAAACTTTCAATGCAATTTGTGCTTTCAGCTGTACAGATTATCTTTTGCTCATAATTTAACTCGAGCTTTTTTTTGTCTTTTTTTCTTATTCAGGGATTTTCTTCAATCTTAGGGATTAATTTTTTTTGTTCTTAAAAAATTGTGGGGGAGTTTATGAATTATGGAACGCAGAAAATGAGGTGTTTGACACTTGGATGGTAGGCAGACATATTGAGCAGCAAGTATTAACGATTACTAAATCAGTGTCGTCTAAGCTCGTCTACACACCATGATAGTGAGCCACGACTGAAACCGGACACGACATACGGTTCATGACATATCCAAAAAGCACATTAGTGTATTCCGACACACAGTCTGAACAACAATTCACTAAAGTACCTCTATACAGCTCTACGAGCCCATTATGAAGTGTATGGTTGAAATCTGAGTAAAATTTTGGAACTGGCATGGGAACTAGTGCAAAATTTCATCAAAAATGTGTCAATAAGATGACGGTAAATGTGACAGACTAAGGATACTCATTTGGTTCAAGTTAATAACAACTGTGAATCATGAAGTTTCATAATTCATGGATGATCCTTCAAAAATTATGAAGACTGAGCATTTTCATAATTAAATCAACTTTTCTTACTACAAAATTATATTCCCGAAGAAAATCAGTTCAGTAAAGTTCCTTTATTAAACTTAATCTCTTCATTGAATTGAAATAATTGAAAATATAGAATTAGTGAGCACATATGTAATATCTACATCTATCGAAAATCTTATTGAAAACATCAATCACGTTTATTTTCATCTCCCAATGCACAAAACTTTCAGATGAAGATGAAAAAAGGAAGCATCTTTACAAAAATTTATTTATTGCGTTCAGTACTTTGATTTATGTAACACTGATGGGAGAAGCTTAAACTTATTGCAATCAGGATGAGAAAAAAAGTACTAAAATACATTTTAAGAATTATTGGCTAAAAAGATTTACGAATTTTTATAACTGACGTGAAGAAGTAATGGCTGTGTTCCTACAATGTTTTGGATACTGCTGTAAATCTTATTTTGATTATTAAAGCTTATAAATTAAGATTTTGTAGTTTTATGTCGTATAACGAATGAGATACAAGACTTTTGGGATGGAAAATTACAATGTTAAAGTTTAAGGGTGGAAGAGATGAACATATTTTTAAAATGGGTAGTAAGTCTTGGATAGGAAAGTTTAAGTGCTATTTTGGTTGATTTTAAAGTTGCAAGTGGACAGCTGGAAGCTTTGGTTTGTTCTGGAGTTTTAAAAAGGAGTATGTATGAAATTTTCTCATTTTGTGGCTTGCCCGAGCAGCACTGATCCTTTAAATCTTCGTCACAGATACATTTATTAACACTAAGTGGAAGGCGCATCCATTGGGAAGACTTATGGCCTACAAATGGAAGTGGCTAGCATTTGTTGTTTGTAAATGTGTCTTTCGAGTACGAAATATAAGTTCTGCTCTATTTGAGCTGTATATCCAGCTTCAATATATTATTCTGTTAATATTCAAAGAACTTCAAACTCAAACTATGATCATTGTGGACGAAAGTACGTCACATCTTGTTAATGTTTAGTTAATATCTAGTTCTAATCTAATACTCTCTATTTTCTTATGACTATTCAGGCTAAAGTTCGAAAATTCAATCCACAACCATTCAAAAGAACTAATAATCATTCAATAAAATGTTCAAAGGCTGTTGCCCTCAATCGCATCCATTAATTTTGGCATGAAACACAATAAAAATTAAAGATTTCAAACTTTTCAGATCATAGTTCATAACCTCAATCTTTCCTATCAAGAAGACATTACTAATGTTCTTTTTTATTCGAATATCTACCCCCACCCACCTTCGTTTCACTAAAATCAGCTACTCATTATAACTAATGATAACGAGTCAGCAAAAAAGTAGCAGAAGGAAAAACATAAACAGCAGTACACAATGTGCTTTCCATTTCCATTAAGTTCTCTGGTTTTTTTCTCTCTCTTTCTCTCTCACCATGCTCATGGATTGAGTATAAAAAATGAGTACAATGGGAAATGGCAGGGAATATGCATTGCCTTGTCCTGAATACAGACATATCTTGATGATATTTGGATTTTCAAAGCCTTTTTTTTTTAGATACAACAAGAAGTTGTAGAGGAAAAAAAAGGCATTAAAAACCTTTTTCCTTTCTTTTTGCTATTGTATTTCTACATTTCTACTTACTGATCCATCACACAAAATGAAAAATGTGAAAAAGAATGAGAAGAAGAAGCGACGAACGAGCAGCAAAAAGGAAAGGATAAAAAAAACTTCTCTCTTATCTCTTCAAAGGGGTTTTTCAGTTTCTATTCTTGTGAGGCACAGAAAAAAAAGAGGAGGCAGTCAAGCAGGAAGGAAAAAAATTTGAATTCTAAAGATTTCTTTCCTATGTGTTTGTGTGTCTGTGTCTGTAAGACAGAAAAAAAAGGATTTATCAGGGCTTGAGAAAGTTAAAAAGAGATAAGGGCTTTAGATCGACATACAGCATTATGGCTGTAGAGAGAAAGGGTCATTCATTTATCAGAAAGTTTCTTTCATTCCAACGTTGGAAATATCACAAATTTACAGCACTGCTTATGGTTGTGGATATTATTATGATAGGTGGATGAGAGTTGAAGATTCCTTTTTTATTTTCTCGTGAAGACTTAACGAATAAGTTTATGAAAATGAGAATGGCTGTGTGCATCTACAGCCAATTTCAATTCAGATTCCATCATAGGATTTTACTCGGGATTTTAACTTAATTCCTTTATATCCCCCAAAAAATAAAAGTTTTATCATAAAAATTTTCCACAAGAATATAAGATAGATATTCTAAATGTGTGTGCGTGTGCTGCCTTTCACTTCTACATACCCTAATCTAAAATTTCTCACACTCAATTTATTTATAAAATTATTGATGCAATGTGTCTATTTATTATTTCGACTATTTATCGCTTCCACATGAAGAAGTTTATTAAGAGTTTTGGGGACTGGTTGTAAATGACGTCACCTTCACCCAGTGATTACTCTACTCAATCACAACTTAGTGGTAAGTCTCGATCGAAACCGAACGCGGAATACGGTTCATGGCATTGTTAGACTCATCAGCATCACACAGCTTGCCATCCTTTGTTCTATTCATTATCATAGAGAAGAACAACCTCCCCCATCCCTCTTAAACCCCCATACATCACTTCCGCACTTACCCCACCGATAATTCTTGCACAACTAACCACATTAATGGAATGAATATTCTTATTCCTTTTTATACGTTGTATATTAAAATTATGATGGAACTCACTCATGCTGAAAAAATTCCTTTTGGCATATTTTGCAACGATTGTCATACGAATCGTCTCTCAACAGCCGACATCGACGACATGATGATGTTGTTGATGACGACAATGATGAAAATTTTCATTTTTTTTTTCATATTTTCTTTTCATTTTCTTTTTCGGAGCAAAAAGAGAGGCATTTTCGGTAGAGATTTTGATTTCATATACGATGAATTGGGTTGAATCTAATTACTTGTGGACATAGATAGAATATTATTAAATACTAGGAGTTTGGTTCGTTGTGGTTGACAAATGAGATGAACTGTTGTGTCCCTAGTGGAATAAGCTGCGATTAGTCAACTGTAAGTCTTGTTTAAAGCTTGATATTGCATGGCAAGATCCAAAAATGTCGAGTTTATGACTAGACATGCGGTCGACTAATCGAAGTCTGCTCTACTCGGGTACGGAGTACAATAAAATGAGGAACTAGTTAATATGATGAGAAATGATAAAAAATTGTCAAAAATCGTTGATTAGTTCCGAATTTTTAAAGAACAGACTAACCATACCACCCCCTAAAGCTTACTAAAGCTTACAATCTACCCAAAATTCAACACACATCTGTTAAAATCTATATAACTTCCATCCCAATATTCATCATAAGTATGTAGTCACATACGTAAAAAACATCAAGTGAGGGTCAATAAATAACAACAATAATAACAAGAAGAAGCGGTAAAAATTCAATCCAATCCTCTTTATGACATACAGACATAGAAACAGATATGATAGTTTTGTGTCTATAAAGCTTCCATTTGGTTTTTTTTTTATTTATTTTTTTTGGCATGTAAAATTAAATATTCTATTTGAATATTTGTAATGTTTACTCAAGACGACATTTATGCTTGTGATGTGTAAACATGTTGAAAATGTGATTGGAATTTTTCTTGTTTTATTTGTTTTTGCTATTTTTTTTTTTTCATATATTTTGGAAAATAATAATATCATTTCGAGCTATGCTTTCTCCGCATACATGAAATATTTTACTCTTGTTTCTTCATGTCATGAACATTTTTAGATAACAAAATAAAACAATAAAAACTAGATTTTCATATACTAAATTAAAAGATACAAGGGATGTACATGATGTAAATTTTTGAGATTATTCAATTTTTTTAGGGGTTAGTTTTGGACTTTTGTTTAGTTACTATGCAGTTATCTCGAGTGGAAGGGGGTGCAATTAGTCGACTGTATGTCTAGTTACAAACTGGACATTTCATGGCAAGTTCCAGAATTGTCAAGTTAATTACTTGGACCATATGTAGCATATGCATGCATATTGAGCACATACAACTTTATGCCTAGTAGCTAGCTCGAAGTCAACTAAGATTTTCTTCGGCTGACTAGTCACAGCCTTTTTCACTCGAGTATTGTAGACCAAAAATGACATTTGTATCAAAATTTGTGAAAATTCTCAGATATAGTCTTTTAATTGGTCTGAAAATGATTCATTCAGAGAATATTCATTGAAAATTTAATTTGGTGTAAAAGCAATTAGAATCTTGAAATGAATAATGAAACAATCCGACATCCGGTTATCATTCAGTAAGTTAAAAGTCAGATTTGATATGGAATTGACACCGTGTCGACATGATCCTCTAATAGACAATGAATATACTCGCTTAATGAGAGCATACTCATGAGAATGATCATTATCTATTCAGGATTTGAGGATATCCTAATTATCCAATAAAAAAACATCTAACTCGAACAGACAAGAGCATGCTCAATGATATTGAATGATCATACTCATTGACACACTCAATAAGGTAAGTTTAAGCTGAGTATGGTCATTGTCTGTACAGACACATTGTCTGTTCTCTAAGAAAACCCCAAAAATCAATAATTTCAATAGCCAAACAATCAAATGTACATCCCCTGTCCAAAAAAGCATAAGAGCCATTGAGTTTTAATTTTAATTTGTTGATACGTCTTCTCTTAATAAAATTTAATTAAACTCTTTCTCATAAACATGTCAAAATCAGTAACAGGAACTTGTAAATAGAAACATAACTGAAATAAATAAAATATTTCTGTAGTTTCTCACAAAAATTAAAGTAAGTAAAAATAAAGATTTGATAACTCATTCAATTCTATAAAGGAAGGGGGGCAATAAACAATAAGAATTTTTTAAAATAAGAACATGGCTGATGCTCATTCGGTCGACTTACCATTTTAATATCGCTTATAGTTGCGATTGATCTTACAAAAAGATTGATTCTGACCACGGCGGGGCCGTCTATAAGTAAGTTTTTTATGTACATATGATCAATGTTTTCAATGAAAATTTTTTTGTAGATGGAAGAAAGAAAGTTTTTTGGGTAAATTTTATATTAAAAATTTTTGAATTTTTTTTATGTTGAATTTTGAGTTTTTTTTTTAAATTTTCCAATATTTTAAAATCTTTTAAATTAAAAAAAATAAATAAACAATTTTTTTTGTGAGAGCATTTTAAAGCAGCAGCTTGCATAGAAGCTTTTTTATAATTTATAATCATGAAAGTACATGAATAATGGAAGTAAACACTCGAGTCCTTAAATCGACTTATTGCACGAAAGGCACTACAATGTATTGGCGAGTGGGCGGGCAAGATGAGATGAAATTGTTTTACAGGAAGGAAGGCACAAAATGATGCGAGGAATTTAATCAAATTTAGAGCCGTAAAGAAGTTTGTTTAAAGGCAGTCAGGTAAGCAATGTATATTAATCTATGATATTTTTTGATCATAATTGGAACTGAAAAACTTTTTGAGAGTGGAAAAATCTGAATGCGTGCTTCAACCAAACCTAATTAAATTTTAATTATGTCTGCCATTTTTTATTCCTTTATCTCTATGACATGAGAGTATGAGCATGGCAGACACATCAATTATTTGAAATTACATTAATGGGCTCATGTGTGTGCTGTAATCAAATTAAAATTTTTATAAAAAAAAAGTCGGTGGCGTGGAAAAAAGTTTTCCTGAATGTAACTTTTTTTGTGATTCAAGGTGTGGTGATTGCTGGTTTTTGGTAAGTCTATGATTTATTTTGGGATTGGAATCAACTTAAATGACAGTAATTTAGCTTGATTTATCTATCATTGGTATTAAAATGATAGTGAAGATATAGCAGAGCTATAAATCTACTCAAATTTTGTTTGACTTCACGTTGAGCCAAACCGGGTCGACTTTATGACGAGCCAAGTTGATTTCAAGCTCTGTGACATATAACATGATCTAGTCATTGAACATAGACTTCAAGCTCTTCGACAAGCTAGAATTCATATCCAAATCATCAATAAAACTCAATCTCATGTCAAATTAAGTCGACATTTTCATTTAAGACCAACTCCTACCTCTGTTATGCTCTAACATTGAAGATAATTATAGAAATTTACAAAGTTAAACACCAACATTTACGCTCTAACTTTCAACATCAATTACAAAAAAAAAATTTAAAATAGCTTAGAGCAACATCCAATCAGGCATCGAATTTCCTCATTAAAATCGAAAATTTCATTAGTAATGTCGAATTCATTAACTAGATGAAAATTACTACCTCCGGAGGCAGTAAATATATCGTAAAATAAATGTTTCAGTAATAAATCAAATTATTATTTTTAGAATTAATTTTAGTGATGTCAATTTGAGTAGTTAAAGTTGGTTTTGCTATTTAAGAATTCATGATCCGGGGATGTAGCCAGGATTCAATGTTTTATAGGGGTTTTTGGATTTTTTGCATGAAAAACTCAAGCAAATTGAAGAATTTGGGATTTAAAGAAGAAGGAGGGGTTTTATCCACCATCCAGACCCTCTCCGACTCTATATGTATCCCTAACATCACCAAAACAATTAAATATCCAAATCATTTAAAACCAACTTTAAATCAATTTAAAAGTTCATGAATAATTCAAAATATGTTAATTACCATAAAGCAATTTACAAAAAAAAAAAAAAACTGTTACACCACACCTTGTGATTTATTGTTACATCCATTCAATTCATTCTTCTCGATAATTTTATATTCCAGCTGTCAGGGTTATTGTTTCATTCATTCTCATTTTTAGATGAAACTCATTTACATGATAATTTTAAAAAAAAAATATTATTTGTTGTATCATCCTCGCATGTAAATTGATGTGAGTGGATGTGAAGCATAATATTAAAATGAGGAGCCTTTGATGCTCATACACATTGTTGAATTCAATTAAAAAACATTTTTTTGTATTTTTTGCCTCCTCATCATAGCCTTTTATGTTATATATTGCAGTGCATCAAACAGTGACTACATACAATGTACACAATTTCATACACATCGTTTTTTTTTTCACAGTTACTGTGCATGCACGCCCGCTCAAAGCCAAATGAAGTGGGCTTTTACAGGAAATATGATTGATAAAATGGAAATTGTTTGTGAGTGCTATTGCAATTTTATTATGGACTCGAGGGTATGAAGGCGACTAAAATGTAACTACATACAATATATGTATATATATTGAACGCTGAGTATGAATATTTTTCTACGGATTTTTGTGACGAGGTTGATGATTTTCAATTTTATTGCGCTATCGAATAAGTTTTTTTACAACGAAAATTCTGTTTAATGATTTAAATTTTAATATATCTGCTATTGATGTTGCGGAGAGTTTATGTGACTGGGATTGGAATTTTTTCGTGTTAAAGCTCAGTTGACGTTGTTGTCAAATGCATGGATAATGTTAAATTATAAAAGAAAATTTTAATCCATATTCGATTATTTTTTGGAAATTTGTACTTTTGGCATCAGGCTTGATGTGAGATTATTAAATGAGCATTAAAATTAATTGATAAATTAAGCAGGAAGACTTCAATTATGTTCAATTAATGACACAAAAAAAAATTAATTGAAATTTTTTATATATGAATTAAATTTTTTGGGATTTGCTACTTATTTGGGTCATTATTGGGCTCGTCAGGAATCTAAGGCCCTGCATATTCCGCATTTTAGATACACAGGCATCAAAAGATTTTCTTTGCAGACTTATAGTCTTTAATTGAACCATAGTTAATTATTGAGGTCAAGGGCATAGCAAGGATAGTAAAAATAGGTATTTGCCTTGGTACGTCATAATATAGAGGCACAAATGTCATAAATATCAAAAACAAAAAGATTCTGGCTAGATGAAAACATTTTTTAAAATAGATGAGATATAATCTCTTAAAAATATAGGTTACTAAAAATATCTTGCTGACCTAGTTAATGATAGATTTTCCTTTACTATCCTTGATTCTGCTTGATCAACCGAAAATTCGAAATTATTGATGGAAATGAGTCATGAAAATAGAATAACATCAAAGGTTTTACTTCAAAAAAATTTCCAAATCATTAAAAAAATCAATACAACTCAACTAAGCATTAAAACAAATTTAATTCCAGTCGCAAAAACCCCACGCAATGAATGGTTGTTGACTTGTTGAATGATGATGAAAATTTATTATTTTTATAATTTTAATTTCTCTCAAATAATTTAGATTCTCATTATTCGAATTAATAGTCTTCCATTGGAGAAAACAAAATAATTAACGAAAATTGAACACAAAAAAAAGAGTCTAAATTAAAAAAGTTTTTCGTCAGAAATATCCGAATTCGTTAAACAGAAAGGAACACAAAAACTTGACGAAAAAAAAAGTTTTAATTATTTTCAGTCAATTCTCGATAGATTTTTAAAAATAAAACTTATTTTTTTTGGGAATTAAATAAGGAAGTACAAAAAGAGACAGATTAAAAGAGATACAAACATAAACAAATGATAAATATATCATAGCACATAGTGATAGACAAAGAGTTAAAAAGGGAAATGAAATAAATTGAAAAAATTAAAAAAATTTTGTCAATTTTCTTTTTTTTATCAGCAACAAAGGCAGAACAGGAAATAAAAAAATTTAGAATTAAAAAACTTTAATACAATTTTTTTTATCATATAAATTAAAAATGTTGTTTGTGTGTTTGTACAGGTGACAATGCAAGAGAATCAGCACATACGAGTGCGCTTTCAAATTGATGATAAAAAAAAAGTCTCTTACAATGAAATCTGTGACATGTTCTATATGTTCTACTCTATGGTTTTGTATGTTTTAAAATGAAAATAAACTAACATTAAAATTTATATATTTCTGTTAAATCCCACAAACTACACAACTTTATATAATTAATATTGTAGGTGGTGCTCGATGAGATCAACATTAATATATGCAGCATGTTGGGGTGTTTTTGTAGAAAATGAATTATTATACAGTGAAAAATTGTTGAAAAGTGTCTGGATTTGACCAGAGTTGATTTTAATTTAGATTTGAAACTAAAGTGAAAGAGTTCTCAATTTTTCGTAATTTTTCACCATTTTGTAAACAAATTGGAATTGATTTAAATTTAATGTTTGAAGTTGGATTAAGATAGGATTTTGAATTTTGATATGAACTTCCAAACATTAGGAGAATTTTTGAAATTTTGTCTCAAAAAACCCAATTGAATAATTTTGTTCAAAAGGGGACGATGAGCTCAAAACTCTTCCCTGGCTTTTCCCTCCTTGAGATTTTTCTATCATATAACCGTTTCAAATTAAGTCATTTTGTCCTTTTGTCATTTGGGAAATCGATCTCAAAATTCTTCCTGCCTGGATTCATAGCCTTGATTCTACTTGATGAAGCTCTTGATTTTTTTCCAGCTTAATTTAAACTGTGTATAATAAGAAACTAAGGGCAGAAATGACAGTCATATAGCAAACTATCTTAAACGAAATGTAACCTTGAACTTTTAGATAAAAGACTACAAAACTGAATAGCACATTAAGGCAATGATAGACATATGGCTACATCATGATTGCTGCATAGCAATAAAATGTTATTTGACTGTTAGTAGTGTATTATCATAACACCGATAGTGACTGAATGTTGACTGACCTTTTTCTTATTCGTGTTACTAAGAGATACATCAATGGATAGAATATTTGAAAAAGTAGCTAATTAAGAGCTGCAAAGTTTCCCAAATTTACCAAAACCCTAACAGACAATGAGCATATTCACTTAAATGAGCATGACGATGAGTGTACTCAATCAACACAGCTCAGTTTTGAGGGCATACATATGATATGTATATACTCCTTGTCTGTTCGGTAAACTAATCAAAAATCCATGAATTTCCCACTTTTTTCTACCAAACACCCCAACACCCATCCGTGTAATATCGTGAAATCAAATGAAAACTGTAGGATATGTATTGATGTTATATTGAAAACAAAAATTATCGAATGAATATAAAAAAATACAGTAAATAAAATTCGTGTTTTCATGTCTCATTTTTCATGTCGTTTCATAACCAATTTGTAAAAAAAAAATTTCAATCTTCACATCTGGAAAAAAGTTTAATTTCCTCGTTTTAATTATCATCATTTTCACTATATAGAAAATGGACGGGAGCATCTACTTTGTAGATGTATTGCGCTTTACATATGGAAATTGTATGTCGAATATTTTTTTAATTCCATTACAAAAATGTCTCGTTGAAGGTTCAGGAATATGAAAAAAAAAATATAAATGTATTTCCATATTCGTCACATGATGATTTTTCGATGTTGACGACGTTGGATTTCATGTATTACATGATGATTTCATACATGAGAGATATGATGATGTTTAAAAAAAGTTTTAATATTCGTCAATTTATGCTTACGACGTTAATTATTATTATTATTATTGTTAATATTATTATTATGTCTATAAAGTGAATAATAACGATAAACTTACCAGTTCCATTGATACCCGACGGTCGTATACGGGCATCATATTTCCCCTGGCCCAGAATTTGATCAAGAATTTTCTTCTCTTTCTCTCGAAAGTTCACCCGTGGATTGTTGGCTCTGTACAATTTTTTTTATATGTCAGTGATGATAATGGCATTTAATTGTTGCAGGATATAATGGAGAAAATTAAAGAAAGAAAAAGATAATGAGAAATTTTCGAGAATGTCTTGCTGTTACTTTACATATTTTCCCTCTCTCTCTCTCTCTTTACAAATATTGCAGCACTTCTTTTTATGTTACAAAACTTCTTTTGATGTTTCTTTAATGTTATGGATATAATATTCCTTGATAAGGATAAGATTACTATATTTTCACTATAAATTCCAGTTACAAAGAGCAGTTGTGTAAACAGAACAGTTTCATAAAGAAAATTGTTTGTCTTGAATCTTATCGTCATCAGACAGTTTAAAGTGTTAAAGCATGTCGTAAATTTTAACTCGACTTCAAAAATTATGACACAAATAAATTTCATGTTGATAACAATTTTATGGTACGTGCTTATAACAACAGTTCGTGTCAAAATGTAAATACAGTCGACCTTGAGGATTATTATTATTTAAGATTGATGATGACCCATTTGTTTATTTATTGATTTACTGAAAACTATCAAGATTGTGGAATAATTTTTGGGTTTTATGACATGAACATTGTGTTAATTAGAGATTGTGTCGCAAGCAGGTGCCTCAATTTTTGGCTGTGTCTACTAAAGCAAGTTGTTCTTAAGTTTATTGTTGTGTCGTGAGAACTGAATGATCCTTATTATATCAAGGAATGCTTCAAGATAATAACTAAACATTGACTCTAGTGGAAATCGACCTGGCATCCTCAAAAAATGAAAGAATTTCAATTTTTCAGTCCGTTGCGTTACAAAGGTTTGGGTTAAATAGGACTCAATTTACTTCTTTTCGCATTGACACTGACAGATTTACTTACTTATGTATACAACCAGTCCTTTTTTTAGACTTTTATTCTCTAACTGACTTAAGTATTCAATATTTGAAATCTTTTTGCTTTTTGCCAATTAAAGTAATTTTAAAATCTTGAAATTGAAAATTTTGTCAAAGGTAACTAGATATTTTTAACTAAACTGACCATCATCTTGGTTATCAGGAGACTTTGGACTTTCAGGATTTTTTGACAACTCGCTTACATTGGATATTTTAGCTGATTTTCCTAAAGTCCACCTGATTCATCTTGATTAAAGTATAGACAAAATTTTCATAACTCTAAAAATACACAATATAATATATTCAGCACCTTCTATGTCCTTTAACCTCTTCAAAATCACCTGACTCATTTCATAATCACCAAAACATCGCCCTTGATTTATATTCTTAAATTTATTATACTTCATCAACAGCATCCTATAAAACCTAATTATATTAAAGGACATTCGTCTGAGAACATCAACCAAATCAAAAAGCTTGTTTGACTGATATCATCAGAGGCATCTTTCACAAGCTCATCACAATTTTTTTTTCCCTACACTATAACAACACGAAATTGTCTTTTATGTAGGAGAAAAAAAGGTCATAACATAAAAGATGAGCACAAAATGAGAAAGAGAGAGAGAGAGGGAGAGTATATGTTAAATAAAAAAAAAGATTATTGTTGTTAAAGAATGAAGTAAGGTACTCACAAAGATGCACTACACAAACAAGCAAAATAAATTACAGCCCACAACATGTAATGGCCCGGGGTCATTTTTCAGGATGCTTTTCTGCCCTACGCTCTCTCAGTTGATGAAAAAAAGATTCAATGAATTGTGAAGCCGTTGTCGTTGGATGTTTAATGAAGATGGAGAGACAGTAAAAAAAGCTTTTTATAATTCTGTAAAGAAAAAAAGAAAGAAAATGAGAGATGAGATATAATGACGAGACTTCAGGGGGGAGAGATTTATGCTTTCTATTTTATCATCATGAAAATTAATGTCATATGAATAAACATGCTTGCTTTTCTTTTCATTCCATCATCAGTTCAATGTTCGCTCTTTCTATTCATTCATAATAGGTAATTGTATCCAGACATAAAGCGTACATTCTTATGATAACATGCATCACATACCAATGATTGGACACAATTTTTCGTGGATCCTTAAATATATTTTAGGGCAGCAACATTGTTTACATACATGATCCATACATTCTTAAGTCAACGTCCAACATTCGAGTTCCATAAAATCTGATCAGCAAATATTACACATTCCATTCATAACTCAAACAATCATAAATTTAGAATTAAGCTGCTTTGTAGACAGCAACAGTGTCCATGCCCTGCCACCACTCATATGTATTATCAGGATGGTTCTATAAAGCATAAAAAAAGAATTCTTCCTTCATAAATTTCAATAGAAATTTTTTCATATTCAAAAGATGGAATTTCTTTTTTTCAAAAAAGGTACGGATGGAAATATTGTAATTTGTCAAATTGCGAATGGCGGTTACCATTATGCTGAAAGAATGTTGATAAATTCAATAGAAAGGAAGCAGAAAAAATGTCTCATGTGAAGAAAAAATTGATTGAATGACATACTGATGAGGAGAAAAATGTTTGAGTTAAGGATTAGAACTTAAAATCAAAGATGGATGTTATGAGGGTTATGAGAAGAATTTTTTGAGGGTGCAAGATGCTTTGGGATGTTTGATCTCAAAAGATATAGGAAATAGCACAATCTATAGATTTTTTCTATAAATAGGAGATTCCATTGTTGAGTATTTGGGTCAATATTCATGCCTGACAGAATTGGAAGCATCGTTTGAGGCTTGCCCGAGAGATACGATTTTGTCAGGACGTTAAAGAGTTGCTAGAGTGTGTCAAAGAAGAGACTTGAGGATGATAACATCTCATTTGACGGCATAATTGAGGTTTGATGCATCATCAAACTTATGTAATTGAGGTCTTGACGAATTGTTAACCCGAACGACACAATACAGCTTTTAGGGCATTGCTACGTTGCCATATTGCGTTAAGAGTACTAAAACGGCACTACAACATCAATTGTAAATCCATTTGATTGCAAAAATGAACTTTGATGTATCATTCAAGTTTTCAAGCTGATTCTTTAGCAGATTCTTGTCCTGAGTGGTGCAGCTTAGTCAGTAGGACACTGTTAAGCATCCTTATTAACGACAAATGGCGACAATGCTTTAACAGTGCTCCTTAATACGAATAAAACTGCTTTTCAATATTATTGAGTATTATTAAGCATCATATTTGCTGTTAGGAGCTATGACGCCTAATATCAACCCACTGACCATAACAACTCACATGTCCTGCTCGGGCAAGATGCCAAAAAAAATAACTTATCCATTGTATCAGACACGAAAAGTTCTCATCGTAAAAATATTAATAATCTTAATGATAATTAATCGCCTGTTACATCCACACGGCCGAGAAATAATAAAATAAATCTTATCGCCATTGCCATAAATTTCAGACAATCCAGCAGCAGCAAAAAAGAAAAAAAATAATAATAATTCAGCTTCCTTTCCATTAAAACTTACATCTCAATTTATAAATCATTAACTGTAGTGCAATAAATTTAAATAAATTATTTCCGTTAAACTCTCAACATCATAAAGTAATTTTTCATTCTGCTATAAACAGCTTAAAAAGTTCCCCTCATTTTTCATCTTAATTTATTCTTCTCATAACTTTAACTAATTTCATGGCACTGCGTTAACGTTAAACTAACAAGCATGTGTGTTAGGCGTAAAAGAATGGATGGCAAAAATGTTCCTACTTAAATGAAATATTTATGCATGTACATGTGTGTGTGTGTGTGCGTAAAAAGAGAATATAAAGGAGTAAGATCATCCATCATCGTATTTTCTTCTTTTTTTTGCTGTGCCTTTGCAATTAACACATAAGAAACATATCAATTACGAATGTGAATAATTCCTATTCCTTACAAGAACGAATGTATCATCCAGTTGTTGGATACATTTACAGTTTTGCTATTTTTCCATTTCTCATCATGAGGATGAAACAAAAAAGAAATATTATTGAGGATGGAGAATGTTGGATGATGAATTAAGGTTCTTATGATGATTAAAGGGTAAAATTGTTAAGTGTCTTGAATATTTTTATTGCTAAAATTCTTGAGACATACAAGAGGGTGGAGATTAAAGTTTTCATCTAAATTTGGGTACTTAATTGATTTTTATTGGACCTAAGAAGAAAGGAGATGTTTAGAAATTAAGATGCAATGTGAAAATCTATCCCTGCCAGGGTTTACAGAGAAGCTGACAGTGTAAAATGAATTAAAATTTGACGGCTTTGATTTACTGGACATGCTATATGAAGATATATGCATTTAAAAGGCAAAATGTCTCAAGGACGATCAAAGATCTCATAGAAGGAAGCTATTGATAGAGACATTATTTCATTTTCCAGAAGTGATGGCCAGCGGTAGAGTCAGTTCCAAGCACCATTAGAGGATAGCCAGCAAAGTAAGCAACCAAAAAGACTTCAAGCTCCATTTGGTCGCATGTATGACGTCATATACTCTACTATAAAGTGTAGGGCATTTACGAAACTCTTGAATCTAACGCGATTACTAGTCAAAGCCTCAAACTCATTAAGCTGTTTGCCATACTGAGCTGGTTCTTTACGAATAGACGATTTCTAAGTTGCACTAGGTCTACCAGGATCGTCAGCCCGGCGGATTCTTAAAGAACAGCTTGTCACATTGAAGCATGGATCCTAACCCTCATTATGATTCCAAATGCTCAATCCACAACTGACAATTTACAAAATTTCCATCATCAATTCTTGAAAATTTGCAATATCTTTCGATTAATGACATATCAAACTATCTTAATACGGTATTAATATCACGACGACGATGATGATATGGAAAATATTTTTTTCCATCACTTAACAATTACTTTCTATCTCTTCTTCTTTTATGAGCAAATTTAAGTGAGATGGCATCGAAATGATAAATGGAAAGATGTGAATTTTTTTCTCATTTTTATTTTATTGTACATCCAGCGCTGCTATAGTAGTAACTGAAAAATAAGAACGACAATGACGATGATGTGGAAGTAAAGGAAAGATGTTTATTTGTGTCTTCGACTATGCAAATTGATGATGAATTTTTCTTGTTCGCAATTTTTATATTATTTCCGTGGGAACGGTTTTGAAGCAGTTGGATGGGATTATAGTCAGTGCTGTGTGAAGCGTTTGTTGACTGGTAAATCGAATTTAAAATCAGTGCCATATGCTTGATTCAATTGCTTTAATTTTGTAATTGTAGTTTGAAAGATGCAAAGGAGGAACTGAACGGCACACAACATACAAATGGTCGACTTGAATATTGCCTGGATCCGGATTAATAGAATTCAGTTTCAAGACAGAATCATGCCAGTCTGATTTTGGTGACATACTAGTGTGTCGTATAGCATAGTTTGAGAAGCTCTGCATTAGTGTCTTCTACACTAGCTTTGAGCTCAAACCTTAGCATTGCATCCATTCCCAAAGATGTTAACTTGTTAGCACAGCTAAATTCTCATGACAGAAAATAGACAATTTGAACTTCTGTGGAATATTTTTTGTACTTTTTTCCCATTCAACTGCTTAAAGCCATTTAAGAGTATAATCCCGCGTGTTCGTGTATGAATCTTTATTAGTATATGTATTTATCATCTGTACATCCATTGCAGCATAAAAAAAGACTGTTTTTTTGTCTTGTTCAAAAACATTTATTTCTCGCTACTTTTTGCAGTATGTATTATTATTGTTTTATTGTTTTTCTTGTAACTGTAAAAGCTTGTAATAATAATGGATATAAAAAGCTGCAAAGGAAATTGTTGGGAAATTGCTAGAGGATGGAGACTGTTGAGAACTGGGCAGTGCATAAGGAAGTTCTAGAATGTTTAATTGGAATTTGGGAAAATATACCGATCGGTACAAATTGTTCATGGTAGCTCTATGGTGGCCAAGTACCAAATGGCATCCAAATGACTGTCAAATGGCCTCCAAGTGACTGCCATATGGCCTCCAAGTGACTGTCATATGGCGTCCAAGTGACTGTCATTTGGCATCCAAGAGACTGTCATGTGGCTTCATTTTCATATTATCTGTCATATCACGTGACATGTGACAGCCATCTAACTGTCATGTCAAATTTGTGCTGATCTGCTATGACTGTAATTGAAGCTCATAATCTTCAAATAGAATTATCGAGAAATTTACCTTTAAAGCTCTCGAAAAGTCATGAAGAAGACATAAAATCCTCAAATTCTCTTCCTTAAATCTAACAGAAACAAAAATTTCCAAGAAGTTCCTCCTCAAACAAAATGAAATTGGCTCGTGTATCCTTGAACCGTTTTCTAATTCCGTTCTTTTTATTCTACATTTTTTTTATTTTTGAACAGCAGCAAATCTTCATCGACAATAAATACAATTCCCATAGCGACATCTGATTCAATTTCACAGCGATTCCTTTCTGAATATATTTTACATGCATGTTGTGCTCGAAATTACTGCATAATTTAGTATGCATATGTATACTAATTATTTACATGGTTGTTTATCAGTAGTTACACTAATTAGATATTGCTTGTTTTTATGCTTATTGACTTATTTGATTTAGACATTTGTTGAACTGCTTAGTAACAAATATTCAGCAATAATCATGAAATTTTAATTAATTGTGTATCTAACCGTTGTAACCGCAAATAAAAGTCAATAATACTGAACCACTTGAGCATTGTAAATCAATATGTTGTCACTGCATACCTGATTGCTTGTGTATTTTGAGGTTTGTGGATAAGTTTTCGTAATTTTTGCATGAATTAACAATTATATCATCTCAACTGCTATAAAGTGAATGACCTCCAAACGTTTTCTGCGTCTAAAGTCTAATTTTTCATCAAAATCACAGCATCATTTCCTCAGCCATAAAGAATGTCTCTAAATAATTCTAGATTTCCATTTTTCATCCAAAATTTCTCCCTCGTGACATACATTTTCTTCTCCATCATTCCGACTAAAGCATTCTTCATGCACGAATTAATCCACAAAAAAAAATTGAAGAAAATGGAAAATTTAATAAAAGGCAATCAGCCCATCCACTCCAGTTACTAAGCAATGTTAAAATGCAAGATAAAAGAGAGCGATAATTTTTAACGATACAAGCACAAATTGTTCTTGGCTTGTGCTTTTTTACTATTTTTTATATTTTTTTTCTCCTCTATGGCTCATGGAGAGGATGGAAGAAAAATATAAAATGAAATAAAGAAAATTTCCTCTCGACAATATTCCAATTTTCATTTTTTCCTTACTTTAGAAATGAAAATAATAATATGGCAATGACGAAAATGATAAGTTTGGAAGTTTTTATTGGATTTGGGATTGTGAGGAGCATTTTTGGGGACTTCTAGGCGAAGAAATTAGCCAAGAAAAGACATATGAGATACAAAGTGCTAGTGTAAAGGCAACTGAGCCTCAAAACTCTAATGTGAAGGAAACTGAACCTCAAAACTCTAATGTGAAGGCAACTGAACCTCAAAACTCTAATGTGAAGCCAACTGAATCTCAAAAATCTAATGTGAAGGCAACTGAATCTCAAAAACTCTAAAGTGAAGGCAACTGAACCTCAAAACTCTAATTTGAAGACACCTAAACCTAAAACTACAGTGTTAAGACACCTGAACTTCAAAATTGTTGCGTAAAGGCATCTAAACCTCAAAACTTTAATGTGAAGGTAACTGAAGCTCAAAACTCTATTGTAAAGGCACCTGAATCTCAATCAAATCCCAAACTGATCCCAAAGATTCACATAAACCAAATTTCAAGGCATCATCGCTAAAAATAGCACCAAATATCTGTAAATATAGGAATTAAAGATAAAAAAAAAATTCTAGTAGGAGGAACACAATTTATAAAAAAAGAATGTCTTAACGAGGAGATAGAAAGCAGATCATTGAAGGTAATTCTTGCTAGATGGAGAAGAAATGTCTTCTTTTTTTGCCATCGTCGTTCCATCCATTCATTCATTGCCTTTCAACGAGGGCAAATTATTGTCATTATTATTATTATTTATTCTATTATGTTCCCCATTGTTCCTTTTTAAGCATGATGTTATTGTGGCGAATGTAGGAGAATGACGACACAATAGAATCTATGATGAAGAAGTAGTAACAAAGGGACGAGGTGCTCATTATTAAGGAAAATTATTGCCATATCTTTTATGAGGTGCTTCAAGTAAAACAGTTTGCTTTAATGTATGTCACTTACTGTACATCATTAAGTTGTGCCTTTTGTTGGTACTTTCTTATTCTAATAACCTCCCTAATATGCTGTCGTGAGCCTTTTTCAAATTTTTTTTCAGCATGTTCGATGTTCATTATCGTTAATATGAAGTATGTGTGTACATTACGTGAAATTGCGTCAACACACCCGTCAATTGAGCATCGTTTCAAGGTTGAAAGATGAAAAACCAGCAAAAAAAAAGTAAAGGGACGGAAGGAGGAACAGATACTTTAAAGCTGCTTATAAATTACATCAATCAATTTGTATTAAGGGAAGCAAATCATTGGAGCAAATTCAGTGCTGATTCAAATGATGGAACATAAGGAAAGATATTCAGTCTTTACATTAAGGATGATTTTTTTTTTTTTCATTTTTCTTTTTGTTCCTTATTTTCTCAATTTCATTTTATGATTTTCCTTTATGGTAGGGTTGGGTTTAAAAAAAATTGGATTGAAATTTCTTCTTGAATTAGCTTCATTATTGATGAAAATTTTAGAATTTTCGGATGTGAATCTTTTCATTAAGGAAGCAATAATGCACATATCAATTCCAAGGGCTTTTGTTATTGGAGTGCTTCTGGTGATGAATTCAATTTTTCTTCTTTTTCATTGCCGATTTAATTTAATGCATGAAACATTTTCTTGTGAATTGATTCCAACCTACACAGCAATTCATTTAGATGCTTAGCTTAGTAACAAGCATTAATGTTGAGTAATCAGTAACTTTACATAGCTCAAGGAGATGAGAATATTTTATGATTTCCAGAGTAGAATTTTAAACCATTTATCTTAGTCTAGGCAAGTCTGAAGCATGAAAGCCATCACTAGGTTTATCCAGATACCAGGTCATAGTCATGCCAGTCATGCGCTTCCATAAGTGTACTTAATCTGTCCCACAAAGCACAAGGTTTCAAAATTGACGAATATGCAGTCCTTAGTTAGCATGTCTCAGGCTTTAGGCCATACTCTATGAAATTCGTCCTCAATCTATAGTCAAGTCAACCTAAAACAAAATTTTCGGTCATTTCTACGCCATGTGCTTTCATGATACTTAATTGAGGATGCTCCTTATCTGTTCAGGCTTCTCTTCATTGTCAAGCACATGTCACAACAAAGTTCAAGGAACACAAGACTAACTTCTTATTCAAACGTAAAAAAAAATCCCACACACTTGTTTTTCAGTTTCAAAGTTGAATGAATCGGTGCCACATTTTTATGCGTACTTCATTTAAAATGTATGAAACATGAAAGGCACAAGGATGTGAGTGATGCGAATATTTCTAATCCACTTGTTTTTTTAATGCTGAGGTTTTCACGTTATCTCTTATTCTTCCATTATCTACTTGCTGTTGTCTACACATTTTACTATGCACATCATCGATGCCGTACAGACATGTGAAAATTTTTCGTCCGCAGGAAGAATTTCTAAATTGTTCTTCCTTTTTATATTTCATTGCCGATGCTGTTGCCATTTATTTTTTTGTGTGTGTTATATCAGTAAGGCATGAGGAAGAAATGAGTAAATATTATTAGGCAATCAATTTGATTTATTTGAGAGAGAAAAAATCTAATTTGGTGCGATTTTCTTTTCTTTTTCCCCTGAATTTCCTCCTCATTCCTATAAAATGTTTTTTATTCGTATTTGAATCGTTCCTATTTCATTTATTGAGCGCTTCTTCCTCAAATGAGATTTTGTTGGCTAAAGCGCATTATTTATTGATTACGACTTATGAATTTTTAAATTCATCACAAATAGGTACTCCAGGTTCATCACAAATAGGTACTCCAGGCAACTTCCAAGAGACAACATCAAATTCCTCAACGAAAACATCAAATGGGAAACCGAAGCTAAATATCTGGGAATGATAATCGACAAGAGAGTGACATTAAAGCAGCATGTAGAATATGTGACCAACAGAGCTCACACTGCACTAAGACTACTTTATCCCCTCATCAGCAGGAACTCACATCTCGACGTTCGAAACAAACTTCTCATCTACAAGCTAGCCGTGAGACCCATCTTCACATACGGCTGTCCAGCATTTGAACGGATGGCAAAAACACATCTACAAAAACTACAAGTACTACAAAACAAATTCTTGAGAATTGTTCTCAACAAAACAAGATACGAAAGGACATCAGATCTACATACTGAAGCAAAAATACCCTCTATTGAGGACTACGTCGGAAAGTTGCAAGCGAATTTCAACACTCGTCTTGCGTCGCGAAACACCGAATAAACCACAACATAAATTAAAGCAAAACAATTTCAAAATAAAATCAAAAACTAAGTGATGAATGCGATAAGCCAGAATCCTTTAAAAATTTAAATACAAATAAAATGTATCCAAACTTTGTACATAATTAAGTTAAAAATTTAATGAATAAAAAGTTTATTTAAAAAAAAAAAAATATGAATTTTTAATCCACAGAAGTGAAAAGTTCAAGATGTCGTAAAAAATTCACAAAAAAAACCATAAACACCCTTAAAAGTGTAAACAGCATCAATCCACAGCATCTATAAATCATGTTAATAAATTACACGCGATATCAATTGGGATGGTATTGCGTTTGGATAGACATAAAATGATGATGATGACGACGATCAAATGAGAATGAGGCTTTCAGGCATTCCAGAAAAGGAAATACAATTCATAGTTAATCTAAAAGGAAAAACATCGTAAACAGCACGAAGAATAAAATGAACCAGCAAATTTTTTTTATTACTTGCGACCTCAAATTTGTTCCTTCATCCTCAATCGACTCGTAGCGGAAATGAGAAAAAAAGAGAAGTTACATCAAATTCGGGGGATTCGGAAACAATATGATTTATCATGGATTTATGAAGAACCTTTTGTTGTGCCAAGCACTGACTCTTTTTTTACATCATCTGATGTACTCGATATAACTTTTCGGATGTACGTCGAAATGGAAGGGAAAAAAAAGTTTATATCTCAAACTGGATAAATGGTAACATAAATTGATGAAGTGGTGCTTTTTTTTCGGGTACGCGCTGCTTATTTTTAGGTAACTTTGTGGTCGATGAGTAATGAGAATGAAGAAGGAGTTTGTCAGTTTAGGAAGTGGCTAAGTGTATTTGCTGATCAAAATTTATTGGATTGAAGTTTTGATTGATCAACTTGGTGGATGTAAGGAAATTTAGGTTGTTGGTGATTGTGATGTTGATGAGGGTTAGCTACTGGAGTAGATTTTTGGAAGAATTCACATTTTTGTTACTTTTCATATAAATGTCTGAATTAAGAATCTGGACTAAGCGTCCATAGAGCAAAAGTCAAAGGGGGATCAGCGCGTCATTTGATACTTGAAATGAGTATGGAAAATGAAATGTATGGATGAAGCTCTGAAAGTCCGAAATGCACGAAAACAGGTCATTTAGACTATGTCTTTTAACTTCAAGTCATACTCTTGATTAGAAGAATATCCAAGAAGGTAGATACGTCATAACCTCCGTTTTCCTTATTTGGACACAATATTTGGTTTCTTAGGGTATATCGAGACATAAATCACAAATTAGCCTTCATTCCTGGTGGCCTAACTCTCGAATCTAAATGTTCATCATCATAAGCATAGTCAGAGTAATCTGACGAGGTTAAGGCTGGTACTGTATAGTTTTGGTTCCTCTAATAAAGTGCCTTTGATTAATATTGGTCCAGTGAATATGAGTTGACCTCACAAAAATTCTTAACAGCATCATCAATCCAAAGATATAAAATATTTCCCAGTACTAAAATTCCATTAAAATCCCCAATTAAAAAGCTAAAAATAAATTTATCTTTCTATAAAAATTGCATTCAACCCCTTCAAAAAAATATATATATATACAATTAATCCCTAGAATTCAGCTTTATTCTCATGATAGCTGAAAATCCATATAAATATATTGAAAAATATGCAATTTCCCGTAGCATACAAATTTTATTTTTTTCTTGTCCATGCAATACTTCCCATTTATTTATAGGATAAAAATTGGAGGGGGGATGAAAAAAAAAAATGAGAGAAAAATCTCCGGTCATCCATTATAATCAGCTTTCTCTCTACGTTCCACTCTTTTTTTTTCATGCAATATTCAGCATAAAAGAACTGGTATCATATTATAATTCATCGTTTATATTCTCTACTTAGCAATAGATTAAATCATTCCACTGAGCTTAAATGGAAATGAATTGTCCTGGGTCAATCGCTATAATTTTATCGCATTATGGTACGGAACCACTTTTTCATTTACTATGCAATAGTTCCTTTGTACATATTGAAGTAAGTGAGTAAGTGAAAAAAGAGTAGAGAGCACAATTTCACATAAAATATTAATCCACATAATTGGTTAGTCGAGAAGTTTATTCATTACATTCGTGACATGATGAATTGAATGGGATTTTCTTTTTATCACACGACTTGTTTTTTTGTGTTCATTGCTGTTCATTTCGGTTGTTTTTTGGTCATGGAATAGATTTTTGTACGTGTAGATATAATGAAATATTAGGTATGCTTATTGTAGGCCTTGTGTGAAGAGCAAAGAGCAAGTTTGGAAGTAATTTGGCGAGGAAATTGAATTTTTGTGAATATCTTGGCAATTCCATTTGCATAATAAATAGGGATGTCCTTCCTGAGACTAAAATATGCCATATACTCGAATTATACCTATGTATGCACATTCCGGAATCAAATATCCAATCTAAAGACTCAATAAAACCCTAAAATCCTCACTAATGAGACAAACTGCATCCGAAAATTCGAAAGTCCATCGAGAACCCACAATAAATGATTTCCGAATATTAATTAATCATACAGCTATTTTCCATACACAATCCCCATTCCAACTCCCAATACAATGTGTATGTCACCACACAATCATGATGGCAATCAGAAATGATATCAGCAAATTCCAGACGTGCGTTCGTGTTCATAATAATTATAAGTTGAAATCATAGTCTATAAATCTACATACATTGTATGTCCATACATTTGAGACCATAGGATAAAAAAAATTACAGTACATACTGAAATAGATAATTAGAAATGACACCTTTGCTATTATTATTTCTTTCGACAGAACCTTCCATGTTACATTAGCATGTCGCATGATAATCAAAATCGAATTTGAATTACTGTTGTGTCTATTGATGCGTGATATTTGTCAACAATGTTGGACATGATGGTGATATACAAATAATAATGATAGTTCATGGACTGAGCTGTGTAAGTTATATTCGGTAGTCGGTTAGGGGTTGATATGGTGAATATATATCTATGTGACCAAAAAATTCAATTTTACGAATAGCATGGAATGGATTTAAATTTAAATTTCAAATAAATTCAAAACTTTTCATGTCATTTCGTGAAAATTTCATCATCGGAAGTTTGCCGTTGTCAAGAGAATTACTGTGATAATGACAATGGTTTATTCATTAATGAAGGGTATTGTGTTTCAGGTGGATATTTTATGAAAATTTATTCCTTTGTTGTGTTCGAGGCATACGAATTTCACCAAAATGTCATTAATATTTGGTTGTCCTTTGATACTCGCTGTCTGATTCATTTGATTTTGAGTGGAATTTCATTTTGTGGACATTTCTCTCGAGTTAGCAATAGGCTCATAGCAACCACAAGTTCTTCTATATTTAAACATAAACAGCACGTAATGAAATGCTGTCAACACGAATTCCAATCAGTCCGCATGGCTGTGGATTCTAATTAAATGCTAAAAGGCTAGCCACTTGATTTCATATAGTTTGTCTACTAAACTGTCGTGCACCAAGCATGTGCTGATCAGGAAACATTCACTTAATTTGTTCATTGGTACATATCATAGCATAAAACTTCATTTTTAATTACGAAAGTTTCTTATTTATTTTTAATAAATGAAGTTCCTCATTTTATAAATTCAAACCTCAACATGCATTTCATTACGAAAGACGGAAAAATTTCAATTATCACCAAATAAAACTTGCATCATCATTATAAAATAAAGAATTCTTCTTCCTGCCAACACAGCAGAAAATACAAAAAAAAAAAGTTTTAAGTACTGTTGTACAACTTTTATTAAAAATCCAGCTTGTACAAACATGCTCCATATCACATTACATACAGCATTTCCAGGTGAATTTTTTTTCCTCTGCAGAATTATTTGCGCATTACGTCTCAAGTGTGGAATGAGATGGATGGGAGGAGTGGGATTGTGGAATCAGCAACAATCATGTCAGTAATTTGTTGGCCCCCATGAAAAAAACCTCACGTTCCAAACATTAACTTTGGTAAAGAAACAATTAAAATAAAAATACGAATTTAATGACGATTTTATTGTTGCATTTAAAAAAAAAATATGTTCTGGAAGAGGAAAAATGTTTGAAAAAGTTGTTGGACGGTATGGAAATTGTTGGAGGTGAAAATATGTTAGAGCGCTTGGAAATGAGTAGTTATTGTAAGAAATGTTATTTGGAGGATGAGCCAGCGAAAGAACCAGTTTCAGTACCCATCTCTGAAAGTTCAAGGATCACAGTTGATCTATGTAAACAGCAAAGCATGTAAGCAAACAATTAGTAAGCATTAGCCAGAGTTAGAACAGCTTTAGTAGCCAACTCAGAATGTCCAAGGATCATAGTTGATCTGTGTGATCAGCGTAATAAGATAGGTTTTAATTCAAACCATCGTAGACAAGCTTATTGATGCATAATAAGTGTTGCTAATGCCAGGAGTCAGACACTCCATAGAATTGCACTGTATTTGCTTTACTTCCATATAAGTAGTGTTGGTACAGTAAGTTTTGTGATGGCTTTTGCAAAATCTGTCCCAGGACTAATGCTAGTGATTATATAAAGATTCGTTCCATGTTAATGCATGAGATACCGCGATTCTGGCTGTCAATTGAATCTATCGAACCATAAAGCACTGCTGAATAGTCATTCATCTAACTAATCCCAACTAATCCCAACTAAAATTAATAAATTCCTTATAGTGACTCTCAACTTAATCCTGTCTATTACTTAAACTAAAGCCAATAGGACAGACTCGACAAAAAAGCCAAAAAGTCACAAAACTATAATAAAACTTTGTTCATCCTCAAATTTGTACCAAAAAAAAAAAAACTTTTGTCCATGTAATTTTTATAATTTTTCATCTCCTCGAGCATTTAACATTTTACAGGATGTGAACGTGCATGGAATACGTGAAATTCCAATTCACATACGTATGTATCTATATATATTCATTCCTCAATGAAATTATATATGCGATTCTCATCAGTTGAACATTTTCACTACGTGGATTTCTGTAAATTTCAGTAATTATAAAGCCATTGTTTCCATTTGTGGCCGTGCACATACATTTATATATAGACGTGAGATGGCCAACATGGAGACGAATAAAGCATAGAGAAAATATAGGATGGGGACAATGGAACAATAAATCGACACCAACAGTGACTGCAAATTTTTGCGTTTTCAACACACGTAATAGTCATTCATTACACATGCTGTGAACAGAAAATTCTTTATGGCATCAACAGTTTTTCTATCAATTACAAAAATGCTAGTTTTTTTTTAAAAAAGTGGGGAACAAACTCTAACTAATATGTACAAATTTCTCGATGAAATGGCAATTTGAAGGTCCCATGAGCACATAAATTGCTCTGTTATTTTCTGCATACCGCAGCATAAAATACAAAACTTTTAACCAGAAAGCATTTTCAAGGGAGAAAGAGTGAGGGAGATAGAGACTTGAAGCAGGAATGGATGGAGAGATTTTTGCAAGTGGTTGAGCTGAAAACTGCATAATTGGCTAAATAAGAATTCTTTTTTTACCTCTAATTTGATGTATTGTGCTTTTTGGAAAAATAATAATAGAATTAAGATTTAGTAGAGGAATTTGCAAGCTTATTGACTTTAGACAAGCATAATTTATAGATGCACAAGTGGGATATGATGAAAGGGTGCAGGCATACATTTCTTGAAATTGAAACTTCCCAATTTTTTAGGGTATTTTAACCATAAAACTTTGCAAATTAGAATCAAGCCAGATTCGATCAGTATTGACTCCTATACGGCTATCAAGTGATTCTAATCAAACTATCTACTTGGCCACCATGTGGACCACAAAAGCGTAAACGGCTATGAATCCTTGGATGTTTATGTTGCTACTCACAATTTGAATTAGCATGAGGGACAATGTATACACATATCTGATGTATATCTTGTAAAATACTTGATGAAAACATCCGGTACCTTTTACTCTTTACTTTACGGTTGTTGTCGCGAATGGAACATGTAGCTGCATGCAACTAAAATTACAAATATTATAGCGTAGACATGTGTTCCGTTGACTAATCACAGCCTATTCCACTCAAACATACTCTTTCCCCAAATTTTAATGCCAAGGGCTACGCTACTGCAAAAGAAGAATCCTATCAGACAGTTCATATAAAAATTTTCACACCATTTTCTCAGAAACTTTAATCCAAGCATGCATAAACAACTAAATTGCTGCTATTAAACTTTGCAATATCAAAATACATTTTATACAATTTGAGGAAGCATTCAAGACAGGAAAAGTATAGAAAAATGATAAAGTAGCTCCGTTTAACCTTACGGTTAATTGACTGCCTCACAAGTCTTCACAATCATCCTCAAACTACTCGTAGATATTTTTCAACCCCTTATTTCCCCATCCTCTATTTCATTCTTATTTTTCTATCATCATCTCTTACTACTCTCGCTCGACAACATTGCATACAATGTCTCTTAATAGCATTCAGTAGAAGCAGTAGTAAATAGATGAATGTTGAAATAGTTTCATGCATATCCAGTCACCATCTACATAATAATAATGTTGGAAAGTCGAAAGCGAGCAAAGATAATTAAATTATTAGCATCTCCTCACTTCTGCACAATTTTTTAGGTTATATGCTGTAAATAAATATTGTGGATATTTTTTGGAGTCTGTCCGACTGACCAAGCCACATCTGTGGTCATGTAAGAATGCTGTCGATTGCATAAAATTCAATTTTGTGCCTTCATCATTCAAAAAAAGTAGTAATTACAGCATTGAAATAAAAATGCGCAATCATTATACCTTTATGCTCGACTCTCGTCCAGTAGAATAGAACATTACAGGCAAAAGGAGACATAGCAGTTGTGGATATATATATACTCTTACATTTTTCATGTATAAATTATTGCAGACAGTTAATGGAATGAATGAAAGGTAAAATGAATGTTCTTTACTTACTTACAACCAAGACCAAATGAGAGGAGGCTAACATGAACATTGAATTTATGCCGATTATGTTACGAAAATCAAGCGTTGTTCTCAGTAGAAGTACATATAAATGTTTTTTATGCTGTGCTTAATATTATTGAGTACATGTGTTCTTTTGGCCATTACTGTATCATGAGAAAAGGTACAAGAAAATGGAAATAGATATATATGTGGGTGAAATTGGGAGGTGTCGAGGGAAATTTTTTGGACATAGCAGGACGATTCATAATGAAAGGATGTATGAGATGGGTTGATGATGTTCTATTTTAGTACAGGTTTTTTGGTCATAAAAGGCTTTAAAGTTCATGTGAGAATTTATTTCTCAATTAACTGGTGTGTAGATCCGGAGGCAAAATACTCATTTATTTTCAGGTAATTTAATTTATTTTTGTTAAATATTCTTTTAAGTACGGATAGCTTTAATAGCTGCTTTTATAGTCGGTGAAGCTAGAGAGAATAGAGATGTTGTATTAAAGGTAATTAATGAACTTCGGATGACGCTTGATGCTTGCTATGTGACTGCAAACAATGACTTTGAATTTTAGACACAGCATAGTAGCCAAGGAACCACTACAATGCACCATATGATGACAAAACGTCAAAATGATGTTAAAGTGCCATGACGGTACCCTGAGGACTGCAATATCGCCCGTTTTGACGACAAATACATGAATTTTCCTTCAGCGTTATTCAATAAAGCTCTAAACTTTATGAATGAATAGTAAACCACAACAGCCTCTAAATCCATCGTTCAAAAAATCATCACAAATACATAACATTCATCCCCTTTTATTCCAAAAAAATCCATCAACAACTTCATCCAAACGTAAGTCATCAATTCCAGTATTTATTCAACTAAAACCCCTCAAAATCCAAATCAGCTTATTGTTCACTTGAAACAAGGAGAAAACTGGAAAATGCATGAAAATCAAGCCTAGGAATATGAAAAAAAAAAAATATATCGATTTTGCTGTCATATCATGCATACTATAAATATCTTTATGATGGCAATTTTCAATTTAAAATACAACATACATACATATAAGTAAGGCATGCACACAGGACGAATCTCATTTATTTATTTATTGCCTTTATTTATTTTTTAGATCGACTTCATTTTTCAGATATATATTCAGGAAAAAGGCAGAAAGTTATTTTCCTCATTTCCTTTCTGTTGAGCTTCACAATTTTTTTTTTTTGCAATATCATAATTCATTTTCTCTACTCCATGATGATGCCGATGATGATGAGAAAGTTTTAAACTATATGAAGAATGAAGATTGAGGAAGGTGAATTAATGGCTGAAGCTTTTTTTTTTTTAAAAAAATAAATTGAGACTGGAAGGAGGTATGAATGTTCAGGTAAGAAAGAAAAAAAAATGATCGGTATGATTAATAATTTATTATGGTATTTCCAGACTTTACCAAGTCAATCAATCTATTGAGTGTCTTGAGATGACGTTTGAGAATGGGCTGGGCAGTGACTTCAATTTTGTAAGTAGATCCCAACTTAATATGTGGGAGTGTTGTTTAAATTGAGGTGATGCTATAGTGTTAGTTTGCTACTAAGCTTAATTTGACAAAATCAGTGGATATCAAGTTTTTTGGAGCTTGGTACATTCAGGAGCAGAAGCAATGTACGTTACAGCACGTTACAGTCTAAGTACAACATTAGTATGATGCAGGTGGTCCATTGATAAGTACATCGCCAAGTGTAGTTATTCCGTTCCTTCCACATAGGATAAATCGGCTCCAGGAGCATAATCAGAAATTTTCCGACCTCAATATAGAGGAGCTCTCGAGAAGAACAAAGAGGTGTAAAAAAGGGTCGATCAACCGTCATAGTGCCGTGAAGACAACTTTACGTCTTATAATTGATACGTAACTGATCCATAGTGATCAGGTTGTTCTATTTGTGGCTTTTACTACCCAACCTTGAGTGAATAAAGTTTTAGATCCCTGTGAAGCTCAATCAGAATCATAAATCACAAAACAAATCCTAATTCACTTCCTTCACGTTCAAATTTTGATTTACTTCCAACAAAGCATAATCAAAAGTGACTAAAAAATTTACAAAACTTTGTTAAACATTAAAAAATATTCACAAGTTCATACACCCTCAGAAGTATCACATCCTACGTACTGTGCATCTTTTGACTTTGTTTTCTAATAAAATTGTTGCTGTAAATCTTTGTAAGATTCTTCTCATGTCTGTTTCATTTTTGCTTTCCTTTATACCACAAACTTTCACGTTTGTCGCTTCTCGCACATGGCATGAAAGTACAAGCTGAACATAAAGATGTTAATAAAAATGTCAATTTTCCTTCCTTTCACTTTTATGGCTTTTATTTTGCTCTTTCATGTAACGAAATATGAAGCTTAATAATAATAACATTCACTGTGTTCCTCATTGTACGCTCAAAAAAAAATTTGTGTGATCCATTAAAAATCATAAATCATATCAGACACGGTAAAAAAAAAATAATTTTTTTCGTGCCTTATTCTGTTTCTCACCGCCAAAATTTGGTTTTCTTGTTTCGCGCTGAAATTTATTTATCAAATAAATATACATTTTAACCACAAGACATAAGCCAATAAAAATTCATATAATTTCTGGCACAGGTTGTATCGTGATGGTTTGGGGAACTGTACAGAAACCACAATTCCAATTGATATGTTTGTATTAAAGTGTGGTAGGAGGGGTTTGTTGTTCTGCTTAAATTCCTTTTAAAAAAATCTGATAATTTAATATTCCCATTAGCTACATGCAAGCTACATGCTCAACAGAAATTAAGGACATTATCAAAAAAAAAAATGCTCGTACATTTAAAGTCACCCGCTGTGCTCACATTTTCAAACATTTGCTAATTAAATTTTGATCACATTTTGCTTCTCTTACAATTTTTTTTATCCATAATGAACTGCACATGACAACTCATTAGACGCTCGCGATACTTCAAAAAAGCTCACAGGGGAAATTTTCAACAAAAAAAATTAATTACAAAAAAAAAATTGCTCACAATGTAAAGAAAAAATAAACTATAGTAACCATGTGCGACAGTTGAGAGAGGCAATTAACGTCGTACACAATAAATTTTTACCTTTTTACCTTTTCTCATTAAATTATATTGACGATATATACCAGGAATGAGTGTACAAAGAGACAAGAAAGTTCAGACTATGGCTGCAGCAGTAGAAGTGACATTTCAGTGGAAATAAAGAAGAATCCTTGAAAGAATCAGATCAAGTATGATGAGGATAATTTAGAGGAACAAGAGGAGCATTTGATGGTGAGTCAGAAAATGAGATGTGGAACTGAATCAGGTCAGGAACTTTTGATTAATTTTCGCTAATATTTTGATCAAATTTTGATGAATTTTGTTCAATTTCTTGAAAGTTTTTGATTACTTTGATCGGTTTCTGTTGAATTAACAGACTCAGGACTTGAACCCATGTCCTACGATATACGGTCCCATGCTCATCCCATTGAGCTATCGGGTATACTACTGCACTTCCAATGATATATCATTAATAGGCCATTACAAGAATCCTGTTCCAAATTTCATCAATCTTAACAGAATAACCATTCCTTTAAAGACACCTAGACAGTCATATCCATCATCCCAACTTCAAAATCGTGCTAAAAATTTTTCTAATTAAGGAAAAAAAAAGTTACAGATCTGCCATTGCCATAATTTTATTGTTTGTCACAAATGAAAATTGAGAGCGTTGCCATACCTTCTAGCGTGTTTTGATTAATAATTTCTGTAATAATTTTCATCAAAAAAAAAAGTTGCCACAAAATCACCTCCATCTACTTGGAATTCACTTCTAAGTAATTTGGGGGACATTCAAGATGATTTCGTGTGCATCTTCTTCCGTAAAAGTTTTATTAATTTTCGTCAAGAAAAGTCAAGCATGTTGAAAGCAATAAAATTAATATTAATATTTGATGACCAAAGAATAAGAACAAGACATGAGTGTGAGATAAGGAGGGTAAAAGCAAGCTAAAAGTCGCATGATTTTCTATGAATGTATTGATTACAGTATGTGTAAATACGTTATTCATGAGGGGTCGTTTGAAGATTACGTCAATCTGGGGTCAGTTGGACTTTAGGGCATCATAGGTCACGAACAGCACAGTATGTTCACTAGGTTACTTGTACATCGCCATAAGTTGCTGTTGCGGACATTGTGCTGCTTAGGTGTACTTCAAGAGCTACGCTGTGTCTCTTCTGTAGAAGTAACCAGTAAATTGAAGCATTAATTCCAAAAATGCGTAGTTTGACTTCAATTTCTCCTCCCCCTGAGTCCAACCCCTACACAAATTGTATGTCATGACGTCATCTATGAACAACATCTTCAATGAACAAGCTACCTCACCTAAGATCCTCAAATAATTTTCAATTTGCATTTCCTAAGAAAAATATAAATGGACAGTAATGGAATTTTTGCGTGTGGACGTCTCAAAGGAATAATATGATCCGTTCATAGCTCGAAAATTGTTCTAGGAAGTTCCTTGTTAAATAAATTGAACCTTTTATAAATAGAATTCACATCCTAAATATAAAAGAATTAAAATACTTAAGATCTTTACTTGTATCATGAGCTCTCATGTAAAAATGATAAATTTCATCCTCGAGAGACAGGCAAATCCCAAAACAAATTAAAATGCACACATATAGCTTCAAATGCCACAAAATAATGTTAAAGTCACTAACGATTGTATCATTTTGACATGCTTTAAATGAGGCTGCCTTATCAACATTTTTCGATTTTTTTCGTAATTATTTTCCTCCTTTTTCCTTCCGCTAACTTTGTCTGCATCACTTTTTATTATCTCAACGCTGTACACGCTGAACATAATAAACTAACAGCATCAGAAGCAGTAGTCTGTTTAACAAGCAACGCATGTATAAATATATATATCATGCCGTAAAAGCTCAATTTTATTAACTTTTTCCTTCCTTCCTTTTTCTTTCATATTTTTTCTCCCTTCCATACTCATTCATCTCCAAACGATCAATATTGAATTGACTTTGGCCGCAACCATGGAGCATCTAACTAACTATATGTAAAAGTATAATATTGTATTGCTTCTGTATAAATGTGGGGTGGAATAAAAAAAAGTTGAAAAACTAAAGTTTTTTTTATATAGTCACTACTTTCTCATACTATTCGATGCTTCCTGTTATTTTATATACCATTTTCGGGGATTTTTCTAAGCTCTTATTGAGTGGATATTGGAATTGAATTTTTTTGGTGTGGCTGTTTGACCGGAAAAGGATGAGATATGGCTAGGTATTTGGTATATCCATGAGAAACTGAATTTACCTCGTCGTCAAAGTGCTTCCTGACAACTCTGGGTATTACTGTTAATAGGTCGATGTATCGGTATTTTTGCGAAGACGATGTAGTGTCCGGGATAGCGACATGCTTTTAACAAGGCTCGAAATCGAATTTTAAACACAAATTCCGAGTCTACTTCTAACTCGGGTAAGTAAGTCTACCCTAGCGATAGCCAATTAGAATCCTAGTCATGTCCACCTTTCCACTTACATAACATAAGCGTCGCTAACCACAATTCACATCTCCCAAACCCTTCAACAAAATTCCTTACTTGTTGATAACAATTTTGTTCATTTCAATGGATTCTGGGCTAGAAAGCGAGCTAACTAGCTCCATATATAGAAATTGATTGAAAGTTTAACTTCCGTTTTTGTTTGGATGCATGATATATACAGCTTCCATTTACTTGCACATGCAATATATACATTCAGACATACAAATACATTCATATACAGTAAAATTTCCCTTTCTCCATCCTATTGGCAGCCATATTTATCAGTTAAATTGGATATTGTTTGTCTTAATTTCATATAAAATTCTTTTTTGTTATATTCGCAAATACAGCCATAGAAAGATGCGATAGAGTTATTTGTCTATAGAAAAAAAAAATTGAAAGTAACTACTCAGTTGTTTACTCTTCTGTCCATTCACTTGCTTCACATAAAGGTTCAACAAATTGTTGTTTGTCAATTATTATATTTTTTTTTTGTGTGCATCCCTTCCATTATTCTCATATTTTCCATAATATTTGGTTGAGTAATTCTATAGGGAAATTATTGTGGATGTATTAAGTTGCAAGAATAATGCCCCAGATGGATTTAGGGATAAAAGTTTTTATTGTGCCTTGCATTTTATAACTTAAAAATTCAGGAACCGTACATTTGTGGTTCATTGAACAAATTCACCATTAAAAGCTGCAAATAACTCAAGGGCAGATAGATAATCATCAAGACAGCACAAAAAAAGATAAGCATTAGCTGCCATCCTTCTCATTCCCTTCCTTCCTTCCTCGACATCTCGATTGATTGAAGAAATAGAAATAATTAATGAGATTAAGCCCCGACATTGATTTTCATTCAGAATCGAATATAAAGTTCTTCCTTATTCTCTTTTCATTCTAATGGACACGATCCAATAGCAACAGCAATAGTGGCAGGCAGCAAAAATATATATATATTTAATTAATAATCATTTGTGGATGGAATAAATAAATAGCAGGAACGATAGTTGCTTAATAACGTGTGCTGATATCAGGTTTGGTTTTAGTATTTTACGAATGGTATATAATTAATTGAATTATTTTAGTTGATTCTACTTATTGTTATTTATGCCTATCTCCTATTGCTGTAATGGACGTGATGACATTCTCATTTTGTTCTCCTTTTATTTTGTATCGATAATTGACGTGATGGTATTTATGACGTAGATTTTTGATATATTGACATTGTTTAATGGTAGGGTTCGGCCTAAGTTGCAGGTCTGGAGACAAAACATGCAGCTTTGGGCCTTGGACGAACTATAAGGTAGTATAGGACTGTGTGTCTTAAATACTGGCCTGCAATTCTTGGCTGAACCCTATTTAATAGTCATAAAATTAGAATTTTTTAAATATTGCTGGATATACCCTGTAAAACTTGAGTTTCTATCCATATTCCTTAAAAAAATCTTAATTATCAACCAAAAAATCAAGCAAACAACTGCTTAAAATTATCAAAAACCACATCACATCCTGCTAAACACACCAAGTCTGCGCATTTCCTCTAATCACTAAAGTTTTGCGGTTTAAAAACCAAAAATTTACTATTTAAGTCTAAAAAGATCTCACGCCAAGGGGAAATAGTAATAACCATTAAAAAAATAGTCATAATGCCTTCACATTATTAAATTAATGACTGTAATTTATTAACATTTACATAATTTGTGTTGTATAGATTAAAAGCATGCTTTATCAGTTGGTTAACCAATCGATAAAGCATTATTCATTGAATTGAAATTAAATTGTATCCAATCAGTTTGCCTACACGTGCAGTTTTTTAAAAAAAAATTATAATTTAATACAAAACCACAATGTTGTTCAATAAGATGCTGTATATCGTGTATATGTGGGTGGAAAATTAAATTCAAATGTTGTTGTTGTTTGTTGTTTTTTGCCTCAAGGCTGAATCTTGGAATAATAAAAAGTTTTATTCAATTTTATTTAAGATTAAGGAATTGCTTTAATCAATTTTAAAACGCAAAATAATGGTACAAGGATTGTTTATTGTGTTAAGAACGTTGCTTAAGTACAATGTTGTCGATGAGGCATTGTGTTGGCGGGAAGACGTGAGGTTGCCCTGACAACAGCTTGATGGGTTTTGTCGACCCGAAATTCATCTCGTAGAACGTGCATTTTAGAGGCCCAGGGAAGCAATTTTCGTCGGAACCTTTTAATTTGACCAAGCACGCAGATCTGCAGTTTTGGACGAAACCTAGAAAAATCCTGAATCGACAAGAATAGCTCGGACTTCACTAGACTTTAAGCTTTGGATAGTTTCGAGTTTTCTTGCACATTTGCCTTAATCCCAAGCCTAACACAACCCCACATTAAACGTTCATCTTTCCTTTTATCAAAATCTACTTTGTCCTTCAAACATTCTCATCTAAAAATAAGATACAATAATCAATAAACCCAATCACAAGGAAAAACAAGTATATTAATATTCAACTCATTCATTATAATTGAATTCTCATCGAAAATGCACAAAGTAATTTATTTATTAAATTAACTAATGTAAGGATAGAAAGCAAGCAACAGAAAATGACAGATGTAATTGACAGTTGGAGCAAAAAATATATATATATTAAGCACGAGCTAGACGTGTTGAAAGAACAATTTCATTTCCCTTCCTCGAAGCATCAAAGCAGAAATGATGAGGAAGAAGAAAAAGGCAAATAAATGAAAAGCAAAACGGTTCAAGAGTTTGCGATGAATCTAAATTGGAATTTTTGATTAGCTGCAAAAAATAATATTGAATTTTTTTTTTTCGGTCTAACCTTGAAACTTCTTGTAGGATTTCGGATGTGTTCGCGTATATTGCTTTGAGGAAGAAGATTTTAAGCAAATAGGATGGAATTTTACAGAATTGAGAGAGCCTTCGATTTAATTTAGTTCTTTTAAGGAGGAAGCTTGGTTCTAAATCAGTGGTGGACAACCCTTGTGCCGCGGCCCACTGGTATCACACATTTTCAAAATTCTCTGACAATGCAACAAACCGCGTTTCATGTAGGGTTAGGATCATTGCTCACAACCAAGGTATGCCGCTAAAAATATAAGGTTGTCCACCACTGTTCTACATTCTAGTTCATTCTCCCTAAATTACTTCCTCTTAACAAGTTCCCCTAATTATTTATGAAGTCATTCATTGTCACATTTACTTGTCATTACTTCTGACTTAAGACGATTACATGTCTGAGCTTAAATTCTCGACAAAATGGAACTTTTCATCCCTAGCTACCTCCTTGAGTCAAATTTGTCATAATTCATTTCAATTAATTTCCTTAGAAAATCTGTGTATGGTAAAGGAAATTCAAGGAATTTTTTTGGTATTCGTTGTCTTCTTTTTGCCATTTTTATGGTTGTTAAAGCAGGTACGCATCCAGGGAGAATTAAAATCTTTGACTGAGCATTCAATTGCCTATGATTTTCAATAAAATTCCTAAAAATCCATTCCAAAATACTGTCAAGCAAGAAAATTCCAAGCAAAACCCCTGTACTTATGTCTTAAGACCATTTTGCTTTTATTTTTGTTCCTACTCTTGCCTTGTTGACAGATGGTATCAAATCTCTTCTTTAAATCCTTAAAAATTCTCCTTCATTTTTCTTCCTTACTCTTTTGTTGGTTTTCAAGAATATTATTTTTACTGTTACTGCCGCAGTTCATATGTACATTATTAATTCACACATTTAGTTACACACGTATTTTTATATTGCATCATACTCATGTATTGTTAATACTTGCGACATGGAGGTATTAAAAGTTGAAATAAATCATATTTGGTGTGAAGTCTTTAAGTCTTGAATTTTGAGTAAATATTTCAGTTGTGGACAATGACCTTATTAAAATGGCATCTAAATCTGAGTCTATCGCTGACTAATGCTTGTCAATTTTTAAAACTAAGTCCTTAAATTGTGCTCATTTTTGCGTGGTACTTCCTGTTAAAGCCCGCAAATAATTGAAAATTTGAGACTAAACTGGTTCTGTAAAAAACCAAATTTTTGATAGACAAAATTCATCGACATCCCCTACAGATCATGAATCCTCAAGAAAATCTCAAAAAACTTCTTTTCATCATGCTTGACAGATTATACACCAACACTCGTACGCTTGTGCATCATTCAAATTTTATTTTTTATACATACTCTAACACATTCTCCATTAATCCTCAATATCTTCCTCCTTCTTTTTTCATTATCTTTTTTAGTGTTTAAAAAATTACAATTTAAATCGTAGGAGTGAAATTCGAATAATCATTATTGCATTGAAAAAATCCAAGTTTTTTAATGAAAATTCAAATTTCATTTCAATTAAAATCCCATTTTTTGGATCGAAATTCGAATAATGATTATTCAATAATTTCGATCCTAAAAATTGGATCAAAATTAAATGATTCGATCCAAAGATTTTAATTAAAATGATTTGTATGAAAATTTTCTTTGTGTTTTGAAATGATGAATGGAATGCATTTCTCAAGGAACTGAATGCAATTTTGAATGAATTACTGCAAATTTGAGTTTAAACTGGTCATATGGTCCTTAATAGGCATAAAGGAAGTAGTGGAACTGCTTAGTTCCGCAGATCTGACCCCCTCTCTAAAATGTCATGAAACGTCCAGAAATGAAATAATTTTTTTTTTGGCAGTTCCAGTCAGTTGGACGTAGCCGATGGACATGGTAAAACATTTTTAAAATTTTATAGAGAACCGTGAATGCTTAAGACACAATGTAATATCAATAATACTTAATCACTTCCTTTACTGAAGCGCACGAAGGCTCATTGCCGCATTTAAGAACATCTGTAGACAGTTCTATCTTTCGATAAATCTGTCCATTGACTATTATTGTAACGTTTAGTGGCTTAAAATTGTTTAACAAGGGTGGGCTAACCAGGCCTCACGCTCATACTTAACCTGCTCCGTTAGTACCGCACCGCTTGAGCGGATTGGCATAGCCAGGAATGAACCACGGGGAGGTGGAAGTAGGTACTTGAGGAGTAAAAGCTGAAGGACGTTGGACACCTGTATTGTGCGTCACTACCATTTGCAAACCCTCATAATAGCTTAAGATATTACTAATACCAGCACGGTACATGTCGAAATTCAGTCTCTCCTGTATCAAGGTGGAATCGAATGGATTGAAACCATAACAGAATCGTCGGAATCGATAAATAAACATCATGTTTAATTCGATTATCAGTTTTCTCTAACGTTTGATAATTACACCGGTCATGTCCAACTGACTGGAACTGCCAAAAAAAAAATTATTTCATTTCTGGACGTTTCATGACATTTTAGAGAGGGGGTCAGATCTGCGGAACTAAGCAGTTCCACTACTTCCTTTATGCCTATTAAGGACCATATGACCAGTTTAAACTCAAATTTGCAGTAATTCATTCAAAATTGCATTCAGTTCCTTGAGAAATGCATTCCATTCATCATTTCAAAACACAAAGAAAATTTTCATACAAATCATTTTAATTAAAATCTTTGGATCGAATCATTTAATTTTGATCCAATTTTTAGGATCGAAATTATTGAATAATCATTATTCGAATTTCGATCCAAAAAATGGGATTTTAATTGAAATGAAATTTGAATTTTCATTAAAAAACTTGGATTTTTTCAATGCAATAATGATTATTCGAATTTCACTCCTACGATTTAAATTGTAATTTTTTAAACACTAATCTTTTTTTCTTCCTCACCCATTTTTTTTTCTATCCCTTTTTTTAAAGCATTCTTATCTACAATGCCTAGGGGGCACGTGAAACAGCGATCTTATTTATTTCCATTCATTCATTCACATCCTCTCCTTCTTCATCCCGTTTTCCGATTGTAATTTCAAAATAGAAAGCAATTAAAGTTTGCAAATTTTAAATAAAAAAAACGATGAAGGAAGACACCTCGTTTTTTGTGATTCTTTATCTCCCTTGAGTGTAAAAATCGATTTGCGGAAATATTTTTTTTCTCTTCTGGTTTTCTTTGCTTTAACTTTATTTTAGCCTTTATTTTTAGATGGGATTTAAAAAGGATGACGGCATTGTCCTTGAGTTTGATTTATGTGTCTGGTTAAACTTGTGTAGAATTTTTCAAGAAGATTTTATGATTAAATAAAATAGATAGGCATGAGCTGTGGGAATTAAATGATGCCTTTTTCTATGGAATTGATCAAGTTAATTAGAAAATTAGCTAGGGAGATTTACTCGTGGATTAGAAAATTTACATTGAGTCTGTTTTTGAAGAATTGAAGGATGGAGTAACTTGAGATTTATGGAGAAATTTTGAATCTGGTTGTTCAGCATCTAGAAGGACTCGGATGACTCTTTTGTGCCGATTAAGCGTCTCGTGCTATTTGGGATTACTTTCTTCGCTGGTCATACACATCAATTTTGATTCATAGACCACCTCGGATGGCACTTAAAGCTCACTCTATTGCTGGCTTAAGTATGCGAATTATTTTTTCAAAGCCTTCAACTTTTTAGAGAAAGTAATCAAGATTTAGAAAATTTTATTCCAACGATATTATACGACAAATACCCAAATCCCCTACTTTTTTTGATTGAAAACTACCAAAATTCTTGAAAAATCACGAAGCTTAAATAGCAATTTCAATCAAATTATTATTTCCAATACACAACAGCAGTGCCTGATTCCCAAAATAAACCGCATAAATCTATAAAAGACGTTCCAATTCAGTCAATAAAAAATTCATTAAATTTCTTCATCCAACTCGATTTATATCCTTTCTCGATTTTTTTTTGTTTGTTTCCTTTAACTAAGTAAAGTCATTTCATCTCAATGTTGTGCCACAAAGAGACTTCATTAAGAATAAGATTTTAAAATGAGATTTTTTTTCTCTCTTTGCCTTTTACTATAGTAACAGCAAATCGAATGCATCCAGCAAGCGAGAGCATAAAAAAAATAAGATTGAAAAGAAGATGGGAAGTGAAGTAAGGAAGAAGAAGTTTATCTGCTGTGATGTATAAGAAATTGATTTTAAATTACATCTCAATCCATCCATCTATTTCTTCCGTCGCTTTCCATCACTTTTTTTTATATCGCATTGCTTCATCTTTTTTTTTTTCATCCAGAAACACCAAGGATGTGTGCATGTCTCTCACTCTTTTTTCATCCATTTCATGCAGTAAAATGTAGCAATTTATTTTCTGTTTATTTCATTCCTCGAATGCCGTTCTTCCATTTCCTTGCCATCACACATACAGTCATCTCCTATATTTTTTTGATTATTTCTTGCTCACGCTCCAGCATTTTCCTTCTTTTTCATCTTATCAAATGCAATGGTCGTAATTTAAGCGGCGATATAAAAATAAATGTTGATGATGAGCACAAGAAGATGGAATTTATATTATGAAAAAAAAGGAATAAACAAGCTAGTCGAATTAAACGCAATAAAATATTGCAAGTGGCACACAAGGCACTTTACAATGTTGTGTCGTAAATTGTTCCTTATTTTTTTTCGCTGATGAGGAAATTTTGCTTTATTATATAATTTTTTATGGCTCTTATCATGTCCGTTAATTTACAATTTTGTCGTTTTATTCTTGATTGTTGAGGAACAGGAGAATGCCTGATTTTGAGTGAAAATTTATGATAATCGGACGACTGGGATGTCACTTAGTTCAACTTGAAGCTGGTTTGATGAATTTCGGGATCCACATGATGTATATATGGCTGAATATAAGGCACTAAGCCGACTTGACTCTAGCCTGAGGCCGGTTTTCGTGAAAATTTATTTCGAGCCAAACTCATACTCGCCTGGGTTCTTAAAAGACACACGTCGTAAAAATGACCATAAATCCAACAGTAAGATGACTTGATTCTGGTCTGAGACTGGATTTCATCGAATCTGCCCTAAATCCAGAGTCACGTTATCTGAAAATCCGATTTTCGTCCCTTTCTACAACGTGAGCTTTCGGAAAGAATTCTTGAAACTTCATGACTTTCTTGCGGCTTCTTAAAATATTCATAAAGGACTTCAACCCTAAAATTCAACTTAATTTTCAATTCCTTGAAACTTTCACCACAAATTGTTCAAATAAATAAAATGTAAAGCTGAATAGCAATCATAAACCCACAACAGACACCTACACAGGCATGCAAGTCACTAAGGCATAACAAAGGCACAACAATCGTTCAATAAAAATGCCACGAAAATATTTTAATGTTCTTGTTTCTGATGAAATATGGGACATTAATCTACTCTGACATGCTTCGCATATTTACTCTTTCCGACATGGCAAAAATTGTTCTTCTTCTAAGCAAATCACTTGCGTGTGAAAATAAATCGACTTTTGTGCCTTTATTTGCATTTTATTGTCATTACAATTTAATTTCAGTTGTGATCCATATGCCAGCATGCCATTGGATTCACTATTTGTTGAGAATTAAATTTTCATCTGTGGCATTTAAATAAATTACGATTTATATATGCTGTATGTGCCTGTTCTATGTTTAGATTCCATATGTAAATAACGGTCTATGACATTCAGTCATCCGAAATCATCGAAATACTGAAATTTTTATTACTCTGTTGAACATGTGTGCTTGACTAACCTTTACATTAATTAGCTTTTTTTAGGTCCATTTGATGTATTTTTTGGCTGTGGCTGAATGTTATCTCATCATCATAAAAATTTAAATTGATGATTAATTTTTCAAATTGAATCAGAGATTGAATTACTGTTTTTGATGACTTTTGGTGATTATTTTGTTAATTTTGGTAGCAGAGGTTAAGGTTGGCAAATTATTAGAAAGGTGAATGACCTAACATACACATTTCTAGTTTGATGGGATCGTGAGGTGGATTGACGTTTTTTTTGAAGGACAGACGGAATACGAAATTCAACACAAAGTGTCTTCAGACCAGTATGACTGTTACATGGAGTTATATTGAGCAAAACTAAGGTCCCATGTCCCAAAGTCATCACTTGACTTGTCATTTCAACTTGGCCTTGACCTAAGGCCGATTTACACATACTTAAACAAGGACGTAGCCAAGTCGAGACCTTTCGGAGCTTAGGTCCGCATACTCTGATAAATACTTGATACATCCTACACTTGACAACTTGAATTTGTACTGAATTACATGAAAGAACCCGAATGAATCCACATTTGACAAATATTTCCCATTCTAACTACTCATCTGACGTCAATTAAAAAACATTTAAACGTTTTTTATCAAAGAATTCCACAACAAACACGTCGCATAATCAAATCAGTATTTTCATTCTATTTTTAAACTGCACATCTTTCCCAAATGTCAAGAAAGTCAGACTCATAATGGAAAGGAAAAAAAATTAAAAACATTTCTATTTATAAAAATTTTTTGCTTCCTTCTCGTCTTTCACATTTTCTCACTACCTTTCTACAATGCTATTACTACTTTCTACAATGTATATCGTCTGTGCTGTGCTTAATAATATACAAAAAAGAGACTAGAAAAGAGGAAAATGTTGATTAAGTTATTAGCATTTATTAGGGTGTACAGAATGTAAACAAGGAAGCAATTGCTTGAAAAAGTTTAAAGGAATTATTAAATGAGCTTCACGTGTTTACGTGTAGAACAGGAGATGATAAAAAATATTAAAAAATTTACTAAATTTTGTTGAATTTTTAATTGAATTCTATTTTTGAGATGGAAGTTGAGGTAAATTGGTACTTAGAAAGCAACAAAATAAGGATTTCTATGTGAAGTTTTCCTGGGAAATGAAAATTTTCTAATCTAGTCATGACTTGAATTTTCTAAAAGGGGAAAATTACATTTTCTCTTTAATTCATGGGAATCAGTTCAGCTTGTGTTCTGTAATAGTTTTGTAAGTATGATGTTGTTAGATAATACCTGAACAGCACAATACAGCGTGTTTCATTTCTTATCGTAAAAACGGGCTGAAAACAGCCGTCAAGTTACTGTCAAGGCATTCTCACATCTTATTGTCAACGCAACGATTTGGTAACGTTTTAGTGACCTAACTGTGCTGCTCGTAGTGATTTTTTGTTGGAAATTCAATATCACTCACATAAATGAGCCTGGAATATTCTCATGGTCATGTACCTTGTCTGTTCGGGTATCTTAATTTTTACTAAAAATAATTCCATTAATTCACACCTTTCAAAACAATACCAACCAATCAATTAAGCGTCTACTGAAAAATGACAACAAACTTTCATCTGCTATCCAGATGGCACATAAAATCACATGACTTAATGATCTGATTTTATGGTCGTTGGAGTTGATTGATTTCTTTAAATTTCGAATTTTATTTATTTGAAAAGATTAATGTCTGTATTTTACGGGTGAGATAGAAAAAGTCTTCATTTAGACACAATCAGAAGCTTGAAGTAGATACGGATATTGTATGGGATAGTCGTCTTAACGGACTGTAGCTTAGGTAAGGCTCTAGACCTTTGTTTCATGTTTCCAATTTTGCCTGCTATTTTAGACGAACTCTTCAAATGTTCATGTCACGATACTGCCTAATCTTTGATCAATGTAGCCTTTAAAAATGGCTAAGTTATACATAATAATTACATAAATTTTTTGACAAATTCCTAGAAATGTCAGTGAATGACTAACATGTCTCTTTGAATAATACAGTCGTTACTTGGATATAACAATTTACTGTCGCGTGCTTAATTCGATAAATCAAAGGAATAAGCCAAAAATAAACTCAACCAGCCTACCTAATATTAATGCTTACAGCAACAGTCTAAATCAATATTTTATATTCCTGATTAACCTAAAATCCTAAGAATTATTAATGAAAACTCATCACGAGATTGAATAATTATTGATTTTGAGGTTGACACAGTTTTGTCAGCAGCACAAAATTCAAATGACACATGTTGTATCCTTGAGTGAGTAATGATTGCTGTAACGTGATCAACACAAGCGTAAAATAATTTAAGTAATATCATAAAAATTCCACTTCAGTTGATAATTCTGTGTACATAAGCACAAAATATTCGGCACTTAATTCCTAGAAATTTCGTCATAAATGCGCATTATCTTACATTACAACAATAAAAAGAAATAATGATGTTAATCCGAGTTGTTATTCTCAAAAATAACACATCAACTGTACTGCACGAGTGAAAATGCTTCATCATTTTACAAGAAGATGTGCCTAGCATAAAATCATCGTCAAAATAAGTTTAACTATGTGTGGGTGTTTCCACTAATTTTACTTTAAAATAAACATTACGGTAGCTTGCTCAAAATTTAACAATTTTGGTTCTTTCCTTCATAGCTTCCTTTTGTTTTAAAATTCTATCCACAAATCGTCCATTATTATCTGTCAAGTCTAGTCATGCAGAGTCAAAGTTTTCTGCTTGAAAAGTAATTCGAGTTTAGAAATTTATTGAACTAAATATCCAACAAAATGGAAGGTATTGTTTAGATAATTATTGATAGTCGTTAACTTTGGCTCTTTACGTAATGGATTATTGAGTGGGTATTAATTAGTTTGAAGAGTAAATAGATGAATAGATATTTTGAGGAGATTAAAATGGGGGTTTATTTATCAATTACGACTAATATAGTTGGTTTACAGGTCTAAATAGGTTGAAATGAAACTAATGGACAGCGTTGTGCTGACTAGATAACTACCTTGTCTGACTTGATCTACGCTGACTAGAGCTTTACACCATTCAGACGCTGATTTAGTTCTGGATTATATCAAATTATGTTTTCTTTGAAAACTTGGGAAAACCTATACTGGAAGCGAGACCGACTCTGGAACCGAGACTGGAGCTGTGATCGGGATTGGAACTGGGATCATGATCGAGACTGAGACTGGGACAGAGATCGAGATCGAGACTAGGACCGAGTCCGAGATTGAGATTGAATTCTTCGAAGTCTCGGCCTTGAGAAGCGTTACTGTTAAGGAATTTGAATGTCGAGATGTTGGTTTCGAACATTATACTATTTGAAACTAGAATCGACTTCTAGTTCTAGATAGAACTGCTTTAACAAGATTTACATAACTAAATCCAAAATTTAAAGCCTTAAGCTTAACAGACTAAGATTCCACGAAGCATTAAACGTGATTAAACAAATGAAAAATATCCAATCCAACACCCACTAAAAATTAATTCCTAAAATCCCAATAATTATCATTGCCAAAAAAATTATTGAGTAGAAAAATCCCATTAGAATTAATATTTTCCATTCAAGCAGTCACTTTACATTCTCATTATTCAGCATCAAAACAGAAAAGGTCAAAATTGTAATTATGGGCCACAAACACAGCAGCAGCAGCAAGCTGCTCGAGGTCTATTTTTTCCAATATAGAACCAATAATTTTATCATAAATTAAATTTAAATTTTGTTTTGATTCGATCATGTGTTCAAAACGATATTTGGCATGTATGTAGGCGGCACAGGATATCGATTTATTTTAAAGGCGGAAAAAATTCATTTTATTCAAAAACTTTTTTGAATTTTATTAATTATTTACTTTATCGGTGCTTAAAGAAATGAAATTTTTGCATAAAAATAACATTTAAAGTCTTTATTTATAGGATGTATGAAGAAGATGCCGATAAAAAGATTTTTAAAGCCTTCAAACTTTTTTTTCGTACGAAAAAAAAATATTAATGCAAAAATAACAATCGAGATAATAAATTTTCTTTAATTATGCGTCAAGTTTTAAACTGTTTACATTCGCCGGCAGGGCGATTTTAAATATTTTTTGAAACTTTGGTGAATTAGGCGTTTGAATTTTTAATGCGTAGCTTAATTTTAAACTATCTTGCTGCCTTTCTTATTTTGGACAAGATTTCATATCGATTCAAGTTAACTCGAGCTGATTCCTCAATGAAGACCCTCTTTTTAGAGACCATCCACTTATCCATAACGCTTTGCAACAAGCTCATGAAACGAAAGTGCCTCTTTAAGTGTTACGCAATTTTTAAACGTCCCCTAATCAAAAATCTGAGTCAACTTCGAATTCTACAATTTATAGAGAGGAAGAAGGTAGGTCAAATTCCTCATCACTACATTGGTTGTATATATAAGGACGTTAGGTTCCTTAACATTCCGAATTGGAAGAAGTTCTCGAACGATAGGAGAACGGCCGAAGAACGTCTAGTTCTCTTTGTACGATATCCAGTCAAGTAAGATAATAAGATACGCAGAGTGATACCCCGAGTGATACCCCAGTGACTATGATATGCCACTCGTCGTAAAGTATTTTCGTATTATTTTCTTTTCAAAAATAAAAATTGAAAAAATTTTCAAGTCAATTAGTCTTAATTTATCTTCATTCATATGTTGCCTTGAAATTGAGATATTGAGACGCTGACTTGAAATGACATTTAAATTTAAAAAAATATGAAAAAGTATTCATTACAATATTTTTTTCATGAATTCATTCATTTCCTCTTTTAAAGAACATCCACATATTCACTACCAACTGCGGATGAATGACATAAAACACTTTTCTCGTATGCTGTCGACATAATAGACATGACTGATTGATTGTGATGCGATATATAGTCGATAATTAAACTGAATCGATATTCAAGATCAATCCTATGGACGGTACATGAATATACTTATCATTCTTCATTCTCTCGTATTCTCAAACCTACTGTAGCTGTCAATTTGTTTCCATTTTCATTTTTATTCCCAATACGATACTACTGCCATTTTCATTTCAATGTAAATGAAAGGCAGGAACAAAAAAAAATTCTTTCTTTTCTTTGTGCCGTCAATATTGATGGTTTCTTATTCCTCTCTTCCTTTATTGACAAATTTTACTCAAACCCTTTGCAAGTTCCACAAAGACGCTTTTTTGGAGCATTCCGAGGAGAGTGTGAAATATTTTAAATTCCATTGAAATAGTGAGTAAGTTGAAGAAATGGAAATGGAAAATAAGGTGCACGAGGAGTATTTACTTTGATCGGAATTGGATGATGGATTGAGTAAATGGGTGGGGGATGTAAATATTTAGCGATATTTAAATGGGAATTAGCCAAAATTTTGTTCATAAATATTTGAAATTTGCTAAATTAAATCAAAAATTAAAGGTTCAAATCCTAGAAATTTTCTTAAAAACTTGTCTTGATATCATCAAATTTTTACTTTTTTGGCCCCCAGATCCAGTCACATTCACTTTCCCAAAATCTCGTTCACCTTCCATCCTGTCCAATTCACATATTGTGCTTTCAATGTCCTCCATCTTTCTTTCATTTAATTGCTTTCCGAGCAAAAAAATATCTCATATGATCATCATGAATCACATACACACAAAAAGCATAGCAGAAAAATCCACAAAAACCAGCAACAACAAAAAAAAGGCGATTTGAGAAGAAAAAAAGTCTCATTAAGACCAAAACGTAATTATTTTCCATTCTCATCTTCATCCAATTGCTTTTCGATATTTTTTTTTTTTTCGGAAGGATGGAAGGATGGAAGGCGAGCTGAAGCTCAAGAGAGGAGCAGAAAAAAATGGATATACGCATCAGTTGACTGATAAAAAATGGTTTTTTACCGAAAACGATTTTTTTGTGCCTGCTCAACCATTAAGTTGCTTTCTTTTAACTTTAAACTCATTTTTTTACTCTCGAAATAATTTTTTTTCATTTCCTATTCCTTTTTTTTCTGTCTCTTCTTCCTCCAATTTCATCATGCGTCATTGATTATAAGAATTGTCTTTATTATTGTGCTGAGTTTTAGGTATAAAGGAAACGACAGAAACGAGAAGCGTCGAAATGTCGAATGTTCAATAAATTTTTTGTTTTTATTTCAAATAAGTTTGTGTCTGTCGTGCGTACATTCTTGTGAATGCGAGTGAGAGAGAGAGATGCTTGAAGTCGTCTGAAAGTCTAAAAGAAAAACATTGAATAGAAATGGTAACTTTAAGGCCCTCTCTGAATGGGAATAAAATGGAAAAGTTTATGTGTGACTTTGGACTTTTCTTTGAGACTTTGCTAATGTGTGGACTATGTCATGAGTTGGAAGTAAACATGATGGCAGTTTGAGCTCTTGTTTGAGATATTTGATTATCGAAAAATGTTGAGGAATATAAATTGACTTGAAATTGACTAGAAATTGTCTTAATGAATGGCTACGATCAGGATTCGAACCTCGAACTTCTTTATTGTTAGTGACCACATCAGATTTAGTTGGTAGCCTGGAAAGTAGACAACTTGACATAATTTCTATGTAAAAACTAGTACCGCAGAGGTCGACTAATAACTAGGACTCGGTCAAGAACTGAAGACCTACATTTCCTGCATTTTAGATGCAGTTTTTGACTGCATCTACAGAGTTTGTCTGATCAACAGTTTTTGACTGTACCTTGTTAACTAGACGTTATATCAAGTTGTAGACTGCGGCATCGCTCAAAGTTGACTAAATTTTGTATTAAATTGTCTTCTCGGGTTCTTATAAACATCCGGTCTACATTGATCTAGTTGCTAAGGTACGAATAACTCTGCCTAATGATTCACAGTTAGTACAGTTATGGATCAACATCTTAATATTTGTTTAGTGCTGAATCAGGTACTTTTTAATCAAGAATTCTTTTAAAATTCAATATTTAACAATTAAAAATTCAACCACAAATCCATTCTAAAGCTAGTAGACACTCATCCTATTTCCACTAATCCCACTAACGTCAACGCCACCCACATTTGTCTATTTCCACCAGCACTTGAATACAAAAATCAAACATAATTAATTTTTAATTAATTTTCATTTCGTGATAAACACCAATGAATGTTGAATGAATTTTGCAGGAGTTCCTTCCTGATGATTTCATTCCATTGTGAATTTAAATGAGTAAAACTGCTACATTTGTGCTATTTTCTTTATTTTGCACCTCCCGCATTCAATTATATCCACAAATCTTTATATCTCATCGATTCTCAATGCTCTCGCACATATATAGCAAAATTTATCGTATTTCGATGAATGTTTGCGTTACGTATTGAGGTCAATCAGTGATAAGAGATGAGATTTCTTTTTTTTTTTTTTCCTTTCCTTCATACATACATTGTGAATCGATGACGATGATATGTATGGAAAAGGATGAGTATGAGTATCTTGGATACATATCGACATGATGATTAATTCTCACTGATATATCACTATATGTCTACATATATCCCCTTTCACATACTCTTTTTTTTAAAGCCCTGAGCCATTCAGTTGAGAAATTCTCACATTCGAAGGTGCTTTACAGTATAACCTTCCACATTTCACTGAGTGAATTATGAGTTACGATTAAGGTGAAAAGTTATAAATTTTTAGAGGTGACGAGAGGGTAGCTGTGGTGATTTTGGTCAACAGATGTGGAATGGATTGATTATATTAAAGGAATATTTTTGTAAAGTTTGAAACGAACTGTGGATTTAAAGGGTCTTTGATGGAATTTTTTAGGCGTAACATCATTTCCATATTTTTTGGATTGTGGAAAATTGGCTAAAAATTCTTTTATGTTGACGATTTTGGTCAATGACTTTATGGTTTGAAAGGTAGTGGAATTGGCTTTTTCACATTTTAATCTATTCAAATGGATTGAGCTGAAGTGAAATCTGAGGTATTGAGAATATGAAAGCAAATCTGTCAATAAGAAATAAAAGCTTCTATGGTCGAGTGAATATCCAACATACAAGAAATCAGAAGCTCTTTTTCTTGTGAAGACGTAGGTTTGATTCCTACCAAGAGGCAGATTTATCAATCTTTGTTGCGTATCCGAAGAGTACACAGGAACTTTAAATTGTCGAGTCTTCTTTTTCATACAATATGTAGGATTTATGATGTGATCCAATAAAACGACAATAGCTGTGTAATGACACTGGATGGAGAAAGAAGATTTAAGTGTGCTTTATCTTACGTTTCCTAACAATTTCTGATAGCTTAGATAAAGAAGCATGCGACCGAAAATCGTAAGACGGTGGTTTGAGTCCCACTTTGGCTTTGTTTGTTGTGAGGAAGTGCACTTTGTTCTCTAGAATCTTGCAAGATTAGTAGTTTTCGAACACAATATCCGAATCGAGTTCCAGCTCTGTTAATAACAAAAGACGCCTAAAATTAGACTATAAACTACAAAACAACTGAAATTCCAATTCTAACTTCAATAAATCCTCAACAAAATTTGAACATCATCCAGAAGAGTTTGTTCTATTGAATCATATGCAAAAAACCCATTTTGGCACTAAATTTTTGTTGAGAAATTTTCACGTTTCCTTCTGAACTCTTCAAATCTAATCTCGTTGTACAAACGACACAAGATGAGACGAGAAAAATGGAAAAACTTTTGAATTTTAATGCAAAAAATGTCAGCACATAAAAACAAAAAAAAAATTAATTTCCAAACTAAATTCGTTTATGTAACGTCTACAAAATATATAGGAAAAGGAGACCAAGAAGAGTCTTAGGATATAAAAAAAGACTCTTTTTATTATTATTATTTCATTTTATAATGCAACTCATGTTCTGCCATCATTTGACATTGCTGACCGAGATTTTGCACTTTATGCTGGATTCTTTTCTTCTTCACTTAATGCATGTTGCAAATTGCATCATGAGCATAGAAAAAAAAATTGCAACTCAAACTATTTTCATGCTATGTTCAGATTTAATTATACATTATTATGCCTAGATGATTCTATGCAATGAACTTTTGTCACTCAGCAATTCATTTTTGTGTGCGAATTTCTTTTTTCTGCATGTGATTTTGGGGCACTTTGCCAACAAACAGATTGATGATGAAAAATAATAATCATGATACGCTTAATTTTCGCACAGCACAATTTCAGGTCAATTTTTTGAAAATGATTTAAGATATTTTCTCCGGGGAAAAAACTGCGAAAACATTTATTAAGCCATAAATTAGACAAAAACGTACATTAATGTTCATTTTATGCTCATTTAATCTACGCCGGATGTATTGACGAGTGTAACGGTTGAAGTGGATTCAGCACATCGTAAAAATTTCCTGTATTTTTTTTTTCTTTTTTTTAATTACTTTACAACATTTTAATTATGCTATTTTCACTTCCCACGACGTAAGTAGGAAAATAATTAGTGAAATGAATTGATTTGCTTGAAATGTTTAGCAATTAATGTGGCTCGTTTGGTGTCGGATTTGTTTAGTTGTTTACTTATGTTTGGACATAAGCAATTCAAGTGATGTCATTTAATGATGAACTAAGTCGAATTGCACAAGTCAGTTAACTGATCTAAAGTCCGAGAGAAAACGGACCTCTGACTTGACATCGGATTCAATTGAAACTCAGCACAACATGACATGATGCCAACATAGCATGGCAAGTTGTCGACATGAAACAGTATGGCGTGGTGTCGGGCCCAAATCAAATCCGTTGTCAAGTCAGAGTCACGCTAGCCTGTAGCCGGATTTGTGATCGATTAACCTACTTGTGCTATTGGAGCAAGTGTCAGTCAATTTGTATTTTATGGATGCTTTAATTTCTTTTTATCACATGATGGTGATACGACACAGATGCCACGACACGCACACATTATGTCCAACACTGGCTAATTACGAGAAAATTCAACAAAAATTAAAAATTAAGACATCTGGTCCGTTCATCAGTTCATCAATCCATCGCCAACTTTCATTAAAAACACATCCTAGTCATAACAGACATAAAGACACACCAGCTAGATTAATCCACACCACCTTCTGAAAAATTGTACACATTAAATTTATAGAAAGCAAATTTTTCCTTCCGTCTTGCTCCTTCCCACTCCCCAATTATTGTGCTCTTTATTGCTTTTCATATTTATTCGAATACAAGCTAAGAAAGTAAGCACACAAAAAAAAAGGTTAGAAGAAGAAAGCACAAAAAAATTTTAATGATTCCGTTAATGGATATCTCAAAAGGCATATTTAGGATAAGCTGAGCATGGAAAAAAAAAGTAAATAAAAAAAAGAATTTCATGAAAAACTTTTATTTTATGTTGGGGATGATGCTGAAGTACATAAATTGATTTTAAATGTTGTTTTATCGCTCAATTTTATACACTTTATCGTGAATGATGCAGAAGTGAACGTTTTAATGTTCTGCAAATTTTTTTTGTGTTGATGCTAGAAAATACTGACGTAAAAGGATTGCAATTGGAATTTGTTTTAGAGGAGATTAGGGAGTTTTTGGTGTTTTTTTTTTTTTAAGAATTGCGGGATTTTTTTGGAGGAAGTTAGAAGTTTAAGATGAAAGTTGGAGATTTCTCAAAGTCGACTTGAATTTTGGATGCAAAAGTCAAAATGAGTCGACTTGACACTGCAATTAGATTTGAATTAACTTTTGCAGCACATCGGCGTCTATATCGTGTTCTTCAGTATACAGGTTGCCCACCATTGATCTACTTATTGTGATCGATGATATCAATTTAATGACTACATTAAAGAACTTCCAACCCGTAAAAAAAAAACTTCATTCTCAGAAATTTTTCATCAACATAATTAAGTCTCATCCAGAAATGGATCAATAAAGAATCCTGAATAAAATCATCTAACCCACATATATCATCAATTATAGTCTACAAAAACTGTCAAGGATGCCCAACTCTTTTCTTAAATTGCTTTTTAACAAAACTTTTACTTCTCGACAGTTTCAAAGAAAACTTTTCTTACTTTTTATTCATCCTTCTTCTTTTTCATTGAGTCAAACGTACACATAGTCATTTAAAATCTGCTTAATGGAGCATCAAATTTTACCAAAGAATAAAGAAAAGTTTCAAGTAAGAAGGAGCAAAAAAAAATTTTTTTTTCTGTGCTATCAACTTATGCAAATGTCTCTAACGTTATTCTCTTTCACTCTCTCCTTCGATTTTTTTTTTCTTTCTTCCTTTTTTCTCTTGCGAGGATGCGAATGAGAGGCGATAAAAAAAAAATTTCATGCGCTTTTCATCCAGCCTGGCGCCATATTCATAGGAGAGAAAAAAAAATATCAATTTAACGTAATCGTGCTAGATTCATTTTATAAGTGATTTGGCTGGTCAAATTTTTACAATCATTTTGAATGAAAATCCATGGATTTTTTGAGTCCACTGCGAAAATGACAGTGGATTAAAGGATTTAAAGATTGAATTATTTCTATTTTTATTCTTAAATCAACGATTTATTCAGTCTGCCTGAAAATATTCTAAATATTCACGACAAATGTTTTACTTAAATTTTCATGGCACTCAGCCATGACATTGGTGACTTCTTATGCCACCTGCCTCTCACTATTGTGGCTTTTGAGACACATCAAAATGTTCTTCTTAATGCATTCTATTTGAAGTCTAGTCAGTAAGGAGGATTGATCATAAATGATGTGTGTCATTGAGATCTAGAATCCCCTTAAATGGGAGGGTTATCAGTGCCGCATTAATTAGGTCCCTGAAGACAAAATTACTGTGCAGCTAAGGCACCTTTTCCGAAAAACACAATTTGTTTGCTAAGGCACCGAAAGGCGCCATGTTAACTGCCAAAATGAAAGCTGTCCTGATTACATCGTGATGGGTGATTTCGATCCCCATTTTACAGTGATTATTGCATTTCACCACATTGTGCTGCTCGGGATTAATGCAATTTTGTATCATCTCGTTAGCATGACATTTCGTTGACCTATCGACTGGATTATCCTGTTCAAGTCTCCAACTCAAAAATGTCTGAAAAATGTCCGAAAGTCACATCATTTATGTTCAGTCCCTCTCAAAAATAAACGAATAAAAAAAGTCTCATCGCCCGTCATGTTTAAAAGCGATTATAAACTGTAAATCTCACATCCATGTGGCGTTTTAAATAAAAAAAAAATGTTCAATAGATAAAGTTAACGAAAACAATAAAGCCTTACTGTCTTTTCTTCCATTTATTGTATTATCCATCCTAGTTTCCATTTGTTACAAACCCGTAGTCACTTCATAAGCACTTAATGGAAATGTTTCACAATCATTTTATCATTTAATGTTGTTCCATCGACAGCCGTGCTTCACTTATACTATGGTGTATAGCATCCGACTCGATGAATGTTAGAGATAGATTGTGAGACAATTTAAACCAAACAAGGAGAAGCTAAAAAAAAATTGTTGTTATTTTTTTTTGTGTGTGCGAATTGAGAGACTTGACGCGCCAAGTGTGTTTTATGATATTCCACAAAAATATCTTTGTTTATTACATTATTCGCATCATTCGTTGTTTTGTGACATTGTCATGTCTCTCATGCTATTTTCAAATAGATATGGGAAGGCATTCTCTAACATAATTTTCTCGGTATTGCTTCATCTGTGATAACAGATTTTTGAGGAAAAACAAGTGTGATTTGTGAGGCAATTTGAATAAATTATTAGGTCTTTTTTTTTTTGGATATGATGTCGGGTCGACTTTATGACCCGAAATGATTTGACCGAGAAGCTTCCTTTTCTTTTGGGAGGAACTTCTGAGAAATTATTGTAAAGCTGTGAATACCCAATTATTTTATTATATCAAATTTACATCAAGTTCCTGGAAGCATACTCTGTAAAATGTTCTCATTTTTCATCAAGAAATGCGCATCAGCCAATCAACCATCCATCATCACATCTATTCCTGATATTGAATCCCCTCACAAATACAATCAAATTTCAAGGAGAACGACGGAAAGATGAAAAATGATTTTTTTTCTTTCTCTTTAAGCCCCCCATTTACATCCACTGTATTATTTGACTTGCATTTTACATTGTATGAGAATGTGTACACGGTATACAAAAAGTGCTTATGAGATTTGCTTGCTCTCGCCTCCGTTGTTGTCAAATTCTATAAAAAATTCTTGATGCTGTAAATACGAGAAGTCTTTTGTGACGTGCTCGTGTAAAAGTGGGCCTATATATGCTGTGCAAAAATTATTCATCATTGATAATGACGATATTGCGTTATAAAAAATGGTTTCTGCAGTAACTGAATTTGTATATCGCATTTCCTTAACATATATACACAATATCATTAAATTTTGTTTTGTTTTTCATATTTTGGAATGTAAGATAAGATATTGATGCCTCAATATCTATTTCTTGTTATTATGAATGTTGTTAGGTATGAGATGGAAATTTTATGAGGAGAAATTTTCATTTCTATCAAATTTTGGAACTGTTTGTTATGATACGGCTAGCGAGGAGAGTTACTATGACTATGGTAAGACTATGGTAGAAATTAATTCTGGACCAATTAGGCTAGTTAATGACTTAGCTGTCTAAAACGTAGAATTCGAAGATGAGTCTAATTGAATTGAGTCGAATCAAAAACAATCCTGTGCAGCACAATACAGTCTCTAGCGCACCACTACATCACCGTGATGATAACAAGACAATAAAGTGCCATGACAGTACTATGACGGGCTCATTTGACCAATATTTAAATTAAGAATCACAACGCGGTCGTTAGGACATCGATATCTCGTCATGTTGACAGCAACATCTCAAAATAATGTGTAAGTGTTCTAACGAAACTGATACTGCTTTTTTTAGCTCAGTTTGACAGCAATAAATAAGATTTTTTATGTCATGTTGAGCAATAAGTCGGTTTTAAGTAAATTTAAAGTAATATCCAACAGTATCATTAATTTAACTTGAAGTCGGCTAATAAAATTGCTTATAAAAATCAAATTGTCTGAAGCGGACTTTAGGTCAACTGAAAAATAATATAATAGACTTCTAGTCTTTATACAATTTGCTAATTTGGGCTTCTAGCAATAAACCCGAGTGTCCCCGTCAATAAGAATGAGATTTAACCAGTTTAACAAGTTAAAGGCAGGATAATGTCTAGTTCTCACAGTTATTTGTCCTCTCGAGAATTCTACGCACAATCTACGCCTTAGACGACAGCATTTGAATAATCTCATACTTATCAACATTCCTACACAAAGAAAGTAATCCGATAATAAATATAATTTCTTTATAAATGTACAATCTTTATGGTTTCGGTTTCTGTTTCTCATGTGCGAAATCTTTTAATGAAAATCGCTAAAACAAAATTTTCGCGAATATTTACGCCCACGTAAATTCTAATTTTATATGAACCTGCTCGTGTATTTTAGCACATTTTGTTTGTTTATTCATGACTTCAAAAAAACATTATTTGGTTTTAATTCACTCATAAATTTTCATCAAATTTAGACGACAATACACATTTGTGGATTTCTTCATGCAAATATTTGTTCAATTTTTGTTGATATTTAAGTCCATTTGGATTTTTAATTTAGTTTAAAATATAAACAAGTTTTATTTAGCAATAACAAAAATCTTCTCATCTGGCCATTATTATACACTATAGCTCATCATGTGGTGTATAAATTAGCATTAAATATTTAAATCAGATTTGGCAGGTTGTTAAGCATCTGGATATTATTTGAATGATTTTGATGAATTTTGCTGCATCATTTCGTTGTGCTTATTGAAATTTGATTTGGAGATTGAGTTAAGTTGTTTAATAAGATCAAACGATGCTGATGATGAGTTTAAATACTGCTTTATTATTCCTCAAATTGACTTAAAATTAGAATCATGTTTCAAGAAGTATTAAGAAATTTAAAGAGTTTCGACCCACATTCGAATACTTTTACAAATGGTTTGTAAGGTTCAAGCAACCAGCCTACACAGCAACTCTTGGAAATGCTAAATGCCATAATCTAAGTAAATATACCACTGACAAGCGACCAGTGCTACTTGTATATGCCATAGTGTATATCAAAAATAAATCGAATCTAATTAATCTATAGCGTAGCAGCTAACTACTAGCAAGGTATAGTAAGGATATATATCTGATAATACCTGATTGTACCCGATTATTTCTGACATCAGCATAACCCGAATAGCACAACTTGTTTAATTGATCAAAAATGCAGCCCTTGCTTGACCAGCATGACTCTGACTTGATGACAGATTCGATTTAAATTAAGCACCATGTCAGGACCACGCCGGCCTAGTGCTAGATTTTAGATTTTTGGATCAATTACCGAACTTATGATATTCGACTAAGGTAAACAAGACCTAACAACTCTCCAAGATGTCAATTCACCATCAAAAACACAAGTACATCCAATAAAATTTAAATTTTCTAATAAAACATTTCCCATCCCATCCAACAACAAGAAAGTCATTAAATTTTACAAACAAAGCCAGACAAGTCATCAAATACGATTAAGTTTCAATAAAAGACAATTTCACATCCATTATGAATTTTCTCACAAATCCTCACTCGTTATTGTCAGGCACATTTTGATGGCTTTTCTGAAAGCACTTTATGAAATTTTGTCAAGCATATCAGCTTACAATGAGGTTTTTTGTCTTTTTTACTTATTAAAAAATTTCAATATTTTCATCACTTTACGTCTTTGTGTATTTATAGCACATCGTTATGTGTCATATAAATTTACGATATTATGCATTCATATTATGTCTTATTCTCGCATGATGTAAATATATTTCTTTTTCATTTCTTCTAGTGCCTGTGTTATTAATGAGTACTAGAAAATCTCTGAGGCTGAAAAACAGTTTAAGAGAAAATTAGAAAGAATTTTCACAGAACGAGAGTAGCTCATACACGCATCGGACGTGATGTAATGTGAGTTCATTTATTTTGACGGATTTATGTAGAAAAATTTGAGGATTTACTTGATGCTTGATATTATTAGGCATATTAGAGAAATATGGTGAGTATAGCAGGTGTGTGGATGTGAAAAAATTCAAACTATTCTTATTGGTTGTTAAATTTCTGGTCGGTACATGTTGGATTGTGGTCTATGTGGCAGATAGGTGGTTAAACCCGAGCGATGCAACATTGTGACGTCGTCAAATGACTGTCATAAGTCGGCAAATCTTCATGACATCATCTTGACATTGTGATGACGTGTCGCTCACGATATGTTTAACATCAAGCGGCAGTTGCTTTGAATATGCATGTCAAATGGCATATGAGCATGTTCTAAGTAATCGTTTGCTAGTTCTAAGCATACAGCTTACTGTGCTGCAATATGAAAATCATTTCAATGTGTGCCGACCGGGATTGTGACGATTAACATTCAACGTCCATTCCTTTAGGTATAATTCTTGAAAAATTCCTCAAATTCCAACAACATCTCATTCCATAATTACTTTAGTGACCATCTTCACATCATTCTTTAATTCCATTAAAATCTCACAATCCAAATTGACATGTCGGAATTTAAAATTTCTTCAATCCACAGATTTTTTTCTCTATTTAATAGCAATCACAAACCGTAACTCACAAAAGCATCAAATCTGACCTTCCAATTTACTTGTTCCTAATCAATTTTGATTTTCCTTTTTTTACCAAAAAAAATATATAGCCTAGAGATGGAATTGAATTAAAAATACATATAAAGGACCGAGAATGATTTATGCTTCTGTTAGAATTGGAAAATTCAAACTTTGGATGTTCACACAACCGTAACATGAAATGTCCTCAGGTATGTCCATTTTATCCTCTTCTTCTTTTTATCAATGACTTCTTTTTTTGGCTATTCAATCCCAGCAATTATTTAATTTGTAAAGATTGGACAGTAGTAAGCATGAAAAATTTACAGACGATAGAAAAGGTCACTGCTTAATGCTTATGGATGTTTTTTGAAAAATAGAAATTGGAAATTAAATTTTTATACAATTTTAATTTTGATGGATGAAAAGTAAAGTTTCTTTCAATTTGCGGACCTTTCGGTAAAAAAGGAAGATTTTTTTTTGGTCTGTAAATTTCGTACTTAAACATGCTCCATAATTCATGACAAAAAAATCTCCACCTCCATATTTATTTTTTATAACTTCCAGCATGGTCCCTTCACGCACTTAACAAAAAACAACAATATCCTTTTTGTTATGGTTAGATAAGGGGGTTGATAGTAAGTTATGTCAATCAAGAACTGGTTTTAATGTTTTCGGGTGATAGAGATAGCATTGCACTGACTACTGTTGTCATTTAATGAGCAGTGATATGAAATGGTCGCAAAAGTGATGGTAAATAGATAAGGAATCAGCTTGAAATTTGAATTTGGACTAGAGTGAGTATTTTACGCAGAAATAATACCTTTATGGAGATTCCGGGCTGCGCTATGGCAATTCAGCTAATTGTTTAACGAATAAGGGTGGCCTTATTGCTTCTAGTCTATAAAGGAAGGCTATGAGTCGAGTCTACACTAAATATGATTTAAAAAGGAGAAAAAGTGAATATTATCTCTTGCCAAAACTCGGAACTCATGATCGCAGGTTCAGTATTTCAATGATTAGGTACCGAAGTACTAAATCATTCAGCTATCAAGTAACTTCAAGTTGAGTTTGAATTTTGCACAGATATAGATCATAATTGTTATATCCTGCTTCTAAAGTCAGTAATTTTCTAACTGCTGGGAACTAAAACCTTTAAAAATTCTCAGCAGTCAGCCAGCAAATAGCAAGTATTTGCTACTATAAAAGTATAAAATTTCACAAATTACTAGAAATAAAAAATTACAGCTTTTTCCATATCCCAAATAAATCATAGACATCACAAGTAAATGACCATCAAGACTAAACATATGAATTTATAGCCTGTCGCCTGACAACCCATACCCTAAAATTGAAATCAATTTCACTCAAATGAATTTCATTTTTTTCTGTCACTGCTTTTGATGTTCTTATTACTTACACCATGCACAATATTTTCCTTAATTTTATCTCTGAGGATTTTGTACGTAATGGACGGGGAGGCTTAATAGAGTTGTCTTGTTATTACAAAGATTGTCGTTTTTTTTGGACAATGGCTTGATTTTAGGGGATTGCAAATTGGAAACATTTTGTTAGTGACTTTATGTTGGAAGACGTTTTCAGAATTTTAAAGCACTTTGGTATATCCAAAATATTTTCAAAAATTTTGAAGTTCTTCTACTTTCATTTAACTTTATGGCCAATAAAATTACATTGTACATTGACCAAGAAATTCGTAGAGAATTCCACAAAGTAAATCTACAGTGGCCATTCCACAAAGCATCTTCATACTTAAAAATCCATTGGTAAATCCCCCAACAATGTTGCAACAATACACAATCAAAAATTGATTATTAATTTTGTCCATCGAAGCAAATGAAACTAATTTAGCGTAAATCCTCAATAGCTTTATTTTCATTTTCATTCTTATGGATCTTTCTCCATCTTTTTTTTGCATTCCTTCCTTTCGATATCCTAAAGGTCGTTAATAGCTTTTGAATAATCATGAATAGAGGATAAGGTTAAATCTACAGATAAAGTGCACTGAAATTTTTCGATACAAAAATTTTTAACAGTGTAAACAAATTTTTAAGTTCTTTTTTCTCTAAATCTGTTTTTTAAAGTATATCGTGACCAGGAATTTCGATTAAGATTTTAATAACTATTGTGTTGCTCTCATTATTTAAAGACAAAAGTTTCTGGTTCCTTTTAAAATCAAAATTAAATTTTGTAAACAAACGAAAATTGTTTTGTAATAATGAGTTGGAATATTAACCGAGAAACGCTATTTTTGATGAAATTCTCATTAACTAGACATGTTTAACAAGCATAATGAGCATAAAAATGAAGCAGATAACAGCGGAAATTGACAAAATGAGTTTTCTGTTGTCAAACATTTGTCTAAATTTGGAAAACTAAAAATGAAAAAAAGAGTAATTTTTATCTATTAACCGAGAAACATTTTTGAATTGAAATAACTCTTTAACTAAAGCTTCAAATTAGCTGATTACTACTCAAAATGATAGATTCTATATTTCTTTTTATGTTAAATACCAAAATGCATATGTAAAGCACTTAATTTTGAAAAATTTTGAGAAAAAGAAAATCAAGTCGAAAAAGTCTTCGGTAGATTTAACCATAATCAAGCTTTATTGTCCTTAACATCATTGAAATAACTTTTCAAGCTTCTTCTATCTTCCTTTAAGGAATATCATGAATAAAATTATCATTTTTAAATGCAATTTATTGTTATTTATAATCTTGAGACTTTTTCTTATTCTTTCTTCTGTTTTGTACGTCCATAATTGATATAAAAATTGAATCTTAATTTTGTTAAGTAGATGCAATTAATGTCGTTATTTTGGAGTGGATTCTTCGATGTTGAAGTTGGTTTTTGGGAGATTTAAGTTAAAAAAGGGCAGATCTGGCCATGTTCGACTGTGTCCAGGCACAGTTTGGATGTGGTACATGGCCGAAACCGCACACGACGTAGGACAACAATGAAAATGACGAAATCCACAATTCGAGCCATTATAACCCATACAGTACAGAATATCATTCAATTTGGAGCTTCCTAAGTCCAATCGACTGCACCATCCATTTAAAGTCAGCTTTAGAACTCAAATAACCTTCAAATTCCAACAATAGCCACGCAGCGTTGCTTCTTTACGTTCCCATCCCTCCTAACCCCATTTACCTAACATCATAAGTAAGCGACCCCCAATGACAAATTCTAAATATCCCACATCAACCAAAACAGCTATAAATTATTCCAAAAAAAACTGCACTCTCCTGACACCAAAATGACAATTCCAACAAATGCGATGAAATATTTCAAAATTTCCACATGACCTTCTTTCTCATGAAAATCCATTATCTCATAGCATCAGCAAAAATAGTTTTCATACCAAAAATGTTTATTAATGTATCTATTATTAATATTTATTAGACTCATTATGTTGAAAAGGTCATGAGCTGGCTTCTCTCAGTCGCAGACAAATACACTATCTGTGGGTTAAGTTTGAAGATTAAATCAGATAAAGAGCTCTTTCCATTTTAATGGTTTGTTTGGATTGAGTTAACTTGAATAATGTATAATTGTTTGAGATTGAGTTTATTGATGTTTTAATTATTAATGTAAAATTGGGAAGAGTTTTGGATTGAGTGTTGGGGATGACCTGGATTTTTGGATTGGATTTAGAGTTCGAGTTGATTTTGATTGATTAAAATTTAAAGTGGATTTTTCACTTCCGAATTCCGGTAGCTTAATTTTATATTTGTAGTGCTGCTCCGTTCAAAATTCAGCGGTGCTTCTTTGAGACTCAGATACCTGCCCAAGCAACACAAAGCCTTCATTTTCAATTCATATGGAGTTCACACGAAGATTGAAGCTCATGGATTTGCTTACTTAAAAAATGACCAACTTCCTGCTTCATTCAACAATACCCTCACGGCAGCATCAAAATCCCAGAATATTCACAATAATTCTTAGAAACCAACAAACCAAAATTCACAAGAAAAATACACAAATGTAAATAAATCGTCACAAAAAAGGATTATTACTCTTCTGTATGGGTGTAAAAATACATTTTAAAGTGTCTAAAATGCTGAATTGTGACACTATAGTAAGAATACTAACCTACATCAATTAAATCTTCTCACAAAATGTATCATAAAACTGATATATACATAAGTAAGTACTAAATTAAATATTTAACGATTTACGTGGAAATAAGAAATGAAGAACGATTTTAGACGGTATTTGAGGAATTATTAATAGATGTTGAATTTGTCGTGAAGTTTGAATTTTGTCAAATTATATGAATAAATTGAGGAATAGTCATAGTTGATGCTGAGAAGATAGGCCACGAATTGAGCTTGCCCCAGGATTTTTTGAGTCATAGTCTGAGTAGCACAATGCAGGAATTATGCCGAGTCATGGATTTTGGATTGGTAAGCTGAATTGGTCAATTCGAGAAGTAAGGATAGAAGCTGATAATAAATGATAACCTTCAATTTTGCACCCCAGAGTCATGATGTCCTGAGAAAATGCTGAATTTTCCCTCAATCTTTAAGTTGAAGTCCTTTTGTAGGGTGAAGGACAGTATGTAAGTTAACTTGAAAAGTACAACATATTCGATAAGAAACTGCTACTTAGATGTCATAATGGCAAAACTCGATGTCTACCTGAAGACACCATCACGACTAATTTCGACCAACTCGGGTAAATCACATAACTATTAACCAAACATACACCAATTTATTTTATTTTAGCACTTATAGTATGAGCAGCAATTTCAAAATTCCATATTTCCCCATAATCATCTCCACCTCCATCATGCAAGAGCCTTCATAAAAAATTCACTACCAAATTATCTTTCAATTTAAACTTTCTGGTAAAAAAGATTATTTTTTTGTTCATTCCACAAAACCAATTTGTGTAAAATGTCTACTCCAGCATGCCACAGAAAAATGACCAGATGTTGAATTGAAAATTGCTGTTAACAAACTATTGTTCTCGGAACATAACAAAAAAGTTTCTTTTTTTTTTTTTGTTCTGTGTCATTCCTGATGTTTCAAGTTATCATCCTCAAATCAATTGTCAATTCGTATGATGTAGGCTAAACTATTATGTAATACGTGTGTTATTATACCTACAGTAGATGGATAATATGATGAGGGTTCCAATGACTATGATAAGAACTCATTTTTATTTAAGGTAAGCTGCTTAAAATACTTTATGACAAAATATTATCCAAATAAATGAGAGATTTACAAATTTGTATAGTCTTTATGGATGGAATTTCCAGTAACTTTGACAGAACTTCATGCGGTTCCTTGCAAAATGATTTGTGAAAATAATTTTAAAGTTTTTTCTTTTACAATTGGAGATGACACTGTCATTTTTCAAACAATATGTATGAAAATTTTCATTTTCATGTTGAGGTAACATTGGTTGTCTAATGGAACTCATGAAACTTTTCTATCTATTCAACAGAAAATATCTGGTTTTCACAGCACGAAAATTTGTCTCAAATATCAAATGAAAAACTTTGAATTTTTTGTCATTTAATTCAGGTGTGGGCAACCTGTGTGTCGTGGTACATTAGAACATGATATAAACAGTATGCTGAATGCAATCTCGGTCAAGGCTTATCACCAAGAAGTGCCATGACACAAAAAAGGTTGCCCACAACTGACTCTAAATTGTTACAAAAGAAATTCGATTCAATTTCTGTTTGCGGGTACGAAATGACTAAGTCTGATGAGAATTTCGTCGAAATCAAAGTGGAAATGTTATCAAGGCATGAGATATAGGTGTGCAAAAATGTAGAAAATTTTCTCAATTGACAAAATAGAATTTTCAATAAAATATCACTCAATTTTGCTCCCATTCGCCCATAGATACATACGATTATTATTCAATCTAAAGGCAACAACACACATTTTTTCGTCCCTTTTTTATTTCCATCCGTATATCCACACCACAAGAATTTCATTCACTTTCAATCACAAAAAAATATTTTTATTTTCATCCTCACAAGAATCATACAAATGTGTATGTATGTTCCATCAATCCCTAGATTCTCGAGAATATATTTCATCATTCAAACATGATGGAATGAGTTAAGGTCGACAGCTATGGAACAAAAAAATAAAATAAAATGATTTCTTACCTTTTTTATATTCTCACTCGAAATAAAAACAGCACACACTGACTAGTTGGTACTGTAATCTAATCTCGTATTGGGTTGACTTGACTTGTTCTGCTAATAAATTACAAACAGACTGTGGATGTCCCTTTTGGCGTGAATTTTTTACTTTTATATTTTTTTGAGGATAGAGACACACCGAAAGATGAGAAATTATTAAGCATGAACCATTCACGAGATTTTCTATTTTTTTTTTGTGTACAAATATTTTTTCACACACACTCACAATATTCGCCCCGACTTGGCCTAATAAAACGGCGACGGGGCGGAATGGGGTGGATATATTTTGCGAATGAAAAAAAAAATCTGTGGTAAATTTTTTTATTTTTTTAAAGATTTTTTATATATTTCAACTAATCCGTTTAATGTTCTTTTATGTCACTATGGTCAGCATTTTTCTAAGCTAAGAAATTTTCATTTTTTTATTCTCATTTAATATTATATCTTGCCGTACAGCAAACACTACAGCTTTATTTTTATCACTCGACTTTTTTTTTTATTTCAACATTTTTTTTTATTTTATTTTTTTGAATAAATTTTTCACATTTTTTTTTTTCAATTAAATTTCATGGATCAACAATGGTTCACAATTGTCATAATTATGCACAGCACTTTGTCGATGGAAATTTTTATCTCTAAAAAATAAGCACAAAAATTAAAATTAAAATTCACTTTTTTTTTTGGTTCTTCTCTTAAGGATGTCTTTATCTAATATTATTTTATGTACCCGGGGTAAGAGGAGAGCTTTTTTGTTACCCGAAACTGAACTGATTACAAACGCAGACAACACCTGACTAAAAATCGATTTGGCCTGGATGCTGTTGGACTTTTTTTTTTCTTTCCTTTCCTTTCTCTGTTTTCCAATTTTCGACGACTTTTTCCTACCCAATTCTCACTCATACACATACACACAACAGATACGGAATCTGAGTTGATATATTCGCAAAATTGGAAGAGAGATTTGTGAGAGGAAAAATGAATTGTGTGAGACCTTCGGTTCCTCTTCTATTTGTTGTTGCCTTTTCCGCTTCTTCCTACTTTTTTTTTCTCTTCTTTTTTTTCTAAGAAAGGAGCTTAAGGATGGTGCTGTCTTGTTTTCTCGTTTCAACTATCTTTCTTCCTGCTTTTGTCACTTTTTTCCATTAATTTATTGTTCCTTTATGAATTTTTCGATAATTTTGACTAATTTCCATTCAGCTTCACGCACAAAATTTGATAAAATTTGTGTATATTATGAAGAAATGTTTATTCGCGCTTCCTCTACGATCGGTCTGAATTGGGCGACAGCATCCGAAAAACTGAGATGGGATTTCGTTGGAAAATCTTTTTTTTTTTTTTGGGTTCCACTTCCATTATTTTTCTTCTGTGTACAATTTTTTTTCTTCTTTTTCAGTCGTACTAGACACATACCTGTAAGGCGTTCCAATACTCATACATTGATAGACTTGGCATACATATGTATTGGAACTGGAATACACATCATGTCGCTACACGGACGAGAGCTTTTTTGATCTATGTGTTTTACAAATGCACATAAATCAATGTCGCATTCACATGTGACTCATTGGAATTGGCGCAAACGATAAACAGCGCATGATCCATTAACGAACATTCTTCCTTCTTATTTCCATTCCTGTATGTTTTTGTGTGCTTTTCAACAACATAACAACGATGGATTGAAATTGGAAATTCAGAGCTTTCACAGATTTTTTTTTTTTTCTTCTTCTTACTTCCTTTCAATCCTTGTTGAGAGAAAATCTTCTCTAATAAATATATAGGAGGAAGAAGAAGGAAGGATGATGAAAATGGAAAAAAAAATGTGTGAGAGAGAGGTGGTGGAAATTCATTATTTTTATGCCTCGTCAACAACTGGCTGATGTGAAATTTTGTAGTTGTTTTTATCATAGAAGAAATTGCGAAACGGTGGGATGAGGGAAGCAAAAGAATTACGTGTGTATGTATGTGCGATGAGGAAGTGGGTATTTACCATAGCTATGCATAGAAATCAAAGCATGTTTACAACAATTTTTTTTCTCTCTCTCTCTCACTCAACTTCTATTCCTATTTTTTTATTCAATATTATTATTCTATTAATGCTACAGCTTGGTATGTCCTTGTGTGCATGCTGTAGACATGGAAATAAGTGTGTATGAGTATGTAAACAGGATGATTTGTAATTGCTTTACTGAATAGGTGCGGTACTATGATTTATTCAATGGAATGAGTATTTTTTTTATCTCCGTTTTGATGTGTTGGATAACAACTTGAAGGGCGTTCATTTATTATGTAACAAAATTCAATCAGTTACTGCTTTTTTTTGAGGATTAATAACTTTTTGTTTCAGGTTTTGTTCTATTTATATTCTTTTTGTGAGGTAATATTGTGGATGTTGTTACTGTTTTTCATGCTATGCTTCAAGTTTTTTATCAATCTTCATTTTTCAAGCAGATGATGTTGAGGATTCTCGGTGCCGAGACCGAAACTGAGTCTTCCTAGGTAGTTATGGTGTCGGTCTCAGTCCCGGTCTCGCGAATTTGTTGGAGATTAATTTTAATCGCTGATTATGTTCTTGCGGTTGATTTCTATTGAATTTATTGATCAAATGACTTAGTGAGAGATTCCAGGAATTTGAATCTGTTACAAGCTGCTTTAATCATATGGAACAGTTGATATTATTAGAATTGTTGATGTTGAGACGATTTCAGATGAACCCTTCTGACCATGCACCTGAAATTGACATTTTCATGTAGACATGGATATTTTTGAATGAAATGCTGCAATAACGGCTTCCACATGTGGCCTCTTCTGCAGACCTTCTACAGATGCCCCCCTCCACTGGCAAATTCCGTTTTTTGCCAACCCTGTTCCACACAACCTCAACCATGTTTATACACAATAACAAAGAACATACCAAAAAATATAATAAAAAGACATCATAAATAGCAACAACAGCAACAACGCAAAATAACTCGAAATTTTCAGAAATCGAAAAATAAAAAAATGCTTTGACAAGACATTTTCCAAGAAGCTGATTGATATTGAGATTACCATGACGACTGAAACGTCAACAAACATAAAAGCAATCTCATTTGTGTGTAATGTGTCTGATGATATCGTTCTCATCTACAAAAATAGATCACAGACGTACGAAAAAAAAAGAAATTTTTAAGAGATGATGAAGAGAAAATTTTATTTGATTGCCTGTACGTACAGTCACTAGTGAATCTAATGCATGTGTATAAATAAGCATCAAAAAATAGCAGAATAAATTGTATGTTGTCCTTATTATTGATGATACATCAACAAATTAAATTGAAAAGATGCAGAAAAGTTTCGGTTAAACATAACCAAAAAAAAAAGTGGAAATTGCTGTCGTTACGCTTCTTGCTACATTATTATTACATTGTTGTGTTAACGAAAACTTTGTAAATTAAGATGAATGTTTTTTCTCGTGCTTGTTATACCTTTGCGTTGTGACTTAGAGGTTCTCAATTCTCATATGAATATTGAAACATGATAATGCGCTCATTAGGGACTGAATGGCATTTGATTTCAAACATTATGTAAATGTTGCTTGTTTAGAACTTCGTGGGAAATAATCATTGATTCTTTGCGTGTCTAAAGCAGTTGTGGGTAACCTTTTTTGTGTCATGGTACACCTAGATGGTAAGTCAAGACCAAAATCGCACATGTCATGCAATTCATGAAATTTCATACTTATGTGCCGCAGCACACAAGTTGCCCACCACTGACCTAAAAGATCTGTTTTAACAAATCTGTAAATACACAGATTTTGAGTTGATCAAAAACTCAAATTGTCCTTAAAAAATCAATATCAAATCATGTATGGTTGAAAGGCTTAGAAACAAATAACCTTTTGACGATCTCTGTATCAAGATAGAAACTTTTCATTAAACAAATAATTTCAATTTTCAGAAAAGGATTTTTCTTGGAAATTTTCGTTTTTAGGAATCTTGTTTGGAGAAATTGCTTTTTAAGAGAGATTCAGTAAGACTTTATATGAGTTCTTTTAAAATGACAGAAATTTTAATTTTCAAAGATGAAATTTAATTTTAAATTTAATAATTTATAATACTTACTCAAAACTGACAATGACAATGACGGATTTTGGAAAAAAAAATTGGATTTGAGTTATATTCCAATTCAATGGTAAGAACTGTGCAATGAGCACTATAAAAGTTTAAATATACATTATACCACGCTCAATAACAACCCTGTGTAGCTCAGTAAGAATTCTTGTCATGCAATTCAGATGGCATGAGTTCGAGTCCCGATAGGGCTATGTTGATGGTAATTGCAATATTTTTCTCAAATGCCCTATGCTCAAAACTAAGGGAAAGTTCATGAACTTAAGCCACTTCTGACTATATTGCATGTACTGTCATCTGATTTGTACATTTTTTCTCTATCCGAATGTCTAACTGCTTTACAATCCGATATCATGTAGCTTTTAGCATAAATGTTGTGCATCGTACCTCTAACTTGCCAAGAACAGCAACATTCATTCCATTTAGACAATTTTTCTGTTTCCACATGAATTTTAAATCTAATTCTCATAAACTGTCGTCAAATTGAAAAGGATTCTTAGCTGCACAAATATTCTGACTACACCTCTGCTCTCGCGCATCAACATCAAAGCATAAAACTCAGAAACCCTACAAAATAACCTAAATAATTATGAATGAAGCTTCTTTTTCCAATTAAAAATTGTTTTTTGCAATTTAAAAGTCAAATACTCAAAGGAAGAAGAAGAATCAAAATGAGAAGGAAACTTTTTTTTTATAATTTAAATGAATTTAATTTGAAGAAAAGCAAAATAAGAAAGAAGAAAAAAATTTCTTTAATTCAGCAATTGAATCGAAAATTAATTTGAGAGAAGATGTTTGTAAGGAATTTCATGAATGCCACTTACTTTCGCGTAGACTCCTTTCTTTAAGCTTCTTTAAATATTAATGGATTTTATACGAGAAAGGAACAAACGGTAATGAGCTTCAGCATTAATGTTAATGAAATTAATTAAAAATTTCATTAAAATATACGTTTCCTGGCTTCTTTTAACTTTTACTTTTTTCAATGCTATGATACGCTTAAGTTCTGGATATTTAGAATGGAAATGAATTAGATCATTAGTATTGGAATGAGTGGTAATCAATACAGAATAGCTAATGATTGGGTAATGTTACTATGGATGAGAAGTTGCTATGGTTTTGCTGGATTTTTGAGTTAATTCCTTTGAGATACAATCAGTCAGAATTTGGATTTGACTCGAAATTTATATGAAGTCGATTCTACTTCAGTCGACTTTTCCATGCAAAGTCCGAGTCGACTTCTAGTTCTGCAATCAAAAGATAATAAAAGAGAATCCAGAGGACGACCAGAGAATTCATGGAAGCAAGCTGTTGACAGAGACAGAGTTGTATTTTGTATTCGAAATTGACAAGCGTTAGCCAGTGATAGGACAAATTCATACGACATCTGTGAGTGGCTAAGGGTCACAATTGATCTGTAGATACGGCCAGCGAAGTAAGTAACTAAGATACAATTAATATAGATAGCCACTACCTTAGGAGCAGGTCACTTATTATGTACATCACGCTCTTTGAGATGATGAGGTGGGGAGATTATTGAAGTTTTGTCAAAAAGGGGGAATTAAGGCAGCAAAAGAACGACTCCTTAGCAGGCAATCCAAAATTTTGACTTCTAAAATCACCTCATTTCACATTTGACCTTCCCTACTTACAAGCTTAACAGTAAAATAAAAGATTTGATAAATCTATCACACAAAAACCTCAATCTAACCTCTCAATGTCAAATCCCTACTGTAATTTCAAATTTCAAAGGTCAGTCTGAATACTTTTTTTTTAAGAAAAACTTCTCAAATGTCTTAAAGCATCTATCAAATCCACAATTTTTCTTTCTGTGGGATATCACCATAAAAACAGAATCGAAATAAACCAAAATAAATCAATTCAAAGAAAGGTTTTGCAATCTTTTTTCGAAAGAAGTAGCCTTGAAGACATCTGTTTGTGTGTGTGTTGGTTAATAATAGAATTGTTAAATTTTAATCCAGAGATTTTTGAACTATTACTTTAAGTTGCACTGATAATATTTTTAACAGGTATAATTGAACTTCAAGAACAGACTGAATTTAATGACATTTTCAGCAACTTAATATATGGTTAGAATATAATTTGTGGCTGCAAAAAATTGCATGACTTAATAATTAGCAAAACTCATTAAAATTTAATAGCTGTCGTGGATTTATTATAAAAGAAATTTTGATTAAATTTGAAAATTTCACTTTTTTATGCAGTTCAAGGTTTTCTGGGGAAATGATAGAAAGGGGAGGGACGATTTAGTGGTCAACCAACTCTCATTCTCTCCTATTTTTTGGAATAAATCCTTCAATTTCTGTGAATCGTACTAAAACTCCACTTCTTAGTTGACATCAAATTCCCCTCCCTAGTTCCCATATAATCACCCTCCCTAAATACGACTCTAATCCATAGCAACAACACATATTCCAAAACCCCTTAAAGTCCAGCAACTCTTACTCATTACAAAGCATTTTGAAAATTGTGTCTTATCATTCTGATATGGAATAGTTTCTATTATTTATTATCACGATTTAAAATAGAGTTGTAAAGTATTCCACGCGTGTACTGATAAGAGTTAGTAAACAGCTGAGCACTTGTGTACAGTTATGTATATTATGATAAGAACTTGAAAAAATTATTTAATAATAACATGATTTATTTCGATTTATTTTACTCAATTGATACATTGTAAAAAGACTTGTTTTTAAATTGATGCAAGGAACAAGGCAATTTGATGTCTATATTATATAATGTTGTGTTTTAGATCATTATTGGTTTCTAGGTCAAGGTCATTTATCAAAACATGATTTTATTAGTAAAAGAAAGAAAAATTAAAAAAGTTTGGGTTCAGCTAAGACTCGCAAGCCTACATTTCTTGTATTCTAAATGCGCACACCTACTCAAGGCTGCAGGTTTGCATTTTTTATCAGCAGGTATGCAATTTTGTCCGAACCCTTTGTTGGAAACTGATGATACTCAAACAGGAATGAAGATGACTATGAATCTGCAGTAATGACCATAATTTTGAAATCCTTTGTACTTGTCGAATTGTTTCTAAAATCAAACCGTGGGTCAATGTCCTTAATTTCTTCATAGCTGAAAAGAAAAAGAAATTATATAGTATCGGGAATCAGACTAGGTTAGTAAGCGGTAATTTCTACAATTTTAATGCACTTAACCAATGGACGACCTGTGTGCCACAGCACACTAGTGTGCCCCAATGCAGTACTACAATACACAGATCACTCAAAATTGACTTTTCAGACACCAATGCAATAATCAACATTAAATCACATCCATTCCTTACCTCTTAACATAGAAGTCTATATATCCAGCTTTTTTAGCAGCAACTTGTGATCCAATAGCTGTAAACGCTGTACTTGTGACACTTAATCCCATTTTTTTCAAGTATGGAATTCTAGCTTTGAGCATTTCTGTTGCAATTCCCTGACCTCGATATTTACGATTTACACAAAGTCCATAAGCTGTTAGATATTGATTGACATTATATGCACTGTAGATATCCGACACTTCTGATGTGTAATTTAAAAAGTCGAAGATTTTTTGGACTTTTGGATTTTCATACTTAATATCTTCTTCCGGATCGTCCTTTCCATTAACAACAAAACAATTGACTGAAATCAGCATGTTATCCACACCGTCATTTCTAAAGCATGCAATTGAGAGGTGCTGCTTCATACATTCAATCCAAAAATCTAAGAAAATTTGTCTAGCAACTGGATCGTCTGGAATTCCTGAAGACGAGCACAATGACTCGTCTGGAAGGAAGTGAGTTCTCATTAATTCCAAAGCTTCTTCAAAGCGATCGTCCGGAAGATCTTGAACTCGATATTCTATGACCTCATCACTTTCTCTTGATTTAACCTTAAATGTATAGTAAGTTGTTGGAAATTCAAGATTTTCAGGCCTCTTAAATGGCATTTCAATGCTTTTATAATATTTAAGTCTAAAACAAGAACTGTTAGAGTCGAGTTCACAAACGTAACTGAAATAGATCTGATTTATTTTTTCATAAATGTAGTTCTCAATGATAAGGAATGAAGTAGAAAGAATACGATGGACACTTGAGAAAACATTCCGTTGTAATGATGAAATAATGTGAGCTTCAGTTTAACTCTCGACCCTATTTTAGTGTAATTTTCAAGATTTTGAGTTATTCCTTAACCCAATTTAACCTAGAATTCCAATTTCTTGTTTTTGTACTTTTCCAAATTGCGCAAATTGATTAATCATTCAAAAATCCGGTCACAGGTCGGCTTGACTCTGATTTAATCCGACCCCATGCCTGTCTACCAAATGTGGGATTTGATAGACAGTGAAGCATTTAGTACTGGCAAAGGGCAGTCAATGATAGAATCATATTCAAATGTCATCTACATAAATCAAGAATCACAGTGGATCTGTACGGCCAACGAATACAGAAAGGGCTATTCCAAAGTCATGCCGAATTTGGGATCGAGGAAATTCAGGCTAAGCTTCTGAATATTTCCGATCATAAAGCAATTCATGTCATCTTAAATTGCATTTCATGACTTGTTTGTGTCGCTCGGGTACTGATCATTTTAAAATTCTCAATCACTGAGTTATTCTTCCTCTCAGTTTGTTATCTACTCTCAAACTAATATTTAGTTACTCTCTTAAACAATCAATAAGAGAAATCGTGCTTATTGTCACATGTTTTATTAATTTATTGACAATGAAATTTAAAAAGGTTACATGAGATTAGTTACAGCTATTAGAATTTGTGTACAATTTTGTTATCAACATTGAATTTTTAATGCCATTTGCTTGTAATATTTTGTGTTTGTTGGATTGCTTGTAAAATCAAAACGTGGATCAATCTTCTTAATATCTTCAAAGCTGGAGATTAAAATAAATTAAAAATTTTATAAAATTTCTTTAAAAATTTCATACCTCATCACAAAATACTCCTCATATCCAGCTTTCTTAGCAGCAATTTGAGATCCAATTGCCGTAAATGCAGTTCCGGTAATTTTCAATCCCATTGCTTTCATGTATGGAGCTCTCGCTTTGAGCATTTCTGTTGCTATTCCTAAACCTCGATACTTGCGATTAACGCATAGTCCATAAGCTGCTAAATACTGATCAACATTATACTTCTCGTAGATATTTGCTACTTCTGATATATAATCCATTACATCGAATACATCTTTGACGATGTCACTTTGATGCTAAAAGTATTCCTTGATTTTATGACTTATTTTATGCATGAAAACTGGATACTTACTTCAAAACTGACTTTTGGATCATCTTTGGAATGTACTGTCAAAAAATTTACAGCAACTAAGTCATCATTTCCATCATTTCTAAAGCATGCGATGGACAAATGACTTTTCATAAGTTCCGTCCATATATCGCAAAGAAATTTCGTTGGTTTTGGATCTGTATGGATTCCTTTGCCAGCACAAAGTGATTCTTCAGGAAGATAATCAACTTTTATCATCTCCAGTACCTCCTCAAAACGATCGTCTGGTAAATCTTGAACACGATATTCAATAATTTCATCGCTGTCTTTGGATTTGGATTTGAATGTGTAGTAAGTTTTTGGAAATTCGAGATTGTTTGGACGTTGAAAATTCATGATTGTGAAATCTACAAAAAATTGTATTATTAAGAGATCGTTCACTTATTACATAACGTTCTCAGGAGGGAGTTGGGGGGGTCTGTGGAAAAATCAAGATTTTGTCACGTTACGTAATGAGTGAACAGCCCTTATGGATTAACGATCAATTTTAAATATCAAAATTTAAAAGAAAATTGGCACAATGTACTTGAAATCTATAACAGACAAAGCTCAAAGTCGACCATACTAAAGTAAACTCAGGTAGACTTAGATAATTTTAAGAATGACTCTAGTGTTTACATAAGTCTAACTCTGAAGTTTTATTGGTATTTTCTAGAGAAATTTCTAATATTTTATGTCTTCTAAGAACACTGACCTGTATCAATAAAAGTAATTCTCCTCAATTAGTTAACTTATTATTCAATCAAAAATAACAAAATTTTATCGAAAACTAGCAGTTTAATCTTTCGACTCAAATCTAAAACTATCTAAAATTTTAAAAAAAAATTCTATTTAAATATCTCATATCAATTCTCTCACAAATAATCTCGCTCATTTTTTTTTCAATTCAGTGATAAGTAACTCGATGTAATTTCACCATTTGAAGTAAGTTAGAAATTTCTATTAAAATGCGTAATTTTGTTAAGGTGGGGAATTTGGGAAGGGGGAGTCCAAAAGTCGATTTTTCAGGTTGTGTAAGTAAATGGAACCATTCTCAATATTTCCATAAATGGTGTAATTTGTTGTCATGTTCTGAGTGACTCATCATGATTATGTCAGTGTAAAGGCATCCAAAGAACTCATGGAAGGAAGCTGTCGATAGAGATAGTGTCACAATTGGAATTGGTAATTAGCAACCGGTAGCCAGCGATAGAGCCAGCTTCAGGAACCGACTGAGGGAGGCCATGGATCACACTTGATCTGCACGGCCAGCGAAGTAAGTAAGTAAGTAAAGGCATTTGCCACAATGTCTTAACGATGGTCATATTGACGGTCATTTACCCTTCATTGAGACTATGTTACAAATGCTGTCATAACATCACCATCATGATGTGTCGCTCGGAATGTCAAAGCATTCTGAATATTCTACATTTGTGGATTTTTTGCAGCTTCACTTTTTGTAGACTAATTTATTAAATTCAAAACATCTCACAGTGCATATTTACTTAATTTATCTAATTCATGCTCGCATATTCACAGCGCTTTGTGATTTCATCCGTAAATTATTACATCACAAATTGAAACTATGACTACCTGCTTCATATCCCCCTGATTAATTCAACTTCAACATTTGCAAAATTCTTTTAAAAAGTTCAAATGCATCGATGATTTATAATTTTTCAGCATCTGCCATTCAACATGAAGCCAACAATATATCCGATATTAGTCAAAAAATGTTCCCAATACTCAATACAATTTCACTGACTGTTGGGACACATAAAAAATGAATTCTTTTTTCATATTGACTTGCATTTTTTTCTCCTATGTTGATTGCATGGCACAATGCACATACATGAAGAGGCAGGAAAGAGATGAGAGAAAAAAAATATTTCCTCTATTTTTTTTTATGCACCCTCATGTCACATACAGAATAAATGGATTGAATACTAACTAACGTAGATATAAATCGACCACAATCACATCTCACATTGAGTTAATGCCAACTGGCACAAAGAGAATTCTTTTTTAAGCTTTTCTTTTCGTGTCAGAATTTTTTTTTTTCTTTCTTTCAGTCTTTCCTTCATTTGTTGAGAATCGGATTTAAATGTGTGAATAATTGAATGCATTTTGGTACAGACTTTGCTGATACTGCCGGATTTGCTGATGTTTTGGATCTTCTTTGTTGCCTTTGGACTTGATTCTTTTGATCTTACTTTACTTACTTTGATGGCCGTGGAGATCATCTATGATTAGTGCCTACTCTCAGTCGGCTTCAACAACTGGCTCAACAGCTGTCTGCCCTTACAATACATAAGATAGTAAAGTCTTATTCTGATTTGATGACTAGGAGCTAATTGATGATGACCAACATGAAAGGCGTAGGGCAAGATGTAGGGATTCCCGATTACTGATTCTTATATTCACGAGACCGACATCAAGACCAAGACTAAAATAGATTTCCCTTTGATTTCCCGAAGTTAAGATTGATCGAGAACAAGACGAGGAAACCATGTCATTGGGAACCTTAAGAAGGCTGCACAGGAAGCCTTGACTCAGTATCAGGAACTCTTGGAAGCATGTAGAATGGAAAATTTCACAATCAATTCCTCAATGACGTCACAATCAAACTACCAAATTCAACTAGAAACAACGCCCAAGTCAACAATCTACCCAGCCACAATCTACCTTGCTATATCTATTGTCATAAGAGTTCTTTATTCTCCTTTCATGTGTATTCTTTTCACCGATTTTCAAATTTGCTTTCGTACCCTCTCAACACTTGTCTTTTGCACACAGATTTTTATTCCGTTCTACTTTTTTCTATCATTTTCATTTTGAAATTAGACAGAAAAGTAGGAAAATCAAATTGAAAAGAAGGAAGAACAAAAACTGCAATTTTTATTTTATTTGCTTCATCTATTTATCGTTGCATGCAATGTCTACAGATCTATGTAAATATGAATGAATGGATGATAGCATGAAGAAAGTCATGAGATTAATTAAAAAGTCGGTTGTAATGAGATCTGGATAGAGACTGATAAGTCGGTGTATTGTTAGGTATACACTGTCTATAGCAAGGGTGTAGTCTGGAAGGGAATTTATGGAATCAAAAAATCAGTTTTTTTCCAAAATTTCGATGACCAACTTTGAGGGTATTGCTAGTCATATAAATGTATAAGTCTTAAGCAGAGTTGTCCAAGCTGTTAACTGCGGGACACGAGTGTGTTTAGGAATGTTATGAACTGCATACCATGTATGATTTCGGTCATGAATTGCCACCAACGTGTGCCGTGGCACAATATGGATTGGGCAACACTGAACTGAGGTCACCGCTAAGGTAGGTCGTACACTTCCATGTACGATACTTAAATCCTCAGTATATGGTCCTAATAAGCAAATGTGCATCCCTTGGCATTTGTCTTAATTTCAAGAAACTGAATACAATTTAACAAATCGTTTCTAACCTCAAGAGTAGCCATCACTCTCCTTGCTTCAGTCAGTCTCCTCATCACAACAGTAAATAAGACTAAGAAGAGATGAATCATAAAGTGAATTGAACTTTCTCCATAGCTAATTCATTAGAACTAATGAACAATTTTTCTTTGAAATTAAAAAAAGAAGGAAAATTATTCTCTCGTTTCTTCATTTAATTTCCACATCCGTACATCCACATTTGGATCAGTTTAGTCACAATTAAGTGAGATTTTAAATTAGAATGAAATGATTTGATTGTTCAGCATGTCTCATTCTCTAATTATGTGAATTTTTCTTCTTTTCTTTCTTCCTTCTTCGTCTTACTTACTTGCTATGCTTCATCTCATTGCCTTTACGTTTATTACGTTACTAATTTACCAAAGTGCTGAGTCCCTTGCATTAGACTTGACTATTTCTGGTATTTGCATGCGGTTTGTCTCATTTGGATTTCCTTAGTCTAATGAATTCAGTAAACTTCTGAATAGTCTAAAAATCGGAATCAGTAAACTTCTAATTTTAAGCACAAACAAGTCAAACTTCTGAAACTGCAATTAAGAATGAAGCAATCAGAAGCACTTCAGTTTAATCATCAATCACAGCCTTCACAACTTGTTTCTAGATTTCTTTTTTTTTTCAATCCTTCTTCTTTCTTCACATTCTCTCTCCCCAGTATCAACTGAACTACTCAACTGCTCGTAATTGGCTTCATCATGTGCGCTTTCATAGATGAAATGGAATAAAGAGAATCTCACATAGAAATTCCTACAATCTTTTATCATTAACGAAAATTACTATCATTGCTTGGTTTGCTGCTGAAGCAATCATTTTGTCTTTTAATTCCAACCGAAGCAAAACGAAATTGTTGAGGAATGAGGTGAAAGAAAAATTGCAGCAAGCTACATTGAGGAGTGTTGAGCTTTTTTGCTTTTATTGAAATCTATTTTTAATTTTCTCCTTTTTCATCTCATTCATTTTTGTGTTAATATAACGTTCTCATTTTATCAGTGATTCTACAGCTCAATAATCTTTCGTGCCATTGCTTGTTTACAGCGTTTTTTGCATCGATGCTTTGTTGCAATTAGCTTCAACTGTTGACGCTGCTACTTTTTTTTGCTGACCTATAGATGGATGATGATTTGATATTTGGAGTGTTAATACGTCATAGATCTGCTGTGCTGCTAGTGACGTCATGGTTCTTTTTAATACAAAGAAATTTACGTGGTGGTTATAGGGCTTGCAAATGTAGATGCATCAGTCTTGTAAGTTTGTGAAATCAGCCCAAACGAAGCGTTGATCATTACCAGAGCTTTCGAGCAAAGTTTGGAATCCTAAAGTTCTGGAAACTCTGGAGACAAGTCAACTTAAGTTTACATTTTCATACAAATTCAGATTCAACATCGAGACTGTGTCATTTGTGCCGCTCGGAGTACCACCCTTCAAATGTTAAATATTCACTGAAACCAGCTGAAAAAAACATAACCATAGCGAGGAAGTAACATTTCCAAGAAGTAAACAAACATGATTAGAATTTTGCCAAAGCATTTGCTTAATTAAATCCTCCATCCAAAACTTTTATCACTCGGACCTTTTTCTTTGAAAAAAAAATCATCAAAAGTGAATTTTCTTTCATAGATCCATGAAATTTCACTTTGTAATGATTGCCTTTGTTTGGCGTTTTCATTCCTATCTTTTTGCATCCATTGAGCCCGAATAGCATGATAAATCGGTTAATCGATCAAAAATCCGTCTTCAGGCTTCCCTGAGTTAAACTTGAGGCTGAAGTCTGAAAAACGGTAGTCTGAAGCCTGATTTTAGATCAGATAACCGGCCTGTGTTAATTAAGTTTCCCAAATCCGGCTTTAGGCCAGCGTGATTCTGACTTGATGCTGGATTTAGGATCAATTAACCAACTTTTGCTATCAAAATACCAAATTCAGGCACCAGGCCGATGTAGCCATGGCTAGTATAAGATTTGATTTAAATCCTGTCTGTTACCGACTTGTGCTATTCGGGTAGTTAAATGGCTCAAACTTCCTCCATTCACAAAGTCTTTGCTATCTCAAAGATTTGCGATTTTCAATGAAAGGAATTAGACAATTTAAAATAATTAAAATTCATTTTTCGCAACTGAAGCTTATAAAAAGATTCAAGCTTTTGTTGAGGATTTTTTGCGGTGTTTTTGCGGTGTTTTTGCGGATAAAATGAAATTTTAATTTATTTTGGAAAAACAAATTCATTCAAATTGATAAAAAGTTCAGCTTCTTAGAAGGTTTCGCTCTTCATGAATGAATGAATTGAGACGACAAGATTTTTTTTTAATAAGACAAAGTTAGCTAATTGCCATCATTAGACAGTCTGACTTAATCTCTTAAAAAATTTAATATTCATTTAAATTTTATGAACTGGCGGAATTGCATAATTTAAAGTTATAATGTAATCTGATTAAGGTTTTGTATTTGATTTTTTGAAAACATTTGGTGTTGCTTATGAGTAGCAATTGGAGATTGGGGAAGCCGAAGCCTGACTTCGATCAAAGATCAAATGCACACTTTCTCGTGGTATCCCCAGGAACTACATCATACTTTCATATACACTTTAAAGGATAGATTATAAGCCTATCCAAACATTGTCTAAAGGATAACAGCTCCACAATTAGGATAGTAATGGAAGAATCTTCAATCTACCATCACCGAACCCAACATGAATAAAGATAGTAACAGAATAGCAAGCAGCGGAGTCAGATGAAAAACATTTTGCTGTAACTAAAGTTCCAATGCTCCAATGCTCCAATGCTCCTTGCTCTATGGTTACAGTAAGTAAGAAAGTGCGATTAAGATTTAAGGTGTTATAACGGTCATTTGAGATTTGAATAATATTTGTTGTACATAGTTGAAAAATCTTTTTTTCTCAAAAAAGTTCAATCTGTTTTTGAACTTCGAAGAATAAACAAATAATCATTTTCATTTGGAATTAAGCTTATTAACAACTAAGAATTGTGCCATACAATTATACAAGTATAGATAAAGTCAACAACCTCAAAACAGTCCTGCTTTCATAAATATATTCTCAATAACTTTAAATTTCTTTCTAAAACACTTAATCCTCTGCTAAATCACGGACATAAAAGGTACACAATTTCCAAAGAAAAATGAAAATAAGAAGTACGCAATTCGAAAGATTAAGAGGAGAATCTTTTCATCTGTAAATAGTTAAGGCAAACGAACTAAGAAAAGAAAAAAATATGCTGTAATGAATAAATTTTTATAGCAAGACTTCATAAAGATACTTTTTAAAACAATTTTAAAAAGAGGAAACATGAAGCTACAATCTTATTATTAAAGAAGATGTAAGCTCTTTTCTCTTGCTAAAAGAAACAATAATTTCCATCTTATAAAACTTGAAAATAATAATAACAATAAATGCCACTTCCCATTCTTTTCATAAACTCCCCAATGAGTTACAAATATTATTTTCATTCAACTTAGTCTTCAGATGCAGTTATACAGAGAATGATAAGATTATTGTTCAAGTGCTATGCCATTGCATTTTGCAGTAAGTATAGTAATATAAAGCATATATGTATGGCATTCAAAATGAATATTTTGAATCGTTTTTAAAACGTAGATTTCCAATAACTGTCATCGACACACATCAGAAACAGATTGGATTAAAAATTATTTGATTGGATATTCATGGATGGATTTTAAGTAGTGTGAAAATTTTATTCATTGTCGCAGTGTTATTTTATAGTTATTTGAATGAAAATGCCAATTGTCAGCAATTATGGATGAATTTAAGGAGTCAACATCTACATAATTTTGCTTGATAATTGGTTATGATTCTAGTAACGAGATCATCTGTTTTCTACTGCAGGTCAGTAACCTTCTGAATAGGATTGAAGTTAAAATTGAGGATCAGGATGGATCAAAATCAAGTCATGTACCTTATATTGGATCCATATTCTGCTATTAACTCAGTTCTAAAGTCCAATACATCTTACAAATAAGTTTTCAATCATGATTGAGTGTCAGGAAGGGTCAGGTCCTAATCCTGGACCCTATATTGAATTCATATTACTTACAATGTCCAGTAAACCTTATAAATGAGTTTTCAATCAAGATTGAGGGCAGGCATGGTTCAGTACCAAGTTATGTACTCTCTATTGGATCCATACTACACTGGATATGTAGGAACTCACTTATAATGTCCATTAAACTCATAAATTAGTTTCAAAATCAAAATTAAGGGTCAAGACAGGTCAGGATCAAGTCATAAACCCCTTTATTGGACCCATATTACACTGGGTAAGTAAGAACTCAATTCTAATGACGAGAATGTCTTATTAAAGAGTTCTAATTAAGATTTAAGGTCAGGACGTGACTGGACTAAGTCATTAACCCTATATTGGATCCTGAGCCGGAATATTGGGCTCAGGACCAAGTCATGAACCCTATATTGGACTCATATTCTACTGAGTTTGTAAGAACTCACTAATAATGTCCAGCAAATCTTATAAATGAGTTTTTAATAAAGATTAAGGATCAGCATCAGTCAGGATGGATCAGGATCGGTCAGGACCAAGTCATGAACCCTATATTGAACCCTAGACCCTGACCATATTCACGTAGCACTCCTTCAAACGTTTCAATATTAAATTAATCTCAAAACATCAGACAAAATTCCATTTCGATTACAAAATATATTTATAATTTCCATTAAAGCAATAATAACCTGCTTTATTTTCATTCACTGAAATTGAAACACTTTTCGGGTGCTCAAACAAACAAACAAACAAACGAATGAAGAGAGAAGAAAAAAAAAACACAATTATTTTCGTTTAATTGGTCGTGATGGTTATGAAAGCGAGAGATTTATTCCGAAGCATTAATTTCGCAAAACGAAAAAAAAGGAGAAAAAAAGAACAAAATAAAGAAGAAGTAAAGTGAGTGAAAAAAAGAGTGTTTTCATTTCTTAATAAGAAAATATCAAGTGGAAATGGATTTTTACTCCATCTTATTTTCCTTCTCTCATTTTCTTTCATTATTTCTGTCCTTCATCTTTATGATGATGATATTTTTACTAGGTAAATATTTAACAAACACTTTAGTATGCTGGTTTTGAAATGAGCGCAAAAAAAAATGGCTAGGAAGAAGCAATTGGTGTTGTTTCGTACATCAATTGTATGCTCAGTCATAAAAAAAAAGCTGTCATGTGAATGAGATGGAAGAAGAGTAAAAAAAAAATACATTTTTGGCACTTTTTCCATCTCGTTTCTGACAGAAGCTATTAGGCATCACATGCTTGCATGCAAATGTTTGCAAATAACAACAGCATAGAGGAGCAGAAAAAAGGCTTCACATGGCATGAAGGTAATTTAAATAAACATCACAAGTGAGACGGAAAAGGAGGTGAGGATAAAAAAAATAAAGGTGAAAGTGGTGTGAGTAGTTGGAAAAGTCGTCGTGAATGGCAATAGAGCACTTTGTGTTTGTGGGATTAGTCGACTAGACTCGTATGATTTGCATTATTTCCTGTAGATTTGATGGTTATTTTATATAATTGAAGATGACTCAGTTGTCTGTCCGCTTTTATATAGCTTTAATAGAATATAATAAGTACATCTCATCGCAGGTGAGCACTTGTGGGAATGGATGATAAGTATGTGGCTCAACAATTGTGACCTACAGGTTGTTAATGATATTTTTTTAGAGTTCGTCTAAATTGCAGGCCTGGTGACAAAAAATGCAAGCATTGAATAAACTCTAAGCTACAGTCGAGAACCTTTATACAGACTGCATTTGCAGCCAGATTCCAGTTGTATATCACATAAAGCTGTAAATCTGGAACAGCGAAAATGTATTCAAATCTGACTAGATATTCCATGTCATCGAGCGTGGAACCTATGAAGTAGGTCATTACGATGATTGAACAATCACAATTGCTCGTTATAACGATACCATGCCTGCAATACATCATGTAAGCTTTGTTCCTAATACTAGCTTTTGATAACATGATTAGTTTTCCATACTGAGTCGTAAATGTACGTTTCTAGATGTTTTGACAATTTGCAGAAAGAAGCCAGTGAAAGAGCCAGCTTTAGGCGACATCTAAGGAAGGCCGCAGATCACTGTTGACCTGCGTCACTAAACTACTTACCCACTTCATCTCTACAATGAAAGTTTATTCAAAAAACTTATAATCTTAACCCTTACATCTCATATCTAAGTTACAATCCTGTTAGATACCAGTCCATTTCACACGAATCACCAAATGTCTCCATTTTTTTCCATTTAAAATGATAAAAATCTACGTAGCTACTAAATAATCAACCTCATTACATCTAAAAAAGAACCTTCTTCCTCACTTTCACATTTTCACAAACGATTATCATCGTCATCATCGTAATCGTCCAATTAATGCCAAGAAAAATGCACATAAATTCTTGATTGCCAGGCGTGTGGAAAGGTGTGGGTTGGAGGTTTAACTAAACAGTGAATTATAACAGAATGAATGGGTTAGATTGGGTAAGAAGAAGGATGTGATGGAAAGAAAAAAAAAGAAAATTAAGTGATTAAAGTAGATTAAACGGTTTGAAATATTTTTCCTCTTCCTAATTTCTTTTAAGGTAAAGGTGGAACTAAGGGTTATAATAAAAAAAAATTCTTTCATTATAAGGTAGGCGCACCTCGTGTTTTTATGAATGCAAGAACACAAAAAAATGATGGAATGAAAAAAATGAGAGACGAGGAAATGAATGACGTGGCTAAACGGAAGCAAAAAAAGGGGTTCATTTTGCCCAGGCAATTGAAGAATTGAGTAAGCAAAAAAAAATATTATAATTCTCGCGTGCCTCAAAAATTTTTCCTCATCTCATTTTTCCTATTTCCATTTATTGTGATTATTATGAAAATAAAATTACAAAAGTCCTCGTGTTATTGATCGAGGGACTTAAGCGCATTTTTGTCCCAGCGATCTGTAATTGATTAAGAGATATTAATAGATATTAGTTTTCCTACCAAAAAAAACCATCACTTCCAGACCCACAAAGCAAGATCCAGTAAATTCTAAGTCACCATACTAGAAATTTAAGAAGTTCATGATTTAACGGATTTTCATTATTCAAACCACATAACGGTCAAAAAAATTCAAACTTTGTTCAGTAAAAACTGTAAAAACATCGGAAAACATTGAAGAACACTGCAAAACAATGAAAAACGTGTTGATGTTTTTGTTGTTGTTGTGTATGAAAATGAAAATTTGTTAATTATAGCATTTATGCGTAGATTTGAAACTTTTAAATGCCCGTGGCCGCAATAACTTTATGGAACTGATCTTTTAAAACCATTCCGAGCTCTCTACGATGTCTAGATAAAAAGTTTTTAACGTCAGCCGAACAGACATACATAGTGTCTTATTAAGCTACCTTTTTGAAAAAAATTTCAAAAATGCGCTAAAAAAAGCGTTATTTTTCCTGCTGATTCTTCTTCATTCGTCTTGAAATTGCATTCATTTAATTCATATCAGCGACCTAAATCTCTTAATGTCCAAATGAAGGAAGTCTCTTTTTTCTCGTCTCATCCTTTCTTATTGTTACTGCCACTTTATCATTACATTTAGGCGCAAATCTTCTATGGTTAGTTTGAAGGCCTTTTTGTAGTTGGCACAAACTGAAAAATTGTGTCTCGAATTTTTGATATCATCTTAGCGATGGATTTATTATTAAATGCAATTTTGTATAAGGGACTGTTCACTTATTACGTAGCACGAATACACTCCAACCCCCCTCTATCTCTCTTCCAAGTGATTTAAATAATAGCCCGAATGGTCGTTCATGAATGACGTCAAAATATGCCATGTGGCTGCTCAGGGATTCCGTATAAAACAACATGAGCATCACTAACGTACAATCCCCCGAACCAGCTGCACAGTTTAATTTTCCTTCTGATTTTCATCACTACTTCAACATTAATTATCCCAGCTACTACTTTTCTGAATATTGTTAATTATTTTTAATTAAATTTGTTTATAAATAAATGTAAATACAGCTAGATGAGCTATGTTGCAGTTGTAATGATGCTGCTAAATTGAAGATGAATAATTCTATTACATTGTCTAATTTCTCATTTAAATTTAGCTTGTAATTGAAATTTTTTGTTTATGCGTAGAATGACTAGGAGTCTTTTAGGTTGTTAGGTAACGGTCTTAGGGTCTTGAGGTTTTGTGGCAGGTCAAGAAATGGAAATTTTCCTGTCTGTTGAGCTCAAAACCCTTCAAAATTGTGTCTAGCAAAGCTTGGTCTATCCGTGAGAATTGCTTTGATACGATGTCAGTATATCCGCATTGAACTTCAATCCAATATACTAATTCGCGTAACATAAAAAGCTAGTTCGCCTTCCTTGCAGTCTTCCCGTTTCATAGGACATAAATACCACTACTGTACCTAAAAGTCGTATCTTTGCCTATTTGAGTCCTCATTCTTAATATAATCTTCGTTGAGCATGTCAAAAATTCCCATAGCACGGTCCATAACATCACTCACATACACATCTCATATCACATTTCGCATTCAAACTTAAAGTACTGCAATGCAAAAAAAAAATAGGTCAAATGGATCACAGAAACAATTATTCATCATCATGTACATATCTCTTCATTCTTCTTCTATGGCATGCTCTTTATGAAGCATTTGAAACATTACAAAAATGTGAGTTGATTTAAAAATAAGCAAACAAGAGCGGTTGTTGAAAAATAATCATTAGAATTAAGACAATTTCTTTGCATCAAACAGAAAATTCCGAGATGGTAACTGCACATGACTGCATATCATGTAGAGAATCTGAAACTTTAAACCTTAAATTTTATTCAATAATGCTCAAAAAAGTTAATTTTTATAGCCACTAAAATTTTAATTTTGCCATCCTTAATACGACACAGCATGAATGACTAAACCTGATGCTCATGCATTGCTGATGAAAGATAAGCGATAGTTGACGAAATGGCGCAACATCATGCACAAAAAAAAAATTAACTTTCTGCATCGTGGAGCATAAGAGTCTTTAAAAAAAATGTTTCCCTATCCATATGCTGCCATAGACTCCTCATTGTATCCGTAGCTCAATTCAATAGTCACATGTTATCATTATTATTTTCCATATAAGGCAGTGAATGTTAAAACAATAAACAAGTGGAATTGTGTATAGAAAAAAAAAATTATATATAACTTTTCCCTCATTCAGTTCCTCATAAAAGCGTAGCGGATGAAACAATAAGTTGAAAATTTTCTATTTATACATAGACTCGCGTCTATAGACATGCACACACAATAATATAAGCATCAACAAGAGAGTTGGGAGAATTAAGACAAAAACAATGGTGGGACATAGAATGCATAGACTGAATGTGACCGGATGGAATAGGACAGGCTGCTGTGTAATTGTTAGATATGATTTTGATGAATTTAGAACTGAACACATTGCTTAAATGACATTTAATTGATTTAGAAAATATAAGTAGTTCCAAAAGCACATCCAAACCATTTTAAAAGCCATAAAATAGAAAATTAACAACAAATATGGAAGATGAAAAGTTTTAGAGAAATTCCCAGACTAATTGAACTATTTCCATTGTTTATAGAAATTGATAAATAAAAGCTAGAGGCACATACCACAATAATTCATCAATACAGCATTCCATCGACTTAATTGTATAGAATTATGTGCTTTTAATGAGTTCTGTAAAAGATGTCTCTAACGACTCAGCCAGGGTAGGGATTTTTGAAGTCTCGGCCTTAATACTTACTTACTTATTTACACGCTTACTTACTTGCTTACTTCGCTTGCCTTACTGATCAAGTGTGACCCATGGACTCTTCAATATGGCGCCTAAAGCTGGCTCTATCGCTGGCTTCAGTCTGTTTATTTCCAATACAAAGTGTAAGACTATCTCGATCGACAGCTTCTTTCCAAGAGTTCTAAGGTTGTGCTCTTTTATCATCTAAAAACTTTAAAAACCTTATCAACTCGATCTTGTGTGACCGACACGGTATCGTCAGAGCACATTCACATCTTACTGTTAACAAGGCAAGGTAGCGGAGCCTAAGTGATTTGGTTTTGTTGATCTGGAAACAGAATTACATACTATGGTATACAAAAACCTTCTCGAATATCACAAGTCGATTAATTGATCCAAAATCCGCACCAGACCGACTTGACTCAGATATGGAGCCTGATTTAAATCGAGTCAGACAACGACTTGGTGTCACTTCTGCTTTAAGTCGAATTTATGATCGATTTACCCACTTATGCTGTTCAGGAATACACTGATTAATTGGTAGCTGCTCGTCACTGCTAAATAAACCTGCTTATGAATTCCTTCATTTACAGGAAATTCTATAAAACTTTATACGTTCTTTCTACCCTCACCTCAATGCTTATAAATATCATAATATTCTAGTATATCAATAACTTATATCATAACATAGCTATTGATATGCCTCAAAAAATAAAAAAAATACCACATGCACATCCAATTGTTTTGTTTTTCTCTCATTTTATCTCAAAAAATATTTTTTACAACCTTTTGTATTGTCATAAAATATTCTTATCGATCTCATAAGAACAAATTTTTTTGGTTAGTAAACAATACAATCAATGGAAAGGTATATGAATCATTCTATTCCTTACTGCTTATTTTGCTTTCTTTATCCGATAGAATAAATTTAGAATTTGATTTGAATCACATTTTGTAAATAAGCGGAAAAAAACACAAAAAAAAAATGAAATTCATTCATTTGATTAATGACATGAGATTTATAACCATCTGATGCTAATGAGGGAACGAAAGGAATTTCTATGCTTTTAATTGTACATGGAATATCTTTGTGTTTTTGTTGAGTTGTGTTGTTCAAACTGTGTGGCGTGATACAACTTGATGGTAAACCTTGACAGAAACCGTATTCTGCATACGGTTCGTGCTATATCCAAAATATTTCGGATACATCCAGCTTAGAGAATACTGATGAAGTGCAATGTTGTCCAAACTGTGTGCCTCGTCACACTAATGTGCCTCAAAACCGTATCCCATATGTCGCGTGCTCTTTAGTTCAAGTAATATCACCTAGATGTACCATAGCACAAAAAAGTTTACACAACACTGACTCTACAGAATAGACAGCTTCGAAATGGAAAACTAAATTAAATTTTAATGATTAATTATTTCGAGTATATCCATTACAATTCATTTTACATCCAATACAGTAATTATTCGCTCCATGCGTATTCATTTGAATTTAGAAAAAGGTGAAGAAAGGAATTAAATTTCAATTAAATCTCCCATGGTGTATTAGCGGATACACGAAATTAATGTTATCGCTTTTCATTTGAGTCATTCGATTGGGTCGATGAGTTTTCAGCTGTACTTAATAGTTTATCCAGACAGATCGACGTTACTCTGGATTGGCTTATAAATAATATCTTAAATGACCAGATGACCAGATAGCAAACTTACTCGATATGTTCCCCGATCAGCACATATTGAAATGTTGGTTTGAAAGCGTCAAGGTGGTAGAAAACAACCAAATTTGCTAAATAGCTGCAACTTGATTCTAAGTGAATTCCAACTGGAAAATCTGAAATTCTCAACAGTTAAACATCTGGTCAGCATTTCCTTCCAATCAATACTTATTCTCTCCAGTAAGTTGACATCTACCAAATAAGCACAACCAGTTCCTAAAGTGATACAAATAACTGGATGCACTTCATTTTTTTAAGAATCAATAAAATTACTTAATGAATTGATTTTGATGACTGAGCTCAAAAATGACTGGAATCCAGTCTTAATTTACAAAAATGATTTAAATTAACAAACTCAAAAATGTCAATTTAAACTGTCGGTCCAAAAAATTTACTGTTACGCTGGATTAAAGAATTTTTATAATTAAACCAAAAAATAAAGTCATGTTGCAGCAACAGAAGATGATTGGTTAAGAATGATTCAATCTTGAACAGAATATGGACAATTAATTTGTGATGCCTAATGTCAGAGGAAGGGAGTAAAATCACTTCAAACTGTCAACATCATTTATGAATGATCCCTACTAGGAATTTCAAGCATGTAAAATGACAATAAATTTAATAAAATCAATCTAGATTCTGCCTTTTTGTTTAAGATTACTGTCAATTGCGGTTGGAACTATTCGATGTCCTAACAAATGCAATGCTTGCATAGTCGCCAACCAATAAGGCGCTACAAAATAGTGTGTTGCCAATAATTTTTGGAAATGACATGAACCATATATCATGTGCGGTTTACCACCACTGGTCTATTTACCATATCTAAGAGATTACAAACATTGCCATTAGCCGGGATCACCTTATAGCATTTTCTGGTAATGATCCTGATAAGAATATAAAAGAATAATCTTCAAAGGCATTTTTTCGAAAGAGATTTTATTAAAGTTCCTCAATTTAAATATTTCAATAAATAGACATTAAGAAATAATTCCACAGATAAGGTAAAGTTAGGTAATTTTGATATTTTTAAATTCCTTTAATTGCAGTGGCAAGCGATTGATAAGCCGTACCGACACCAGGGAAACCATTTGCAGTATAAAGTGCACCAATTGCTGCACTGAAGGCCGACAACGATTGTATCAAAGTGTTTAGTTTTGAATTAGCAGCGAGATTTTGTGCTATTGTTGCTGCATTTATTGTATTAATTTGATTGAGTTGCGTCCTTATGTTATTAATTGCTCCTTGATTTGCTAATATTTGAGATGTTGCTATGTCGTTAGCACTTGTAAGGACAGCCAATTTATTTTGTAAATTCCCAAGAATCAATGGAAATTCTGTGGAAATTAGTAAATTTTTAGTAATTATTTTTTCTATTTTAAATGCTTTAATTACCTCTGTCCAAGCCACTGAAACCTGCAGACACACAAGCCATCATCACAGCAACGAAAATACACTGAATCAACCTCATTTTGAAATTTTTTTTAAATTTTTTCAATTTACAAGAGTAACAAAGTCACTTGTTTAAATACCTTGAACGACTGAATCCGAATATCGTTCTGATGCACTTTTATATACCAAATACAAAAATAACATAAGAAACGGGAATGTGTCAATTTAAGCATAAATAATTACACTGCCAAAACTTATTCCGTTATATTGGATTAAATATCTTAAATTTTAAAATTAAAATATTTGCGCGTGAAGCATTGAAATGAAAAGAAAACACGATTGAGAAATATGCAGTGCTATAGCAATAATATTTCAAAGATTAAAGAATGACGTTAATATAATAAGAATAATTTGAATCTGAAGGAGGTGGGCATGTACATGATAATAAAAGGTCGTTCACTTTGGGTTCATTTACTTGTTTAGTCACGCAAATTTTCGGTCATTTTTTATTTCTTGTTGCAAAATTTTACGAAGTCACAGACATCAACTCCTCTCTAAATCGAACAGCTACTTACAAGATCTCATATTTTGACATATACAACACACATAGATCTAGTCATTCAGATAGAATCAGATACAATGATAAAAGCTGTGTAATCAGCACTGGATAAAGATGCAAGGTTTAAGTGTACTTTTTGTCACACTCCCTAACAATCCCCAGTAACTCAGAGGCAGGATCATGTGGCCGGCAATCGAAGTACATGGGTTCGAGTCCCACTTAAACTATGTTGTTAGTAACGTTTTTTTAATGTTTTTAGAAGTTGTAAGGTTCCGAAAAAAGTTTGTTCTAAATAGTTCCTTACTTCATCAACGACATTAAAAATCCATGTGGTACCCGTCCTATGGGCATTGTGGGATACCTTGGAATTCAAAGGCAAATTTTTTTTTTCAACAGTAGAAGCTCTAAATAGTAAGATGAGAACCAATGATTACATATAAAAATTCTTATTCAAGCAGATGATGAAGATGCAAAAGCACTAATATCCTGGATTAGCCTGTAACGTACATGGGTGTATTCAGGGAGGGGGAAAGGGAGGAGAGGATCAAAACCCCTTTCAACATTCAACTGTTTTTTTTTTTTAAATTTTGAAGTACTTATTTTAAAAGTCTTCATTTTTAAATTATTAGCCGTAATGTGCATCAATAAATAAAATTTGCATGCAATAAATAAACCTTACACGCATATCGAATAATTCTGACATGTATTAATGTCGTCCAATATTTGATCAAAAATGACAAAAAACAAGTTTTTTTAAAAACATACTTAGTGCTATCCTCCTTATTCTTTTCTCTTATTTTTCAAATTATACTCATTTTTTTTTAAATCTCCGTTGGCGTGTCGTCCACATTCCTTAATCTTGTTTTCTTCATCTGCACGTAGCTCCACACGAGGATATTCTCTTTGTTAATTTTTAAAATATTTAATTCAAGTATAACGGGATAAATATTTTTGGAGTGCCATTTTTTATGCTTAAATTGACACTTGGCCGTTTCTTGAGTTTTGAATATTTTGGTATAAAAGAGCATCATGCAGATTGCAGCATAGTTAGTCGTTCACTTACGTTCAATCAGAAACCATTAAAAATATTTTAAACTAAAATCATCATGAAGTACATCCAATTAATTTGCATTGTCTCAATTGCTTCATTCGCATCAGCTCAACATGAAGGCAAAGGATTATTGCTGAATAAAGATGGAGGTAAACACTTTTTTTATTGACTTAAAACTTTAGTTTTGTACTAATTTCTATTGTATCATTACAGACCATGCAGCCGTTCTTGCGAACCTTAATTCTCAACTAAATGCTCTCCAGACACAAGTCACTACTAATGCTAATACATTGGCCGCTTCTAATGGTCAAATTGCAACTCTTAATACTGACATTGGTAAGGCAATGACTGCATCAACTGCTGCCGCGGCAGCCAGCGCAGCCGTATTAGCAAGACTCAATACCTTAATATCAACATTGATTACACAAGAAAATGGTATCTTGGCTGCCATGAATGCTGCTGGTCTTCCTGTAACTACAATATCACCAGCTCAAACAGCTTTGATAGCCGCTCTTAGTGCTTTGTAATAAGGAACATTGAGAATTGTCTTGTGATTTTTAAGTGAATCAGTTCGCTTAGAAGTTTTAACAGTTTTGCGTTACTCTACTCTTTTTTGGTCAATCATTTCAACTGGCACTTCCGTATACTTAGTATTTATTTATATTTAAATAAATTTTCAAAGAAAAATAATAAAAATTGTTAACTTTTCATCTTGGAAGATAAATTTGTTTAATTCGATAGGTAGTCATAGATAGTCAGCCACACTATGATGATGTGACAATTCTAGTCAATCCATTAAGTCCCACACACATTCTTAATTATTTGACACTTTATTAATTCAAAATTTATCCAATTTTAATAAATCACAAAGCACAATGACTTGCATTAATTAACCTAAATGTCATTACTTAAAGATCGTTGGTCGCTCAACCTCAATTATCATCCCATACCGTACTCAATTCCATTCACTTTAATTATTCGAAGGGATTCTATTAAGTAGTAACACTAATGTGATATTTTAGAAACAATAGCTGCATCATTTATCATTTAATTTCCATTCATGTTCAATGAAGAATAAACAGACACAAGTTTCAACTTGCCATTAACAACTACATACTCATGATGATATTTTTTATTTGAAAATTTAATTGATAATTTTAATATGAATCATTGAGAATAAGATGTAGGAGCTTTTTGATACTTTGGAGCTTAATGTTTGTGATTTTAATGTCTTCTACAGAGTAGAGTTGAAGATATTTTATTGTAATTAGAGGCTGTTCACTTATTAGGTTATGTAACCCTCGGGGGGATATCCAGGCATCCAGTGAGCGTCTATATGGGTGTCTAGCCTATCTCAAACAATTTAATTGGCGGTTCAAATCAGAGTTGGGAGGATTTCAATGTGGAGGCACCTACGCTGGAGTCCGGACTCCATTAGAGGCAACTTCAATTTTTTAGGGAACCGATTCCATAGTGGTGGCGCCTTTTTCGACTTTTGGAGTCTGGACTCCCTGGTTAAGATCCCAAAGCCTTTATATAAAATTAAAGGCTTTGAAAACATTCAATACTAGGCCAAGTCAGCGATGTATAGTAAATACAGAATGCATATCGACATTCAAATCACTGCATTATATCACTTGAGCATGTATTAACCGTAGAAAATCTGAGGATAGACTGCATCACCCTACAAAATTCTAAAGAATTGCATCAAATGACATAAAATAACCAAACCTGAATGTACAATAACCAAACTCAAATATTAGCTTAATGTAAAACAAAAGCAAGTACAAGAAGACGAAGACTTCACTTGACATCATGTGTACAAATTCGCATTGTTTAATTTTCTCACCCCGAAGGCATTTTATCATATTTTACAAGTACGGGGATTGTGTCATGTCATGTAATTCCGATGTGTTTATGAAAAAAAAGTATTTGATTAAATCGTAACATAACTCATGCATTGTGAGTGGCTGCAAAAGTTATGATAAACATACATTCAAGCGTCATCTTGTCACTTTTTGTGGTTAGTTTGCGGAAAGTTGTGTGCTGGTTGTGTAATGAAAAATGGCGGGAAACATTACATGAGTAGCAATTAAATTGAATATTTGAAGCATAAAGGCTTATTTGAGGTTTAAAATAGCATCAAGTCAGCAAATGTCTAATCCTACTGTATATCCATGTAGTTTTGTAATCACCACAAAAATATTTACGGAGATAAATTACAGAAAAAAGTGAGAATTTATAAAAGTCACAAACAGAAGCTCCTTCCTACTTACCTTTCCTTCCTTAAAAATGTAAAGCATTCTCAATGTTTACATTAAATAAATGTTCTGATGCAGAAAGCGAGCTTTGTGACATTGTTAACATCTCAACAAATATTGAGGAATCTCGTGGACAAATTCTCCTTTTCCGGAACTTGTGTTACTTTTTTTTGTGAGATATTCCTTCTCATGCAGACTTTATTTAATAGTTAAGGAAAACATCATCTTATGCTTGAGAGCAAAAAAAAGGGAATTTGTCATAAAAAGAGGTATTCATCTGACTTGGAAAGATTATGAGAAACGATCAGAACCGGTGCTTTTACGACATTTCTGTACTTGAGGTGCTATAAGCTTTATTGCTGGAACGTTTGATTTGTATTCGATGACAAGGTAATTTAAAGAGTATTGAAACCAGAGTCGATAGAGATAGTGTCACACTTGGAATTGGTAATTGGCAAGCGGTTGCCAGCAATAGAGCCAGCTTCAGGAGCCGACTGAGAGAGGCCATGGATCACACTTGATCTGTACGACCGGCGAAGTAAGAAAGTAAGAAGAACCCAGAGTAGGTAGATAGATGATCATGACAAGAAGTCCAAAACATGATTATAGCAACTATAAAGTCCCAAATCGGCATAAAGCCGTTGTTTTTACGAGCTCCTGGAATCAAGCCAATCCGACACACGCTCCAAGCCACGCGCGGAAAATTCTCGATGCCACATGCAATCCAAAAAGAATTCATTTCTAGCTAGCAACATCCCAATATACACAAGACCCAAAATTCATTCCTAAACATCCTTATCATTGCCATTTCTCCACTCCTAGCCATAGGGTTCATTCACTTGTTACGTAACATGAAAAATCGGCTTATTGACTTCCAGCCGAGTGATTAAAATTCTTTGGATTTTGGTCATATATTCATGTCATCAACTGTCATCAACTGAACATTAACTTGCCATTAATTAGTATTAATTCTTGTCCACTAGAATTTCACCCTTGTGTTACAAGGTGTAATATTACTGGTTTGAGGCGTAACAAAATCTCAACTCTCAAAGGAGGAGTTACTTACTTTACTTCCTTAGACAAGGCACACGAGGGTTTATTGCCGCATTTAGAGTTCATCGGAAGCTGGATCTGTCCTTAGATAACTTCTGTCAGTTTCAAATTCTCAGCACTTTTGCATCTAAAGAGCTCAGTAATCCCATGAGCTCTTTGGAAGAATGGAGGAGTGGGGGTTACGTAATAAGTGAACGATCCCCATACTTCAATTCAACCACTCGTCTTTGTGTTCAATGCAATGTTTATGAGTAAATTGATATCGAAAAACAAAAATAAACTTCGACAACAAAAAAAAAAACGATATTTTCCATCATTTCAGAATGTACAGCTTCTGTTTCTGTATTTTTTTTTTTGTTCTATAAACATTAAAAGAAATATACTCAGAAGAGAAATAAAAGAAAACATTTGGAGCATAGAAAAGGAACTGGAAGATAAAGAAAGGAAGAGAATACTTAAAATTGATATTGAATGTTGTTGACATAAATATAACTGGATATTATTATAGATACAATGAATAAGGCGATGAAAGAAGACTTAATGGATGGATAGAAGAATTTCTTCTTGTTGCCGTTCTTGTCTTACGAGAAATATAATAAACATCGTATGTGACTCAAACTCCCCATACTTTCCAATGGTATGACAACGATGATCATGTATCAACTTTATATGTTCTTTATTGTTTCATTCTCATGTGAATGAACGACAATGACAACGAAAAATGGAATATACAGCACCGTCAAACAATAATAGAAGGAGAAGCAGTAACAGTAGATAAAAATGAATGAAAATTTATTTCTCTCTTCTTTTCTTTTTTTTGTTTGTGTCTTGTGTGTGTGTCCATAGTAAGTGACATTATGATACGGGGTGAGAGACATGGCAGCATGTGAATGATGGAATATGAAATGATATTATGAATTTATTTATGATAATGTATGTGAACAATTCCTCATTTTTTTTTAACTTTGTTTTATGTCTGCACATGTTATGCTTTGTGGATGGCAAGTGAACGCGAGGAAGATCGAAGAATTCTTGGATTGGATGTGTTAAAAAGGACGCTCGAGTCCGTAATATTCCGAACTGGCAGAAGATTTCGAAGGATAGAACTGTCTTTAGACATTCCCTATGCGCAGTAATTGGTCCTCAAACGCCACAGCCAAGGAAGTTAGTAAGTAAAGCCCAGGCTGAGAAACTCCGCGGTGATACCACGGTGTCCATACTAATATCGTTAAATATCGCGGTATTTCATATGAATACCGCCGATACCGACTAGTTTCTCTACCCTGGAGTAAAGCGCATCTTATTCTAAAGGAGTTGTTCCTTTATGACGTCCAAAACATTGATCTCGGTATCAGAATCATCCTCAATTCACTCCTTCATCTCGCTCATCAATAAGCCATCATTCATTCTGTGTTCAAATTACTTCAGGCATAATTTGATTGTACATCATGTCAGCATTACAAAAAACATCTTGTTAACCTTCTCAAAGGCTTACTTTTTTTTTTGAAAAAAGAAGAAAAACTTTTTATGTCGTCTATGGAAACGCGATAAAACCATAAATATTATTCTACACAGCTCAATTTTTCATCTTATTTGAGCGTAGCAAAGAATTTTTTTTTTTTTTTTTTGAATGGAAATGAAAATGACAAGAAAAAGTTTTATACAGGAACAATAGGCTTTAGGAGAAATGTTGTGATGAAAAATCAAGTGAAAAGTTTAAATGTAAATTTAACCTTTGGGAAATGGAAAAATTAAAGTAAGGAAAAATTTTTTTTTCAAAATCAGTCACAAAAGTCAACAGAAATTCATCGGGGTGACGCAGATTATGAATATTTTGAGGAGCATTGCTTTAACTTCTGGTCCAGGGGTGACCATCCTGTGTACCGCGATACGCTAGTCCAATGGTAGGCAATCTTGGTGGCAAGCCTTTGTCGGAATCGCCCACAGCGGAACACTAGTGTACTGTGGCACACAAGTTACTCATGACTGCACTAGTGTGGCACCAATCGTTTTTGGGAAAGGTTTATACTTTATACCGTGTGTGGTTTCGGTCTTAGCTTACCATCAAGCTGTGCCATGGCCAAAAAAGTTTATCCACCAATGTTCAAGTCAGTCAAAAACAGAAATTTCAATATCAAAACTTTATACATCAATAATCCCAAATGAAACCGGAAATTTTCCTCATTAAAGTTTATGTCAAGAATGATTTCACTGTTGGGAAATCAACCATGGACTTTTCGGAATGTCATTTCCTTAAATTTTTATTTTCACACCGAGAAATGACTTTATTATGCTAAGATGGATTCACTCATTGATTTCTGAAATTTCTTTTTTATGTGTGCTTTATCTTTTTGAGGCTTTAAAGAACAGACAGTACTTTGAGTGGGAAACTAAAGCCGGTAAAAGTTATTTTAGGATGAATCAGCAAAAAAAAAGTTCTTTTAGTTTTAGTTTCCTTCTTCCATTTTCTCTTTGGATTAATAAAACAATTTTCTTCCTTTTTCTTTTATGTGCTCATATAATTTTATATTCTGAAGTGGTTTTTGGTAGATGGTGTTTAGGTGATGGTTATGATGACTGCTGTGGAAGGCTTTTTAGTTATTTTTTTTTAAACTTTTGAAATAAATTCACAAATAAGCATAAAATTTTAGGTATTATGATAGAGTTGAGCAGAGACGTATGCATGAGGATGGGAAAGGAGGAATTCTGGGTCCAACCCCGGTCCATGGCATTTTCAAAAAAAGTCACAGTTTACTAACGTGTCGCGGAACTCAGGCTGCCCTCCACTGCTCACAGAATGTCGGCTTAGTTCCAAAAAATTACCATTTTTGCGATACTTAATAAGCCAATGACCTCTTACGTTACTCATCATGCTTCTATAAATACACTTACTGTCCATTTCCAGAGCTCCAAGTCGACTTTCCCATACAAAATACATCCTAACTTCGAGCTCATCATTCTCCTCAAACCCCTTGCATTTATGTTAACATCCCATTCAATTATATTTTAATGTTAAAACAAGAATCCTAAAAGAATTCCCAAAGTTTGAAATTCACAAATCCCCAAAAAAGTTCCTGTGTTTGAATGTCAAAAACACAATTCTTTTTATTTAAAAATCAAAATTAAAGCGTATAAGGATACGCTTTTATTCCTCAATCAAAAAAGTTTGATTCATTTAAAAGTTTCTTTGCTGTATTTACGCAAAAACCAAGAAAGGGAATTAAATGTAAGGAAAGGTTTATTTTTAGCATATTTGTGTATATTGTTAGGGTTTACTGATTTCCTTGAAATTTGAAATTTTTTATGTATGGATTGTAAAAATTGAGGATGTTGTGGAGAGGAAGGGGTGTATTGAGACTTTTTACAAAGTTCAAGCGAATTGAAGAATTGATTGCTTAAATGTGGAGGAATTTTGACTCCTCCTGATTAAGTCCCTGATTCATGCTAAGGTTCGACCATAAACTGCAGGCCTAAAGTTTGTCCCAGACTATTCACAACAACATTTCCTAGGGACACTGGAGACTACATGTCTCATTCATTAGAAATTATAGTAAATATACTAGTTAGGCTGGTAATTTGCTGAATAGTAATACTGATCATGCACATGCACGTTGTGCTACCGCTTTCTGCCGCTCAGACCTGAAAGTATTACTTATGAACTGGTTTGACTTCCACTGCCTAGCCTAGGTAACCATAACCGTGTATCAAATTACCCAATTCTATGCAATCCAATGAATTCAGCCACACCTTTCAAACACTTGTCGATAATTTACAATTTCTCAATATTCTCCGGTTAACAATCACTTCCACAACATTTCATCTTGTTTTTCATCGTCCACTTTTACCCAATAAAAAAAAAAACACAAATGTGTTGTTTTTATTATTCCTTGCAATTCCATATTATAAATATAGTCACATAGAGCAGAAGAAAACATAACGAGGCACAAATAATATGACAAATAACAATTGCAATATTCCAATAAGCCATTCATCGAACGATGAAAGAAAGGAAAACATAGTCGAAGAAAAAAATAGAACCGATGAATGGTTTGTTATTAAATGAACCAAGGCATAACAAAGCGACCATTATTTCCACTTTATTGAAAACGATGTAGATGTGGCAAAAAAAGAAAAAAATTCATCGTTTCTTTCATGTGCCAATATAAAGCGATTACAAGTCTCAGGCAATGAATAGAACATGAAACTACTTTGGGGATTTATGCTTATGATCATCATTCGCTGCTTTTTCTTTTTTGCGCCTTTTCGACCATTTATGATACTAATAATCTGTTATTTTATTTATGCACCCCACTTTTCACATCCATTCGAACCTATAAAGTTATGGTATAATAATAATCCTCAAACCTTTGTTGCCAATGTTGAAAATACAAGATGTGTTTTGAGGCGGCAATGGCTGAAAGTGAAAAAAGGGGGGAAACAAAATAAAGACATAGAGAACAAAAGGCTACACATATATATGATTTGAGCTATAAACCTGGCGGCGACGAAAACGATGACGATGTTGTTGCTACGGAAACTTTATAATTGGAGGTTCTTCCATGCCGTAAGGTTGTTTGCATTGTATATGGCTTTATAGGTTAATGCATGTACATACATAATTGATTGAAATGAAGGAACAACAAGAAATTCTCTGAATTCTTTAGTTAATATTTTGGAACTTACTTCCAATACATTTTCAACATCTCTTTCATCGATTTCCCTGAACTCAGAACCTCCATAAAGTTCAACAATAGCACAAGAACAATGAAAATAAAAATTCCAATAGCGTTAGTGCTGCAGCTGCCTCTTCTTCTTCATCGTCTCTTAGCTTGACTTTTGTTACTCATTGCTTGCCTTCATGTAATTTATTTCCTGTGACTCTATTGTTGTTCATGTCTCGCCAATTCTTTACTTGCTTCTTCTGCCTTATTTTTCTATTCTGTGATACTTTTTTTGCAACTAGTATATTCCTCGATGTTCCTGGCTGTTTGTTATCCTAAATTATTTAACATTTTGTGCTACTCTTATGGAATTTGCATGTATCTAAATAAATAAATGTTTGTAGGAAGAATGAGAGGACAGAGAACATAAATAAGGCGCATTTGGGTTGTTCAGTAAGGTAGAATGTCCGTGCGACACATAATGGCTGGTGTCGCCTTATTGCTTGCAAGTGAGAGACTCATGAACTTATGTGACATTATAAAACAGTGATTAGGCAGTCACATAGATTTAGGTGGCACTATAATGTATATCATGTGGGAATAACATGGTCGTTTCAAAGCTCCTTCAGTTATTTGACATTCGCAACCTTACCACGTGACAGTCACATGAATTTGACAAGTTCATAGCTTAAAAGCGACAGTTTCCTGTCTATGCGACAGTTGCATGTCTATGCGACAGTTGCATGTCAATGTGACAGTTGCATGTGTCACATATGTCTTCAACTTGTTAAATACCAAACTTTTGCATAGCAACTACGTGTTTTTCATGTAGCTCTTACGTGTCAGACACGTGTCTTCAACGTGGCAGTCACATTACTTCCACACAACAACAAAATAGCAACTGTGCAGAAATCATTATCATTGTGACAGCAATTTGACTGCATTTAGCATGATAAATCACATGGGATAAATTCAACTCGTAAAACAATCAATATCAATTCCCGAAATTCCCAATCCAACCCCAATAAATCCCATTTAATATCCATCCAACAAGATAAACTATTAAATAATTTTCAATATCGTCACTAAAAGTTTTTTGTCCCTTAAAATTGAATGCAGCCACAACATATTCGGTATCTTACCTATATTTCTCACAGTATACAACATCAACAGAGCCACCACCCATTTTACATTCAAGCAACTTGTATATTAATTTTATTTATGACCGTGCATGCAGTTCCTGCTATGACAATTACGTGATAAAATTCACAAAAGCAACCGCTAAACGAGGATTTCACGTTCAGGTCGATAATCCCTGGTGTAAGCGATTGCATGCAAATTTTTTGTGATGCTTCTGCTTACCATTCGTGCTCTGAAGGAAGCTGCATGAAATACATGAAGACTTATACAGTACGTTCGCCAGGTACAGCGAAATTAATTGTGAATGTTTTAAAAAAAAAAAAAAAGTTTTTCGTAAGCTTTGCTTTTTATGAAATGAACTAAGTGGGTTGGTATTTGTCAGCACAACGTGACAAATTCAAAAAGGAACAATTTTCAATGACTATAGAAGTAATCATGAACATTATATTCTGTGAATTCTATGTACAGAAAGCTTCTGTTCAAACAATTACCGATCGAAAGTTTCACCATGCAAGTCAAATATTAATAAAGCTTATGGTAAGCCAACGTAATGGCATCGTCGTCAATGAAAGAGGAAATTTATTAAAAAGTTTGTATGCTGCTTACAGTTATTGCTATTGTATAAATATTTGATGAGACTTTATTGATGGTTGATTGAACTGAGTGGAAAATTTCCTTTAGCATTTTCATGTGCTGTAATTTGATTTTTAAGGGATGGATAGAAGTTTAGATGAAAAGGATTAGAGCTAGACAAAATTTTTTTTTTATTTTATTTCGGTATCATGTGATATTGACTGTACGTCTAACGACAGAATTTAGATTGAGAAGTGAATTCAATATGAGATTGAGATAACTGGGTGATTGCAGGTTACGACGGTAGTTGATGTGAGTTCTTGAATCAGTATGGATTAGATGTCATTAGGGGTCGTTAGTATTTTGTGTTTTTGGGTTGTGAGAATTCAGGTTTTTGACCGATCGGTACAAATTATTCATGGCTATCAAATGACTGTATTATATTGTTCATGTCTGATAGGCTGCCATGTGGCGGCCATGAAATAATTGTGTCGTTTCTAATTAGTGTGCCTTAAATTTAAATCGAAATTTCTAACTATCTTACAGTTTCCAAAAAAACATCCTTCAAATCAGTACTGGATATTGTCACATGCCTTCACTGGAATTCGAACTTCGTAATTTCCTGCCAGCTCTGCTTTGAATCCTAAAAGTACAAACGATCGAAACCAAATTGTAACTTTGGACAACGTTGGATTTAGGAACGGATCAAGAGCTTGAAATATAGTAAAAAATTAGCTACGGAATTAAAAGAAACATTGACAGTACTGACAGTTTGCAGTCAGACGAGGAATGCACCCAACAATGCAATGATTGTCACTCAACATCCAAATGGTCCCTTTCTTCCAGCATTTTCAGCAATTCATCAATAAATCAGCATTTAATGATATTTACGTACATCAACCTTTAAGATTCTCAATTTCTTCCATCAAAATATTTTTACATACCTTCAGCTATCGTACCATTTTAATTTGTACACTCAAATTTATTTAGAGTCCGTCCACACTCCTTGAAATGGCCCCTCAAGGTAATTATATTGACATTTAAGAGAGGGAGTAACATCTAAAAATACATATAATCAAATCTGAAAGACGAAAATGAATTGTATATCAAGCAGAATACTCTGTTTATAAAGGACTCGTAACCCTAAAGCAATTTTCCCATTAAAAAGTCTTTTCTTTTTCCTTTACATGTCAACTTGTCCTTTTCCATACATTTTTTATTTCTCTTCATTAAACTTTTTTTCTACTTTATTTTATGATGTTTTTATTAAAGCTTTTCCTTTATGTCATCATAGTTCTTCAATATAATATTTATACATCGAGAATTATTAAGTAAGTAAGTAAATGTTAAGTATCCTTTAATCATAATAATAATATTAATCAAGTTTATGCTAGTAAAGTTGCTTTATATGATGAAAAAAGGAAAATAAAAAAAAGAGATTCCAACGGTAATTGTTAGTTTTGTAGTTGATGACGAAGCGCGCAGTTTTGTGGATGAAATTTTAAGATTGATTTTTAAATTTTTGAAATTTTTTTTTTTTTTTTTTTTTATTATTATTATTTATTTAAAAATTTCAAATTCTTCAAATTCAAATTTTGAAATGCTAACGGTTTGAAAATTTTCAAAAAAATTTCGAATTTTAACGGTTTAAAAATGAGTAAATTTTAACGGTTAAAAAAATTTCGAATTTTAACGGTTAAAAAAATTTTCAAATTTTAACGGGTAAATTTTCAAAGTTTTTAAATTTTGAAATTCCTGATTTTTTCTTCAATTTCAATTATTTAAAGCAAGTTAAGCCAGTACTGTCCAAACCTTGTGTCGCGACACACCAGTATGTCATCGAAATACTCTTCATTAAATGCAACCGTATGTTGTGTGCTGTTTCGATCGAGTCATACCACATATGGTTTGTCATGTCACAAAAAAGGTTGGACAGCACTGATCTACATAATTCATTGATTCAAACTCATAAAACAATCAATGACACACACTAAAAATTTGACGCCATAAATCATAAACTGCTCTTGCATCACAAAACTGCGCTTATAAATAAAAAAGGAATAAAGTAGTGATAAACGTCGAGTAGATTGTCTCGACATTAAAAAGTGCATCATCTTCATCGCTTATTACATTCTCTCGTCTATTCTCTTTATATTGCATTATCATCTTTATAATTGTTATTATTAATGTAAATCTTCATCAACGAAAGCACTTAAATTAATATCGTGCAATTTTCATTAAGTAAAGGAAAGTTTGCTGACGAAAAAAAAAGGGAATAAAATGGAATTGGGATCAAAAAAAAAAGGAATAGAATTATGTCATTAGAGCATAAAAGTTAACGGAAATTTCATCTTGCGAATCTGACGATTTTAATGAATTATCATAAAAAAAAATTAAATTTTCCATCCTTTTTAACAATTTTCCAAAGACATAAAAGGAACAAAAAAAAATTGAATAAAGCACAGAAATTTTTCCATTCATTTCCCGAACCCAGATGCAAAAAATTAAATTTGCATAAAACATTTTTTAAGCTTTTCTCTATCTCCATTTCACTCTGTCCTTTTCTACCGTTCGCATGCTCCACTTGTAATGCAAACTTCCACTTCCTCTCATTATATTTGAGCTACAAAAAAAATAACGGAGGATCTCATTGAGCGCGTGAAAATCTACATGAAGAAAAAAAGAAAGTTTTTAACTTAAAACTCAGCGAAATCAAAAAATGCACATAAATTTTATTATCGTGCGGATGAATGAGTTAGGGATCTGGAGTAGCTTATTTTGGAGCTTTGGGGCGCTTTTGAAGTTTTTTCTGATTTTTGATAATTGAAAAAATTTGAATTTTTGAAAACCGTTACAAATTTCAAAGTTTATGATCTTCATTCGAGTGACACACGTGAAGTTGGCAACCACTTAACTGACTTATAGCAACCACTTGACTGCCATAAAGCAACCACTTGACTGCCATAAAGAAACCACTTGACTGCCATAGAACAGCCACTTGAGTGAGAATCAGACAAACAGACGCCAAATTCACCCATCTACACCACGAATGACTTGAATAGCTGCATCATAAATAGAAGCATAGGACAAAGATGGAAATAGAGAGAACGCGAGACTTTTTAGTATACTCGAAAAAAAAAACAGCTACAAAAAAGTACTGCAAAATGAATTTTAAAATTTGTGTCATTAATGTATAGCAATGTTTCTCCATTTTTAAAATTACAATAATACAGAAACAAAGTCCAAACAACAACACAAGGACCGTACAACTAAGAGTAATGGAATGTTATCAGCATCAGCAAACGGCAAGAAGAATTGCGAGAGAAAAAAAAACATTTTTTTTGCATATTTTTTTAAATTTGCCTCCGACCACGTTTGTTTTCATTTTCGCCATTTTTCAGCTCCATTGCAAGTTTGAAGCCAAGCTCCGGTCTACGATCACGTCCTTCAACCATTGCCTTCACCTGAAACGACACGACGAGAGTGAGAAGAAGAGATGAAAAAATTGTTAAACAATTAAATTTGAATCATGTTTTCATTTTTTTGTGGAAATGAGGATAATTGCTGAAAAGGTGGAGGAAGTAAGGAAGGTCATTGAGTGATTAAAGCGCATTTGTTATGTGGTCTTGATTTAAGTAGACTTAGACACATGTTATATGGTCAAGTTCAATATATTGTCATTTTGGATCCATTTTACCATTTCATGAAGCCTAAAGGAACTGCTACTTGATCATGCTGACCTAGAATCAATTTACTCAATTCCAATAATATCCACCCGCATGTAAATCAATTCCTCATAAGACAAACTGCACAGCCTATAAACCAATGACATTCCCCACCCTCTCGAACTCAACCACACCAGAAAAAAATGGACATTGATAAAAAAGTAAAGGCAACAAACAACAACATCAGTTTATTCGAAAGTGAGCAACAAATGTGAATGAACATTTAATGCTACAGAGCAGAGTGTGTCAGACCATTTTTTTGTGGTTGATGAGGTTTTAAAAAAAATTATTCCTGATATGAGGTGCGGGGTGACGGACATTGTCGAAAGGAAGCAATCAGTAATGACAAAAGGAACTTTTTTTTCTATGTCGCAGGATGTCTTACCTCTTTTGAATGAACAATAACTCCATGGCTATTTAAAACGCTTTCCTTTGTCGCTTCAATGTCCTGCAGATCAACACCACGACAACAGTCATCAATAAGAACTGTGCGATATCCAGCTGATAATGCATCTGTTGCTGTCGCTCCTATATAAGGAATAGGATGGACGATTTTTAATTGAATTTTGTTCACTTCCTTTGTTTCTGTTCTCATCACTTACCTACGCAAACATCGTACGCAATTCCACAGACATAGACATCAGTTACGCTTTTTAGCTTAAGCTGTGCACATAGTGTGGTATCTGACATTTTTTTATTATCCCAAAAGACTGAATAGGAATCGACTTCGGGATTAGTGCCTTTGTAAATTTTAATGGAATTTTCGACAATCTAAAAGGAAGAAAGAGGCATGGATGAAAAATCGTGAGAAAAGTCATTTTGGAATGGTCGATTTTCAATAGAACTTAAGCTTCTTTTTGGTAAGGAATTTGGGGTTGTTCATTTATTACGTAACGTCCAGAGCTTTGCGTTATAAGCGTCTCTGGGCTATTGCCAGTTGATCGGGTAAGATCTCGTCAAGTCACGGAATTCAAACCTAAAATTATAGTTTATAAATGGATCCGAGCTACTTATTTGACGACATTAATGTCTGTAGCCTATAAAGGGAGGCTATGACATGCGTTTCCAGTTCATATGATTCGAAAAAGAACATGTTACTTAATTGCCCATGCCGAGTCTCGAACCCATGATCACTGGGTCGGTGTTGCAATAAATAGGTACCAAAGACTTAACCACTGAGCTACCGAGCCTCTTCAACCCTATAAGTACGTTACGCAATAAGTGAACAACTTTCCACTTCTTTAAAGATGTCAGTCTCATCTTGAAACATTAAAGCTTTAAGAAACTTAATAGACAACGGTCATTATCTCTCTAGATTCTCATAAAAATACCAAAAAATCCCAGATCTTCATTTAATGTCAATTTCAATTACATATGATTACTGTAATTCCACTTACCTTCAGGTCCTTGTGCAATTCACTTCCCCATGTATCTTGTACACAATGACGAGGCCATAATCGCTGTTTCATTGGAGGTGGTCCAGCAAAAATCACCGTATCATACACAGCTGCATTGTCAGCATTCAGCTATATACCGTAAGGTTTTAAGGAATGAGACAAAAATAAAGACAATTCACAAAATTTTATTACACGAGTGAAATTATTTGGAAATGACAATAAACATAATTGAAATGCGTCATGAAATGTGAAAACAAAAAAGATATTGTGCTGTATTTTCATCATTTAATAAATGGACTTTTTTTTTCGCTGGTAAAAGTTTTTTTTTTTTTTGTGGAAAATTTATTGCGCATATTTTGCAAATTAATTTATTGAAGTTGGTTAATATTGACTACACTGTACAGTCGAGAACGTCATTAAAGATAAAAATGATTTCTCAATTAAGTAATTAATAAATGGAAATATTTTTAATTTGAGTACTAAATTGAGAGAATTTATGAATATTGAAGGATATTGCGATGGTTTAAAAGTTTGGCAGAACCAAGCTGTTCCGCTTGATATCTGACATAGTGTATCTGACATGCCGACGTGATTCTGACATAGTGTCAAGCTGGCATGACTCTGACATGGTGTCATGCCGACGTGTGACTCTGACATTGTGTCATGTCGATGTGACTCTGACATGGTGTCATGCCGATGTGACTCTGACATGTTGTCATGCCGACTTGTGACTCTGACATGGTGTCATGCTGAAGTGTGACTCTGAAATGGTGCCATGCCGACGAGTGACTCTGACATGGTGTCATTAGGGCGTGACTCTGACATGGTGCAATGTGGGCATGACTCTGACATGGTGCAATGCCGGTGTGACTTTGTCAAGGTGCTAGATTTAAATCGAATTTAACACCTATTAAGAGTCTTGGCCGCCTGGTGCAGGGTTATTGATCCATTACCCAATTTGTGCTAATTGGGTGTAAGATAGGTGACTAATGTTGTCCCAGGCAATCGTTATTTTGGAATGGATTCAATACCGAAGCAAAATTTCAATATCGGTATTTCGATACTACTATTTTAGATATTACGTCCATTTTATTAAACTTTTGTGTATTTTCCTTATTCATATTCAAATATCGTACATAAATCTATCCATAGCAATAAAGCAACATCAGACCAAAATGTGTTCCATCAACATTCAGTCCTCATTAAACATTCTACCAACCATCTCCCTATTAATCACACCCGATTCTTTTTCGAAACAAACAATTGCCATAAATTATGAATAATTTTTACACTTTAATTTTAAAATTTATATCCCTATTCATATGTGGATATCTCAGCATAATGATATGCATTTTAAAATTGTGTGATATGTGAAATTATAGAATGTAATTTAATTTTAATTTTCACCTCGGTACTTAAATGATACGACAGAATAAAATAAAAAATTTTGCGTGGCAGCAATTAATGTCCTTTCATAAATAATTATGCTACATTTAATTCTGGAGGTATTCTCATTTGAGATTATTCTGATAATTAAAATAATTAAAGTTTTTAGTGTGAAATTTAGTTTTGGGAACTAAAGGTTTAAATTTGGCGTTTTTTACAGTTTTATGTTGAGGAGGAAACTGTCTTGCTGGTCAAATAGGAAAGGTGCTTGTCTCAAATTTGGTAAGGTAACCCAAAAGTTGTAGGTTAGAATCCAGCCAATATTAAAATTTGTACTTTTTCTGAAGTTTAGGATCTTCGATTGATTAATGTCCTGAAATCAAGCCATGATTGAGCCTCTGAGTGAAATTATGTTAAAGAACGAGTCAGGAGTTTAGATTGTAACGGATGTTATAAGGAAGAGTCCTTCAAGATGGCCCTTAAGATTGGAATATTGTCAGAACGTACTTGAAAGTATCCCCGACACGATCCATAAAAGATCGAAACGAAGACTTTTAGACCGTGTCTTAGACTTAATATTAGAATTCAAGTTTGAAATATGAATTCCCCTGAATTCAGCTTCTCTATAGACTTGATATAAATATTTTCTCAATTTCTAGCCTTAAACTACAACTATTCAAATTCCAATCTCAAAACTTATATTGTTAAAAATTCAGTTTTCAATATGACAATATCATATCATAAACTAAACATCCAGAGGCTAACAAAAAATAGAATCATGGCCCATGATCATCAACAAAACACAAAGCAAAGAACAAGAAAGTGAAGAAAATGTTCAAGGGAGCAATAAATAAGTTTGTACAGCACAAATGAATTGTTTAGCTTCAGGGTTAATTTTCATATTCATGTATGCATAATTTAACAAAATGTCAAGACCACAAAGTTACGGCTATAATAATTGCCACAGGATGTAAAGAGATGTAAAATCTAATGAGACATAATAAACTTCATCATCAATAATTTATTAAGAATTTTTTTGAAAATGTTATTTATGAAGTTTCATCTTCATTATCTACAATAAAGATATATAACTTCTTTTTTGGACTAAACAATATCATAATAATAAATAAAAAGAAGTAAAAAAAGGCTCATGATGGGAAAAGAGAGATAAAAGTAAGCAAAAAAAAATAGCCCATAAATGTGTTCCTTTTTGCTTAATCTGATTTAGCATCATCGTCCCTTTAAGTCATCAACAAAGAAATCTTCATCCTCTCGGTTTGGGAGTAGTTTTTCGGATGAAATGAGTGGTTTGTGCTTGTTTCATTGTTGGAAAAATTTTGTGGATGGGACTTTAACAGAGCTTAGCAGCAGTCACTTTATTTCAGGGTAGAAAATGAAGAACTGAGAATGAAGGTATGGAACTTTAATATTAAAGACTATAACTGTCTAACTAGAGACACAAAGGCTTGAATCTTGATTGTACGGACTTTTCTTTGACATTATTCTTTGTTAACGTGCATAAAAGAGTTGTTTTTCAAACTAGGCAACAGAGAAAACAGCAGAGTTTGACGGAGACTTTATTGCTGTATCCTAAGCTACACATAGAAACATGGTTGCAGAAAGGAAGTCAGTGATCTATGTACTGGCAATAATTTTCAGTTTGAACGCATTTTAAGGAACTGAAGTTGAAATATGAGGTATAAAATTGAAATTGTCTCGAATGGGAATCGAACCTGCCACTTTTACGATTTCTGACCTCATTCCCTTACCACTAAGATATGAAGCTTTAGCAGCATGCCAACTAAGCTTCCACTTTAAAATCAGACAAGCTTAAAGTCCCCTGACTTCAAATCCCCTTCATTATCCTCAACATGCGCTTAAATCACATCATCCAACTCAATTCCCTACGATCATCATTTTTCCTCCTCATCATCATCATTATTACATATCAGCAGTGCATGACCACATGAATCAAAAAAAGAGAGAAACAGACAATTTCCTCTTCAATACTTTAAAAAGGAGATGAACGAAAAAAAATTTATTCAGCTCCGCTTTTTGAGGCGAGGAAGCATAAATGGGGGAACAAAAAAAAAATTTTTTGGCTATAAATTTTTGGTCATGCCTTTTAAATTTTTATATTACCATGTCTTATTTACTGAATTGCTTGTTGTGTAATTTTTGCTGCTTTTTTTGTGTAATTTTATATGTACGCAATTTTGATGGATGTAGAGCAGGATGTGAGATTTTAAAAAGAAGATGAGATGAATTATTCAGCAATAGAATGGACGTTTATTGCTTATTGTGAAAAGAAATTGAACCCTAAAGGAAGTTTGCGGATGGAAATAATTTTGAAATTAGATTTTTATCAGACATAATGCTTGTATGGACTTCTTTGGTCAGTGGTCAAGCTTGATTATAAAGTTGTTTATTACTTTTGTTGCTCTCTTGTTTGATGGATTATTTATTAGATTCTATGAGGTCTATACTTGCTTTGACGTAGGCAGCGAGGGGCTTATGGGGTTAAACCTCTTTTTTCCCCAGAAAGAGCCACTTAGGGACGTTTTCTAGCGGATTTTGGCGTCAAACTCACCCTTTGGAAAAACTTATTCAATTTCCAAGGAATTTTTATGAAAAAACAATCTTACCAGCCCTCTTCCTGCCAGGATATGCCTGCTTAAGTCCCCATACCCAGTTTACGCCTATCTAAACCCCCTTCCAATGACTACGCTCATCTTTCTCCATTTCTTCAGTAAAATTTGTTAAATTCACTGAGAGTTTTGAATTTTAGGCTAAATTAACGTTGTAGCAAGCCTTGTTGATGCTTTGGGTACATCTAAGTAGTGGTAAAATGATCCACTTTCCCCATCCTTGCTATGACACTTCCTCAAATATCCATAGTATTGGATAGACATCATTTTTAAATGATTCCCATAAAAATTTACTTTGTGTCCAAAACCGCATCAATAATTGCAATTCTAATACATTTGAAGACATATGCTACAAGCTATGAAAAGTAGCAAGTTCCTCATTTGTAACCCTTTCATTAAATACCAGAAATTCACCACTTCTAGTCAACAAAAAAAAAAATCTCTTTTATTTTCTATTCTATCCGCACATAAAACAAGAAATAGTCTTTAGGGACATTAACAATATCGCATAGAAAGTAAAGAAAAACAATATCCAAAAGAGATACTTGCTCAGTTTTATGGCCAGATGCATGGATAGATAAGCAAGGAGAGAAAAACACAGTATTGCCATAAATATAAATAGATAGAAAATTGAAAGTAGAAACTGTAGATGAGAGAAGAACTTAATTATCAATGTTTGAACAATTTTCAGTTATTTATTCATGCACTTTTCATGGATTCTAAATGAACTTTGGTGATAAAATCAAATTGCTTTTTTTTTCTTTTTCGGAAGAGGCAGGCAGGAAGTGAAAAGAAACGAAAAATGTGTGTGTGTTTGTTAGAGTGTAAATGGCAATGGGTTTCCGGGTACCATTTGCCATAATAAAATGACATTCAGCACAAACATTAAACGAAATAGTGGGAGGTTTTTGGATGTTGGGAAACAGAAAGAGATTTCACATTTGCATTGGCAAATAGCCATATACATAATTGTTCGAAAATTAAAATGACAAGCAAATGTGAAGACTCACAAATGGGCATTTGAGGAAAATTTCAAATCATCACATATGTGCGATTATTTTCCATATCCCTTGCGATTACTATGTGGGAAAGTTGCAGATGTTATGTCTGAAGTTAAGTCTGCTACATTTACATTCTGATAAAATTGACCTCAATTCTGAATTTTCCTGCATCAGCATTCAATTCATAAAGTCGCTTATTGGCTATTTTCCACTGACTGACCAATAAAAGCTACAGAATTGATTGAAAATTACAAAGGAAGTTTCAAGCAGACACAAAATTGAAATTAGAGAAAATTTATTTTCTGAGCTTTGAGACATGTTGCCTTTAATGTGGTCTACAATGCCAATCTAAGTGCATTACTAACGCATCAGTAAATGACTCTGCATTTACCCTAAAATTATCAAAATGCAAAAACTTCTTTTTGTTATTAAAATTAATTTTCCGACATCATAAATAATAACAATTGCACATAAATCGATATAGTCGCAATGAATCTGCAATAATGATTGTCGTAGTAATGGCACTCGATGGAATAAATTGTTATTATGAAATTCATGTTACCCATCATTACCATACAATAATCATCATATTTATGATTTTGATATATGATCTTTTGCCTATGCTCTTCAATTTATATTAGAATTTGCATTGTTGGATGTAAATGGAGGAGGCAATTTGTCTCATTTGAGAATTTTTTTTGGATTTTTCATGGTCAGGGTAAGATTGAATGTCAATGTTTGCTTTAATAAAGGTTGATTCTCCCCTTACAAATGGTTAAAATGCAATTTTCTTTGCTATTTTGCATTGAATGGACTTCAAACCTTTAAATTCTTGTTTGCTCCGGTCAGAACTTTCAAATTATGCTGCATCCTTAAACATTCTCATCAGCATTGCAGAGAATTCATTAATTGAAAACCTGATATGGAGAAATTTCTAATCCGACATTAATGATGTAATATCAGCATTTTCCAATCAATTTTAAATCATCTCTAACTTGCAATTATGCAAAAATGAATCCATACAGCTGCTTAAATGTGCAATTAATATTTTCTAAATCATTCAATATTCAAAACATGATAAATATGCACAAATGACGCAACAATAATTTAAAATAATGATAGATGCTTATGCATGTTTATAAGTAATAAGTATGTATATTTACCGGACTAGTTGGATGTATCGGACGCTGTTTAATATTATCAATAAATGAGACGTGGTCGGCTGGATGCCAATCGAGCGAATAAAATACTGAATCAAATTCAACAGTATCTATGAGCTTGTTGATTGGATCGATCACCTGAAAAAATAGAAAATAAAAGAAGGAAAATGATTATAAAATGCTGAACTAGCTTGATGGCGTTCGAGATAAATTTAGCTCTAAAAATAAATATAAACGTCGACAAATAGCTTTCATGTCATTTGCATAAAACCCCATGATTTGAATTGAGTAGATGACTGGTGGAACAAAATGAAATTAAAATGTGGTTTTTCTCATAAAAAACACAACAATCGACAGTAAATTTACGACACGACTGACTTTGACTCGATAGAAAATTTTTACACTAAAAACATAAACTTTTTTACGCTCATCAAATTTACGATAAACAAAACAATTTTCCTCAGTTTTTCAATGGAATTAATGGAAATGACAAAATCATTTTACAGTTTTTAGTTTAAAATTTATGTTGCGGGAGTGTGAGGGTTGACGATTACGATAAATATTTTAATTTTACGCTGCTTTCTATTCTAATTATCCCGATGGTGTTGAAACTCTTTATGAATAGCTCAATTGTCTCTCGTTCGACAAATTTTATTCGAATCTGTAGCTTTTGTCATGTTGTTTACTTTCAAAATTTGTTGTTGTTGGAATGGGGATTTTCATTATTTTGACTTTAATTTCTGTACAGACAATTATTGTTATCGTTACCCACACATTAAATAAGATGAAGATAGGATAAAGAAGTTCATGAAAACAATTTTATGACTAGATTTTTTGTTTTTGTTATTAATTTAAGAGTTTTCAACATTTTTAAGGATGGATGGAGTTTGAAAATATAAGATTGTGTATCTTGATAGACGGTTCTGCTCTTGCAGTTAAGCGAAACATAACAACAACCTACTTCTTGATGACAAAATTTGTTATTTAAACTGTTTTACACAATCCAACGCTTTAACCCGAGTCACACAAACTAGAATTTAGCTTTAATGATGCAAATTTACGCTATTCAGATCATCGATATCCGGAGCTGCGCTAGGGCGTTTCGTAACAATTAACTTTTTAAAAGAGCAAAGGATATAAAAAGTATAAAATTTAGTGATTTTGTCACATAGTTTACTGTTTGGAGCATGCATAACTCGTAGAGGACGAGAATTTGAGTCTTTCTCACGAAATCTGTTATCCAGAATTAGACTAAGATTTGTCATCTAATCTAATGTCAATCATGTTTATAAAGAAAAACGTGCCTTACTCTATTCTTAGTATATAATAAAGCTCAGAAAACATTAAGAACCCAACGTTCTATGTAGCTGATCCCATTTTACACTATCAGCTAAAGAAGAAAAACGTCGACAACAACAAAAGGAAAACAAAACTCTTGATAATTTTTCATTTCCAATTAAGTTGCCATGCGAAAAACATTTTCGACATAATCACTTGAAGTGAGACACAAAATAGTATGTAGCATAAATATTATTTTTTTTCTTTTGTTTTTTCACATTTTTCTTTTGTAATTTACGAATATTTGTGATTATTGTTCACCTCACTATGACAACAATTCATCATCCGTAAACCCAATGGTGGCGGATAGAAAAGTCAACGTTACAAAAAATAATTTTTTGAAAAGAAACTTGTTACAAATTTACATCAAAAATTTTTGATTTTAAAATATTTTTGACCGTTATTTTGAAGATAAATAAATTCAGTTATTTAGTGACGCAAATTCATTTATTTTATGAATTTGACGATAGTGACGACTAAATAAACAGTGTCCATTTCGATTGCAACTATTACAATTGGAAAAACAGCATTAATTTAATATTTTCATTTCATTAAAAAACGGTTTTTAAAAATTCAAATATTTTGTTCTATAAATTTAGTACTTGAGTTCTACGTTTGTTCTAAGTATAAGGCTCTTAGTTCTAAGTATAAGGCCCTAAAATTTTCTCTCCGCCACCATTGGCCGTAAACTACGTAAATCATCTTCAACATCATCTTTTTTGACATTCGTATATATGTTTGTTCACATATCATCCATTTGAACTTACCGATGCATACAGATCGCGTAGCAACAATTTTTGTAAATATTTTTTACCTTCCTTTCTATAACTCATAAATGCTTATGTGAAATGAAAAATGACGCAAAAATAAGGATTCTTTTTATACTTTTTTTCTGAAAAAAAAGAAGTCACACAAAAGCAGCATAAAAAGATGAATGTTTAAATAGGAAGAGAGAATGAGGATAAATTAGTAAATATGTACCACAGTTATTATGCAGCATTGCAAAAGCTCTTCTTCATCCACTTTAATTAATTACGTACGTTTTTTTTTCTGTTCCGCTCTGTTTTTCATTTATGAACAGCATTTTTAGTGCAACATAGAAAGATGTATCACATTGAAAATATTTTTTGAACCAAAATAAAGTAAATGGAAGTATGGAAATTGTTACTGAGAGTTAGTACATGAAGCATTTTTTAGGTTAGAAGCAGGTTAGAAGTTTTTAAGGAAATTTTGAAGATTAACATACCTGGACGAAGTGGTTTTCCTGTACAGAGTAAAATTTTGAAAATTAGAATTTTGAAGTTAAACCGTTAAAATTTGAAGTTTTAAAATAAATGAAATTTGAATTTTTGAAAATCGTTAAAAATTGAATTTTTGAAAACTATTAAAAATTTAAATTTCTTACAAATCGAGTTTCTCAAAATCGATAAAATTTGAAGATTTTTAGCTTAATAAAATTTGAATTTTCAAAAACCGTTAAAATTTGAACTTAAGGTCGTTGAATTTCGAATTTTTCTAAGCCATTTATGTTTTTACTTCACAAATTTTACTTCTAATTTTATAGACATTCCGACTAACTAAATTTTCCCACCATGTAACACTTAAATTCCCCTCTTAAAAAATTGCAGTAATAAAAGGAAATAATTTGCATTGCAGTGAATAGCAATGCATTGTGGGTAGGTGGATGCTTCATGTTCCTTTAACATTTTACTTGAAACAGAAGTGCCTTTGCATGCATATATGCTTCGATGCTGACAACATTTCCTTTTTTTATTAGATGACATAAAGCAGCATAAAAAAAATGAGAGACGAGGAACGAAGAAAAGAAAAGAAAATTTTCTTTCATGCATCGATGAGAATCGCAATAGGAATAAGAAGTAGTGGAGGAAAAACTATAAAAAAAAATACTCATTCAGGTAATTTTATGAGTGGCACAATATTCATCACAATTCCGCAACTAAGCTTACAGGATTCATATGAATTTATATTTATTTTTCTGCATGACATCCATTCATTTATGAGTTTTGCATACATGAATGGAACGGTGGAAAAAAAGTACGTGAAAATATTTCATGGTAAGATACTTTAGTGTGATCAGTAAAAATATTTATTGACTGCAAAATTTATATCCTTTTCTCTTTACTATACAGGAGCTCTTTTTTATTGCTTGGAAAATTCTCAAAAGTTGAGCAAATTTGATGAGATTTCATGAGCTGTTTAGTGTGGATTTGATTGATCGAAGGAACATGGATATGTGTCATTTTGAGGTAAAATCAACAAAAAAAAGGTACGAAGACTTCACAAAGGTCATAAAAGTTCAATTGATGGACGGAATAGGTTTGACGTTTTGTGTTATTTGTTAGAGATAAAATTTGCAATCATTTAACAGCAATTGATGAGGCAATTTGAATGAAATATTTTAGCATTTCTATTAGATTCTATGAGACTCGTTAGTCACTGCTTGAAGAAGTTGTCTGGATCTTTTCAGATAAGATAATGTTGAAAAATTGGAAACTTCTTTTTGTTTTAGTAAGAATTGAGGATATAATTGAGGATATTTTTGAGGTACTAGAATATTATCCCATTGGTCGGGATAAATATTTTTGATGCTTTTGGGGTACTAGAATATTATCCCATTTTCCGGGATAAATATTTTTAGGGTTTTTGGGGTACTAGAATATTATCCCATTGGTTGGGATAAATGTTTTCGGAGTTTTTGGGGTATCCAGAACACCACTATCAAAGACTTAAGGAAGCAAAGCCAAAATCCAATCAAATCAGTTTAAAAATTCTCTACCAACATCCATAAACTATTAAACTAGAACTAGAAAAATCCATAAATTCTCAAAAAAAAAAAGCTTAATATTTTGTAACCCCATAAAATTTCACACTATTTTAAGACATTTATATTGTATGATATCATCTAATGGATAAACATATATAAATGATATGGTTGGTATCAGGTGTTTATTGTTATGAGATGAGCTGAAATAAGAAGAGTAAAATTGAATTCATGAAAAGAAAATGTCAAGAACTAAATCCTCCTTTTTCCTTATTCGTATTGCTCTTTTTTGTATGTCTGCTTATAAGGGATTGTGTGTGTGTGTGTGTTCGTTTAGTTGATGATGTGATGTCTTTAGCGCGATTTGAGTTGATGTTGACATAGATTATGGAGTTATTAGTATGCCAAGACTAAGGTACACCTTAGAGTCTAGTGGGGGTGTGGGTGAGGATGGTTAAGTTCTGAATACCCTCTGGTAGGGATTTTCCAACACTTTATAGGAAGTTTTTTGGGGAGAGGGAGTTATTGTCCTCTAGAACCTATCCATGGCTACGCCTTCAACCTTGAGTAAGCAATTGAATGAGAACTTCCCTAATAAACTCACCAACGTAGAGCAACTGCCCAAAAAATCCATTAAAAATCACCACAAGGATCAACAAATCTCAAGTTTTAATTAATTTCTTAATAGTCTCAATTACTATCCAGTAAATGAAGTAGAAATTTAATATCAGATACTATAAAGATGAAAATCTATTAGAGCAACAAGTACCCCCTTTGGTCATTTCAATTTACAAAGTAAACACACTTAATGCTCTATTCTTGCAATTATACTTCAACTCGAATTCTCATTCTACTATAGCTTAGTTCTTTTTTTTCGTTCTTTTTTTCTACTTCATGTATCATGAGGGAGGAATGAAAATGTATAACAAAAATATCATTAATTTAACTACAACTAGTTACAAATTATGGCATCACTATGGCACATTCATTTTGATGCTGAATATATTACGTACATGTGTGGCAAAAAAATTGAGAATAGGAAGAAGCACACGAATGAATGAAAACAAAAAAAAAATGTAGACGAGATGGGAAGAAGTAGAGAGGAAACTACAGCATTACCAGAAAATAAAAGCTCTTCTATTATTCATTTTCGTTGTATTCTCCAGCGCTTCATTTGAAGATACACAGAGAAAAAAAGTCTCTTTTTTTTAGGTTAGCATGATTTTTTGTTGAAAATTCATTACATCTTGTCTGAAATCTCATAAGTAGCTTATGTTGATTCCCTTAAAAGAGCTCATTTTGAGCCGTTCATGGAAGTTATATTGCGTCATTTAAAAAGCTTAGGCTGATCTTGTTTGAGGAGTTCATGTGAAGCTCTTTTGATGAGATTTGGATTAAACCTTTAAAAAAAATTATTTCATGAATTTTAGAGGCAGATATTGTTAAGATTTTGAGCATTTTGACTTGAAATATGTCATCGCGGATTATAAAATAATGAACTAAATGCATGAAGAATTGGAAGGATATGTCACAAATGCCTATTAATTGCGAATGGAACCAAATTACAGAGAATTAAAATGAATTGCAAAGAATCAAACCCTAATTACAGAGAACTAAACCTAGTTGTAGAGAACCAAACCAAATTACAGAGAACCGAACAATATTCCAGAAAACCAAACCCAACCACATTAACTAGGCCTAATTTTGGGCAACAAAACCTGTGAATCCAAACTTTAATGCGCGTTTCCCATAATCTCACATTAACTTTCATCCTTATGACAATTTTATATTTAGTCTTTTTTGTTCTGTTCCCGAATTATACATAATAGGATGGTTTTTTTCTCCTTTACTTCTTTCTTTCTTTATTTCTGCTACTCTATTCTTTTCATTTTTAAATTCATTGAATGTGATTATATGCATGTATACATAAATGTATCTACAGCTATAAGTAGACAGATGATACAAGGTTTTGTCACTTAATTGCTATTAATTAAAAGTTCTTTTTCATGTTCAATTATGACTGCAAAAAGTTAATATGTAAAATGCATGTACGTTGTTAGAAAGTCTTAAATGTTGTACAAATCTTTGCTAACATGATTTTTACAAGCTTGTTAGATATTTGGATTCATAAAGCTCTGTAATGTGGATGAATTCTGACTTATATGGGATTTCTTACAAGACTGGAGCTGACTGAAGTAATCTAAAAATTCCCAGAACTGGAAGTCGACAGAATTTCATATAAAATTGAGTCAAGTCAACTTCGAACTCTTGAAAATCCACAACATCCACAATAATAAAATTAAAAGTAAATCTTTTATACAGCTCAATTGTACAAATAATTCCGAAAATCTTCCTGGCATCACATGTTAAACATTTTGAACAGGGAATTTAACAAATAATTCGAAGTTGAACATTTTTCATGAAAATTTAATCATGGTTATTCCTTTCTGTTTTATCTTTATTTTTTCGATTCATACCAACATATTTGGCGAACACAAACTATATACCGTAGAGAAACTATCATCGTTTTTTTTTACCTTTCACGTTTTATTCTTGTTGCAGCTGAAGTTTTGTGTCCATTTTATTATTAAAATTTGAGGATAAATCTCAATTTGTCTGGGTTTTTTGAGGTTAGAATATGTTTTATTTGAAAAATTGGTTGAATATGCAATAAAATGTTGTTTTTCGAATCTTAAACAGCTCTTGCCACCTTTTACTAGTCAAAATCATAATTTCTAGTATCATAGCTTGCTTAATTATTGAATTATTAAGAAAAAACTTTTTGAGGTGGAGAATTTAAACGAAAAACAAAGTTGACTTTGGATTTACAATTTCAAATTCAAAAAATCCGTTATATTTCCAACAAAATGCGCTCAATTCTTCCTCAATCAAAAAGCAATCATCCAAAAACTCAAGAATAAAACCTCTTCTGTTCTCCCAAAATATAGCTAAAAATAAGAAATAACAAAAAAAGAAATTTCTATGTGCTATTTACATTCATGACTCAACCTTAAACGTAAACATATATAATACCTCAGAGAGGCATATGATGTGCTCGGTTACGTCATGATGGCTACACAAAAACTAATCCAAATAAATTTGTGTGTTGAACCTCGTCATTAGTTGATACAGACATATGATATGATATGATATGATATATAAAATGATGTGAGACAAGAGACTTGTTAAAGTATGACTTGGCATGGAAAAATTGAGAGATCAGGAGGCATAAGTGTAGGCATTAAACGGAAAGATAGTACAATATCATCATTGTTAAGGTATGATGGATGTTTATAAATGTTTTATGTGTTTGTACATATACTCAATTTCGTTCCTTCTTCTTTCTTTTTTTTGGCTATGACTTATAGTCTGTTTTATTCACTTGAATGATCTTTTATTGCTGATGCTGAATTGTCTGTTAGATGTTACATTTTTGAAGTATTTGAAATATTCATGGAATATTTGAGAGTGTTTCAGGTTACATAGGTGCATAAAGATATGTAGATGATATGAATTATAGACACCCAAAAAGGCATAAATCCCTAAATTTGGCAATCAATGTCTACATATACGTCAAAATTCTCAATTTTCGCACAACCAACTAAAACTTTACGATTTACTCAAAAAGGACTTTCCATAATTTTCCAAAAACAATTCATAAAGCTAGCCGAACCAACAAACATCCATAAAAGCATAAATTCGATGGCATTTCTCAATTTTTAATAAAGTTTAAAACTTTCAAAAATATTTCATAATTTTTGTGCTGAATGTAAATTTATTTCAAATACCATGAACAGAACCTTTTGAGTGCTGTTAAACGATTGAATTATAAAGAATGTTGGACAAAAGGGGTTCATGACTTTATGGCATTTTATGATTTCATTCATTCTGGATCGCAATGTTTGCTGAAATGTGCATGGAGCCTTTGAAGCGACTTTTGCAGAAGTTGAAGTCTAAATTGTCGACTTGTTGTTATGCTTGCATTTTTGAGAGCAGGAAGTAAAGTCTGCGATTTTGAAAGATTGAGCCAAGAACTGAAGTTCTACAATTCCTGCATTTTAGATGCGCAGACATGCGGTTTTGGGCTGTAGCTTATAGTTTGTCGAAGGGTGCAGGTATGCAATGCTAGACTAAGGCAAAGAATTACTAAAAGGAGGGAAAGGGGGTCTTTAAATTTTAAATGAGCAAGCTTACGGATAGAAGCATGTTTAGAGAAAATAAGAGGCCGTGGTCAACCATAAAGGATGAGAAGGGAAGGAGAGATTTGACCCAGAATACGCCCCTAGCCTGTAGTCAGTACTTTGATTTCTGATATCGCAAATAAATTTGATATTTATTCCAGAATTTTAAGTAAAAATTTTTAATTATTGACTAATTCCAATATAACCTAAATTGCATACAGAACCTCAAGACTTAACTGACATTATAAATTACAAACTATTACAAACTTTTCAATTTCCCATCAAAAAGGTCCCCATCTTTTCAAAAAAACAAAATTACATCAAAAAGCTAGACGAAGGAACAATCTACAAAGTTATGGAAACGAAAAATTCCATAAATGAGAAGTGAAACTTTCATCCTTACAACTATGAGATGAAATAAAATGTTGAATTGTATAAAAAAAAAGTATCATAAAAAATATTTTTATGTTTCACCAAATGCTTTTGCTTCGTTGCTCATTTTCGCTTATTGTTTATTTCATTGTCTTCACTCTCACAACAGCTCTTAACCCATTTTTTCATTCTTGTTTTTTCCCTTCCTTTCCCCTTCTAGCTCTTCGTTCAACTTACTTGTAATAAAATCATATGATTTACGTTTATTTTTTTCAACTTTAAGAGAGAATTTTTTTGCTTTTATTACTGCACATTGCTTGTGGGAATAGATTGTGAATGAGACGAATGAGTGAAAAGGAATTTTTTGTGTGTAAATACACAATATCTGTTTTGAAAGGTAAATGAGGTGCAATAAGAAGAATTTGTAGGTCGAGGAAATGTTTTGTAATTCAGTGTAACTAAGGCGCATTTCCTGTCTAACGAATCGACCAAAAACTTCAAACACAGTGCCATCTCTGCATCCTTATGTATTGATGTCAACCTGGTGTTCTAACGACTGCGTCAAGGTACGTTGACGCAGTCATTTTGGCCATTTTGCATCAAGGCACCTTGACGTCCATTTTGCGACAGGGTATCTTGACGTCTATATTGCGTCAGGGTACCTTGACGTCTATATTGAGTCAGGGTACCTTGACGTCTATATTGAGTCAGGGTACCTTGACGTCTATATTGAGTCAGGGTACCTTGACGTCTATATTGAGTCAGGGTACCTTGACGTCTATATTGAGTCAGGGTACCTTGACGTCTATATTGAGTCAGGGTACCTTGACGTCTATATTGAGTCAGGGTACCTTGACGTCTATATTGAGTCAGGGTACCTTGACGTCTATATTGAGTCAGTGTACCTTGACGACTTTATTGAATCAGGGTACCTTGACGTCCTTTTTGCGTCAGGGTATCTTGACGTCCATTTTGCGTCAAGACAGTTTGGCTTCCATTTTGCTTCAGGGCACCTTGAGGTCCATTTTGATATTTTGCCCTCGACACTGCGATGTAGCCAGGGTATGCCGTAATGTTCCTGGTTTAACCTGGTTCATAATAATCCAAATCTTCAATTTCCCCAGCATCCATCCAGTGAACTTTGACATTTGATCCTTCAAATCATCATCGCCTCCTCTATCCCCACCCTCTTCCCCTGAGCATGTAATTTCCATCCAAACCCATTGAACCCCATCAATTTTCAAATATTAATCAATATAAACTTTTCATATGATAATAAAAAAAAGATTCTAACGCAAATAAATTGATGAGTTTGTGGAGTGCTGATGGGTTTAATAATTCGGGGAGTTGAAAATGGTGAGTGTGCGGCAGGCAAGCAAGTAGCAAGAGTAAGAAGAATTACTATTGCAGAAAGTTTCACATTTCGTTAACCGATTTAATAGATAATAAATTTCAATATTGTTCACACGCTATCAAAAGTTATTTAATAATAAAAATAGCAACAACTTTTATTGCCTTTGATATTCTCTGTCTGACTCTCCCCACCCCACCCCATTCTCGTCGATTTTGATGTATAGCACCCAATACAATAAAATGGAATTACTTTTAATATTTATTTATGATTTGTTTTACTTTTATTTGATACTTTTTTTTTCTCTGTTGTGGAATTCAATGGATTTGCATTTAATGGGAAAAGATTTTAATGGTCTTGGTTGGAAATGAAATCGATTGGTAATAAATATTTATGAGTTTTGTACTTAAAAGTTTTGATTGGTTGTGGAAGAGTAATGATGTGTATCACCTGATAAGGGACCATATTGTCTTGCTTAATTGACGTTACTTTTAACTTGCTTAATTCGCTTGAAGTACAGATCAATTGAGATTCATGGCCTCTCTCAAATATCCCTGAATATCACGAAGCTGGCATTATCTCTGAGTACCACTCGTCAACTTAACAAGCCTTATTGATTCCAAAGCTTGATGGATATCAGTTGTAAGAACGACCTGATATCTCTAAGAATTTTGAGTTAGATTTAAGTTATTTTTACGGTTTCCTACAAATCAACCCTGCATCCAACTTGGTTGGTATAAATTGGAATCGTACTAATATTGACTCAGTACTAAGGCATATAAATATCTTCATAATGGACATGGTGTGCTACTGTGAGGAAAATTTAATCAATTTTTTATTCACAAGGATGTCTTGCATCTTTCGTTTCGATATATTTTTCATGTAACACTTCATGTTCCCTGATTCAGTTCCCAAGTTGCACTGCCTTAAGTTTCCAGGAGAAGATATAGCTGAACTTTTGACAAAGAATCAATTTGAAAATTGTAGGATTCAAACTTAGGACCTTCGAGTTAGCACACCAAATCTGGGCATACTACCTAACCAATTACTCCACAGAGGCACATAACTGCATACTCTGAGTCATGCTTTTATTAGTATTAAAACAACCGATTCACTGAACTTTCAGCATATTAGAAGACATTATTGAATAAACCAAAATGAAATTTCCTAACATTAACATCATAATTGAGTGATTCATCGTATGCATTAACAGCATAATTTATTGAATATGTAAATACCATAAATCTGCACTTTTCACCACATTCGATTCTCTAGTAAGTAAACACAATTCTCTCCCATATCCATCCAGTTCTCTTTAAATTGTCTACTTAATCCCAACCATTTTTACATCTTATCTAACTAAATATTTGTATGATTTTAACTAGCCATTAATTATTAAGACTAATTATGCACAGAGCAAACAACTTCTTTAATAATAAGGCCAGTGAGAGATAAAAAATTCTCTTTTTTTGTACAAAGTCCTTCCATTCTGACACTGAACATTTACATATAAAACTGATTACGTTTATTTATTTTTACAATGAATTGTGCTAAATTGAGATTTAAATTTTCATCTCTTTTGTGAATTGCAAGTGAATTGTTTGGATTTTGTACTCCTTTCCATGCTTAAAAATATTTTAAAAATTGAATCTCTGGCTCATTGTTGTAGTTGGAATAGTAAGGATGCTGACTCTTTAGTCAAGGGGATTTTATGGATAAGTCTTGTTAAGTAATGGTTTTGCAAATGCTTACTATGCAATTTTAAGCAAGGGCTTATTCAGGAGGAAGGAGGGTGTGCTTTTGGGTTTGGTGAAATCTTTGTCCCCCTCTACCTCCCCCTTCTTTTACCCTTTCCCTCCCCTTGCTCTCTTGTGAATTCTTAATAATGGTTTTGAAGATTACTGTGCAATTCTAATTAGGAGCATATTCAGGGAGAAGGGACACCCTTTTGTGGGTTCAGTGGTCAACCCCCGTCCTCGTCTATCTCCCCTTTTTCTTCCCCATCTATCTCCCCTCTTTTCTACCCAAATCCCTCCCCTCGCTGGATTTTTGGATTCTAAGCATATCTTAAGCATCTTGCTCTAGAGCTTTAGCGATTACTAAGCTTTAAGGACTAAAGAAAAATTCAATTTACTGTCAAATTGACCTAAAAATAATTGCAACTTCCGTAACAACATTTCAAAAACAAAACTATTGCTTCCAACTCTCATTAAAAATAAACTTTTATGTTGATTAGTTTTACATTTTTTCAGTTTTTTAATGAATCGACTTCATGTTAACTTGACAAGCTCAGTGTCAAAAACTTTCCTTTCCAGATCTCATTAAAGCTCTTAAATCTCAAATTTTTTCTACTGCATGTATGTTCATGTGATGTAATGGCAAAAATTAAAGTAAGCATATAAAATTTCTAGATTTTAATTCTAGGATCAATGGATGAAAGTACATATGAAAGTTTGTGATTCCACAGATACAGCATGATCTAAGATGTAACTTGATATTGTTTATGTTGCATTTAGTGACGTCGTAAAGAGAAAGTTTCTGTGTCCATGGAGAAATTAAGAAGTTTTTGTGTTTGGAAATCTTTGAAATTTTCAATTCTCAGTGAGCTTTGCTTTTCCAAGAATTATTAAAATTAGCATCTTAAATCCACTCAATTGACAATCTCATCATGTCTTTAGCAGCAGGATGATACATTTAATTTCACTTTTACAACACAAAATTCTACTAAATTCCACTTTTAAACAGCTTAGAACTTGTACCTAATTCCACGAAAAAAAGCATTTTCAATTTAGCAAAGTCTAAGACGATAGGATTAAAATTTGTACAGCACAAAAAGAACACTTGATGAATTTTGTTTTTCAACATTTACCTTGTTATGACAAATATTTATGAAAAAGATTAATTATTTTTTGTGTATTACTTCACAAATCCTTTTTTTTGTAGTTGGAGTCATTCATATGTGACGTTAATCAGATTAAAAATTTGGGATAAGTCTCCATAAAAGGCATGCAGCGTAGACACGGAGGAAAATGTGTCTACAGACTGGCGTGACTCTAATGTGGATCTGGATTATATGGAATTTGGTTCCTCCAAGGTTACTCGGAACCGAGATCCAGATTTCCGAGAGTTTCGTGATTAATTTCAATTAGAAGTCTCAAGAGACTTCTATCTAGGTCTAGATCTCAAAAATTCATCAGAACAGAGACAGTCTCGGTTTCAGCAAACCCTTGATCCCAATGGTGGCGGAGAGAAAATTTTAGGGCCTTATACTTAGAACTAAGAGCCTTATACTTAGAACAAACGTAGAACTCAAGTACTAAATTTATAGAACAAAATATTTGAATTTTTAAAAACCGTTTTTTAATGAAATGAAAATATTAAATTAATGCTGTTTTTCCAATTGTAATAGTTGCAATCGAAATGGACACTGTTTATTTAGTCGTCACTATCGTCAAATTCATAAAATAAATGAATTTGCGTCACTAAATAACTGAATTTATTTATCTTCAAAATAACGGTCAAAAATATTTTAAAATCAAAAATTTTTGATGTAAATTTGTAACAAGTTTCTTTTCAAAAAATTATTTTTTGTAACGTTGACTTTTCTATCCGCCACCATTGGCCTTGATTCTAAGTCAAAGTCGACCCAGCATGAAGCTTCACATTTCACCATTTTTACGCCGTGTGCCTTCTAGGTTCCACCCGGGGCTCGGCTTATGAATTTCTACGAAACTTTTAAATTAATAATACTCAAACTATGACCATCAACTAAACTAATTTGTTCTAAAGATCTACAATCAATTCCTCGACATTCCACAAACAGTTTAAAATTAAGCAGCAACAGACTCAAAAGATAATAAAAATTACCCCAACAAAAAATTAACAAATTGAATTTTCATAATGATTAACTTAATATAAAGCATCAAACTTTTGGCTCTTTAAAATCATCAAAATCCGTCTGAACTTCTTGCCCCTTTTAACATTGAGAGAGGTCACTTAACCATCAAAATAAGCTCAATTATATTAAAAGCTATGAAGAAATGGAATGAAAAAGGAAGGAATTTATGGCAGATGATAAAGAAGCGAGAGAGAGAAAAAAAAAGTTTTTAATTATTTTTTTCCGTTCCTAAAAATTCAATTTTTTTTTTGCTGATGTATATTTTTTGTGGATGCTGAATTGATGTTGAGGGATGGTTTGTCCAGTTTCGATTGTAAGTTATAGAAATTCATCTCAAATGTCGTTTCGGTTGGGCTTAAGTTGTCAGTCCAACCTTGTTTACCTTATAAAGCTTGTTGCCAGCTTGTTGCTAAAGTTGGTTGTAAGCCTTAGCATCTCTAGCCTAATTTTAGGGCTGCTAGGCTTTAGGTGAGGTGCTTTGGATAGACTTTTACGTTATATTTTAATGTACTTAATGTACGGTATATAGCTCAGATGCCAAAGGTGTATTAAGCGGTATAAGAATGTATCTGGTCCATTTCATGTATCGTGAGTATTAGGGGGGATTGAGGAAGCTGAAGTCTTGCCATTCACGAAACTCGGCATTGAATGAAAAAATTTCAAAAAGCACCCATAGATCCAGGTTCTGGCGACATCTGTGCGATGTCATGGATCACAATTGGCTTGCACAGTTAACGAAGAAAGAAAGTAAGCAAGTAAAGAAACCAAAACTGCGCTTCTTATCCAACCAATTCCCAACTGTCCCCTCTTACTTCCATCCTTATCTTCTTCGTTGTTCTTCTCACATTACAAGATGAACATTGAACTTTAACATTTTTTTACACTTCTATAATTTTCCACAATTTTTGTTAACATAAGCATGAGAATTTTTCATTTTCTTTTTTTTCAATTAACAGGATCTCTCAGACTCGATATAGAACTGATAATAGCAAAACTTTGCTATCAAACTTTTTTTTACGATATTTTTCCTCTCCTCAATTTTACTTTTCTTCCCTTCTTTTACTTTTTTTTTTGAAGAGATTTTCTCTCATTTCATATCGGTTCTGTTATCGTTTATCGCTGCTAGAATTGTCCGGAAATTAAAACGAAAAGGAAAGGCAAACAACAAACATAGAATAAGCATTTAAATTTCATTCACTGTGTGTATTTGACTGTAGAATAAAGGAAGAAATAGACATTCAATCTATCATGACAAAAGGCGGAGATGAGAGTAATTGTATGCAGTTTTCAAAAAAAAAAAAGGTTGCTTTTACGTATCAAAGGGTGTGGGCGAAGTATTCAATTTTGTTATGAATATCCGGGTTTGTATTGTTCTTTGAGAACGTAGAAAATTGATAAAAACTTTAGATTTACAGAGACTTTTAAGGAAGTTCTTTAGGTCAACGATGAGTCCAAGTGGATCGATAGCAACTTGGTTTTGTTTTTCAGAGTTTGGTCATTGTCCACCGATCACAGGGTATCGTGGGTTCGAAACGTGACATAAGAAATGTACACATGTCCTTTTTCGATTCATTTCCACTAGAAACGCCACCCAAAGCCTCCTTTTTGTAGACTACAGACAGAAATGTCTTCAAAAGAGTGGTTTTGAACCTTCTTTAAACTTTAGATTTGGCTAATCCTTGTCATTAGCCCTGAGACGAACATTAAGCGAAACTCTGAATCTTTCAGATTCAAATAACTTCTTTTCCCTCCCATTAGATAATCCACAGTTCCAAAATTTTAAATACCGTAGAAATGTGTTCAGAAATTGTAAAATAAAAAACAAAACCTTTTTTGAACTCACCTCTAAGCCATTATGCTGAGCCCCACAGTTACTGATGTTCAACGATCCACTAATGAAATCGTTTTGCACATCCACAACCAGAAAAGCATTAATTGGTCTTACAATCTGGAAAGAAATAAAACTCAAATTAATATTTTATTGCTTAAACAAAAGAAAAGTTTACTATGATCGAAATTTGAATGTAAACCATGATTTCAACAAAATATCAATTAAAAATCCATCAAAATTCTCATTTAGGTATTTGAAAAAAGCAATTTATTGCCATTTACTAAACTGTTGTATGTCTCATAAATGGCTGACCCACTTACAACCATCCAGGAACCTATACTTTTAATTATAAAATTTTTATTAAAAGTTTCATACTGAGCACTGAGAAAAAAAATTCGTAAAATCGATGCAATTATTGTTTTCAATAACTTCTAGCAATTTTATAGACAGGAACAGCAAACTCCAGAATATTGTTACATGAAGCAGCATTGCTACACATATTTAGATGCTCACATCGTTTACAGAATTTGAAACAAAATAATTTATGCTCAAAAATACTTCTAAAAGTTCAATAGAAACCCTAAAAGGCTTAAAGGATGATTGGCCATAGCAAACAGAAATGAAATTCAACCTAAATTAATTTTCTTATGCCTAAATTCAGTAGAAAGACTTTTTGGAATAAAATTTACATTTCTATGAATTGCAGGCGCATATTTATGAACACGTGCAACCCCTAGGTCTATTTTACTCAAAAATTTGTGATCCACCCAGCGTGCTGCTCAAAAATACATTCCAAATTCTTCACAATGGGAAATGTTGATAGGAAGGCAACCTTCCGTACACAAAAGGAAACCAACACATTGGAATTATTGAAGATCCTTAATTTTTTTTTCCTTTCCTACTTTCTTTGTGCTGATGAAAGTTACAGAAGAAAAAAGGAAAAAAGTAATCAACTGAGGGATTTGATTCCATTTGAATGAACCGGAAGCATGGAATTGCTCATAACAGTAGGGATGCTTGAGTGTATTATTGTAAACTTTTTTTTATCATTTTTCAATTTCCAGGTGGACCAATTTTTTTGTATTTTCATAAGAAGAACAGTTTTGTGAATTCCGAGCAACACAATGTAATCGCTAGGTGCCGATAGGTCGCCGTGTTGACTGCGAGACGTTATGTCTTAATGAGTACGTCATGGTATCCTGATGGGTACGTTAAGGTGTCCTAACGTCTACATGCAACTAAGGGTTACCTTAATGTGCCCAGGCGGGTACGTTAAGGAGCCTTGATGGATGCAAGGAGACACCCTGACGTCTACATGCAATTCATAGCATCATGCTGTTCGGAAAAGACATCAGCAGTTGTGTTTTTTGAGAATTTATGGAGAAATGGAGTCAATAGGATTCAATGAACATGTTAAGCTTTTATAAATGTCCAAATGTCATAGGACAATAATAATGTGAAAGCTTTTAACATTGAATATATGAGCAGTATGAAGACGAAGACAATGATGTCTCCATATGTCGCTTAGTTGCTGATGTTAAGAAAATATCACAATATTTTTGGGGATTCAAGACTTTTTAAAGACCGATTCCGATTTCTACATCAAGCCTGACTTCATATATTCAATAATTTTCATTCAATTTGGACTTGTAGTCTATAAAACTGAACTGGATACAATTTTAAATCTACTGTACCTACAGATGAGATATAGCAACTTTGTTGGAACCACCACAACACATTTATACACACACCCGTAAACACATTATAGAAAAAGGCATTGAAAAATTTCTCTACACTGCTGTTGCTACCCATAGTACATCATTTTTCATTCTCATTCTCTACGCTCATCCAATTTTTCTCATATTTATTTTCATCCCATGGTTATTATGAAGTGAGACTAGAAGAAGTGAAAATTATTTTAAAATGATGATGTTCACATGGCGATAGTGATAAACATTTGCCAATTGTGCCATTTTTCTTGTGGATTATATGTAGAATCATTCTCAAATTTGAGACATTTACGAAAATAGCAAACAGATGGCAAAAGATGAAGTATTAATGTAGATTGTCTTTAAATTTTGTATGTTAAGAATTGAAACTGTGCCTTCAACATACTTAGCTGTTCCTATACGATTCACATTCCCTCTTATCACAGTCATCATAGAAATTCAAAACTTTTTCAAATTTAGAAGTACTGAATTCAATTCTTCTTGATGCTGATCAATTATTAACACTATAGAGTCTCGTAGTGACGCTCATCATATTAACTTAGTTATTTGCTTCTTATTCAAAACTTTTTAATCCAAAATAGAAAAATTAAATCTTTTGTTTACATTCTGTACTAAAATTAGAACATTCTTCATTCAAATCTTTGAAAACCGTTAAATTTCAAATTCTTAAGATACGTTGAAATTCACCAAATTAAAGATTGCTGTAAGAATCGATAATTACTATCAACAACCAAAGCTAATTCCTCTTCTATCAAAATTACATCGTCGAACGGAAAAGCGAGTAGAATGACAGCCGGATAACGAATTAAGACAGAATCTAAATGCATCAAACCACTGACAATGAGACCTATTGAAATGAAAAAGTAAAGTTCTCACATAGATGAATCTGTGAGTGACATAAAAAGTAGCTATTGTTGATACGAGAGATGGATGTAGGAGGTAAAAGACAAGGATGAAGTGAAATATATCCAATTTTTCACTACTTTTTTGTTGCATTTAATCAGATTATCTATTTTGTGGATGTATATAGGCATGAAAAGGAAGATACAGGAAGATAGAGTTTGATTTGAAGTTGGATTCAGAAATTATTATGTCTGGAATTGCAGTGTAAATTAGTCAATGACACTTGATAGAGGCGTTGTCAGGAAGGAATGAGCGTTGGTCAAGCTTAACGTTGGCGATGGGTATCCACACATTATGGCTACACCTTTGAATATTGAGGTACATCAACATCTTCAACGTAAACCCTCAGAAGCTTCATTCGACGATTTTCGACTCATTCATCAGCCAAATATCAACAAAAAATATCTTAAAGACACAAAACCTTAATAAACCTAATTTCTGTCAACTTCTACGTCTTCGACATATTCAAAATGAAAATTTTATTGAGAGCAATTTACAAAATTAAATTTCAATCGTCCATACATAAAACATCAGAATTTTATGTTTTCATCTCTATATAATAAATAGGTACTAAATATGATTCTTGTCGTAAAATTGCCTATTTTAGTAAAATAAAAGTCATAAATAACAACGTAAACAGCATACCATAAAGAGCAGAAAGAAAAAATTAAAGACGATAAAAAAAAATCTTTTCAAATATTATTGTTCACAACGTCAACAAGCTATCAACAGCATGAGAAGAATACATGAGGGACATAACATAAAATAAAAAATCAAGCAAGTATTCTCGAAGGTTCATTGATGTTCGTTGCATAGATGATAATATTTGAGTCATTTATATTTACAACATCATCAGTTACAACAGACGATGTGGATGGGTAAGTCAACATTTTTATATCTGTCTATATGTTCAATAGTCATCTATTGTTGTACATCAATCATTGGACGAACGATGAATGAATGAGGAGCAATATCAAGGATGAAAAGGAAAATATATAATATAAAGCCTTTGATTAAAGAAAGGAGAATGATGTAGCTTTAAACAAAGAGCTGGGATTATTACTGTAGAAATTTTTGAATGTTATGTATTATGTTTAGAACTAATCCTGGAACTAATGATGTCTCGAGAAAGGATTTTAGAATTTTTGACAAAGTTGCTTGGACTCCAACTCCAAATCTAGTTGTCTGCCTTGAGTACATCATGGACTCCTTTAAAGGCACCTTCATAGCCGTTTTTACGTCCGGACTTCCATATTTACAACAGTAGACAAATCTTAAAACTGCCACCAAGTCGTCAAAATGCTGTCCTCAAGCTGGTATGACTCTGACTTTGGATAAGATTCAGAGAAATCCAACCTCAAACCAGACACCTTGTTCTTTCCAAGTATAGACTTGATATTGGAAATTAACAAACATTAGCCAGTGATAGAGTTAGTATCAGGTGGCATCTTATAAGGGAGATGGCGTAGAAATGGCCTAAAAGTCTACACCAGAGCAGAGTTACTTTGATCCCAAACCAAATTCAATGAAATTCGGCCTCAGGACAGAGTCAAGTCTATTTGGGTCTCATTTTCGGCCATTTCTAGTCCGTTTGCTTTTGGGACATAAATCACGATTACTTTGCATGGCCATAAAGAAAGAGAAATGAGAAATTTATCCCAAACTTTGTGCTTATATATCGAAATTACTTTACAAAGCACAATTTTCAATCATGAGAATCCATTTTCACTCGTACAACCCAAAAATCTTGAGAATCATTTAACAAGAATCTGAAATTTCACATTTTTAACTTACCGTCTTAATCCAGTTGTTCCAGCAAAACGTAAATTCATCTCTATCGATGTAGCCTGCAATTAAAAGAAGTGAAAAAGTCATAATTAAGCATTTTACGATCAATAAAATTCATTTGATCCCTAAAATATTTTTTCAAATAATTATAAGCCGTAAAGTCAATATTTGGCTCTCTTAATCCACCTTCCAAGAACCAACACAACACAATTTGAAACATACAAAAAAATCCCTCAAAGGAAAAATGAGAAAAAATATTCAATTAATTTTAATTTTTGCGTTTTCATCATTTTTTATCGTCAGTAACGTTCATTTATTCATTCATCATAAGGCAGGGTAAATTGGAAGTAGAAGTGAATTTATTTATGTATGGTGTCTGATGAGAGATTAAGGTGCGGTCAAAGGAAAAAAGAAACGGAATTATTCACATCAATTTAAGATGAGGGAGGTACGGTTTTGGAGGAAAAGTCAATATTTTTGTGGATTTGGCTCTTTGTCTTGACTATTGGCATTAGGTATCGGGAAAGGGACAGATTCGGGGACTGTGGATCAACCTCTCCCGTCAACCCCCCTAGGAAAAATCTCCAAAATGCAAAGTTTTTTCAAGAAAAAATTGAAGTAGACCCCAAGCCACCTGGAAGTTTACTGGAAGTTTATATGAACTTGATTTGACTTCGATCGACTCTTGAGTCGACTTAGGCCGACACGTCTATACAAAATCCGAGTAGAATGCGTACCATAAGTCAAAATTACAAAACATCTTCCATACTCGCCTACCCAATATACCCAAAAAAAATTACATGAACAATTTTTTTGAAAGGAATTCCTTTTTTTGTGTGTTACAAAAAATTATTTTTTTCATATTTCATTGATCTACAACAGAATTATTATTAAAATGTAAATGTAGTTTTCCATCTGAGTGAGCCACAAAACCGCTTTTCAATGAAAAAATTTTCACTCCATTCCATTCCTATTGGATATTCTTCTCGTTGGTTGGGAATATTTTACATCATCAAGAGCTGAGCAGCAGCACACAAAAAAAAAAATCACACAATTGAAAAAGAGAAAAGAAGGCGATAATGGAATTCGAAAATTTATGCTGTGACACGACATTTTTATTTCTTTAAAGATTAAAAGTTTTAGTAACTGATGTCTATTGATGTGACAGCGACAAAAAAAAAATTAAAAGTTTTTGGAATTTATTAGGGGTTATAAAGTAGAATTTGAAGGGGAGTTGGATTTAATGATGGAGTCGAGACCAGAGTTGGAAGACTTTGAGAGTCCGGACTTCACAGGTTTAAAAAGGCGCATCCATTGGCGTCTGTAATTGGACGGGAGAGTTTACAAAAAGAGAAGGATTCGACTATCAAATACAAACCTTGAATGCGTCCTTGATCTGGACAATAGTAGAGATACCTCCACAATGGAGCCCTGCCAACTCTAGTCGAGGCTTCTCAGCTATAACAAGTGATAAAGCAGTTACGTTGTGTGGCAAAGGTGTCGGCCTTCTACATTAAAGACTTAGATTCAGTCAAAAAGTCAACTAATACCAACAGACAATGAGTATGCACACCAAAATGAGCGTGTTCATGAGTATACTCATTCAATATAATTGAGCATGCTCCTTTTCTGTTCGAGCAACATTTGATATGTATTCGACTATACAGGTTTATGTCCTGGGTTCGATTCCTAGTTCGATTTAATCCGATTTAGTTGAATATTAATTTAAATCTTCTGAACTTTGTCTGAAATACAACTGACGATACGAAGCTACATGAAGCAACCATTAGTCAGACATCAATCAACTTTTCTACTACATTTCCCTTCCGGGAGACTACATCATACAATCTATCCCAAATTTTCCAATCCCTAACTTCTATAACTTGTTTAGAATCACATTCTTCATCTCATTCCCGTCAACTTTATCACAAATCTGAGTAGTGAACATGATTCTTGAAGTTATAGAACTAAACTTTCTTTACAACAAAATCACGATGTTCTGCTATTATATCTAACAACGTACAAGCATAACGATGCGAGTATATAAATTTTATATCAACATCTAATAAATACTTTTCGTATGGTTTCTGTGGCATTTTCAAGTCTTATAAATGTTCAAGAATTGGCGGTTTTGTTGAGCGTTTGAGGGGATTTTTTTGAAAAAAAAAAAGATTTTTCGGTGCTTTTAGCACATTCAGCAACATTTTATGTTAATTCAATTAAGGCGAATCATGTTTGGTAAGAAAAATCGATGATGATGATGATGATGGCGGTGGTGGTGCCAAAACTTTATCGAGATGAACAAATTAGAAAAGCGTGGAAATTTTTAAAATGTATGGAATTTTTAAAAGCTACATTTAGGAATAGGAAGTAGAAATTGATTGCAATTTGCAGATGGTTCTGTTCCTTTATTAGATTTTCTGAATCTTTCCTTAATTTTGTCATTGGATTCACTAATCAAATCATAAAAATGTAGGTTATGGAGTTTTAAGAGCATTTATGGGTGTGTTATGGATCTGGACGTAGTCAAGGATGTTTCTGGAGTATCTAAGGTACGAATCTCATTGGAAACTCGATTTCGGACGAGAATTTCATTTAAATCCGTATTTAAAAGCTCATGCTTCACCACAAACTATTAATATTCCTGAATTAGGTCAATAACCTCCAAATTCTCAGTGACCTATCGTTATGCCTGATCCTTCATTTGACGCACATAACAACTTTACATGCCAGACACTCGAACATCCCCAAAATTCCCAACAATTCAAAAATAAAATCCAATATTAAACTCACCGTCTTGATTCTTATCAAATACAGCAAACATCTGCTCGAGGTGATCGGTTGGAACAATGTAGATATGACCTTTGTCATTTCGAAATAGTGCACGACAGATGAGCGTAAACTCGGCCAAAGATAAGCGGTCATCACTGTGGAAATGAGAGAATGTATGTATAAAAATGAGTTTTTTTTCTATCTCTACGGTAGCATTACATGTACACAGAAAATAAAAATAAAAATAAATCGACAATAAATCTTATTAAAAAAGTTGGAAAGCAATATTGACACAGAAAGTAATTAAATCCCCTCATCGTTTCGAATGAAAATTGCTTGTAGAACAATTTTATTTTTTCTTTTTTTGTTCCGTATTGGAAAACAAATCAAAAACAAGAGTAAGAGCTCAACGGGAAAAATATACAAGACCGTAAATCTGACGTTCAGCTATTCGTTGTTGAGGCTTTGATTTCCTTGTAAAAACAGTAGTTGTGTGTTTTGTATGAGGAATAACATAGAAGTAGGGTTTGTTCATTTGCAGACAAGCAACACAGGCATGCAGTATTGGACGAACTATGAGTTTCACATACTAGTAATAAATCTGCAGACTTAACGGTTTTTCTAAAATTTGAAATCTAAAAATTCGAATTTTTAGAACATGAAATACTAAATTATGAAAAATTAAAAATTTATCTAGTTTCTGGACATTTTGCATGCTTATATCTTGAACTATACATAACTAAGAGCTGTTTACTAACAAAAGATCAAAAATATGATAAGCATTTATGTCTAGGAATGATAAATTTTTGAAAAAAAAAAGTTGTTCTAAATTGTAAACAAATATTTGAATTTTTGAATTTTGAGCTTTTTTAATCGACAAAACAGCTCTTCATAGTTCTTGAGGTCGTCCATACAGCACAAGTCTGTTAATAGATCCAAAATCCGCCACCAGACCGAAGTGACTCTGCCATCATACTGAATTTAAACCGAATGTGACACCAAAGTGCTTCGGGTCAGTCGTACATTCCATCAAAAGAGTTGGGTTTACATCTTTGGCTTGTCTTTGGCAAGTGTCAATTATCTACAGCAATAATAAAAAAAGGAACTCCTCTTGATCTCCAGAATTAAACCTTTTTATCACCTCTAACCAAAAATCTCGGTCGCCATTCCTAAAATATCAAAAGCAAATCTAACAAAACTTACCCTAAGGAATGTAAAATGATATTTTTTTTATCCCCATTCTTTAATGGAACTTTAAATTCGGAAACAAAACAATTCCTTGAAAGTTTAAATATCAAATGAAGCTTAAAACTTAATTTAGATGTCATGGTTTATTCAGAGAGAGTGAGACAGAAGGATATAGGTTTTCCGTACATAAAAAATATTCAATCGAATGCTAGATATAGCATATATACAGTCAGGAACAAGACGAGAGAGAAGGATAAAAAATTATGCCTTTCAGCTATTTCAAGAGAAAACTTAATTTTGTTTTGCATGAAAACAATTGTTAAGTCTGAAAGCTTTTGAGAGCTTGCTTCTGGATGAGAAGGAAGTAAGTTGAAGAGGAAAAAAAAATTGAAAATCGTATAGACGATGAAGATGAGAACGAAATGATGGGAAAAATATATTTTCCTTTACAATTTCCTTCTTTTTTTGTGTTTATTTATTTTTATTTCTCTTCCTTCGATGTCTTTTGTTCTTCAATGGTAAGCTTAAACGTCTAACACCAAATATTATTTTAAGGGAATAAAGAAAACGAGGAATAGCTTGAAAGAAATATAGGGAATATGTTTTTGAATCGAGTAAATATGCTTAATATCGTCTGTAATATTGTCATTTTGGGAACATTGTTTTCGGGAAGTTTTGTGCTTCAATTTGTCTTGTGATCTAGTGCTCTAGTACTTTAGTAATCTAGTAATTTGGCAATCTAGTATTCTAGTAATCTAATAGTCTAGTAATCTAGTACTAAACTAATATAATCCACTAGTAATTTAGTACTCTACTAATCTAGTACTAAACTAATCTAATACTCTAGTAATATAGTACTTTGGTAATCTAGTATTCTAGTAATCTAATACTCTAATAATCTAGCACTAAACTAATCTAATCCTCTAGTAATCTAGTACTCAATTAATCTAGTACTCTTGTAATTTAGTACTCTAGTAATCTTATGATCTAGTACAGTACTCTAGTATTCTAGTAATCTAGTACAGTACTCTAGTATTCTAGTAATCTAGTACTCTAGTAATCTACAACTAAACTAATCTAATCCTCTAACAATTTAGTACTTTAGTTATCTAGTACAGTACTACACTAGTATTCTAGTAATCTAGTAATCTAGTAATCTAGTACTCTAATAATCTAGTCCTCTAATAATCTAATACTCAAGTAATTTAGTACTCTAGAAATCTAGTAATTTAGTCCTCTAGTAATCTAGTACTTAAGTAATTTATTAATCTAGTACTTACTATTAGTACTCGTACTAGTAGTCTTTATGTGCGCCATATTCAACCATATCCAAAACCCCTCCAACTTTCATCTCAATTCTATCAAATATTTCTCCTTACAATTTTTTTATTCTATTCCTCTATTTTTCATATGAATCAGCTCCATTTTATACGCTCCAATTATTTTCGAAAGTCAGTCGCAATTGTTAGAGACTCAAATTAGCATGTTCCCTAGAAAATCTTTTTCCCTCTTATATTTCAACACCCTTCCTCATTTCCTCCTTTTTTTCATCTCTCTTCTTATAATTTACCTATGAATATTTCTAATTAGGATCAAGACCCATAAAGTGTGAAAATTACGCTTCTTGCTATCTTCTTCCATCTCCACCACTCATCTCCTTTCACCTTCTTTTTTCTTTACTTTCTTTTTTGCTGTGTACATGCTACAATATAGTCTCGTTAGTTATGCAGACGATTTTATCTGTTTGCTTAATTTGTTACTAAACTTTATGATGAAAAGAATAAGAAAACTCATGAAATCTTTTATCCATGAAATATCCTCTGCAATATTAATTTAAATTGTGTGCTTATTCATGTGTGTTGCTATAGTTTAGCCAATATTTTGGAATAATGTGGTGTTTGGGGTATTTAAAGATTTTGTGTACCAATAGTTTGACTTCCGAACGAACTTACAATACTAATGAAGATGGGAAGGGCAAGAAAGGGCTGCTTAAATACGCACCTAGACCTAGCGCCGATTTCTTCAGTAGTAGTTCATCAGTAGTTCGATACTACTCGACTACTCTTTTATTCTAGTAATCTAGTATTCTAGTACTCTAGTGCTTTAGTACTCTAGTACTTTAGTAATCTAGTACTCTAGTATTCTAGTACTTTAGTACTTTAGTACTCTAATACTTTAGTACTTTAGTAATCTAGTACTTTAGTAATGTAGTGCTTGATTACTCTAGTACTTTAGTACTCTAGTACTCAAGTAATTTAGTACTCTCGTACTTTATTACTCTAGTTCTTAAGTACTCTAGTACTCAAATCCCCTTGTAATCTAGTACTCTAGTACTCAAGTAATTTAGTACTCTCGTACTTTATTACTCTAGTTCTTTAGTACTCTAGTACTCAAATCCCCTTGTAATCTAGTACTCTAGTACTGTAGTCAACCACATCAGGTTGTATCGTACAGTTGGTGTTTCTATACCGTACAATACCATCATCAGAGAACACGGATTCTGCTCCTAAGGAACAAGTACCAACCTAATCTTAGAAACATCAACCTAACCTTAACTAACCTCAAAAAATGCGCTTTAGACACCACATCGGAAAATTTTCTTACTTTATCTTCAATTTTGCATCGTTATCTTAATATGAAGATTCTTATATTCTCGACTACGATTACATGACGAGCGAATGTTTGTTGAAAGAAGAATTTAATTTTTTTCTCTTTTAAGTCAACTGAAAGTTATACTGCATAAAAATGATGTTATTATGCAATTTTAATGTATATATTGCTATAACTAATTAAAATTAATGTTATAGCTTACTGAATCAATTTAATGAAAAGATTTAAGCTTAAATTAAGTTTAGTGATTATATTTTCCACTGTCAATGACTCAACATCCACAAAAACTTAGTGATAAACTTCATTACAGGTAATAAACATTGAATTCGTGTCTTCTTACTGTTAAAAACCTTTCATGTAACATTAATGTTACAAACTTTCCTTCTTACTCGATTTTGTTACTTGTCATTACGTATTACCTGAGCTAATTTACAAAAAGCACGAATCTAACAATAGAGGAAAGAGGAAAGAAAAGGTCAAAGATGAAAATTTTGTAGGAAGAAAAAATGTAATTTCAAAAAAAAATAAGAGGAAGTAACTAAAAGTAAATGTAGCAAACAGTACAAATTATTGTTGATGTTTTAAAAGGGTAAATTTCATGTCGCATGCATCAGTCTGAGAAGAATGGATGGAAAATAGAGAAGAAAATGTCATCAAGTCTAGCTGCATAGGAATGCAATCAAAGCGCTGTTCCTAACTTGTAAGAAATACAATTCTGTGACTTTTGAAAATATAACGGTCGTTTGAAATTCAAAATTTGTTAATTGAATTTTTCAAATTTTGAAATCCGTTGAATCAATTTTTCGAATTAAGTAAAATTCAAATTTTTAAAATTCGTTAGACATTTTTGGCAACATTTGTCATCCATTTTCAAATTTTTGAAAGCCGTTAAATCATTTTTGCATCTATCAACCATTCAATTTCCTTAAATTTTTCAAAATTGATGAATTCACCCAAACTGAACACATTCTCCAAATTTATGTTTATAAAAACAAACAAAAAAATGTAATTTCCTTTTTCTCTGCTGCCTGCTTCTTCTGCTAATAACTGTATGAGTGTTTAATACAGAAATAACAGTTAACAGTCACGACCTTCTTACTTTCGTACAAAAATCAACGTGTTTTTCCGCTTTATTGAGCTTGAGAAATTTCAACAAATACACAAAAACAGGAACAATAAGAAAGAAAAGGTTTGGAAATCGACTCACTTTTTCGAGAATTAAATATTTTGCCAAAAATAAAGGAAAGAAGTGTGACAGCAAAACCTTTTTACACCTTTTTCTATATTATTGACACACACACAAAGGCACTCACGCGTTGAGATCAAGAAATCAATACTAGATTTTGAGAGAGGATAGACAATATTATTTTATGGAAATGATGGACATACTGTAACTTTAAGGCTTATTTAATGGTAAATGTGAAGCGCAGGTGGAGTGAAATGGCATCAAATGCTGTTTTAGATTGAAAGAAGTGCGGCTCAGGTTAGACTAGCTCAATGCTGTCCAAACTTTTAGTGTCACGATACCAAGAAGTGCTACCTAGGATAACGAACGAAATCTCTTGCAATATGCGGTTTTAAGCATTTCCAGGAGACGGCACCCTACTGTAACAAGCAGTTTGTACAACACTGGGCTAACTTCTCTAGAATTGTATCAGTTTTCCCCATTTTAGTACAAAATTTGAATTAAGTTTTGAGTTTTCAGCTATTTTAAAAGGTCTTTTAATGGACAAAATTAGTCTCGAGAGAAGTTATAGATTGGAAAGCGACATAAAATAACGAATTTGCAAGAATCTGGTAGCATGTGTTTAAATACTCTGTAGCCTAGTGGTTGAGCAATAGAACAGAAGTTTGAGGTCTTTTGAGTTCTTATTTGAGTATGAGAACCGTAAGTTCGAATCTCAAGACAAGCTGGTTTCTTTAATTATTGTGAAAATCATTGTTAATGCTTGACAAAGTCCTGTTCATACTAATAGGAGAGGAATGTACCATTATTCCAAAAATATCCATTAGAAACCCAAATAATAGTCATCATCCTATAATGCACAACTTAAATTTCTGTGATCAACAAACGAAAAAATTTCTCAGGACTGAATTGAATTCTGTCACCAAAAAAAGAAAGTATTCGACTGAAAATTGTGAAATTATATACGGTATTGTGAACAGTTTCCAATCTGATAAGCATTAAGAATTCTCAGCCTTCTTTCTGATTCCATTCTATATAGAAGGAAAAAAGGAAGAAAAAAATTATTGAAAGCACAAAAAAATTCGACCCGATTTTTACCTTTGAAAATTTTTATATTTATAGCCTGTCTTTTTCATCTTCTTGCTGGCTCTTTTTTTACTACTTTCTTTATTTTTTTTTTTTGCCTCGACAGTTTGAGGAGCATTTTCCCGCACTATAACTAAGAAGATATAACCAGCAAAAGCCATAAATTTCAAGTTAAACGAAAACTTTTCTGTCATGACGGACATAAGTTTTTTTTAACTTCTTAAGTATCAGGAAAGAAATTCAGAATTGCAACGATTTTTTTTTTTTTTGTGTGCTTTTCATTTCCCTAACTTTTTGAAATTTTTCAAATGCTCATTTTCATGTCGAAAAACTAAGAAATACAAGAAAAAGTCATGAAAAACAATAAGAAGGGAATCGTTAGGAACATGTCAGTGTCCTTCTTTTTGAACTTTGAATTTGAAGGTGTTCCTGACTTCCTTGTGGAAATTATTTGTTTGTCAATTTTCGGAGTTTTGAGGCGTTAGTCAATGATTTCATGAATATTCTAAATAGAAGAAATTCAACATGAAAATGAATTTCAAAAAGATTTGAACAAATTAGTTCTAAAGTTTAGTACAAAAGGTAAACAAATGAAAATTCAGTGATTTAATTAAATTAAATTTTGAATTTGGAGCAGATTCTTATTGCTTTAGAACCAAAAAAACATCAATTGCGTCCAAATAATTGAAGATTCAAAACTAAATTGTAAAATTCTTCATGTTTTTGAATCAAAGACATTGAAAATCTATAATAAACTAGAAATATAGTTTGTAACTGACTATCTACGTGTAGAGCAGGCAGAAAACAGCTTCAATATAATTACTACACGTATTCTATTCCATAACATGCAAATTTAGTCAAAAATCTACAAAATTTTAATAATTTTCAGACACTTGGAGAACTAAAATATCCTAAAATCAACGAATTTCATATTCTGTACCAATTTGGACATTCATCATGGACATCCAAAAACACAAATGACAACATTTTTACAAAATAATCCTTAAGGAATTCCTTCATTTTTCAAACCAAAATCTATTGGCTTACCAAACATTTAAACGATAGCAAAAGAAGACGACACACACGTTGGTATGGATGCGTATGATGTAGATGTGATGGGTTAATCATGAAAATATTTTTATTCAACTTGACAGTTGTCACTAAAAGATGTGCGTACATGTTACTTTATAAGATTGTCAACATATCAGAACTGTAAAGTTCATTTCACAAATGTGCAGTAATTTTAAGCTAAAAAGGGAGGGTAAGGAAAGGAATTTTTATGTTTTTAACATAATGCTACATAAAGGTTTTACGTTTATGCTTTTGGCATTAGAAATAATGTTTATATGGAGACGTCATAGTGAGGTTTTATGACGTAAAAGAGTTGAACTAAAGTTTTTTGAAACTTTTTTTCTACAGTTTTTGTGCAGTAAAAATCTTTGCTTTATTTTTTGACAAGTTAGGGAGGAAATAATCATAAAACTCTTTAATTCATGTACAATATTGTACTTTATGAGGTTGAAACTTTAATGCTCTTAAAGTAATTCCTTAACTTTCACGCTTTAACCAAACAAATCATAAAAAAATTAATAAAAAATCCATAAAATTTATGACTTTGTACAAGAAAACTTCACAAAAAAAATTTCCATCCATAAAGTAAAGGAAATGAAATTTATTGCAAAAGATTTGCAGAAAATAAAAATACACACATATACAGGTACACAAACAAGTCGGTGAATTATTGATTATTATTATTTTTATCGACATCATATGGTTAGGTATGTGGTATGCAAGTTGTGCAAAAAATTCTTTCTTCCTTTTTCTATGCTTTTATGTATCCACAACTGCCACCGTCGTCACGTTTTATGTGAATTTGATGAGCATCCATTGTATACGAATGTGTGCTTAAGGCAGGTTTGCAATAATAATTCAACTAAATATAGATTCTTTTACGTCTATTGATAATAATATCCTTTTTATATAACTTTCGATTTTATTTTATTTTTTTCAAATTAAATGTTATTGTCTGTCAGGAAAATGTGTCGCTTGCCGTTTGGTAGTGAAAGCGTGGATTTTAAAGTCATAATGTTTATTTTACTGTGGATTTGAAGATTGTTTGAAGAAAAATGCACAGAGACTTTAATATCTCTGGCAGTTTCGCCTATATATGACTCGTTCCCCAAGATTCAACTTTATTCAAAATTTGAATTTCAAAAAACCGTTAAATTTCAAAAATTTACAATTCAGTAGAATTGATTTCTTTTTAACTTTAATCAATGATTAGAATTCAATCTAAGTTTCATCTTTTATCGGTCAATCTCCTATCCACTAAGTTTCAATCACCTGACAGCTCATCCTCTTTCTTTAATCTCCCATTATACAAACTTGATTGATAAAATCTTCATTCTCATCCAGTTTCAATTTTTATAAAAAAAAAATGCCGAGACGTTATTTTATGTCTGAAAAGTTCTTCATCCTTTTATTTTTTCTATCCATTTCTACATTTTCAAAAAGAGAATTGGAGCATAAAGATTGAGATTCATGTGAAAGATATCTAACGAAATGCAGGTGAAATATAAAGAAAAATATGAGATGAAAAAAAAAGAGGAATAAAAAATGTGCTAATGCATCATCATCACTTTTTCATACACTTCATTTTGCTGCAACATGATTTTCATTGTTTATTCTTTATGCATATCAAGCTGATTAAATTTCGTTCTTTTTGAAAATCTGAGTTTTTGGAAAATTTGAGGTGAGTTGTTGTGAAAAATTTTGTCTGACTGGGAAGTTGAGGTTTGATTTTATCGGTGACTCATTTATCACGATTGGCTCTAATTATTTGTAGTAGTCAAGTGCTTGGACGCCTCGCCATATGGAGTCTATATCAATTGCTACTTGATCCCATGTGGCCGTCACCTGGCCACCAAGACAAACTTTTGCTGATCGGGTTTGTGACATTTTTGTCATTTTGGACGACTATTGATCATTTAAATCTAAAACTTTTCCAGGACGATTTTGTCCAATAAAGATAAATTCAAAAAATTCAAAGTTTGAAATCTTTGTTTACAAATTCAAAATTCTTTTGTTTCTCAAAATTTCCCTTTTTTAAGACAAAGTTACTTGTCATATTATCAATCTTTCGTTACTATAGTGTTCAAAGTTATGTAATCAATTAATTTTGAGTTTAGAAAATCTACAGAAAATACATAAATGATGAATTTATTGAATTTCAGATTCCTTTGTACTAAAAACCATTACTAGTAAAGAGTTGCTAGGTAAAAATCGATTTTTGTCTACAAAAAGATTGATAAATGTGGAGTTTGAACTTAAACGCCTTCCTCTGAATTCGCTCTTAATACCTCAACTAAGTAATATTCAAGAAAATCCTCAGAAACCTAGTTCTAAGTATTATTTTACAAAATCATTAAAAATTCATCATTTTTCTTACCAAATCTTTCAAAATCTCACTCAAAAATTTACTTCACATATCCAAAATTCGAATCAAAACTTCAAAATCTCAGACACATATCAAACTCATTGTCATATTCCACATACATATATGAGAAAAATCCTTCATTTTTCTTTGATTGACGTAATTTAAAATTTTTGTTCCAAAAGCGGCAGTGAAGCAAAAAAAAGTTCAATCTGAAATAGTTTTCTTCATCATTCAAGACTTAAATGAAGTTGACATTTTACAAAAATGATATTTTGAAAATTGTGTATTTTTGCAACAAGTTTTGACATGAAATAAGGATTGACGTAAAAGTTGTATCTGACAAGAAATACAAAATGTCAAGACTTGGAAACATTTTGACTGATTTTTTAAGATCCAGAGATTAAATATCAATTTTGTGTTGGTATCATTAAGAACAAATCCGCAAGCATGAAACTTTCATCCAAAAAAATTAAATTACAAAAAACTTTTTTGCCTAGAAATCCTTCAAACTCATCTCAGAAACTCAGGATAAGATAATTACATCAATTACGCAAGAAAACGCTTGATTATCGTAAAATTTTCCATCCGAGATTCATCAAGCGTTTTATATTCGAGTTGATGGAACTATCTTGTAAAAGAAAAGCAAAAAGAGAGCAAAAAAAGTATAAAATAATTAAAATAAGAAGTCTCATAAACTGAAAATGTTCACGCAACATTCAAATTAAGTTTGAAAGAGCAATTTTTTGTAATTAGTAAATTAAACCGTAAAAAATACGACAGACGAATGAGGAAGGATGGAAACATTTTCATGATCTAGTTTTAATCTACAGGGCAGGAATGTAATTTGTTGAAAGAGATTGTAGATTTTTTGCGTTTGGGATTCAAGGGATAATAATAATAATAATATATGAAACATTTGTCTACCTGATCGAAGCACCGTGGAAGCGAGATTGCAGTGTAATTAGCAGCAAGAATCAGATCAACATTTGAATGTGTGTCGATCGGGTAGAGCCTATTAAATAGACTTTCCTAGAAACTAGCGTTTGTTCTAGTTTGCTCCAGAAATGGGAAACTGTGCTCTAATACAAGATAAGAGCTGTCTAATGAACATTGGATAGAGAACGAAGGTTCAAGTGTGTTTTGTGTCACAGACTCTAATAACATCCGGCAGCTCAGAAATAAGAGCATGCGACCGGAAATTGAAGGGCATGGGTTTGAGTCTCACTTGGGCTTATCCAGAATTGCAACCTTTTCTTATTGATTAATTAAATTCGTCTGTGACGTAATCGGCAAGATGCTTAAATTTTGTGTGACAACTCGAATGTCCATAGTTCGAATCAAAACTATTCCCAAATATTTGTGAATTTTCTCAGAAATTCAGAAAACTTCAAGTCCTTAATGTAAGAAGATCCAAGACGAAATTGAATCTAAATTTCAAATTATATTCCCCCAAAAATAAATCCCCCCATCCCTGTCCATTTCTCACATTTTTATCCATCCTCTATCCATGACGAAAAAAAAAGAAATCTCTTTTAATTCAATTTTCTAGCTTACTTAATTGGAATTAAGAGGCATTTTGATAAAATTAAGCAAGAAAATAAATAGAAAGCATTTTACACAGTGAGCAATAAAATGTGATGTTGTCAATATTGTAGCCTGCTTATCACACATTTTTATATTTCTCATCTCGATGTCGATGGATGAAAATACAGAAAAAAAAGATGAAAATGAGAAAATTTCTTAAATCAATAGCAGAAATGCAAACATTAGCAGTTTTTTTTGTGTTCATCGTCGTACTTTTGCAAATGCTGTGAAGATCTTTGAGGGCTGTTCACTTGTTATGTAATACTACAAAGTCGGGAGGGGGTGAGGTATTGGAGTAGTGTTGCCTAAGACCAGAGATGGACAACTTGGGTGCCGCGGCACTCTTCTGTTCCTCCAAAAATTCTTGGAAATGCTATAAACCATATACCGAGTGCGGTTTCGGACCGCGATGAATAAAAGGTTGCGCACCACTACCGTAAACCAAAGTGTGACCGTCTCAAATTCGAGTTTTTCGGCATTAGATTGTCGAAAAATTCAAACTCATCTTCTTTTAAAATAAAAATTTACGTTAGGAAGAAAAGCAAAAGTAACGGTCAAAAAAAATTTGAATATTAACCACAAAATATATATTTTTGAAAAAAATTAACGGTCTTTTTTGAGAAAGCCACACTCTCAAAACAATGGTAAGGGGGGAAGGAGGGGAAGGGGTGGTTTCGCGTTACTTAATAAATGAACGGCTCCATTGGAATATTGAGATTATGAAGGAAGCTGATCAATTTTTGGAGCGCATTTAAAGTGCATAATTCGGTCAATTTTAATTCAAATGGAAATTGTAAATATAAATTTATCCCAAAATATGGACATAGACTATCAAACACCAATTGAATCGGTTCCCATTATTAAAAGACAAACAGCATCGATTCGACTCATTTTTATCCCATTGGATGAACAGTGACGAAAGATTCATTGCACAGAAGCATCATAAAAATCCTTCATGATGATGCGACATCATGCTTTTCTCCCCCCAACATCGAGGACAGCTCTACATAAAATGTAATGACTTGCTTAAACAGCATAATGGCATGCAAATACTTTCACCGAAAAAAAGAGAAATTTATGTACGAATGAAAAAGTTTATTTTTTTTTTCTTGTTTTTTCATTTCCTGCTTACATCTTTCAAACTTTTTTTTTTAAGCAGCATAGCTTGGATAGGCGGATGGCATGGAGGTAAAAAAAGAAGAGAAGAAAAAAAATGTGAAATAAAATAAGCAAAATAAAGGAGGAAATAACTTTTTATGTAAATAATTTCAGCAAAAGTGTAAAAAAGTTTTTTAAGAAAAATAAAATTTATGAATGAATGGAGAAGCTTCACATTTCAGTCTGTTAAAACTGTAAGACAAACTACATCTTGCTACTGTTTTTTCGTGTGATTTTACAGAAAGCGGTGTAAGTAGGAAATAATGTTTTAATATATGGTTCATGTGACATTTGTAACGTATATTTGAATTTTAAAATTTTGTAAATTTGAAGGGCAGACAACTTCACGTCGTAGAATTTTTCAAATTTTTTTCAACCGTTGGTTAGAATTTTTACAGTTAGCAATTTTAAAAGTGGAAATTCCAGTGCAGAAACAACCTAAAATGCTCAAAATGACCTTTGACGATTTTAAGATTCGACCAAGTACCGTAGGAATGCAATTCCTACATTCTGGATAGTTCGTCCAAGTCTGCAGACCTGACGTTTTGTACGTAACCTAAAAGATTTATATTGAACCCAAAATCCACTCAACCCAGCAGATAGTCAGACACACCAAAATCCCAACCCATATCCAACAAAAATCCACACAACACGTTAAGAAAAATGTTTAAATCTCATAGATTTGCAAGTGAGAACGTAAAGAGAAACTTAATACGTTTTAATCATAAAAGTATATAGCAGTGATGCTTCCGTTTCACCATATCTCTGTGTTACATCATGAGCAGCAAGCAAGCAGAAGTGAAACAATTAATCCACGCTCGGAGATTTGAGAATGTGGTATAATAAAGCAAGTAATTTTCACACTATTTAAAGGTAAAGAAACAGACATGATGAAAATAGCATGAAAAATTTTTTAAATCTTTATGGGCATAGTTGGTGAACAATTTTAACATCCAAAAAACGTTGGCACAAGAAAAATGGAAGTAAGTTATGATGATGATAATATTCATAGTCCTCTCATGATAACGAATTTTGGCATTTTAAATGGCAAGTGCGAGTAGGAAGAAAATGGAAAATTTACACAATTAATTTAACGACCTTTAATGTTCACATAATTTACAGCTATAGGAAAAAATTTAACGTGACATTGCTCGGTGTTGGGACTGCTTTTTCACTACCCTAAAATGAATTTTTTTTGGAAACAAAATTGGATTTTTTTTTTAATTTCTTCATTCTAGGTGGCATGCTTTGCAGTGCTTTGAAGAGAGACTCTTTGATGTTAAATGATTTTTTTAAAGTCAAATGGACTGATGCTGTGTTGAGAAACTATCTAAGGCTTCGTGATTTCTTTTGATGCAGTGATGTAGTGAGCAAATATAAAGCAGAAGTGGCGCAGTTATTAGAGCAGTGATGGACAACTGGGCGTACTGCCGTCACTCACAGGTTGCCCTGGTATTCGAGGATGCCGCGGCACACACATTGTCAATCACTGGTTTAAATTGACGATCGAAAATTTGGAAAATGTTGTGATTTTTGCATCTATAAACGTTAAACCTCCAAATTTGTTCAAATAGGAAAGCTTCTCTTAGATGCCTGAATTCTTCCCTCGAATGATGGGTCTGATCTCTCAAGGAAATTGTACAAACACTTTGTCATATCAACGGCACTATAATATATTGATTGAGAGATCGATCTCTGGTGGGAATCGAACCCGTTTCATCACAATGTAATGACACAATTTTCCGGTACATTGCTCAGCCACTCGGCCATAGTCTCGCACTGGCAGAATCGCGTATATATGTATCGATACCCCAGATTCCACTCTACTCAGAAACCAGTCTAATGACTAGCCACTCGACCAAAGAACCCTTACTCTTGAACTGTCAGATTCCCCTAGATATCCCTCAATATCCCCAGCTTCCACTCTGCTCACCCACCACAAAAACCAATCAGAATTCTACCCCCCAAAAACACACCCTTCACATCTTCCAAGCATGAAGCCATTTCCAAATTAGACCAAATTCTCAGCTTCTTCAGATCGCACCACACCTTAAAAAATTGTCAACCTCGCTTGAAGCGTAAATGAAGAATTTCCACAAGAAAAAATTTAATTTTTTGATTTTCACCAATTTTTTTTTCTGAAGCAACACACGCATGCATGTTTCCTTTCATGTTTCCCAGAAAAGGGAAAAAAAATAAAAATAAATGAGAAATAAAGGAAGGGAACAAAAAATAAACACACTTTTGTGTAGAGTGTCAAATCATTTTTATCATCGTCATCACCATCGCATCGTTGTTGTCGTGTCTCTTTGTATTTCCTCCTTCATTTTTTGAATCTTTTTGATGGTGGATAAATGAATGTTAAAAAAAGGAAGAGGCAGAACAAAAGGAGGAAAAGGTAAAGGAAAAAAGCATGAATAGAAAAAAAGGTGAAAGTCTTTAAAGGTTAAAGCTGAACAATTTTTCTGGAGTATTTCACGCAAATCTTCCTTCATTCTCATCAATTCGTTGTGATATATGCAAATCTACATGTCTTGTTGACATAAAGACTGATATAAAAGCAGATTAAATCTACAGTGAGTATGTTTTGTAATCACAGCTTTGAAATGGATTATAGAACATTTGAAATGTCATCACATAGGTAAAGCTTTGAAGGATGTGTGCTTGAAATTTACTCACAAGTTGCTGAGAGTTAGCAACTTACTGGACATTTACTTTGGGGTTGTTTATATATTGTGTGACGCAATATGGAACTTAATTCAAAAAAGTAATGGAATTCTTAGGTAATCTCGAGATAATTTGATGCTGAAATCACCTTACTGACATCTCCCTACTACCCCTTCCCGATTTACCTGTTACAAAATAAGAGAATAAACCTTTGAAGAGCATATGATGGAGACCTGGGGTCGAATTTTTAGCCTTATCATTGACATGTATAAGGAATAATGCAAGCAGAATAACTTTCAAGACTCTAGAAATCTTCCCAACCTACACAAATCAAGCAGGGGCAACAATAAAGAATTAAACTCTAGAATTCATAATCTCAAGAAGCACAAATCGGTTAATCGATCCAAAATCCGTCAACAAGCTGAAATATCTCTGGCATACATAGTACCAGACCGGCATGATTCTGACATGTTGCCAGATTTAAATTGAATCTAACACTAAGTCAAAGTTACGCAGAACAAGGGCAGGATTTTAGATCTATTCACCGTGTTGTGCTATTCGGGAAAATGAATGCTCGAGCTAGATCTTTTATTGCTGCTTCTGCTTAATTTGTGTAGATCGGGAAGATTTCTAGAGTCTTGAAATTTATTTTTCTTCTAATTCGTGAAAGGACATGTCGATGATAAAGCAAAAATTTCGATCCTAGGTAGGCGTAAGTCTGGTCCTGATTTCGTGGGCCAGAGCCAAAGTCATGAACGATTAGTCTGCCTAGAATTTTCTACAGTTTCTTAGCAGCATCCGTTTGAAGATTGTTGTCACAGATGTTAATAATCCCACTTGAGTGTACCATGATTGATGACCGACTAGGAATCGAATCCAATCATTGCTTGAATTTGTCTCAATTGCTTCAAAGTTGACAGAACATCGGCTCAATACCAAATTATTAATTTTCGTGTTTTTCTTCAGAATTCGAATACCTTCCTTTTGACAAAACCCCATTCCCACCCCCTCTCTTCCAGAAAATTCCATGTTTTTTTCATTATAATCTTGAATAATAATACAAAAATATCTTTTAAATGCCAACTGAATGAGAATTTACAAAAGTAAAGTATTTCAATTTTAAAAACGAAAATTAAATGAGAAAAAAGAAGCAACAAAAAAAATAACAAAAGAAGAATTTTCACGAGAAAAAAAAAGAAAAAATTGCGTGTGTTCAGGATTTGTCAGAAAATATGACAGAAAAAAACATTTAAATTAAATTATTTGAATAAAATGCTCCAAATTGACGTGTGTAAAAGGAATAATAATTCAGGCATAAACAGTCACAGACATACGTAAAGTTCTGATTAAAAAAGAGAAAAAAATTGTAAACAAATTTTCATGAAAATTAAATTTGAAAAGACTTAATATGAGTTACAGACATGTTTTTTTTTTGAGAATGTAAGGAACAGAGAGGAATATGATTTATGTCATATCACATTGTATGTAAATGTACAACAACAACAAGCAAACAAAACAAAAAAATAAAACTTAATCCCATCTCTCATCACAAAATGGATGAATGAATGATATGAATAGGTATTCTATGTGATAAAGTAGGAAGTACTAAAGCTTCACATACATGGAATCCATCTCAAGGGTTATTTGTTTGGGTGTGTATATGAGTTAAAAAAAATATAACTTTTATTAAAATAATAGAATATATGAATATAAACCACACGAGAGCCATAGTCAAGTATCTTTTCATTTTCTTTACTGCTTGCATATCTGTTCTATTTTCATATTCACCGTGAACTTATGAAGATTTTATTATATGGTGAATAAGTGATACATGATCCTTAAGAGAATGTTTTTGTGAAATTTTCAACTGAACTTACTACTCGAAAGTATATGTTTAAATGTGGATGCTCCCCCATCATGCTTTGTCTAATAATAAAAGTTCAACTTGTTGGAGTTTGTGACTTGGAGCAATGCATCTATGAAGTAAACACTGTATAGAGGAAGAAGGTTTAACCGAGCATTATCTGCTACCGACATAGTAACTCAGTAGCTAAGAATGCTTGACATGCGATAAAGAATGCGTGGGTTCGATTCCTACTCAGGATATTTTGTGAAAAGAAGTACTTCTTCTAGAACCTTAGTTGCAGCAAGGTTCGGAATACAACTGATAAGATTTGAACCTAGGTGTCAAAAGTATGGTGTCAAAGTAGAGGAGAATCTGAGGTATCAAGCTACATATATATGTAGGCAAATCCAGAGTTCCAAAACAGGCATTTGTGATAGGCAAAAACCGTACAGATTCTAGATAATATGTAACGTTTTCAAAGATAAATCTGTAAGTGCGAGAGTAGTTATTGTGGTCGAGTTGTTAATATGGTCAATTAGTTAAGGCAATAGACCGGAAATTTGTAATCCTTTTATAAGGAAGAAGGTTCAATTCCGACCAGAAACCGATCTCTCAATCTTTACATCTACCAGAGTTCGACCTCGACTAGGGAATTTTTTTATGGAAATGTCAAAACAAGTCGGCTTATAAGGATTCATACAATGCCTACGACATTACAGGATGTCTCCTATGTCTAATGAGATTTACTGTCCACTAATGGCTGACTCATTTTACATCCTGCATTATTCATACACATGCAGTTTATAATCCTGCTTACATATGCATGTGTAGAACCAGAGAAAAGGCTTAAATGCTCAAATTCACTAAGCGATAATGAACAGACTCACATGGTAACATTCGGTACGAAATCGGTAGCATGTGAGCATGCTCTTTGTTCATTCTCATTCTCACTGGCTTAATGACACACAAAATGCTAGAAACTGAAGTACCCAACTGGGAGTCATTTCCACTTCAATCTTGTCACTAACCTCAAAATTCTCAAATAGCAAATCTGACAAAACCTTTCCAAGGACTTAAAAGTACAAAATTGAATAACTTTCATGAAAAGGTTAAAGAGAAATATTTAAATATGTAAAGATGTACAAATATGATGAAGAGATTTGCACAATATGTATGGATAAAAGCATAAAAGGTGTGGATTTATATTTTTTGAGAGATGAAAACTAAAACAGAACCGACAAGAGGATGTCAACTGTATTTACATTTTATGTTAAACATTTTTCTATGAAAAAAGATTTTTGACAGATTATGCAATTTTTGCTTTAAATTTGTAGTAATTTTGGATTTTAAATTTATAGTAATTTGCTGTTATTTAATCATATTTCGATATTTAGCACATGAATTATGAATTTTTAATCAGATTATGAATTTTAATGTAAAATCATTAATTTGATTGCTGTGGATTATTGACTACCGAAATTACAATAGATTGAACCAGTGGTTGTTAATCTGTGTGGCAAGTTTTTCTGCAGTCTCGGTCTAGCCGAGAAGTCTCAAGTCTATCCCAGAAGTCCCGAGTCTACCCGAAAATTCCCGAGTCTATTCGAAAAATCCCGAATCTATCCGAAAAGTCCCGAATCTATCCGAAAAGTTCCGAGTCTATCCGGGAAGTCGGGATCGGAAACCCTTATCACCAAGGTGTGCCGCGAAGAATAAAAGGTTGCCCACTACTGGAATCATCTATATCAAATCATTACCTCGACCCCCCTCTTTAAAATTAAAAAGGATTTCAGAATGTTTTAATGAAAAATTCAATATTTGACATCCACAACCCAAAATAACATCACACAAAATGATTGTGTTTACATTTTGTGGTTAACTTATATTGTTTTGACTTTCTCAAAAGGTTATGCTCGTTACGCACATCCTCATGTATTTTTCTTTGACTAACCTTTTACTCTCTTGACATGCAAAACTAAGTTGCCATTTTAATGTTCATGACATAGATGTTATTAAAAATAAGGCAAGAAGTTTTGACAGAATTTCGGAATTAAAGTTAGTTTTCTGAACAAGAAGTGCTTCAGACATTAGGAATATATGTGTAACTCCAACATACCAATAAAGACGCTAATTCTCTTTTTATGATTAGGGCTTGAGATTATGTAAGAAGCAGTTTGACTTGTATTATGGTTATTATGTAAGACATAACCACTTTATTAGTATAATTTTTGTAACATAGATTATTTAATTAGCACAACTTTCCATACAAAATTATTGTCGTGCTTTGTCATTGCGTCGTCACGATCGTCATTTCCTTCCCCTACACGACATTCTTGCTTCATTTCTCTTTCTTGCTCATTTCGTAGTGTAGTTATTAATTTTTTTTTCTACTGTAATTAAATTAAGCGCTTTATGTTTATTTTTATTGCCATGCTATTAATTATTCCTCCTTTTAAGCTTATGCTTTAGTACTCAAACAGAACTCCACGCCCTATTATTAAGTTAATTGTATTGGTTAGAACTTTTTTGGGGATTAATTTCGATGGAAAATTGTTTGAAGGACACTAAAAAATTAATGAATATACTTAAAGTTTGAATTTTTGCAACTTATGGTTTAGTTTTTGGTCGTGAAGACTGGAGTGAATTCATGGCATATTGACTTCTTTGTGGTGAATATGAAGGTCAACTTCTGATGAGATTCGAACTCAAATCCTCAAAATGGGGTTAATTCCAGATTTTTCAACCTGATGCTTAAGCACTAAGCCTCAAAAGCAATTTTCTCGCACTGGCAGATACATGTATGTATGCATTGCTAGATCCACTTTGCTAACACACACCCCGAATGGTGGAACGTCTGAATACTTTCATTCTTGCTGCGCCTATTATAACACATCACCTCAAATGGCACACGGCATCAACATAAGCCAAATATAGAGCGTGTCAAGCGAATGCCAGTTTCAGGCGACATCTGAGTTTGGCCATGAATCACAGTTGATCCATCCGACCAGCTAAATAATTAAGGAAGTAAGTATATGGCGTGTTGACATCATCGTGCTAACTTGATGCCAGTTCCACGACAAATTTGGCATTCCTCCAATCTAAATCTTAATTTAGTAAGAACAAACAAAACTGTACATGCTTTTAAAATTACCCAGTAACTATATCAAGCATAAGCTTTCCTTTTGTAGTTTTACAACTATATCGTGATTAAGTCCTATTAAGAGAATTAACTGAACTAGCATTTTCTTCGTACTTAACAATTTTCTCCATTGCTTCACGCTTGTCACTCATTAATATTATTAAACAAAGGTGTTGAAATTTAAATCAAAAAAGTCAGGCACAGACGTATTCAGTCATTTAATTCATTCCAAAAGAAAAAAAAATTAAAAAATTTTCTCATTAAATTTTCATTCTTTGCGAATTTTTTGCCATTCCGGTGCATTCTCGCCTTTAATAATTAAGTTTTTTGCTTCCTTAGAAATTCTATAAAAATTAAATAAGAATTAAAATTGGATAAAGGAAGAATTGCTGCTCGTTGAATTGCATCGAAATTGTGAAAAAAAACTTATTATCGTTAAGTAAGAAAGGAATTGGTGGATGATGAAACAATTGGAAATAGTGACTGATGGGAAGTATTATGGATGCATTTGGATTAAGGTATCTATGACTTAGATCTTAATTTTGGGGAGCTAGCAGGCAGATAAGTGTATAAGAGGTTAAATGGGGTCAACCTCCTTACTATTTTATGGACATATTAAACCATCTAAAAATTCAGAAACTCCAATTTTAAAATTTTTCCGAAGAATTTCGTCCATTAAGGAGAGGAAGAGGAGGAGGGAATTATCATCAAACCCTTCTTCAACTCCTGGATTCGTCCCTATTATATCACTACTAGGTGGCCATGAAAATGGTCTGAAAGCATTCCTTACAGTGTCGTTAGGGCAATTACACCTCATTTTGAAGTTTAACCGGGTTCAAAATGACAACGTCTTGATATCCTATCCGTATGCTGCTCAGGATAGTATCTTTTTCCTGCTATGAGATTTGTACAAGTTCACTAGATCCATTTATATGATACAACCCTAATGTTTTGGACAGAAAGTAACTTCAAATGGAATTCAAATTTAAGAGATCAAGTAGGTTCGAATCCAATAATAAGTCTAATAAGTTTTCTACTAAGTACTTCATACTAAGATTGCAAGGTCATCCAGGAATCATTAAGCATTAAGATTAAATTCAAAACCACAAGCCACAACAATCATTTCCCTGGACATAACAACCAAACGCTCACACTCAACACGAGTAAAATATGACAATGATAAAAATGGCAAAGATGATGAGCAAGGTTTTTTTCATTAAAAGTTCTCATTCATTATCCCTTCTCATAGCTACATCAAAAAGGAGGAAGTCATAGTTTTTATTATTTTATTTCTTATTTTTTCAAGTAAAAAAGTTAGCGACGCAAAAGATGTTCCAATGAAGAAGAAATGATTAAAAAAGAAAAGTTTCTCATTTCCGCAGGACATTTTTCTATCCCAGTCTTTCCATTCGTTTGTATTTCCTTTTTTGCTGCCTTGTATTTTAAAAACTGTTTTTCTGTTAATTCCGACACTTGTTTTTTGTGGACAAATGGTGTCTATTATTCATTTTAAGGATGATATCCTGGATGTTGCAAAAAAATCACAATTTTTGGACAGTCTATGAAAGTTTTTCTCAGTCTACATATCAGCATGCGTCATAGTCACTCAAACAAAACAACATTAAGTATCCATCTCCAACTAGTTTCCCTCCTCTCTCTCTTTTGTATGCTACAAACAAATTCACGGCACAATGAAATTCTTAATTGCGATACACAAAAGAGCTACATTTTATTTCCGTGAAAAAAAAAAAAAAGAATTTCATTCCTTTTTAGTCAACACAACATCATCACTATAGGATATATTTTATGTATGTGTATGGCCGTACCGGAGGTGTATTCAGAGGAAGAAGAGAGGTTTTGGGGTCAAATCCCAAATTACATTTATGTATGTATAGCTTCATGTCAGGAGTATCCATGAGGATAGGGGGATTTGGGGGTTCAACCCTTCCCTTCTTCTTGGAACAAATTCTTCATTTTGGAAGGGGGTCGTTCACTTATTACGTAACGCGTTCTGAAGGCTGTAGAGGGTACGGGGTGTAAGGGGATCTGGTCGAGAATTCGTTACCCCTTAAACAATCGAAGGAGATCTTGTTACGGAGGGGGCTAAAAGAGGGGCTGATTTTTCGAGTTATGTAATAAGTGATCAGTCCCAAGTGCTTTTCGTTGAAAATTCCCAAATCCCCTAAATTTTGCGTTCAATACATCGACCTACCCCTTCCCAACTCCCCTCTCCCCCATTTTTAATTTCCGGACTTCACCCCTGGCTACGCCTCTAGTCCATACATTGTTCACTTTAAAATATATATATATAATATAAAGCATAGAAAATTGAGGAAACAGAGAGAGAAAGACAGAGAAAATTAAAGAGGAAGTACGGAGTGAAAAGTTGGGGCTTAAAATGTCAACAACAAAAATAAGGTAATTCAAGCCTTTTTGTTTTCTAGTTAATTTAAAATGAAATGAAGTCATATGAAAATCAGTGTAGATGTGAGTGTGAAAGGTCAAAAAAGTACACTGTGTGTGGAGCAGCATAAAGGAAAAAGGAGGAGAGAAAATTTTCTCTATTTTAATGATAGAACCTTTTAAAATCATATTAAGGATTTTTTTTCCATCTCATCACCATCACACATATGTTCACACCTAGGGCATTTTTGCCTTTAAGCCTTACAATATTTTATTAATAGTAGCATAAAAAGGAGAGAGTCACTCAGCCAGCATAATGGAATAATGATAGTAAGTAATGACGAAGGTTGGGGAATGTTCAAGGCAAGAGATTTGTTTAAAGATTGGATGAGTTTGTTGGGTGAAAATTTGTTATGTCCGGTTTTTATGATTATATCTATGGAATTTAATGGTTTTATTACTGATCCTTGAATTTTTCATGATAATCACTTGGTATTGATTCTCTAAAGCAAGGACAAACAATGTTGGTACAATGACTAATGTCTTCCGAATGTCGATTCTGTCATCCTTAGCATTAACATGCAACTGGTCAAATAGAAATCTGTTCATTTGGAAGTAATGCACTTGATCTAGTAATTGGCAAGCAATAGCCAGCAAATAGAGACAGTTTCAGACTCCATCTAAGTGAGACCATGGAACACAGTTGATCTGTATGATCAATGAACAACAAACAGTGACAATTGTGTCTAGACAGCAATCTACGATGACAAAAAATAACGAGGACGGCCAAAGAATGAAGGAGTTGGTTGGGACAGTCACTAACAGACAAAGAGCAACTCTGAGCGAACTCACTTTTATGAGCATGCTCATTTGTTTCAAAAAAGTATGCTGTGAGTAAGCTCATTAATGTGAACATGCTCTTTGTATGTTAGGGAGTATTGTAATCGGCATTTGAAATAGACAAACGGTAGTCAGTGATAGGATCAGTTTCAGGTGACATCTGAGGGAGGCCATGGGTCACCATTGATCTCTACAGCCAGAAATAAGTGAATACGATTTCCAGAAGTAAATGCCATTTCCATAGTATTGCGCTTGGTATCGGAAATTGGCAAGTGGAAGTCAGCGATAGAGCCAGTTTCAAGCGACTACTGTGGAAGGTCATGGATCACAACTGATCTGTACGACCAGTGAAGTAAATAAATAAGTAAATGGCAGTTCCCCAACAAACAACATCACATGATTCTCAATTTTCACATAAGTAACTTAGAAAATTCCCAATATAATCTGATAAAATGGACCAATTAAATGTTAACATGCAAAGTATCTTTCCATACAACGCATTATTACACAAACTCATCAATATTGCATTGAAACAATAGAACCTTCACCAAATATAATCTTCAACTATATAAATATTTATTGCTTTCAATTTTCTCCATCACTTCATTATTTATTAATATGATTAATATGTATCAAGAACAATATGAAGAGGCTTCTTAATGGAACGTATAGAAGGAAGATGTAATCCTCATAAAAAATTCATTAATTTGTCTTGTAATGTTCAATTTTGCACGATTAAAAAATTTTTATACCAAAATATCAATAAAAACATAAGAGGAACAATCTAAAGGGATGGAGGTAGAAAATGTTTATGTATCGTTTGCCATTAAATCCATGCTACACTTTTTAATGCTTTTAAAGCATAATAAATTACATCGGTTGTTCATTGTATTTACTATTGTGCAGACATAAAGCTCACATTGAATAATTTATTGCGATTATCTCTGATTGCTTTAAGAGAATGTAGGGGGAGTGGGGAAGTGATGTTCAAGAAGACATTAAAGCAATGAAAGACTTGTATCTTCTTCTTCTTGTCTCTTTTTTGACAATGGACATATAGTACACATATTTACACAATTTGTGCGTCATTTTATTTGCAGACATGTTCTACTTTACTAGACATGGCAATCCGATCTTGGAGAACTTTTTTTGTAATGGATTTATTTGCTTTCGGGTCATGATGACAATTATGTTGGAATTTTTTTCGGATGTCTTATGTGAGTCTCTTGTGGTTAGTAAGTATCGACTTGGGAGGATATCCAGAAGCTATCGTTGAATTATCATTATATTATGGATGCCGTAAAGAGAAGGGTTCGAATGAAAATTGGAAGACTTTAGGTTTGGACCAACTATGAGTAATAGCCATAAACGGGATGCCTGCGTATCTAAAACACTTGGTTAAGCCAAAATTCGTGTAATTGGGCTGTGTATTGGCATATATTGAGACCGCAATTTGCCTAAACCCAAGTGACAACCACTTGGTACGCTTTTATCTGAAAGAATGTCGATCGGATGTCAATCACGCAGACTGAACAGAAAATTCAATAATGTCCAATTATCAGTAGACAGGGTGGCAGGCAACTCAGGTGATAAATGACTGTTTTTCATTTTTGTCACATTTTTCACAGATTTATGTCACATCTTGTCACTAGTCACCTAAGACATTTGCATCCTGCTAGTACCACAGCTCAAAGGAGTATATGGGTTCAAATCCTGCCACTAGCCAATATGCTAACCAATCAATCTATGCTGCTTCGCTCCTGATTCTCCCCTGATTTTATCCTGCTCTCCGATACAATAATCCTATTCTTCAAGAAATCATCAACAAAATATTCAAACTTAGTTCCACAAAATAAAGTCAAAATCGTTAAAAAAGCAATTAAAAACTAAAGCGGAAATAAAGAGGAGTTGACTAAGAAGTAGATGAGAGAAAAATTTTTCCTTTTGTGTTGTCACGAGAGTTCATTCAATCATTTCTCATCTATATGAACTTATAAATAAATGTGACGTCAAGCTCAAAAACAGAAGTTGAAAGGAACGAGGTAAAGACAAAGGAGCTTTATATAGCAGCAGAAAGAAAATTTCCATTATTCAATCATAATTGAATCAATTTTCTTTTGCTGCTATTTCAGGCATAACTCAAATAAACTGAAAGCATATTTAGTATGCCATAAAATTGGAACGACAAAGTTGACATCGACAAACTTTTTCGTCCTGTAGATTGTTAATAAACTAAAAGGATCTACTATATCACAAAACACGTGTTTGTCATCGTGAACTATAAACACGACATTTCCCCTTTCCATCAGTCGCTGTCGACTACTTTTCGCTACTTTTTGTGTGTTTAATTAAATCAGAGAAAAGAAGCAGCCAAAATCACGCAATAAAAATATTATAAAAATAAAGCTTAGAGGATATCCTTGCCAAAAATAAATATACCGAAAAACTTGCTAACCCATTTTTTTCGATTTTGGGAAACTTCTCTGATCAACATTGGGGTAGGTTAATTTTTTTATGGTTCTAATCCAACTTTATGCTGCTTCTGAATCTTGACAAAATGCCAAGGATGAGTTTCGTCACAATCTATGTCAGTCATCAGGCAATAATTTTTATGTCGAAATTTCTGGAGTCAATTACACTAGATTACGTCATTTAATACTAATTTCTTTATTGATTAGTTCAGGGGTGGAAACCTGTGAGCTGCGGAACTCTAGTGTGCAGCCAAAAGTGTTTGAAAATGATATGAACCGTATGCCGTGTATGGTTTCAGTCGAGGCATTTCACCAAGATGGACCGTGAAAAATACAAGGTTGTCCACCACTGGATTAGTACAAAATGCAATTCTATAGTCAAATATCATTTTCCACTCCTGCTGGCTTACTTAATCCAGTATTGTCCAACCTTTTTTGCGCCACGACACATCTCGGTGGCAAGACTCGACCTGGTCTCCCCGGTAAATCCGAACACGACATACAGTTCATGGCACACAGTTTGAACAGCACTGTCTTAATCTCAAACTAAACAAGATTTTAAACAGCAACAAAGAGAAAATAAAAACATTTTTTAAATTTTAAGCTCCAAATGTGCTTTTACAATTGCAATATGCGATTCCGTATTGGAACATCTTCGACAACAATAAATTATGTAAAATTCAAAAAAATTCCCATTTTTTATCTTTATTTCAATTTAAAAACACATAAATAGCTTAAAATACAAATTTACTACTTCTTATTCTTATTCTTCTCGTTTCTATTGTGTTAAACTTGTTTCATTAATTCCCAATCGCACACAAATTCCATCGAAAAAAGAAATGTTATATAGAACGCGCACAACAATTCAATGAAATAAATGCAATTTTAGTAAGAAATGGAACTAAAACGAATAGTGGCTTAAATTGATAAGGAGAGATCTAGGGTTGGATTTTTGGATTTTCTTAATTTTAGGGATAGCTACTTCCGATTTGACTAGATGTATGCTTAGTTCCAAAGATGACTAATTGCTTCAAAACGACATTTATGATCCTTAAAACTGGACATACAACTCAAATGAAGCAAATTTAGGCCTGTCGCGAACAGCACAAATCGATTAATCGATCCAAAATCCATCCCCAGACTGGCGTGACTCTGACTTGATGTCATTGATTAGTTGAAGCTGAATATGGCACCAAACGAGAGTCAAACCGTCCTGGTACTAGATTTTGATAGCTTAACCTACTTATGATAATCAATTGCGACCCATGGCCTCTCCTAGACATCTCTTAAAGCTTGATCTATCACTGACTTCCTTTTGCCACTTATAGAAATCAAATGCAATGCTTTTTGTTTCGACAGCTTGTCGATCAGACAAATAAGGATATGGAATAGGGTGTTGAAGCCTCAAATCATCGCAAAAATGCATGATTATGCCACTTCTCCTTACATAACTATTAAGTTTGCACCTTTCTATTGTCCTTGAATACATAACATCACAGTAAACAGTAAACAGTAAACATATCCACACCTAAGTTCTCTCAACAAACAACTTTAATCAACTACTCATCCATGAAAAAACAAAACTTTCAAAGTTTCCCACCCCAAGATAAAAGTGCAGAACAAAATGGAAGTGAACTTGTGGTGCATATACAGGATAAAAAATACCATTTTACATGCACAAAAAACAAAAAAATTTCTTATTCTGATGCATTTTGTGATTATGTAAAATTATGTTGATCCTAGCGTTTCAATAAGCCATTAAGCTATTCCTGTTCGGCAAAACATCGATTCAAAAAATGCCAAATAGAATAAAAAAATTACAAAAGTCCTCGTGTTATTGATCGAGGGACTTAAGCGCATTTTTGTCCCAGCGATCAGTAATTGATTAATAAGTCACTTCCAGACCTAAAAACGAGATCCAGTAGGATCCAGGTCACTTCCAGACTTAAAAACCCAGATCCAGTAAGATCCAGGTCACTTTCAAGCTCTAAAAACCAAGATCCAGTAAGTTCCAAGTCACCATACTAGAAACTTAAGAACTTTATCATTTAACGGATTTTCATAATTCAAACCTCATAACGGTAAAAAAAAATTCAAACATTGTTTAGTAAACACTGTAAAAACATCAAAAAACATTGAAGAACACTGTAAAACAATGAAAAAACGTGTTGTTGTTTTTGTTGTTGTTGTTATGAAAATGAAAAATTGTTAATTATAGCATTTATGCGTTGATTTGAAACTTTTAAATGGCCGGCGCCGCAATAACTTTATGGAACTGATCTTTTAAAACAATTCCGAGCTCTCTACGATGTCTAGATAAAAAGTTTTTAACGTCAGCCGAACGCCCGAACGACCGAACAAAGTGATTTATTAAGCTACCTTTTTGAAAAAAATTTCAAAAATGCGCTAAAAAGAATCTTAAAGGTCAGAGCTGTTCAAGGACACAAAAGAGAATAAGTGGAATGCATCAGGCAGTTGGTAAGGTAAATGATGGCACATTAACGGGAATAAAGCACAAAAGTTTGTATTTTCAAAGAAGAGAAGGTCGTTTATTGCAAGTCAAAGCACGATTCATTTTATGAGCTATAGAAGCTATAACGACAAAGTGCTTCTTCATATTTTATTTCATTCCTCGTGGGACCACTTATATCGATACATGCTTATTTTATTGCATATCATGTCTCTTTTATACTATCTCATGATTATGTCTTGATTTCTTTATGTGATTGTGAATTAGAGACTCAGATTGTCGGGGATTTACTTCCTTAAAATGCGCTTTATGCACACAAAATATTGGAAAATTTCGTACTTACCCTAAAATATTTAGATATATAAAAATGCTCGAATCAAAATATTATCACAGAAATAATAAATATTTTATACGCATACGGGGAAGTTACGTACGTGTATAAATATTTATTAATATTTACCATTTCAAGTCATACATTATCATTATTATTATTATTATTATTATTGCTATTATCGCTAACTTTTATTTTAGTCTTATGCTGTCTTTGCACCCATATATCATTATACATGATGAGATTATAATAAATTTAATTTTCTTTCTCGTTCACCCGTTAAATGTAATAAATATGAACAAAAGAAAGGAGGACAAGTAAGAAAATTTTTGGGGATTTTTGGATGGAGCGCATTTTGGAAACATTTTGGATTCTCCAAATTGAAGCAAGTCGTTTTCTGTAATTTTTGAGGAAGGATATAATTGTGATAATCATATCACTCAGTACCTTGGATCTACAACTTAAATAAAGGACCAAATCATTAGCTTGCAGGTATTTCTGTCTATAGCCTACAAAAGGATGCTGTTAGTTTCATTTTAAGAATCACATCTAAGACATACAGCATAAATGATCCAATAAATCGTCAAGAATAAAGCATCAACTGCAGAAATCAAGGTTACAACAATTAAGCATCGGACCCTTAGTGACTCACAGTTTGGACAACTCTGTCTTAACTAGGACAAGGATTTTAGATTCTAATGTCAATTCAAAAGACCTTACAGAGTAGGATATCAAGTCCTATCTCACATCATAATCGACTGCACCCCAAATTGTCACATTCATCCCTAAAAAACAATCCACGCGCACAACAGATCACCAAAAGAATTCAGGCAATTTAAGTTAAAATGAAGATTCTTCTCCAATATGATATTATAACACAGTAAGTAATCATATATAATGGCCAAAAGTTAAATGGTCTTCTTCACCATGAAAATAGTTTCAATTGCTTTAACATTGGCTTATTGCAATAATTTTTTGTATTGCTATAAGGACTTTAATGGCATATAATTTGATATACTTTAGAAGTTTAGCAAAATAAGAAGCTATAATAAAACTTTTCCAATTTACTAGAAACACACATAGACATACATAGGAACGGGATATAAGCACAATAGAACTAGACGACTAAACGGGCGTTGGTATGGAAAATACAAAAGTGGCTGATTATGGAAGCTCAGTGACTTTTTTCTAAATTAATTTTAAAGGTCAGAAAATTTATGATGAAAGGTAAACACTAAAACTGTTTAGTTTACGATAGTTTTTGAAGGTTGTAGGTTAATTGGAATCGTAACTCAGTAACCATTTATGTCAAACTTTCTCTGCACGAAATGTAAAGTTTTTAGTTAAAATTATGAGTTTATTGCTTAGTTATGCTCAACTTATGTTTTGATGACAACGACTTACACAAAGGATTCAGTTCTATTACATCATCAGCCAACTGCTTTGTACATGAAACTATATATCAAGCTAGGCAGCAAAATTGTGACAATAACAACTTAATTTCATTAATTTATTACATAATTCGACATGAATTTTAATATGCACGAGTAATTGAAACCCACAGCGATCACTGACAGTGAAAAACAATTTTTAAAATTATTTCCTCCCTGCCACAATCTACATTTCTATCTATAATGTCTTCTGCTTTTTCTATTTTACCAAATATCTCTATATCTCCGAATTACTCAAATTGCCATTTTTGCGAATATTCAAGTGCGTGTCGGAAATTTAAATTTATTATACCTTGCCTCATTCTTAAATTAAAATCATTTTTCGCAGCGTTTCGAGCTTTAATTTCTTTTTTTTACCCGGGGGCGCATAAAGGGGGGTCTATTTTGAAGTAGTTGCACACCCCTTTTTAGAAAGAATTCTTCAATTTGCTATGGTAAATCTCTTTCTGAATTGTTCTGATCCATACAATGCCGCCTATCCCACTCCCCACTCCTACATCTGAAACCCTACCCCTGACTACCCTCCTGTTCCCCCAACAACATATTCAGTTATTGTGTGCGCGTCGCTCGAGTGAGCTTTTGTGAGCTTTAAAACAAATTCATTTTAATTATTGCTGAAAATAATAGCAACAACAGCTATAGAAATTGGCAATCAATAAAGCTATTGCCATAAATGGATTGGATTCTCTATACAATAATAAAGTACTGTAAGTGCTATATACTGCACAGAATCTATAGTAAAAGACTTTCCACAAATGCAACGCATTAGTTCCTTTGTTAGACAATTTTGTAATGGAAAATAAGGAATCAATTAGAATGGAATTTATTAAAGTAAGTCATTAGTTTCATCAGCCACAGCATGATCAACCCACAGCTAATAAACCACATTCAATAAGACTCCATTACAACTTTCACAAAAAATAAGCTATAGCATCCAAATGTCATGGTTCTATTCTATAAGCTCATATCCATTTATGTTCAGTTCAGTTCTATTGATCAGTAATAAAATTATCCGAATGCGTCACGTACACACGTGTGGAGCTTAAATGCTCTAATCAATGCTCAATCTTATTTTCCTCGCTATTCACAGCAAAAATTTCATGTAAAAAATAGAGAGAATTGATCTCATTCACTTGACTCTTAGATAGATGTCTTGCTATTTAACTTAATGTCTGTTCTTTTGTATGAAAAATCTAAAAGGTCGTACGTGAAAGTCGTTTTTATTGTGCTTCATACTTCTTTTTTTTCACTCCTGCCATTCACGACTCATTCTTATTGTACCTTAATCGGATTATATTTTTTTGCAAGCATTTATTGCTCATTTTCCTACTTCCTTATGAATTTCCATGTACATGCATCATCTACTTCCATGTTTCATCCTTTTCATGTTAACGACTAATTTGTAAGGTTTACTTTCCTTTCATACTCGAAATACTTTTTTTTGTCTTTTTACTTTTCTTTGGATGAAAATTGCGTTATGAATGTGTCTCATGGAAGTGAATAATAAAATCGCGCAATAATGTCATACGATTATTGATAAATCATATGTCATTTTCCATGGATTCTTCTTCGTGCTTAGTGATTAGGAAGGATATCGATTGTATTTTTCTAGCTATTGAAATTTATGGTTTCTGTTTTGAATATATTAGAGGGGAAGCTTTTTAAAGGATTTCCGTAAATGGAAGTTCTATTTAGAATTAATAATGCTTTTTTGGGGTTGTATGTTTGGGGGTTCAATACAAATTATTTCCTTTTAAATGAATTACTGCTTTCATTACCCGTAGCCGTAGATTTTCAAAACCTTTAAAAATTCCGTTTTGAACAAACTGTAAGATTAATAGTGAAGTTTCTGGAAATTTAATTGATTTCCGCTAATTCACAAATTAAAGGAGGTGGGGACGGGTTGTTGCAGGTTCGAAAACCCTCTTCGTTTTGTTCAATGTTTCATGGGAACGTCTAATTCTGGATTATAATTAATAGGACCCAAATAGTGACGCATTTAGTATTGGCAATTTGACAAAGAGCAGCCAGTGATATATTTTGGTTTAGACGACAAATGAGAGAGGCTATGGATCACACGGCCAGCAAATAAAGACCCAAATATGACCGATTGAATATCTGCCTAAATTGCCTCAAATTGATAAGAGCCTGGGTTAGAGTGTCTATCTTCTACGCTAACGACCCTAGCTCGACCCCAAGAAATATCAGGCCGGATTCGTCGCTTTTAGACTGTCTTAGCTTTTGCAATTATGGCTTAGCTATTCTCATCTTAGCTTGATCTTAGCTGTTGCGTATTCAAGAGTCACAAATTGTACCATCAATTAAAGGCATTTCCATCGAAGAAATTAAACGATGCCAAGGCGTCGAACAGGCATTTTAGGGTTATAAGATTGTAACCCATTCTCTTCATGAGGTTGAGCACTTACGAAATCGTTCTAGTTTCGCTTCTGTCTAGAATCCAAATCAAATTCAACTTCTCTACTAATTATATAAAAGAACATATAAAACCTCAAGATTATCAATATTGACGTTTACACATTTTTTACTATCTTTTTACAACTATTAAGGTCGTAACAATTTCTTCCAAGCATAAATTTTTCAAGTTCTTTGCTGTTGCTCACGCTAATCAATCTAGTTAAGGAATAGAATTCATTTTCCTACCCTCATTTTTCCTGCATAAAATTCATAGAGGCAATATTTTTCATGTCAAGCTTTAAAAACAAAACTCAGGCAATAAAATCGAAGCTAATACCTCACACCAATCGGCATTGAATTTTTTTTTGGAAATGAAATAAAAAAAAATTTCGATAAATTTATTGCCAATATTTTTTTTCAAATGAAAGCCACTGCCACTTTCGTATGCATTAAAAATGTAAAATTTATGAATTTTCCCTCTTGCCAGTTCCACATGAGCTCATTCAATTTTTTAACGGTCAAATGGTAGCAAATCGCGTTAAGTCCGATGCTCAGTCAAGTCTATTCAATATTTTATTATATATACTTATACGTCATACAATTTTTATACGGTTCAAATTGAAAAATTGATTGCTTCGAATGTTGTTTGGCACTTTTTGCCCCCCGTCGAGCACATCCAACAAAACCTCTTTGAAAAATTTTTATTTTTTTTCACCCTCGAAACAGTTCATCATGCCATGTCATTTTTCCACAATTTTTTTTTTTATTTCTTCTCGTGGTGATGCCTTTAAAGAGGCATACAAAAAAAAAAGACGATAGACAGTGAGTGGATTGGAATGAGAGAAGAAGGTGAAAATGAACGCACCATACACAAAAAAAAAGAATATTGCAAGCACTACCTCATCGATAAATTCTCTCTTGACATCAAACATTTCAATTCGGCAATACATAAATTTCAATTTAGGAAATGGCAGCAACAACAAAATATTGAGTTTGGTGAATTTTTGGTTAATCAATTTAAGTTTGCGCATTTTAATTGAATTTTTTGGTGGAATTGAGGGAGTTTGAGTGGTGGGAATGTTAAGTGATCAGCAATGATTGATCAGGGAAGGGATTCTGGGTCAACTATACCCTCCCATTCCGTAAGGTTCGACCAAGAATCGAAGGTCTCCATTTTAGATGTACAGGTATGGAGTCTTAGACTGTAGTTCGATCCAGGCCTGCAGACGTACTCTAGACATAACTTAGGCAAGGCTCATCAAACTCATCAGTACAATTTGCAGTTGAATTTCTAGGCCGTAGAATCAGAACTCGAAGTCGACTCTGATTTTGTATGGTTAAGTAGACTCAAGTCGACTTGTCTTCATACAAAATTCGACTTCGAGTTCTTCGGAGACTAAAGCACCTCATCCAACAAGACAAACCGACCCCTCCCAATCAGTCAACAAATCCATCAATGTGCAATCAATTTAATTTTCATTTTATATCGTGCGAATTGTGTGGCCATAAGCCATAAGTTTTGATGTCAATGTCAGTGTGCTATCAAAAAGTGCACGAACACATTTTATGAGATCAAGTGAACTGACTGTCGATTCCTTCGTTCTTCTCCGTCATCGACAAAATCATATTTAAACTTGATTAACCAATATTTTTAAGGCATCATGTATGGTTATTTCGGTATGAGAGTATTAAATTTAATTTACTGGCATGCTTCTCTTTTGGGAAAGAAATCTCATTTTCCTTTTTTTCTTGGGATGGAAACTGTGTGGTTCGTGTGGTTTTGAAGGTCAGTGACACTATGAATAGGGGTCCGAATGACGGATATCCGTACCGTCCGTTACCGGTAATTACCGGTAATATCCATTACCGTTACCGTTCATTAATATGGATTATCCAGCGGTAACAGATTTTTAACGAATTTTTTAAAAATTCAAATATTAAGACCGCAGTTTATTTTTATGTTCGTTATTTTTAGACATTTTTCTCTTTTGAAAACTTTTAATGTGGATATTTCCAAAAGAATTTTTAGACTTGCCAATTCCAAGATAAATAAATTTCAAAGTCAAATGTAATTTTTGGTCAAAAAAATCTTATTTGGTCATATTTTTTCACAGTGAGCATTGCATATATTTTAAAACTTACTGTTGGAAAAAATTACCAAAAATTACTTCTGATCTACTTCTTTTGTATGATGAATCCTGAAGAATGATCGAGAGATGAGAAATGTAACTTTTCAGGTACTTATTGGGTTATGAAAAACTAGTTATTAAGCGCAAGCGGCAGGATCGAAAACTGACAAAATTTCGGTCATTTTTCAAATTTTTTCTTTTGGAAATTTTAAACTGCAGGAATGCAAAAGTTCTTACTTTTGGATGTTTTACAACTCTTCTATACAAGCCATCCTTTAAAAATGGCTTTTTTTAAAAATGACCAAAAAAAAGTGACAAAAAATAAATCTTTTTTTTACCCTAAACATTCGGATATATATATTCGGAATATACGGATATTACCGGTATCACCGGTAATTACCGGTAAATATCCGTTACCGTCAAATCCCGATTACCGGTAATTTTCGGACCCCTAACTATGAACACACAAGATGGATGTAGACAAAATTGAGTATGCTCCATAACATTTATTGGGTATACTCATGAGTACGGTCATTTAAGCGGGGATACTCATTTTCTATTAAGGCACGAAGCAGCAAATTGGAGTTTATGCGACGAAAATAGTCAAAATCAGCCGTAACGGTGTCATCAGGGCACCTTTACATCTTGGCATTAATATGGAAAAGGTTCAAACTCTAAAAATGACATAGAGAATTAGGCATGCTCGAGCAGTCTACCGACATAAAGTGTATTCAGCATGTAACCTGTATTTAAGGTTTCCACCTATTGTCTTCATTTCAACCTCTACACATTGGCACACATTGAAAGATTATATATCAAAAAAGGATTCGATAAATGATGATGGACGAAAAATTGGCTTCAAAATGCGGTGACAACATGAAATATGTCAATTCAACGTACGTACACAGATATATAGACATAAACAGAGTAAAGAAGGGAGGAAGAAGATTTACTATTTGTGCTCTACGTTCATATATATATATGGGATTGTGTTGATAACAAGAAGATATATGAAATGAAAATAATTGAAAAAAGGAGTTCACTTGAATGATTTACAGCTGGAAAATTACAACCGCAGGCGACAAAGTCGAAGACGTCAAGAGAAAATTCAATAGCGGACATTTAATATAAAGGAATAAGATTCTTTAAGTTCAAGAAGCGTGTAATTCTGTCAAGTGGCAATGAAATGTTTGTTAAAAAAAAATTGAATTTAATGCTGTATTAAGGAACGGAAAATAAAAGAGAAATTTTTTCACATCAATTCGCCGTAAAATGAAAAAAAAGGAATGAAAAGTTTATTCTCCCTGTTTGGTCATTTCTAAAGGAATCGACCTATGTAAAGAAAGCAAAAGCTTCCTTTTTTTACTTTTCAATATTTTTTTTTCTACCTTTTGCGAAACTTTTCCTTTTTCCTTTTTTTTTGCACACTTTTTACACCCAAAAAAAAAGGGCATTTTAAGATTTTTATTTTGACTGAGATTCTTTCAACTAAACGACTATCTTGAAATGTGTGATAAAGTTGTCTAGCTCACAGTTTATGCTTGAATTTTTAAGTGTTTTGTTGACACTAAAGATGTTGGCTTTTTGAAGATTAGATGTAGACCTTGAGGTGTATTCAATATTCTATATTCTCAATAAAGATTCATTATGGCTTTGTTGCACTCATATGGAAGACTTCAGGGGTGTATCTAGGGGGTCACACATCATGTAAATCATGAAACATATGGCAATACCATTGCTATTATGTGAAATTCTTGTCTTACTAGTATTATTGACAGTTAGATGTTGTTAAGGGAGGAAGGATGGACCTCACTTTCTGATGGAGCAAGAGGCAAAATTGTGACAAATCGTTTCAAAATTTGTGGCAAAAGAATTCAAAATTTGACAAACTAGTCAAAAATGCAACAAAGTTGACAAACCTTGTCACTTAACTTGTCTGTTCCTGGAAGGAGGAATGGAAGTAGTTGTTTGAAAATTCCTTTTTTATAAGTAATAAAGGAACGACCCCCTAGCAGCTTAGCCGTGATACTTAGTATCAAGAAATTTAGAAAAGCATCGTCCCTTTGTCTTTCACGGCTCTGACCAAGAATTTTCAAAGCAAGTCCCTTTTTGAAAGGTTTAGGATCTTTAAGACTTTCCTTCTCGAAAAATTCTTGCAAAATTAATGGTATTTTCCCTCAAATAAGTAAGATTGTCCCAAACTCTCCACACCTAGCAACACTTCTGCACCATTGGCAGTTCCTTAAGCTTACTAAACACACCATAACCTTCTGATAATTTATTATTAATATTCTTTATGAACGAAAAAAGGCTTAAAATTTGTTCAAAACTTTTATTGCCTTCCACGAAAATGCATACAACAGAAAAGAGTAATTTCCACAAAGGTTCCATCAATAAGCACCCCTATCCAAAAATAGCTATATTTCCCATTCAATTTCATCAAATAAAATACGATTTTCCACGGATTTTTAAATCGCTTCAAAGGCATACAGAGCAATTAATATTTCCTTCAGTGATTTAATCGATAAAATAAACAGTGAATCAAGGTAGCATGAAACACAAAAAATTTTCATTTTTCACTGTTGACATAAGGATGAGAGAGTTTTTCACGTTCATTGAATAAATGAGCAGTTCAGCATTTAAAAAATTTTTATCGATAAAATGTTTTTTAAATGTCAGTGTCATTAATCGACAATTGTTCTCAGATTTCATGACATGCTTGCAGAATTTCATCAAAGGCTGACTTTATCATCCTACAGTGTATTGGAAATTTCTATAGAATATTGCATCACACATTCCAATTTTACCATAAATTAACATGACATCATTTAACGTCCCGAGTGACACAGATGGAAAAGAATTTGACATGGAGTCCTTATGCGTGCCATTTCGGATTATGCCATATATGATCAGCCATATAGGATCCGATCACTTATTACTTGCTTATTGTATGACGTTCTTACAGGATTGAAGTTGCTCATTGGCGCAGTGGTTTCGTTCTTCGGGGCTTAATCATTGCACTTCGACTCAGCGATCATGAGTTCGAGACTCGGCATGCGCAATTTTTCACGTGTCCTTTTTCGAATCATATGTAGTCGAAACGAGGCTCTCAGCCTTCCTTTATAGGCTACAGACAGTAAAATCATCAAAGTAAAGATTCTGATCCCACTATATACTGTTGATCTACTGTATTCAGAGGTCTTATTAGCCACGAATTGCCCTGATTCGGCAATTCCCTGCAGCTTTGGATTCAAATGATCTGAATAGCTAAAAGTTCTAAACGTGAAGCTTCGAACATTTGCTTCACTCGGGCCCGATTATACATTTCGTGTTTACTGTACTGTGCCTTAATTCCAAGAAAATATTAATAAACCATTCAATACTGTTGAATGACTTCTTAATTCAGAACGACAAAATATCGCGAACTTGTCAATTCTTAAACAATTCAATGAATAATCCATCAAATTCAAATTATCATATTTAATTTCTTTTTACTCAATGTTGAAGATAAAAATTGAATTATTTATGCTTGTGTGAACAATCACTTCATTCTTTTATGGATGTCATTAGTCATGAAAATGCTTTGCGATTTTCTCGGCCGCAGAGCATTAGCTGTGGCTTTTCATTAAAACGATGCAATATTTTATTACGATAATAAATTTTTTTTTGCAGAGAGTGGATGTGGAGTCTTTAATTCCAATGTCACTTGCCTATTCTATGCTAATTTTAATTAGTTCCTAAACAAATACAACAATTAGTCCCAACAGCAACACTCTGTCCTTGACTTGAATGTGAGAATAAAATTTCAATTATATTAAGTACACTGTCATGGATACAACATTCTTTGAATTTTTATTTTCTAAGTACACAAAAAAGTTTTTGGCAGAGCTCGAAGTCGAGTCGAGTCGACTCGAGTCGACAAGAAAAACCGAACTCGACTTCGAGTCGACTCAAGTCGAGTTCATTTTTTTTAGACGACTTCGAGTCGACTCGAGTCGAGTGTTTTTTTTCAAGTCGACTCGAAGTCGACTCCGAGTCGACTTCAAGTCTCCAAGAAAAATAATTTTTTCTTAATCAAACTCATTTCTGTTTGCGCTTGTGAAGTATATATTTACATATAAAAAGATTGCAAAATCTCCTTTTTTTTCAAATTTTTAATTATTTTCTGATTCTTTATGCAAGATACTTTCAAAAAATTAATGAAATAGGAATTTCTCCAGCTTTTTACAGAAAGAAATTTAGAAAAAGTTTATAAATCTCTTAATTTATTTTTTATTTGTTATTTTTATTATAATGTTTTAAAATTAAACAAGATAATCAATTAATGACTATTAGTTATTTATTTTTTGAAAGTTTTTTGCATGAAAAAAATCAAAAAAGAATAAATGAACTCGGAAAAATTTGATTTGGTAATTTTTTTGTATGTAAATATATACTTCACAAGCGCAAACAGAAATGAGTTTCGTTAAGAAAAATATATTTTTCTTGGAGACTTGAAGTCGACTCGGAGTCGACTTCGAGTCGACTTGAAAAAAACACTCGACTCGAGTCGACTCGAAGTCGATTAAAAAAAATGAACTCGACTTGAGTCGACTTGAAGTTTAGTGTTTTTGAGTCGAGTCGAGTCGACTCAAGTCGACTTCAACCATATCGACTTCGAGCTCTGGTTTTTGCTACTCAAATCTAGAGACTGTCTCTATGAGTTTAATTGCTAGAGAACATCTATCAAATTAGAAACAAGAATTTTTGTACAATAATTGAAATATTTGCTCATTGTCGCACTTTATGTATTACATGGAGGCTCAATTCTGGTTCATAAATTGGAATGTTTTGTGAGATTTTAGGAACAAGTTTGAAAATTATTCAGGTTTTTGATGGATAGAGTGTATTTTTTAGAAAAGATGCAATATAGTAGGGATTGAAATATAATTAGGTTTTGTATACAAAATTCGATTCGGGTCTCCTTCCAGATCTGCAAATTAGGACACAATACATATCACGGCAGAATCTAGAGTATGTCTAAGGACACATTCCGAATTGTGAATCTTTTAACTCGGTTTTCATCAAATTACAATTGTTATCGAAGTGCTAGCCTAGAACTTGAATTCTAAGCGACACATATAAGGAAGTAAAGTCTATAAGAAGTCCATATGGTACTCCCAACGGATACCGAACTCCGTTCTCAAGAGCATGTTCTTTGCCAGTTAGGGGTAGCTTCGAATTCGAGCCTTGTTTCAAACAATCATGGAACCTTAGTAACTTCAAGGACACCTTTAACATCAACATGATATCAACCCAAAGCAGAAGAAGATACTAATAACCTTTCTAGTATATTACCATGAAACGTACGCGTCATAGCATTGACAATAAAAATTAAACTTTCAGCAAATAATCATAAACAAGATCCAAGATCCAAGAAGAATTCTGAATTTCTGAAAATTTTCTCTATCTTTTCCTGCTATCACGAATCGCATAAATAATTTTTCAGTACACTTTATAGCAACGCTGACGTGTTTAAGTTTATAAGCGTTAAACATTTTACGCAATTAATGATACGCAAGAATCTACACGAGCGTCATAGTTAAGACATAAATTTTCCCTTATTTCCTATTTCATTGAGGTAAATTCCTTTCGTCTTTTCACAGTTGTATTGTTCATCGGTATACAATGACGAAAATAGCACCGTTACTATAGTTTGTTTGATTAATATATGTAGCATAAAATATAAAGTTTCACGAAAATGAATGCCGGAAAAAGTAAACGCACTCGAAAGATTTACAGCTAACAAAAAAAAATGATACTCGTTGTTGTGTATATTACATAATAAAAATAAAATAGAAGCATGTGCGAAATGAAGGGGAGGAACTGAGTTAATTTAAACTTTTCGATAAACTGGATTTACTAAGTGCCTATGAGGTGCTGTTGAATTTGTAATTATTATACACAGATCAAGTGGTAAAAGTTTAATTTTACACCTGTCATTAAATCATAAGTGGTATTTTGTGTTTATGGCAATTTTCGACAACCTCTTAATGACTCTTTTCAATGCTTACTTGTTTACACATGCAATATCACAAAACACCCATCAGATTTAAGTGCTTTTTGCTAAATTAATTATTTATTTTTATGAATTTTCTCGTATTTGTTTGTAAATTTATGTTAAAACCAAGTTTAAGGATTGTTATAGAGCGATGGTTGCGAACTCTGAATGCGGTGCGACGCAATGTGGCGTAGAGCACTTTCTGCCGTATAAATGGGTCAAAATCAGTTGTCTGGATGCAATTAATGTCTTAGTGAGCACAGTTTCTGGATTCGGAAGCCAAAGACTAACTCCGAAGCCGACTATATATTAAATATATGTCAACAAGGGGCCCTACACTACGCCATCGCAGACCACTCTACCACCTCGCGAACAAAATAAGTGAATGACCCCTAAGAGTGTTCACTAATTCAGCTGACAATTGAGCTTTATGCTCGAATACGAAAGTCAAATGATAGATTCATAAAGATACTTTGTTGTATGTTCGTCTGCAGGGTGACAGTCCCTTGATCAGGCTAGATATTGTAAGATTCACAACCGACTAACTTCTACAATACAATCAACAATGAGTAAACGAGATAGAAATCCCTAGATTCAATATAAATCTGTCATAATCACAGAATATCACATTAGAAGCTATAAATAGCAACCTTGTTGAATAATACAGGCAACACACAAGACACAAGATAGAAACATGATTACACAAAAAGTTTCTCAGAAACTGATTCATTACTTGTCACACTTTTTTGACTAGAATGCCTTCAATATCAATTTCTATCATATCTTTTATGAATATTTTATATACACCAAGGTCTTCATACCTTGAATGTCAATTTGTCACACATCATGTTCGATAAAACATTTTTCCATGTCCAATAGAAATTATCATTTCCATGTAGCACATTTAATTACTTTCCTTAATATTTTTTCAATAAGCACTTCCAACTTAAAATCAATTTTATATCCTTTTAAAATTTAAATCCAAAGTAATTAAATAAAAAGAGAAAATTTGACTTACCAATCCTTATCAAATGCCGTGAAACAACTATCCATGGCTACTAACGACAGCTCGATTGCTTCTGAATCCATAATAATTCTGATTGCCACTCGGGGTGTACTTATGAAATTTCAAAAACACTCTGATGAATACACAAGGCTAACAACAGGCACTGTTTTTTTTGTATTTTTCGAGAGGTAGCACGATATCGTGGATATTAAGAACTGCCGATGTTGAGGAATAATGAAAAGAGAGAAAAAATAAGGGAAGGAAAAAAAAAATGTTTTATTGAAAAAACTTTGCTATAACAACGGATTTAACACATTCATACAATCAACATTTTATTCAATTTCTTTTTATTTTCTCAATGCCTACAGTCGAAATTTAGAGAATAATATAAAATGAGAATCGACTGTCGATTGGAAGTTATCAGCTTCCATGTTTGGTATTAACAAGGTCAAGGATTAAGATCGTTTACTTCGTTCGTTGGCAACAAAGCTTGAAATTAACCCGATCGATACAAGTTTTCTATGACAGCCACATGTTGACCAAATGGTAGTCACATTTAGACCACATGGTAGCCACATTTAGACCACATGGCAGCCACGTGGCATCCAAATGACAATATTTATGGGAATCAACACGAAAACTGCCACTTGGACGTCATTTGATGGCCATTTGAGCGCCATGAATAATTTGTGTCGATCTAGTAACTTAACTCGAATTGGAACTGGAAGCAACATGCTTAGAAAAGTCATATTCTGTATTTCACAGTAAACGAACGATTCTAAAGTCAAGCAAACAATTTAATGACTTGTTCAGTAAATGTCTAGCTATTTGAACATCTACTGACATCCAGATGTGATAATTCATCCATATAACTAGACTCTAACCAGCCAAATCATCTAATCAACCATCCAAGGCACTGTTTTAATCACAAAAACTCACAACACTTACACCCGGAAGTTCAATAAATTTCGAATTTTCAACAATAAGCTCAGTAAACAAGATAAGAGACTATTAATGGACTTACCTTTCGACAGTAGCGACTGACAAACGTTCCTCAACAGTTGTTCTTGGATGAATGATCAAAACTTTTTCAAATGGTTATGTTGCTTGCTTTATATTTGCCATATATGATGTAAATAGAAAATAAAATATAGAATTAAAGTTTTGTTGTAATAAAATTATCCAAAATATAGACTGACTGCTATGAATATATTTTTGAATCAATGAATTCTATTCTGCAAATTAGAATTACGAATTAAGTACAGAAGCAATTTAGGTACGAGTAGAAAATGTTCGGAATGTGATGAGATTTAGAGCGCATGGAAGATAAAACCAGTGTTGTCCAAACGTGTTGATGCCACGACACACCTTGACCAAAACCATACACGACATACGGTTCATAGCATTTCCAAAGCACACTAGTATGCCATGACACAGGTTGTCAACCACTGGTTCAGCACATTTCAATTCATCAGAAGCTCAAAACATCCATTCCGAATTTTTAATAATTGAGTCCTTCCTCAAATTCCTCATAAAATGTTCATCCATTCACTAAAAATGCAAGCATATTTCCATGGATTATACAGAAAATCCCGCTAAAAAAAATCTTTGACGCTACACACCAAGAGAATACCAAATTAGAACTCAAATAAAAGTTCATTGTCGAAGCATGTTATGCATGAACGGCTTTTCGCTTTTCATTTAGCATGTACATACGAATGTGTAAGTCGACATACGATACATATTGTATCTATCTATATCTATAAAAGCTAAATAACAAACGACAATTGACAACGTGAGTTCATACATGCTTCACGTTATTTGCAAATATCATTCAAGGTTATTTTTGGTTTATAATGATCTACTACTGCAATTGTGATCCACATCCCATGCCATTTACAGCTTTTTGGAAGGTATTTTTTAATGAAAAATTATCCACCACCCAACATTTTTTTGATGACAAGTCAGAATATGTATGTGTAAATACATTCAATGAATGGCATTAATTTGAAACAAACTTGCGAGATTCCTTTGAGACTGTTTTGTCAGATTTTAAAGGGATTCGTCAACAAGATACAGTGATTAAGTGGCAAATCAGCCATCTTTGCTTAAATGTCCTTTACATTAAGAAAAAGCTTCAAGTGAACATTGTGTCACGCTCCTTAATAACCTCTGGTAGTTCAGGAGGTTAGAGCTCTTGAATTTTAATCGGGAATGGGTTCGAATCTCACTCGATTTGAAGTTGTAATAATGTGTCTAGAACCAGAAGGCAATGGTTCACAATATTTCTAGAAGGCATTTGACGTTGAAATGGCCGAAAACTGACCTCAAGCCTCAGAATCGGCCTCAGCGTGAATCAACTAGCTTAATTATGGCACCAGACTTGATGAAATCCGACCTTATACACAGAGTCAAGTCATCCTGTAGTCGGATGTTTAGCCACTTCTACGCCATCTGCTTTCCCGAAGTAATTCAGATTCTGAACACATTCACAATGTCACAACTAACCCAACTTCATCCCCAAAGAATTCAACATAATCCTCATTCTAAGGACAATCCATGTGTTTTAAGAAGAAGCTAACAAATTTAATGCAGTCAACAGCAAAAGCACATTGTAATAGAATTCAATTTATATTCATTAAGTTTACAATGTATAACACATTGTTGCTGTGTTTTCATCTAGCGCTGTGCTTCTGATAATTTCACTACTGAAACTTTTTTTTATGCCAAAGAGCAATTGAGCTCTGTTTCTCTTACGCTCCGGGTACGGGGGTTAAAAAGGAGTATGCTCTTCATTAAATTTAAAATTTATCGCATACACTTATGAAACTTGAGAATATTTTTTTGCTGCTAGATCCCCAAGAGTAATCGACTTAAGTTTTTCTTCTTTTATTTACCTTTCTTGTATATTATTAAGCAAGATACATTAATAGATATTGGAATGCATATTGTTCCTCCAAAAAAATCCAATAATTGATTTGAAACTATTTAATGAATAATTTTGGATATAGGAAACGTGAGTCGAGGTGGCTCGGTGGTGGAATGGTTTAGTACTTCGGTATATAATTATTGCAACACCTTTTTAATTATTGCATCAAGTGTCCTTTTTCGAATCATATGTAGTGGAAACGCGGCTTACAGCCTCCCTTTAAAGGCTACAGGCAGTAATCTCATCAAAGAAGTGGTTCGGATTCCACTATAAACTGTTGGTCTAGGTTTGAGCGAGTTTTTTTTATAGGAAATTCTACATATTAGATATCCCGTCCTTGACTTCAATTTTCTAAAAAGCATTACATCTTCTTGTACTAAGCACATCATTGATGAATCCCCACGACAATTCTGACTGTGCTGATAAAGATCCAATCTTATGTCTCTGCATCAGCATATAGACAGTTCATTAAAACACAATCAGCATGTAAATCAACAACATCCATTTGATTCCTAATCAAATCAGATATCCCACATAGATATATATATATATATGCATATTCTTACTCATATTTGATTCATTATATGCAAATAACTGGATTTCTATTCCCCATTCGACTTGAATAGATGAAATTAACATTTGTTGACATAAACTTCCATGTATGTATACACTTCAAACTAACCAACTTAACTGCATGCATATTTTAGTAAAAATGATAATTCTTTGATTTATTAGAAGTCATACGAGCTCATATGTGGAGCTAAATTAAAAGGAAATTGCTTTAAAGACGGTCATCTATGACTGAGGTTGAATTCTGTGCTTTAAAGGCATAACATGCAATTTAAAAGATACAGTTCCTAGATTCTATAGACAGAAGAATTCATTCACATACCAAAAACTACCCAAAAATACAGATAATCACAATAAGGCAGCATAGAGCACATAAAATCACAATAAATGCAACAGCAAGCCTTTTCATTTCGTGATGTTTATTGTGATGAAGTATTCAGCCGTACAGACTAACTCAACATTCCTTCATGTACTGTTAGTTCTGCATCACCTCAACTTTTATCTTATTTTAGTTTTTTTACCGTCATCATCACCATCATCAACAACTACTCATCGTCCACTAAATGAAGTAAACTATAAATGATGATATGGATAGCAATGAACAACCATTTTGTGATTATGGCATAGCTAGTGAGTGTAAATTTATGTATCCAAAAATTTTATTCATTTGGTTGGTTAATTATTGAGCTTCTAGTTCTGTGATTTAATTTGGGAAATTTCTAGTTCAATTGCTGCTCTAATGATGTTAATTTTTGGGGGGTCCATGGTTTTAATAATGATACTTTTGGGGGGTCCATGGTTTGAATAATGAATTTTTTTGGAAAATAATCCAATTATAAGCCATAATATTGTTACTTTTATATCCAAATATTTTCAGGTGAAAGTTCAAACTGATTTTATTCAAATCGAGGACCCCCCTCTATACCAATATTACAGTAAAAGTTTCAACTTTCATTTCAATAAGTATGCATTAACGGATGACATGTAATCATCGCAAAAATTGTCATCCAATAAATCGATGATTATGTATCGAGTATAGCTGCAAAAGTCATTTCGTTAAAGTTTATGAAATATGATGCAATTATGAGCAAATATAAACGCCAAAAATGCCACAAGCAAAATTTGATATTGAAAATGTATTTGCTGTCATTTGCAAATTACACAGGATATATTTTTTGTTGTAAAATTATTAATTTATTCACTTAATAGCTGCAAGGAATAAGATTGATTGCACTGCGGGTTAAAATGATGTATTGATGGAAGTAAGAAATGGGGAATGAGGGTATACTCGAGAGATAAGTTAATAAAAGTTCAATTTATTTGATCCCCATGCAATAAATTTCATCATTGATTTTACAAGTTTTGAATACAACAAGATCAACTATGGGTTATTGTGTTCTTGTTCTCAGTTATTTGAGTAAATTGTTGTGTTGATTATTAATGTTTCAATCTTGAAATGGCAACAGATTGGGCATCTATAGTACTCTCTATTGCAAAGACGTGAGTTCAATTCTCATCAGAACTCGATCTCCCAATCATTACAGAATCAGAGAGGATTGCCATTGCCATTTATTAGAAGCTCTCAGAGCTCAAGCGACAAAAATGAAGAATGCTTGACCACGGAGCTTTAAGGGCACCTCCAAAAGATCTGTTATTAATACAAAATTTAAGTATTGCCACTTCTGTATGACATGCAAATGACTGCCAAATAGCCAGAAGTAGACGGGCTCTATTTGGCAGTCAAATGGATGCCACATAGAGGTGGATTCCATTAGATATTGATAAAAGAAAGGAAAGAAGATTAAAAAGGGACTCCGAACTCTATGTTGCTTAAAAATGGAATCTCGTGTCACTTAGGACATAGATTTATCAATGCATTGTTACTAGCCACAACTTATGTCCCAAGAACACAGCACGCCAAGTTGATGTGGTTTGAACAGTGATTGAACAATTGAATCCGACTAAACATTCTCTGAACTCGAACTCGAGGCATTTGTGTTAATTAAATGGATCATTTAGGTTGAGTTTGAATCCCTTCTTGGATATGCAGGGTCACATTTCCTCATTTGAAACTTAACAATAATCGAGAACTAAAAGTTACCTAACTTATGTTTATCTATTCAATTCCAAGAAATTTCAATCATGAAATTCCTAAGAGCAAAATGAACAAATTCTTCCAAGAACTTTCTCGTTCAAGAAATTTTCTCTCAATTTACTTGATTTCTTCCTCAATCTCGAGTACAAATCATGTTTATACATTAAAATACAGTAAAAAGAATAAAAAAAAGTCTTAATGGAAGTTGACTCAATGTGTAGACATTCTGAATTTCCTGTGTACACTTCATAAACTGATTCAGTTTAATGCTCCAAGCATAGATGAAAGTCAATTTAAACGAACGAAAAAAAAACAGCACAGAAGATAGAAAAAAGAAATCAAACAAATTTGTTAAACTTTGACAATGGAAGCGTGAAATCTTGATATTTGTCAAGACTGATTTTATCGATTCATCTCATGTCTGTATGACAATTCAATTTCTTTTTTTATTTTTGTGCTCAACGAGAAACAATCAGCTTCAATTTATGCATTCGAAAATGTCAACAGACATAATTAAGCTGAACACATGAAAATTTAATATTTTACTTTTTTTCAGCATATAAATCGCTTCAGATAATTCATTAATTTGATTAAAGCATTTGAAACACTAAATAAATTATTGGGGGTAATGAAAGCATATGTGATAAATGAGCAGTGGTGGGTAAATTTTCGAACGAGTTTGAAATCGCTAAGATATAAGGCTGAAAATGCTGGAACTTGGTATGATATATCAAGTTTACTTTCAGTCATAGGATCGACTAATCGCAGCTTGGTCTGTTCGGGATGCCTAGGGTAAAAGGAAGTATCTTAGTGTAGGTGTCTAAGGTGTTAAGGTTTTGTGAACAAATGGTCTCCTTTTTGACTGTTATATTTAGGGTTCGGCCAAGAACCACATCCCTACATTTACTGCATTTTAGATACGCATGTCTGAAGTTCTACAGGTCTGAAGTCTAATAGATACCCTCAATCAGGATCAGAAGCGTATCCAAATAGCCCAAGTCAGTCAATTTCAAATCCGTCATCTGGCTGGCATGATTCTCGCATGATGTCGAATTCAAATCAAATCTTGACCGAATCCAACATCATGTCAGAGTCACCCCGCCCTGGGGTTACTGTAACCATGTTCTTATGTGGTGCTTAGGTTACAACAGAAGGCATTCGATCTTACTCTGTTGCTGGCTGTGTGACCTAGTTTGTACAAATTCTCTGTCCGCACGTTTAGCTGACATTCTTTCGATTACCCTGGAGTAATAACAAGATTTAATCCGGCCAGATTTTAATCTCCCGCCCTGGGGTAAGTCCAGACTCCATTTTATCTCCTCTATAACCTCAAAATCCTTTAAAAATTGGCAATTTTCAATCTCAAATCAACAAATTCCCATAAAACCAATTCCAATAAATCAGAATGGACAAAAAGCTCCTCATCCCATTTTCCTCAGCCCACACATGCTCGAAAAAAAATTAAAATCTAATTTAGGTGAAAAAATTAAATAAAAAAATTGTTCATTTCATTCGAACGTTTAATGCGTGATGAATATTTTTTCATAATTTATTGCTATTTTTATGCTGTTTGCATTTGAGGTTTTTTTTTTATTCTGTATATCATCATGATCATCAATTTTCAATATTTGAACCACAAAAGTGATGAAAAAAAAAATTCCAGGTAAAAAATCTGAATGAAAAAAAAAAGTTCAATAATTTGTATGGCAAACATTAATGTTGGCAAATAAGAGAAGAATTTAATTTATAAATCAACAATCAATTGCATGAACGTGCAGATATAAAACAAATATGGCATGAAACAATATAAAAAAATTCTTTTAATGATAAATATCTATAGAAATTGGTTGGATATGAAAAAAAAAGAATCAAAATACAATGATTATTGGCAAATATTTTGAAAATTATGTATGCGCTTCGAATTATTGCGTATTTACTGTAATTTAATTAGTTTGATTTTATCCTTGACAACATTTTAATAATTAATTTTATTTATTGTTTGGCTTTGTATAATGAACTGATTTAGTTTGGAATGCACTAGGGTAGTCTCGGTTTGTATGAAGTCTCATTATTTATATGAAGTTTAGTTGAATTTAGACGACAGCTGGTTGGCAAATCCATAAAAAAGCTTTGTCGACTTCCTGGTCGGTTCCAAGATGTGGTATTAAACATCTGTACTGTTCGCACGCGAATCCATGGATCTGCGTTTCTCGATGTAGATCAACCACTACATCCACCTACCTAGTGCATACCCAAGTTGGTATATTTAGAGGAAGGCATTTGGAGGCAAAACTGTAAAAACTCTCTCCAAGGTGAATTCGCAGCTCTAGGAGCTTTCTCATCCTAACTACCTCATTCACGACCCATTTTAACATCTCTCAATGTCTAAATTCTTGGTTTTTGGACATTAACTTGCGAAACTTTAGAAGCCAAAGTATCCAAAAATTCCGAAAAATCTCTAGGCTGATGGTAGGATTCGAACCAGGGAGTTCAAATTCAACATCGACTTTTGTGACCCGCATCTTGCTAATTGAACTATCAAGACACTTTTGTTTCTTCTAGGTGTAACGGTAGATGAAGAGTAGATATAGATTTAAGCCAAGAAACGAGTCTCAGGGAAGATTGTAAGAATTTACTTTAAATCCAAAGTTATTCAAACCATAGACCACCTATCCATGTAAGTTTCTCGTTACATAAAGAGTCACTCCATTATCAAGCATTTCCACTGAATATCACGTATTTCATTACAATATGTAATTCCAATTAAATGATTTTACTCAAAATTGTTCAAATTTCTGATAATTATCATGAACTTCTTCACAATTGCATTTCAATATAAAGTCACTCCAATAATAATTAAATTGCATATTGAAATGTTCAGTCTTATCGCACATGTATATCTCAAATTAAAGCAATAAATGTTTGCAATTTTCGAAATTATAATTGAATTGAGGGAAAATGTCTTGAGCAAATGGAACTGACAAAGACATAAAATAAGGTTATCAAATGAATATGATCTAGTTTCTGTGTTTTTTGCATGATATTTGGTTATAAAGGAGAATAATTAAAATGTTCATTAAGCCGGTTGTGGATTTCATCACCTGATAAATTTTGAAGGCTTTCAGAACTGTGGATTTACATAAAAAAAATGCTTTAGAACATGCAATTATAAGATTAGGAATCTTAAAATAGGCGGGGGTCCTCGGTTTGAATAATTTTGATTTTTGTTGATTTTTTGGAAGGGGTTCCTCACTTTATGCTTGCTTACTATGCTGACCGTACAGATCAATTTTGAATTGGCTTCTCGTTTTAGGGAGAAAATGGTCTAATATTTTGTAATAATCAAATTATTCATTTATTCAAACCAAAGACCCCCCTCCTCTCTCAATAATACTTAAGATCCTTAACTCATTCAACCCCAAAAATACGACTAAAGATCACAGCGATACCAAATTCATTTCCATCCCAAACTATATTAAACAACAACTGCCTTTATTCTTTAAAACAAAAACAAAACTAAGGAACAAACCGGACTGAACTCTTCAGCACAAAAAAAAACTGACATAATAAATGATAATAATTCGTTTCCATCGCTTAACATAACCGACAATGGCGAGGACTTTTTAAGAAAATTACATTTTTATAAAAATTTCATTTTATTTCCTCATCTCCTCCTTTGCACTTAACATTTATATTGCCTCACTCCATCTACTTTATGCTAATAAATGAAGATGACATTGGTGATGACTGAATCATAAATAGGGAATGGAAGAGAATGTAAAGAAAGAAACGGAACTAACTGGACAATTGAATTGCATGAGGATAAAAGAGAATTTAATGGAATGAGTCAAATAGCTAGGGTGACATTTTGGGGTCGCTCGTTTATGGCTAGAGCTGGATGTCGACTTAGATTTTGATCTGACTTCAGATGATCTAGAATCTACTTTATTGCTACTCTCCTTAGATATTGCTGTAGATCAGTGGTAGGTCAAACATGTTCAGTGGTACACTAGTGTCGTGAACTGTATGCCGTGTGCGGTTCCGTTCGAGTCTTAACCCCGACAAAGTGAGGCATGAAACATACATAGTTATCTACTGTGAATGCTGTGGATGAAAGTAAGAGGCTGCGCTACACAAAGACTGGATGATCAGTTAGACCAGTGGTGGCAAGCTTGTGTGCCACGCCAACGTGTGTGGTTTCGGTCCTGGCTTTCCACCATAGTGTGAAGTGGCACATAACAGGTTGCCTGCCAGAGTTACCACAATACAGTTTTGATCATAAGAAACTAATACAAGTCATCAACCCCTAACATTAATCCTCCAAAAAAATCATAAAAATGCGCCTTAGTCAAACATCAATAAAATTTTCTTACTTCCGAACTTCATTTTACTTGTCCGACAATCATTAGCATAAAAAACGTCTATTATTGCTTCATATCTTGTATCTAATGAAAAATAAATTGTTATTTTTGCCACACACATGTACACGGATATACACAAGCATTAATGACTGATAGTACGAAGTAATTAAATTAGTTCTTGCTGATTTCAAAACCTCCTCATCTATTTTTTCCATTGGTTATGCACAACTAAGTCTTTTTTTTACATTCTATTCTACCTTCATGTGTGGCATTTTCACATAACATTAGCTACTTCTACAGCCATTCCATGATGATGCACATAAAATGAGTAGAAATACCCCTCAAAAAAATATATAGAAAATCCTTATATCGAATACCAAACGACAATAAAGCATTCGATTGATTGTTGATTTACATTTTATTAGCATTCGTAATGTGTACGAGAAAATTGCTGATGGCAAAATGAGAAGCAATGTACATTCATTCATTTCGTATTGGATCATATAAAAAATATATATATCTGCATGTGTATACACTTATGAGAGACAAGGCAAACAAACAAATAGAAAAGAAAATAAAGTTTGTATGAAGTTAGGATTAAGAATTGAAGCTGAGCGCATTTGTCTGTGGAATCTAGAATCTTTTGGATCACAAACTATAGTCCAGAATATCAATTTATTAGGTCTAAGTGTTGTTCTTTAGGGGATTCTATCTCATTTTTAGGGTATATCCAAGTCTACCATACCCCAACCTAACCTATGAACGAGATAATAGCAACTTAAGTCCAGTAATCAAATGCAATCATGAGTGTGACCTTCCGAACGACTTCTGTATCCAGAAGCTTTCAAATGATATACTGTCCTATCTAAATGGCAGAGTATAGTATTCAGAACATCATAAATCAACTAACAGACCTAACCAAAGTCTCCGAGACATAGCTACGTAACCGTGTTGACGATAAGACGTAAAGATTCTTTGATGGCTGCGTGGAAGGGTATCCTGACAATTCAAAATTGCTCCCAAAAACTTGATTTGCCTCAAATCTCACACAAGAACTTAGAGACTATAGTAAGATCACTTAATACACCCAAAATCTACCTAAATCCATTCATTTCCTCTTATTCCCAAAGTCAATATACATCCATAAGTTAAAATGCCTACTAAACCATCAACAATATCATTGAACTGAAACTCTTTGATCAGGTAACAGCCAATTAAATCAAGCAAAGGCATCAAAATCAACATTTCTACTACAAAGAAAATGTGCTAAAAAAGGCATGCAATATCAAAAAATCATTTATATGTGATGTCGATACGTATTTGCTATTGTAACATTCAATTGGGGTAATTTGGTACCAATCTGTTTCAGTAACAAACGTTCTACAAATTACAAATCCTTTAAAGTACGTAAGAAGCCCCGTCATATGTGCTTGTCGATCAATGTAATATGAGAAGTCGTATTCTTGATAAATCAAACGTATATAAACACACAGTTGCTGTTTTCGTTCGAGAAAAAGAATTACGTGCGTGTTTGTGATGGATGTGTACTCTATCCCTTTCTCAGCTCATACTCTATACTCGATGCAATCGATTTTTACGTGCCTTTCTCGTTTTGTAAAGCTTTTTTTTCTCACATTTCTCAAATAAGAGCATACATATGAGCATATACGTCACTAAATGTAGGTTTTACTTCTCTACGTCGTTCATACATATTATGTTGAATATGTAATATGAGCTTTATTATTGAATATATTCGTTTTTGTATATGAATTGCAGAATTTCTTTTTTTTTACCCGTGTACACATAAAAACATGGGATAATAAGAATATATACACCGATATATCATTATTACAACTTCTCTTCCTCACTCTTTTATGTACCTATCTATAATTCATAATAAATTGGAATTTATGTTGCGTTTTGTCTTTTTCTAAAGGATTCCAGTTGAGTTTTGTGTCAATTATTTGAATTTTGACATGAAAGCAGTCAAGAAAGTCGCTTGGACCTAGAAATTGCAAAGACCAATGCTCATCTGTGATTAAAGATCAAAACAAATCAACATGTTAGCTCTTCGAAATCGACCAAGCCATATGTTAAGAATAATATCAACTGCCATTTTAAATTCAAATTGTATTTGAAACTAGAATTAGTTGATTTTCCCCTTTCATAGTTTTCATCCCCTTCATAGAAAAGCTCACTTTGTTTTTAAACTCCAAAGAATAAACATCATTATGATTAAATCAATCCATTTGAAAGTTCTTTAATTAAGCTTATCATCATTCTGTTATACACATCAACATACATCAATCCTTCAACTTCAAACTCAGTATAAGAGAATCTGTGAAATCAGATAGTTTGAACATCATTATCAAAACAAGCAACTCCTAAAGAACTCATTAATTAAAAACCAGATGAAATGCGCTTATATTCAGTAATTAGTTCAATCAAACTTCCCGTTTTTCCATTAAAGTTTTCCTACTCATTAAAAAAACTGGCGCAAAAAGCTCAGATAAATCTTTCGCTTTAAAATTTATTTTCATCTGTATCGAAGCTTGCAAAAAAGCAGGAAAAATTTAAAATTTTAATGAACTTTATATTTGCATGCTTTGAGACTTATAGCTTTATAATTGCTGTTTTTGTTCTATACAATAATCAAATTTGTTATGCATGTTATGTAATTTTAAAATAAATTTCATCTGTCTATGGTGTCTATAGCATATACATGATATAAATCCAAAAAGCATGCACTTGTGCATGGAATGAGCTCATACATCAATTTATTTAATGTCATTGTAGAATATTTTTAATATTGAAGGTCAATAAGTTTGATCTGTGGATTTTAGGGGTTAGGAAGTATTAAAATTGAAGTATATTTTCGAATTTCTGTTTGGTTCAATTGGTTCTAATGTAAATTAGTTAGGATACAACTTAGATAGTCATGGTTTCTTAGCTGGATCTAGCCTGCAAGGTTATTTAGACTCCAAACTAATAATTGATTCCATATTAATCCTTTTAATTATTTCTAAATCAACTCTAATGCATAATTCAAATTCAGAATCCTGATTTCCAGAACAAAATCTCATAATCATGAATATACGGTACTTAAGTACCCCTAACTCTCACACATTCTCACTCTCTGTATTTTTAAAATTAATTCAATTTCTACAAAGTCTCTCTGATAGAGATAAAAATATTATATTTACTGTATCAGTACATTGTTTGTAACACATCTAGAAAGTTTTGTTTTGATTTGTGTCTTTTGGTTTTCTTAAAATTTAATTATGGTATCAGTTGGTGATATAAACTTGAGGAATTCACTTTTGGGATTTGTGGGTGTACATGGTGATATATTGTATGTCAAAAATCACAATATTCTATTACGTGACGATGAGGAATTTAGGAATGATAGAAAATCTGTTTTAATTATCAGTGGAGGTGAGATTGTTACTTTGTATTGGAACTGCAGTTATTGTGTTTGTTTGTTTACTTGATAAAGCTGTCTGTATGGATATCAGAATACTTTTGGATGTAATGTAAATCAATTAAAGTATTAAAGATCCAGTAATTAAATTTAACTCTTGTTTTCATCTTTCTATTGGCTGCAGAAGTCTAAATATCATGCATCCAGACTTAACTCGACTCCCCAGATACCACATAACTAAGGATTTACAGTATCTAACTCTCTAATGTTGATCCAGTCACAATAACTATCACCAAACCAAACAAAAATCAATAATAAACTTTAAAAACAATTTCAGGCGGTTCCGGTCACGAGCCATTTCCAGTTGGATTTGTTGGCAAAGGAATGCTCTCAGCAGCGATTTGTGGGGAAATATTTACGTCACCATCAGTCACCAGGTAGACAATAAAATGCATTTTCAAATGTGCCAAACAATAATTTAATTAATTAATTTCGCACAGTTGCCTCGCATCAATTCTACTATCGACACAAAATGATCCGAATCGTGAGATTTTAATGGTCATCAATAATTATACAGGAGATAGATTAAATTTTGGATTGGCTATAGAAATGGCGAGAAATATACACAAGTATCAAAACATAAAATCAATTATCATTGATGACGACTGTGCGATTGATAATCCACGTAATTCGACAGGACGACGTGGATTGACGGGCATAAATCTCATAATAAAGATAGCCGGAGCAATGAGTGCTAAAGGCTTTCCGCTAAATTATATCCACGAACAATGCTCATCGATACTTAACAATCGAATGATTCGAACAATTGGTTTCACATTTCAGCACAATCGAAATGAATTAAATCAAATAGATATTGGATATGGTATCCATGGTGAAGCAGGCGCTTTAAAATTAGATAATGCCAAATGCTTTAAATCCATAATTGGAATATTAAGGCATAAATTAAAGATAACAGAAATTAAATCGGATATCATTGTGTTATTTAATAATCTTGGCGGTGCTTCCGAATTTATATTTTATAATTTCATCAAAGACTTTATGGATTCAATTAATGGCAGTACATTTAATGTAATTAAAATTTATGCTGGAAAGTTTTTAACATCACTTGGCAAGGAGGGTATTGGTGTGTCAATCATGGAAATCAAGGACAATTCAATTATTGAATTACTCGAATATCCGACAGATACAGCAGTAAAATATTTATTTAATATCCCACTCAGTTACTCACATAATACACGTGAAATGGATTTTCAAGTTCCTAAAGTCGATGAGAGTTCAAAGCACGAGGATGAGGAATTGAAAAATGTCAAAAAATACGAAATTGAAATTATGAAAAAAGTTTTAATGAAAGTTTGTCATGATATAAATGACGCAAGAGGTGACCTTAATCTTATGGATAAAGAATTGGGTGATTCTGATACGGGAGATACATTATCACGTGGTGCTTGTGCAATTCTGGATGAATTATTAAAGGATAATTTAAATACAGACAATCCACATAAATTCCTCATCACCCTCAGTGATATTTTAATGAGATCCATGGGTGGCAGTTCCGGTGCTATTTTTTCAATTTTCTTTCAATGTGCATCGATTGCTTTTCGTGATTGCAATGAGTATTGCATTACTAATTGGCTTCAAGCATTATCGAATGGTATTGATGGAATAATGCGGTATGGTAAAGCAGAAATTGGCGATAGAACTTTACTCGATTCCCTTTGTGTTGGATATAATGAGATGAAAATTGCTTTTAATGACGGAAATATGCTTGAAGCGGTTAAAGCTTTTGCAAATGGATGTCAAATTGGATGTGACAATACAAAGAATATGTTTCCTAAAAGTGGTAGAAGTGCTTACGCGTATGCTGATAAAGATTCAGACTTTAAATTTATTAGTGAATTTCCTGATTCCGGTGCATACGTTATATCCATTATTTCAAATGGAATCCTTAATGTGCTACAAGGGCAACAATAATGTTTGCGAATGTTTCTGTTTTTCTTCTTTTATTAGCGTTTTTTTGGCAAAGTTTGCAGTCACTGTATTGCTTTATGCTTAATTCGTAGTTCTAGCCATGTTATTCGCAGATTGCTATGTCAATGCGGATGCTCATTTTGCAACATGAGACATTTTTTATGTTTACACAACAAATTCAATTTTTATCAACTTACCGGTTAAATTCTCAAGCTATATATCAATGACACTCTTGGATATATCAATAGATGAACTCAAATAAAAGTTATCAATCAAATAATATTGACTAAATGGTAAATTAAATGATGAAAAAATTATAATTTCACAAAATTCACGTTCTTCGGCAAAGACAGAGTAAAAATTACTGAACCTTTCTTTGCTGTGTTTTGCTGGCTTTATACTTAAATGTGGTCATAATTTAGAGAGAGGAAAAATATTTAAATGCTCATAGTGCAAAAACACCATTTGTATTAATTAACATATAAATTTATGAATAATTTTGGAATTAAATATTAAGACTGCATATGAGTCGAAAATAAATAAATGGCTTGCTAATTAATCTGAGTTCTCTCATTTAATTATAAACCATTATTATTATTATAATTATCTTTATTATGGTCCGTTTTTAAAAATTTAAAGACCTATATCATTTCCAATAGTTTTTACAATGATTCCATTATAAACCATTTTGAAGCAATTACTACATTTATATGGTTTTGAAACATTTATACGGTGTTGAACTTTTCAAATGAAATTGTACGGTTCTTAAAAATACAAACTTACTGCGCTAACCGGACAGATCATCTGTGATTCATGGCTTCTCTTAGTTGGTGTTTAAAACTTGCTCAATCGCTGACTACCTTTTTGCCAATTATCAATAACCTTTTTCCAAAAGTTCTTTGGCCGCTTTTGTGCTCTAAAAATGCATTCAAAACCCTGCAAATGTTTTTCAAGAAATTGTAATGTTTCAATATTTACATCAAATTAATCAATTTCAATATAAACACACTATCTCTTATCGCTTACCTTTGAGTTCTTCATCATTTACCGGTATCAATTTATGACTTTTTATCACTACGAGATATTGATATTGATATAAATTAATTTGGTTTTTCTATAAATAATATTTATGAATTCATAGCCTACTATAATCAACAAAATCAGATAATAATTCTTTGTCACTAAAGAAAGTTTTATTAATTTAGTTTTAAGTCTTCAAAATAAAGTAGATACATCATCATTATTAATATAATTTCCAAATCTTCAAATTAATTGAATTATTATTTAAATGTCTTAAATCCTACAAAAATTTTAACTTCAGATTGTTGATAAATGGTTGGTATCAATATTCATTAATGCATCATTTTTCTTATGCTGATCCTTTTGCCATATAAGCATCTAGTTGCTTATCCAATTGCTCCTTCGAAACTTGTGGACGGCCTCCACCTAAAATAAAATGAATTTTTTGTTAACAAAAAACTTGATTAAATTGAAATGAATTTCGATATTTTTTTAAGTAATTGATTTCCATTTTATCCAGCATCATCCATTCAATCGGTCGGTGCAGCAATCGAATGATTAATATTAAATAATTTGTAAAATACCTAAATTCCCTCCTTTAAGTTGAAGACTTAAAGTAAGTGTAATACTAAGATGATGAAGCGAAGAATGATGTTATACAGCATGTATTTCATTCCTTTAAAATATCAAACAAGATCCTTTTTTTTCTAAATGATGGAATGGGATCAAAAAGAATAGTTTTTTTTTCCTATAATGCTCCAAAAAGAAGAGCTTTTAAGAAAATTGGCAAAAAATCGATTGGGTCTTCGCGTTCAGCTATTGATTGTGTGTTCTTTTATATGCTTATTCATCTTCCGTTCTCTTCTTATTATTATTGTATTGAGAGGCATGGAAAAGTTTAGTTAACTTCTGTCATTTCATTATGTCAAGCTTTCATTAGCCGGGTTCTTTTTACTTTATCGCCAGCTACGCTCATTCTCTTTCCAACAATATCCATATCCGTACAATTTAAGCACGAACTATGAGGCTTGACAATAATTTATCCCATTAGCTTTGAGGATCAAGCATTTACTGATTACCTCTGTTTGCACGACGTGTTCGTGATCGGCCACGACGTGATTGCTCTTGTTGTTGTTGACGTCCTCTTTGTGATCCATTTCTCTGTCCACCACGAGCATTACGAGCTCTTCCACGAGCTTGTCCATTATTATTGCCTCTAATTATTGAAAGATCGAAGAGAAAAATGTATTTTGTGAATTAAGTTAATAACAATGTATATGTTATGTGATGTAAAAGCATAAGTTAAGTCCTATTTTGAGACGATATATTTTTTTCTCAATCTATCAATCGAGTGGTCTTATCATGGACTTATTAGGGTCTCAAATTAACTATCCTCATTATTCTTATATCTCAAGAATTTAAACACAATCAATTTTTATGATATCCACCTTTGCAACTTCTTCACGTTGCGAGCTGCACCATTTCTAATTTGTTGTACATTTGCCCCGGTTCTGCGATTAATTCTTCGCTTTACAATGCGACCTGTCAATGGTCGATTACTTTGGTTTCTGTTGTTATTTCTGTTGTTAATGGCATTATTGTTAGTGAAGTTATTTCGTCGATTGGCGTTTGTATTATTTAAATTATTGCGTGATCTTGATCTCGAACGGAAACGACGACGATTTTGTTGAGTTTGTTGTTGAGGTCCATTATTTCCCAAACGAGCATTAACTGAATTAGAGCGTCTCACAGGAGTGGTATTGTTATTTCTGAAGTTATTGCGATTTAAGCGTTGTCGACTGCGACTGCGTGCTCGTTGTTGTTGATTATTGTTGTTATTAAAGGTATTATTAGCTTGTAATCCTCCACGACGCATTCTACGACGTGGTTGGCGATTTCCCAATCTATCATGTACGGATCCCGTGTTAAAATTATTTTGGCCTTGATTTGGGCCTCTAGAGCGTGATCTACTGCGTGAACGGCTTCTGCCTTGGCGTATTCGACTCGGTGCATCATTTAGCCTATCAATGTAAATATTAATTATTATATATTTGCAAGGACAAATACAAATGCAGACAACTTACGGAATAAAGCGAGTCAAACTGTTTGAACGTCTCAATCTTTGTGTATTCACGGCTTGTTTGATGACGGCAGCACGTCTGAAATTATTTCTGGTTTTGAATGTCTGTGCACGTCCACGACTTGCCATCAAACTTTTCTGTAATTGTGGAAATACGGAATTAGGATTTCAAATGTCAAAATCATATATGAAGTGGGCTTACATTCTTCAATTTAAGTGCCATTCGCAATGTATGTTGTCTTTCAAGCTGATTAAGCAACATCTGATTACGACGGGATCCTCTCAAATCTACTTGCGGCTTTTGACCACCTCTTGTTCTACTTCTCGAACGAGATCGTCCTCTTTGCTCAGTAATCGATGTGTTGGATGGCTGTTTTTTTATCATCGAGAAACGATCGTTCAAGGTGATCGCGGTAGTAGTATTCATGTTAATCATATGGATTGTTTATTCAATTGTTTTGTCTCCAAATAAAATTTTACTAATACAATTACACTAATTGTATTTGCTTAATATCCTAGAAGAAAATTTATCATGTTAAAATCGTTATAAATAACACATTTAGGTCAGGAAATGAAAATTTCTTGGAGATTATTGCTTTTAAGCTATAGAAAATGACTAACAATCTATTTTTAGGACGAAAATTTATGAATCAAGATTGCATTTCGCAAATGTCAGAAAACATTGAAAATTTGACTATTTTCGACTTACCTCAATATTTATTTAATGTATTTCACAAGCTTATAGCTTAATATGTACTTTAAACTCAATAAATGGTTATATTGATGCGAAATAGTTGATTAATTAATGAAGAAAAGATTTCAATGCTTCTTATTATTTTTTTCTTAAGCTACGCTTTGCTTTGAAGCTGAGCGTCACTAATAACGTTTAGCTTTGAAAGTCCCGAGTTAAACGCTATAACAACTGGCATCAGTCAGGATATTAAGATTGAAAGTCTATTTTTGCAGACATCCAGGAGATATTTAATTTGCTTAACTACTGTGAGGTGATTGCAAATAAAGCAAATTCATATAGACTTAGCTCATGAGTGCCGCAGAGCAGACGTGTGTAGTTCGGAAGTATTTATATTCGTAAGCAAAATCATCTCTTCGTTTTTAAGTTAAATTAATTAATAGGATGAGAAATATAGTTCCAGATTGTATAATTATGTAAGTAAATATAATATTCTTTAATTTGCTATTCAATAATATCAAATTTCTCTTTCAGTTCCATAATAATTGGCACATTCTTAATAATTTACTTCATAATAAACATATTTTATGAGTTACTGGCTGGTGAAAATCATCAGAACTTAACACTATCTCAATTAACCGAAGGAGTTTCCAAAGAGTATACATGGGCATTAAGATTAACAATAAATTGTATAGGATATTCAGGTATTTTAACTTTAATTCAATTTTTTTTCGGTTTTTTTAATTATTTTCTTAATTATAGCACTTATAATTCCTGGATTTCTTATATACCAATATGTGAAAAAAGTTCATTACCTCGATAGATCAGGTAAATACATTCAAAGTCAAAAAGTGCTTAATTTGCAAAATTTCCTTGCATGACTTTATTCCAATAAGAATCTAATCTATTGATTGTGCAAAAGGAACTGATCATGTCATTTTTTTTTTCATTACAGAGAAAAACGTCCTATATTCAATAGTCAAAGCATGCTTCGGCGAGAATGAAAAGCATGATTTAATTCAATCATCTTCAACATCCAAATCCGTGAATAAGGCATTAGTGAAAGAATGTGTGTTACTTTCATATTGCTTTGTAGGCTTAATGGCAAGTTATTTGACATGGGGAGTACTACAAGAGAAAATAATGACTCGAGAATATGTTGATGTAAATGGAAAGAAGTCATTTTTCAAAGATTCACAATTTCTCGTCTTCTCAAATCGATTGTTGGCATTTTGTATAGCTATATGCTATTTGTACTTAAAGCAGCAGACACGACATCGTGCACCATTATTCAAATATTCCTATGCTTCATTTTCTAATGTACTCAGTGCATGGCTACAATATGAGGCACTCAAATTCATCAGCTTTCCAACACAAGTGCTTGCCAAATCATGCAAATTAGTGCCAGTGATGATTATGGTAATCTTCTATTGACGACCTTTTCACGGTCTAATTTATGTCATAAACGTGAATCAAAATTGACTGCTTTGTTATAATTTAATTTAATTTTAGGGTAAAGTTGTGTCGAGGAACAAGTATGAATTTTACGAATATGTTGTCGCAATTGGAATCTCAACCGGAATGGTACTATTTCTAAGTGGAAGTTATGATCAGAGTAAGCACACACCATCAACCACAATTACAGGATTATTCCTGCTAGTCCTATACATGGTCTTTGACAGTTTTACCTCGAATTGGCAGAGCGAAATCTTCAAAACTTATGGAATTACGAGCATTCAAATGATGTGCGGCGTAAATTTATTCAGCTCAATGTTTACAGCAGCATCGTTACTCGTTCAAGGCGGCTTTTCTGAAGGAATAACTTTTGCCTCAGAACATCCAAAATTCTTAATAGATTGCGTCATATTGTCAATAAGTTCAGCAGTTGGACAACTTTTTATCTTTTATACCATCGCAAAATTTGGAGCTATTGTATTTACCATTATTATGACATTACGTCAAGCTATCGCAATTTTATTATCATGTCTCATCTATCAACATCAAATTTCAGCGCTTGGAATTTTCGGAATAATTATCGTATTTGTTGCTGTCTTCTTGCGCGTTTACTGCTCACATCGAATTAAAATTCTAAGAAGAAAGCATGAACTACTCAAACAGCGCCTACATGTTTAAATATGAGGATGGTCTAATAATGTGATTAATACGCTTTTGTATTTTTTTATTTTTGCTGTTCACCTTAGTTCTCTTAGTTTAGTCTCAATTTGACTTAATTAGTTACTATTATTTTAATTATTAATTACGCAAAAAACTTTATGACCTTAGTATGTATGATAAAAATTTATGTCCGTATGTGCAAATGAAAAACTGTTAGAAAATAAGGAAAAGCTGGTTTCACATTTTCATTCATTAATCCATTTAACAAAAATTCCTTGTGCCCTTTCTAAGCATAGCTTAAAGATAGCTAAGACTTATTTTAGAAAACTACTCTAAAACCATACAATTCCAGTGATTTTTTTTTTGAAAACATTTGTAGGGTTTTGAGTGAAATTGTATGGTTTTAATGAAAAACAATTATATTGCTTTATAGCATATTAATCTTAGAATTTGACTTAAAATATGAGGCTTAAGGCTACAACCAAAGCTTATTTAAAGCAGTAGTGCTTAAATTTTATCATAATTCATAAATCTCATTAACATTATCTGGTACAATTTTGAAATCTCATTGTTTATCACGTACCTAAATCATTGATCGACCCCAATTGCTATCCTTAGGACTCAACAGATTAATTTCTTTCAACTGGACATACGGATATAAAACACAATCGAATTACCAACAAGAAATGAACAGTGCAAAATATAAATGAAAATAACAGACACACAAGGATTATGCAGAATGATAAGCATAAATTATGGATCTTTTTACCAAAATTTGAAAATAAATTATAATATATGTCTATACAAGCAGATATATCAAATATATTCTGAAAAAAAAAAATATTTTAAATTGTATTTTACTAAATTTCGTGGTGGTATCAAACGTGGGTTCCTTTTTATTTATCGTCATTAATAATTTAATATACAATATATTTATCATATACTTTACTCATGACTATAATTGTAACATTCAAACAAACAAACATTTAATGATCAACACAAAGGGTGCAAAAAAACTAGAAAAAGGTTTTATTCTCTTTAATATCATTTAAAAAAAAATGAGAAACTTTTCATTGCTTAAAATGAGTAGTCATAGTTGAAATTTTCTTTAAGTCATTTAAATTTTTCTTCCTTCTATTTTCTATTTTTATAAATTTACGCATTAAATATGAGTATAGTTTCATTAAAGCGGTTTAGCATTCATCTCAAGTGGCTTATTCGAGTATATATATATAATGACTGAAGGGCCCAGCCTTATGAGCTGGAGGCACTGCGATTTTAAATCTGTTGTACCACACCCTTTAGACCTACAGTTTATAGTGGGATCCGAACCACTTGCAAGCTCTGCACATTGCAAAGACACGAGTACGTCATAAGACCTGATGTACCCTGCAATGTACCTAGTTACAATACGTGTGCGCAAGATTTCGTAATGAAAGTCATCCAAATACTAGTATATCCTTGTATACCTAGTAGTGGAGACACATTATGTGCCAAAGACCTCAAAACTCCACCCAACACACGAACCGAGCTTCATAACTAGAACGGTGAAATGGAAAAAGAGCTTCGAAAATTAGACATGGCCTGGGATTGAACCCAGGACCTTTGGCACGTAAGACCAACGCTCTACCATTTAGGCTACTGATGCCATTTCACCGCTTTTTTTTTTATTCGAGTAACTGTTCTTTATTCTGTGTCTGTGAACCTCACAATTCCTGGAAAATATCTATTGAACCATACAATCCCTTTGATTTGTGCTTTTAGACCTTACAAATGTTTGGAAGATATGACTGGAATTGTATGGCTTATAATATATAAGAGGTGTGTCCAAGAGCACTATTATGGATATAATGCTATAAATAGTATGATTGCATATACATGTCACGCAAATTGCCACTTGAAATTAATCCTAATCCACTCTTATTCACTTCTTTGGTTCTTTCTTCAACAACCATCTTTTGATGACTAGAAAAGTATTTTCTTCTTTTTTTGGTTCCGAAAAATATATATTTGTCATATATATAATTAAAAAAATTGCATCTAATCGCGTTTATTCTTTAAATATTAATCATATGTCGGCTGCTTACAAAGACTAAATAAAAATAATGTTGCAAATACAAGTTCGGTGAGTTGTAAAAGGAGCATTAAAGCGCACAATATATATTCAAGTTTTAAGACATGTGATTGCTTCCATAATAAAAATATAACTCCTGCGGCACAAGGTATTGTGACAAAAACACTCAATATGACTTGCCAGCCATGATCAGATAAACTGCCTTTCTTCCCAAGATGTATTCGAATTGATTCTAAAAGGCACAGACCAAGCAATACACACGTTTCACGTAAAAGTTTCCCATCCTCATAGTACAAATTTATAGCTTTAAGTGTTCCCATGCCTAAACGAGAAAAAAAAGAGAATGTAAAGCGTACAAACAAAATATATAGAATATGGAAATTTCATTATATATAGCAATTAATTACCAATTTCGCATGTTGCAAACATCCCAAAATAAAAGCTGTTTAAATACATTAGAATTTCATAAGTGAGAGATGAGTTTACCATCCTTTTTTTTGTGCTTCTCTTAAACTTTAACTTGTTTTATATTAAATTTTTGTTCCTTAAAGCTCGACAAGAATTAAATTCTTTCTTAATATTTAATTAGTTTAACTATGTTTGAGTGGTCCGGTTCGGTGATTTATTGGATCTAAAAAATGCAGTAAATAAAGAAACACAAAGTTTAAGTATAAAAATAAAGTTGTTTATATTTTGTTTCCATAGCAATTTCAATTAAACAAAAGGCACATTGCAGATTATAAAGTTTTAATGGATTTCACTATTGTTGTGCCTGTATTATGAAAAGCTATATTTAGAATTTTAGATCCAGATTTTATATGTTGAAAAAATGTTTGGGAAAATGATAGCAACATAATTTATGGGGCAACGTATGTAATTATGCTGTTTCATATAAATTATTAATTGTCTCGTCGTGATCATGTCGCGAAAATAGAAAATTAAAGGATAAAAAGAAAATTTAATGGGAAAATTTACCTTCATTATTAAAACATTAACAATTTCACTTAATATGATAATATTGGCAGCTATTTGTTTTTTTATCAATTCACAGAAAACAGTTCTAACATCCAATAAGATCTATAATCACGTCTAAGTACGTTTAAACACAAAATTTTTAATAAATTAATTTTTTCTAAAAAATTCATCAATTTTTTTACAAAATAAATCCCGACCGGGGTCCATTGTTTTAATTACACAGTTTTTGTCTATTAATACTTGCCTTTTATCGATCAATGCTTCACTCAGCAAGTTATACACTTGAAGCATGAAAGTATTTTTAATAGAACCTAGGTTAATCAATTGAACAATAGTGTTTCCTACTCCAAAGTGTTTGGAAAACTGCCAAATTTAAATCATAGTCCCCTTTTGAAAGGGGAGCAACTTCAAGTCTTACATGTCATAACGTATTTTTGAAATTCAAATACTTAACATCCTCAAGAAAATTAATATTTTGCAAATAAATCAAAAAATTAATTAAAACAGCAATACTGGCAAGTTAATTGTACAGTAAATCGACAGACATTGAAGAGTAGCACAAGATGACCGATGCAGATGAAATACAATACTCGGAAAAGTACTCAGATTCGACTTATGAATACCGGTAAGTTTTTTCGCGCGAATTTTGTCAATAAATTATTAATTAAAGTGATGCTTACAAAGCCTGATTTAATGAAAATGACTTGAATATGTCATCATATGGTGAAATTCTAATGATATTAATCAACTCTTGTGCAATTACATACATATCAATCCAGATTAAGATCCCAACATAAATTTGCATAGAAATCACTAATAAATCAACATTTACTTCCAGACACGTAATTTTGCCTCCAGGATTATCACGATTAGTACCAAGAAATCATCTAATGACTGAAACAGAATGGAGAAATTTAGGAATTCAGCAATCTCCTGGATGGGAACATTACCTTATAACCAACGAGTATCACGTTATATGCTTTCGAAGACTGAAAAACTGAAATCGGCTGAAAATTAAATATATTTTGATAGAATCAAAGTTTACTGTGACTAAAAAAAAACTTGTACAGCATAAAATAATAAGATTGTAAATTAATTTTTTTAAAAATAAGCTATGCTTATAATTTATTTAATAAATATTTTTTTAATCGTATTTTGTCATGTTTTTAATAATTTTGGTATTTTTATCGTTGAACCAACTCAACATTTGTTAATTTCCCTGTCAGAAATATCTTATTGCAGCATATTCCTCACACCACTTTCTTATTCTTCATGCGCATCACCTGTTGAATATAATAAAAGCATAAAAAACTGCATTAGTGATATTATCGGATATAAAATTCAATTAGAATAGCCAATTAAGAGTATAATCAGCATTAATAACTATCATTCATAGAATATCTTCAGACGGGAAAAGAAGACAATATAATAATAAGTATCATCATGAATGTGTAGCATATATGTTTCATATTCCATTCTGTTTCGAGAACTTACCTAAATTGGCATTATTGTTGAAAAAAGTAGAAAAGTTTGTTCCTCTGTAAATAGAATTAATGGATATTGTTAGTTAATTCTGTAAAACTTTTAATGCATTTAGTTTTATGGACTGAACTTTATCAGTACTTATAAAAATAAGCAGCCGAGGGTTATTATCATACTTCTAATGAAATCAAACGGTAATTTTTATCATCACATTAGGACTGCTTTTAATTATGTCCAAAACCATCTTAGTGACTTACATTTTTTTCGCCTTTAATTCCACAGATCCATTTTTATGGTATCCTATAATGAGAAAAGTTATTCAGTAAGGTGTTTTTAAGGTTCACAGCATCAAGTGATGAAATTTTGGGTATATCAGTACATTTTTAAATAAAAATGCAGCCGAAGGGTTATTATCATTACTTAACATCAAACGGTAATTATTATCATCATTTAGACAGGCTATAAACAATTTTTAAGGAACTAGAAACTCACAAATAATTTATTGCAGGAATATGCTCTTCATAATTTGTAGTATTTGATTCCGATATCACAGCTTAATACAAAATTATCCAGTCTTTAAACTTTCGGCAGTGATCTATAAAGAAACAAATGAGAAGCTCTGTTAGAAACATGTGTGGAACTAACATCCATTTAGACATTATTCAGTGACTAATCAGACAAAAAGAATTGGTTCTCTAATCAATAAAAAATTCATAAACACGGACCAATGCTTATCATCATTAAAAGCTTAAGCCTTATTAATTTCAATCCATTCCTTACCTTTTCATCATACGGAGGAATGTTCTGCAATGTCCCTCAACGCGTGATCTATAAAGATATAAATGAGAAACTTTGTTAGAAACATGTGTGGAACTAACATCCATAAAGACTATATTCATGTATAGTCAGTCAAAAAAAATTGGTTCTCTAATCAATAAAATATTCATAAACACGGACCAATGCTTATCATCATAAAAAAAAAGTATAATTAAGTCTTATTAATTTTAGTCGATTGCTTACCTCTTTTTTTCATACGGAGGAATTTTTCCGCAATGTCCCTCAACGCAACAACTGCAATGAAATGGAAAAAGCATTAATTAAGAATTTTCATTAAAGAAAAATTAATGATGACGGGAAATGTGAAGGAAAATCAGACAAAAAAGTAATTGGAAAATATAATCAATAAAAAATTCATAAACACGGACCAATGTTGTCATCATAATAAAGCATAAATATAATTAAATGTCTATTGACAAGCAACTCACCTTCATCGTTCCTTAATTTGGTCAGGTTTGTGTGATTTTTCAGAAATCTATAAGAGGATATAAAAGAAAATTAGTAACTAGAAATAAGCAGCAAAAAAAAGTAAGTGTTCCTAAATTTTGGGCGTTCCATGTAGCAATTGAAATGCTTGTCAGGAATTTCCTATATAACTTAGAAAACATACTATTCCCCTGATTTTAAAACTGGCACTCCAGAGATGCAGAATTCATGTGACACTGAGGAGCGTGGCTGCGGGGACCATAATTATGTGAAAAAGGATTCCAAGAAAATTATTCATTGGAATCGAACCTTCGACCTCATCATCGTAAATGTGGCCAATGACCGTTACCATTGAACCACCGACACGAAATATTTCATTTTTCACATTCTGACAAACTATCGATATGGTACTTACATTCAAATTCCATGCAGTTGATTGCTCCTTAATAACATATTTTAGGGCATTAAGCTAATAGTCTAGAATGAGATGCATAAAAAAAGAATTATTAGTTCATGCTGTTCCAAAAAAAAAAGAATTGAAATTAATTGTCAAAAAAGAAGTAAATGTATCAAGGTTTTTCGGCATTTCTCATCTCGTGGGGTTTATTTATCGAGCAAGAAATTTCCTATATACCAAGACTAGTAGCTTTTAATCGCACATAATATGCCCTATTCCATTATGGCTGGCACCAGATTAAATAGAAAAGTTCAATTTGCATTAATCTTAGTGTGATCCTAAGGGCGACTCGTTTTCGACAAGGATTGAACCGAGAACCGCAGAAATGTAAAGTTTCACTTCTGTCTAACCTCTTGATCCATCGCAGTCATTTTTTTATTTTTTTAAATATGGACAAACTTACCTCTTAAGTCATGAGCAGAATAAATTTTTCTAATATCACATTTGGAGAACGTTTATCACTGTACATCCATTCAACTAGCCATTCCTGTAACGTGCTTTTCCTGGTCGTTGATTATATGGACGATAATACTGCAAAATTTTTAGAGAAATTAATATTAGTGGGAAATTCTATTAATTATATTAACATTTTTTGTACAAGTCAAAAAAACTTTCTATAGAATTTCAATTTTAGACAGTATGCAGCAGGTTCTGCATTACTCAATTCCGAATGATTTTTTTAAAAAATAGTATCAAAAAAATTTATGTACTTTTTGAGATATTTTTGTCTTTTTGTTCATAAAAAAATTTATAATATCTTGAGAATTTGATTGGCATTCAGAGAAACTTAGTGATGTACAGTATGTGACATAATTTATAGTCTTTGAGAATTGTAACGTTCCATTGGCTGATAAGAGGATGAAATTTGAAATTATTTTGCCGACCATTTTTGGAGGACAAAAAAATTTCTGTTTCAGTTTTCAAGAATTGCCAAGTGCTTGTTACAAAATATATAGAGAATTGCGAGAACTAAGTTGTTGGTTTAAACATTCAAGAAGTCTTGACTTTGAGACATTTTTTTTATTCTTGTTTGGTAACAAAACAACAAAAAAAAAAAAGATTAAGTATAAAAGCCATTAAGTACATAAAACAATTCAAAATAATCATAAAAAAGAAGTTCTGTGTTTTTTTCAGTGATTTTTCATTCTTACCTCTTACCATTTTCATTATCTTTGATAATAGTTATTCAGAATCAGTTATTTGATTAATTCAAATTCAGCGATGATGATTGATTAGCATAAAGCTGCACAGTGTTTATTAGATTGGCCTTCAGAGTAATTCATGATGAGTTTTTTTAAACATTTTCTTACCCAATTCCCCCAAAATGTTCATAAAGCAATCAATTCAGATAATAGTGAATTTTAGATTGTTTTTCCGATGTCCATAATGCAAAATTTGCTTCCTTCAACGCAAAAATCCTTAGAATTTTCAACATTTTTTCGTTTCAGCGCTTACAGAATAATAAAAATATACGCAAAACTTTTGTATCTTCTTAGTCGTTCGTATCAAGATTGAACGAAGTATTTTTGGTACAGCAACGTAGTTATTGACTATATGCATAGTATAATATATAGATGGTTGAAGATGTTTTACATTGAAAATACATTTTTATGTAACTTATTTCTATTAATTTAGTCCCGAATGTTGAGATTGCGTAGCACTTTTTTGAAGATAGTTCAAATTCAACTATGGTTCATTGTCTTCCAAAAAATATGCTCATGAACTGGTCAAATTTAGACTTTTTAGAACAAGTTAGAAGTTTAAATTTCTAATTTGTGCAATAACAAGTTGATGTTAAGTTACATTAATTTTAATAATTTATCATTTTTCATCCGACGTTCTTGATTGATTGATTACTAAATGGTGTTGATCACTATTAAATTAATAAAAGATTATAGTAATATTCCAATTTAAATTCTTTGCATTCTTTAAGTCGTCAAAAAAGAATTGTTGTTCATTGATTCTTATCCCATAAGAATTTTCAAGTATTTAATCAGTGATGGGCATCATGTTTCACGAAACACGCGATGCCATAAGCAGTTTTAAGTTTGCTGTTGTCTTAAAAAAGACAATTTTTATATTTTCACTAAACAATAAGCAATAAGCTTCTATATGTCGAATGTATAGACACTTAAATAAACCGTTTCCCAAAAATAGATTGCCAACACCAAGTTGACAGTTGACTCGATTTTCACATTTGTTTTCTTCATGATTTTCAAAGTTGTCAAAATTACACTAGAAACAAATAAAATACTAATAACAGTCATAGCTGTAAACTATAGCTTTCAAATATGATGAATTTGCGTCTGGTTGATCAATTTGTAAAGATTTCTCTTCAAATCTGATTGATTTCTTCAAAAATAAATGTTAGTTTTGGCTGAACAAGAAGAAAAGTTGGTTAGGACAGCACAGAGTGGCACAAAAATGAGTAACAGATTACATTCTCAGATCTTTAATAGAATTAAAAGAGCTGAGAATTTTATATAAATTTCACTAAAAAAACTAATTAATCTTGAATTAGGAGTAAAGTTATATTCTAATCAAAAATAGAGTCGGAATAGTCTGCAAGTTGAGCAGAACATAATGGAAGTGAATTTTTGAAAACAACCGAAATTCCAATAAGAATCAGAAGATTTTTCATACTTTTAATATAATTAATTTTGTTAGAACTAACTTTAACCCCTAACCAAGACTAATGTTCAAAAAATATCACACGTCATTCACGCCAACTTTCACCCAAAAACATATCCATAACAGCTCATTCATTCAACTCACTAGAATTGAAATAGAAAGTTTTTGTTTTTTTGTATATTTTAGGAGTGATATTTTAATGAATCATATATTTTATGCATATATATTATTATCATCAATACATTTATCAATCAAAAGCAATGAGTAGATTAAAAGTATGAATTATTCCTTATTATACTAGAAATAGAAATGAATTAAAATAATAAAATGATTTTTTTACGGATTTTTAAATCCATCAGAGGTCAAAGAAACACTAAATTAATTCTTACTAAAATAATTACTTGAAATTATAAATTTCCTTCTATAATAAACTCTTTTTTCTTATAAAAAAATTGCAGACATAAAATCCATTTAAGTGGGTTGAATTCTAGAACGGTCTCGCAAAACACTTTAAGTCTTATTAGCTACACAAAAGTTGTGATGAATTTTAGTTAGTTGATCAATATAATTTTTTTTTTCATTCTGTGTTTGTAGATTTGTTGTAGATTTATTGAAATTTTCAATGTTTCAATTAGAGTGAAAAAATATGTAAAATTCTTAATAACGTCTTCGCTTATTTTGGAAGTCATCACGATGACCACGGTCATTATTGTTCCATGGACGAACATTTCCTCGTTGTGGTGGACCGTCAAAACGATTTCCTTGATCCTAAATTTTTTATATTTTTCATTTATCGTTTCATAAGGTTTTTCAGAGTGGATTTGTGATTTATAGTTGTTGAGTTTCGTAAAACATTAAACGTTTTCGAAATTTTTATCAGTTTCAGTTTCAGTTTTTTTTATAGATATGGAAAATGAGAAGTGGTAAAAAAATAAGTTTTATCAGTTAATCATGTTTGCTAGTTAGATATACTTTAAAGAAAAAAAAATATTTTATGTAATTTTTTAATTTTCGACTACAGATTCAGATCATTTTTCGACAATATTACACATTTGGATATTACTTTCATAGAAAAATATTTATAACTTGGATCGTTTCGTCAATGAGGATGTTTTCGTGTCATTCTGAATGTCAATTGCATGTCGTTTTCCCATAATTTGTCAGAGAATTGTTGTAATTTGTAGGAACAGAATTAGTTTTTCAAGAATTGTTCATAAACAAACGTGTTTGAGCTCTATTATTATGCGATAATTTTCATTTCAACGGAACTGACGACTCCTCATAAACTTTTAGGTTCATTTGAATTGTTTCCATAAACGCTACAAATAACGCACAATTTTTCAGATATCATTTTTCATTTTGTTCCATACGCAGTTCGCATTCTTAAGTTTTTCGTCTTAAAACCTTGAATTCGAGAGCTACTCTTCCAAATAAGTATAATCGCATGACTTGACAGACTTCTATCATATGTTTTTGTGATTGTCAGTTTATAATCAGAATAACGAATTTTGTTAGCTCAACTAACTTGGATTGTGTTAACTAAGTATATTTGCTCATAGATTAGAACATAATAGTCATTGTAGTTGACATCCATTGTCAAATGAATTTAATATTTGTGTTTATTAGCACAAAAGTCCCAAATTAACCCCACATAATACGCATAACGACAATAAAAACGATCAATTTCCAATAATAGTCACAGACATCTCATAAAATCAACAGGTATAATATTTTATGCATAAAGTATATATATTTATGATGATATCAAACAAATTTAACGATTATAAAAATGCGATAAAACTTTTACGATAATTTTCCAATCGATGGATATATGTTTGGCCAGAACATGAGCCATCAATTGTCACATAAAGATTTTATTCGCATGATTATTAAAAGAAATTTGTGTAGAGCAGCTATAGACATTAGAGACTCATAAGAGTCCAATAAGAGATTCAGAATTAATATTTTCAGATTTCCAGAAGGGTAAACTGACATGCAATTTCATCAAAATTTAATACACAACTCATTACGATCCTATTTTTCATATCCTTTAAATGCTTAATCATTGAAATAAGTCAAATGACACAAGATTGAATGAATTTTATTAAAGTAATCTGAGAATAGTAGTTTTGGGCTGTGATAATGCAGTTACTTGAAATATTAATAGAAAAATAAATTCATTTTGAAGCTAGTTCATTATTAAATACATAATTCGAATTGGAATGGAAATAATTTGAGCAGATTCACTGCAAGCCCGTAATAATACTTATAATTGTCGAACTTTAAAGTTTTTATGTAAAATATTTGCAGATTTCATGAGAGAACTTAAGAACGTTCCTACCTGATTTCCTTGATAATGCTGATTCCCTTGATACTGATTTCCTCCGTGGTTACCACCTCCTAAATTAATAAAAGAAAAATGTGTTAATTAACCAGTAATTTATCTAGAATTTACTGCTACCTTGGTTCATCATATCAAAGTTTTGGTTGCGGTCATTATTTCTGTCATTGTTGAAGTTTCTACGTCCTCCACCTTGATTTCCACCGCCACCTCCTTGATTATTTCCACCATTATTTCCTCCGTTGCCGCTTCCACCTTGATTCATTTCTTGCTGATCCAACATGTTACTTAATTGTTGTGCTTGCATGAATAATGAATTTTCTTGCTGTCTTCGTCTCATTTCCTCGTCTTGTCTTTGCATTCTCATTTGCATATCGTCTGTTTGCCTTCTCATTTGTTGCTCATCACGGACACGACTCTCATCAGCCTGTCGTTCTCTATCTTCCCATTCTTTCTTTTGTCTGTCACGATCTTGTTCACGCTTCCTCAACTGTTCACGTAATGATTCTGTTTCATGCTCAAATTTAGCATATTCCATTTGTGCTTCGAGCTTCTCTTCTTCTAATTGCATTTCACGTTTAAGAGCATCATGCTTTTGCTTGTACATGTCATACATTTGCTTCCATTTTGTACCAAATTCATGTTCAAAACTTCCCATTTCAGCAAATCTTGGGCCATTTTGACGTGCTTTGTAATAATCGTTGCTTTTACGCATTAAAGATTTTTCAGGGAATCCGTCAGTTTCATCGATATGATCAAAAGTCTCAACAACACATGGACGTAATGATGATGTCAAAAAGAAGCATTTTTCGCTGCAGTATTTAAGAGCAGACATTGCTCCTGATTTTCTTGCAAATTCAACAATACCTTCGCCTGTTGTCTTTCCACGATCATCAACAATAATTACTGCACGTTCAACTTGTCCGAAAACTTCAAATGATTTAAAAAGTAATTCATTTGATACGAATGGTGTAAGATTCTTAACTCGAATTGTTGTGGCATTTGGTGCGAAACGAATACGAATTGGCTTATTCTTACGCATTCGTCCGTCAAGATCTTTCTTTGCTCGTTCGGCATTTGCACGATAATCAATTTTAAGGAATGCAAAGTTCTTTTCGGCATTAATGAAAGCTTCAGAAATTTCGCCATAAGGACTGAATAATTCTTTCAATTCTTCTTCTGTTACATCACTTGTCAAATTACCAATATACAATCGATTGCGCCCAGAAAATTTAATTTCTTCGCACACAAGTTCTGGTAAGTCATGAGTTGGTCCGGCTAAATTCTTCAGTTTCGAATTTACAATATAGTCCTAATATAATTATGAAAAGAATTTATTACTAACATTATTCTAGACTATTTCGCACTATTGTAAATATAAGAATTAAAGTTGATCAAGACTCAACAAAACTACTAAAATTTTTCAAAAGCTAATTTTCAAACATTAGTGGCATCAACTTCAAGCCTTTCTTTCTTCTTATTTACTTGTACAAAAAATTGCATGCATAAAAAGAAGAAAATTTAATAAAATCTTTTATTCTTTTTATTCACCTCCGATTTTTTGGCATTCATTCCTCCGCCGCCTCGATACTCATTATTCATATTCTTAATTATGTTCAAATTATCACGATGAAATTTTGAAAAAAAGTAAATATCATTTTATAAATCGTTATGACATCGAATTCATTACTTTAATTTTAATTTTTAATGGATGTGTGTGGGAAGTTATTTTTAGAGAATTTTGAGAATCATGGAAACAGGAACAATCGTAAATGATGAATAATACACATAATATTATCAGTGTATTACTTTAAAAGAACTTAAAGCATTATCAAAAAAGAATGCGCACATTTTAACAATGGCTTCTCAAAAAGATCCAGTTAAGAAAATGAAGATCCAAAATGAAAAATTAAATGCGCATAAAAAGCAAAATAAATTAAATAAAGTACAAATATGTGAAAAAATGCCTACTTAGCATATTTAATTTGAACAAAAAATATGCTAGAAGCTCATGGAAATTAGGTCAGTGACATCATTGACGATTGTTTGATTATTAAAAATGGCGGACGAAACACGCTAAATGAAAATTTTATAAACTCATCAATTACCTCATTTTTCATGGGTCCACGATTTCCCATATGATTACCTCCTGGACCGCCTTTACCTCCTCGATTCTGGAAGTTCTTGTTCATGTTCATATTTCGTCTATTTGGACCTCCACCCATGTTATTATTCTGGTTCTGATTCTGATTTTTATTATTCATATTTTCTCGTTGTGGCTTTGGCTGATTTTGATTTTCATTTTTAACTGGTGCTGGACCATTTGCCGTTTCCGCTTTTACCTCCATCTTGTACTTTACTTGCTATTATACACTTTTATAATATTTTTATTGATTAAAAGATTACTTAAACTACTTAAATATTTAATTGAAATGAGACCGAAGATTTTTTGAAGCGTGTCTTACAAAAGATGGGCAAGTAACTTTTTCTCAAACTTGAAAAAGCCCACTTTATGGGTAATATGGGGAATGTAACTACGTGGCAGGCATGGACACTAAAATACCCACATATGAAAGTTTCCGAAATTAACGTACAATTTTGGTTACTTAAACTTTCTTGTTACCTGATGCTTATTGTTTATTATCAAAGCAATTGATATTCTGCATTAAAATTAGGAAAACATTGATTGTCTACGAAATATTTAGAGTGTCCTCACCTTGTCCACACAATAGAAATTTTTATTACTATATTTTTCATAGATTTTTCTTAGATATCTTGGAGAAAAATGGTCAAATTATATGCCATAAGCATATTTTTTAAGGCAACAGCTGAAGCCAAAGTCCTAAAATCTCATTATGATCTTCAAAGCTTTAGTTTCTTTCAAAGAGGAAGTGTTCAAGAATTTATACAATTTGCAAGCAAAACAATTACTGAAAGAACAAGCCCATGTACGAGGCAATCAGTTAAGCAGGATGTCTATATGTGTCACGTATATGTTAGAAGTGATAATTTAGCTGCTGTATTAATTGCAGATCATGAATATCCAGGTAAATTTTTAAAAATCATTTAATTAGTACAATCTGGATGTTAATTATGATGTTATTTTCTACAGGACGTGTTGCTCATACATTATTAACAAAAATTATGGATGATTTCTCAGCAAAAGTTTCAAGTGATCAATGGGCAAATGGAACAGAACAGTCAATTAATTTTACTCAACTTCCAGCATATTTGGCCAAATATCAAGATCCAAGAGAAGCAGATCCGTTGACGAAAATGCAAAATGATTTGGATGAGACGAAAATTATCCTAAGAAATACTATTGAGCAAGTGTTAATTCGTGGCGAAAAACTTGATGATCTTGTGAGTCAATCGGAGGAACTTTCAGCTCAGTCTAAAGCTTTCTATAAAACTGCAAAAAAGACAAACTCATGCTGTAACTTTAGTTAAATATACATGCCTGGTTCCAACTTTCGACATTACCATAAATTCTTTCTTTTTTTTACATTGATTTTATGTCAAATTTAATTTAATTATTATTTCTGCGTATCCAAAAAACCAAACAATTTATGAGATAAAATTTTTGTTTTAAAAATCTGATGTCTAATTAAGATTAATTACACTGTTGTCTATGTGATCTATGTAACTTTATTATTATATTCCAGATATTATGATTTTCATGTATAATTAATCTTAATTGAGCATAATTTTTATTTATATCTATCATAAATGAAGTGGATGTTCGTTCCATGTAATTTATTAATACCCAAAAATATATATATATTATATTAAATATCATATTATATCGAGCATAAATGGATGAAAGACTACATTAAATGTATTTGATGGAAGAGATATTAATTAACTGTATTAAGTAACAAGACAAAATGCAAATTTATTTTAAAAAAAAGTGTTAAATAAAGAATTTTATTAATTATCTTAATCGTAACTAAACATTTTTTTTGAATGATTCACACAAAATATTTCAAGTAAGTCTCACAATTATCATGAAAGACTTTATCAGTCATCATAAAGTTATGATTGCAATATTTATAAAATTATGCTGGATTAATGGACATACTATATATACATTAATGTCCTAGACAAAGTGGATTATGAAGAATGACTTGTCAATTTTAGAGCATATTACATCACTTAACATAAAAATTTCGAAAATGCATATTTCGTGACTAAGTTGTAGATTAAAAAAATTTATAAAGATCTATCCCCAAGCTTGATTTATTGAATAATGTAATGAGAGCTTATTTTGATTTCCATAACATTCATAAAGATTTTTAAGAATTTGATCAGGACTAGGTGCGAATGTCTGATTTATATACAGGAACTGAAAAGAAAAAGCATTAATATTGTAGACAAACAACATTAAATCATGTTCCTTACTATTTTCTCTTCTGGATCTAATTTGAGATATTTGTGAATGAATTTGCTAACCCATGAGATGTCTTTCATCCAATCTACTGTCCATTTTCTTTGCTTCATAATTGGTGCGTTTCCTGCTGCATTTAATAAAATATCGACTGAAACATGAAAAGTTTATAATCAAAATTTATGATTATTGATTTTGAATATTTTTACTTACTTTTAACTATTTCATTAGTTTTTTCTGGCTGTATAGACAGTTTCTCAACACCAGCCGTCGCTTCATCTGTCATGCTTCTAGATTAATTAAGGTACGTCTGTTCTTTTGTTTGCAAAAAAAATATATCAATATTTAGAAGGGACGTTCATAAATAATGTAATGTGAGTTCTAAAAATCGCAAATTCAAATTAACGTCATTTGCGAACGACCCATAAAAACAATGAAATTGATTGTGAAATATTGTTAATTAAATTGAAATAAATTTACACAGCTATAAAATGCTATCTCGACAAGTACTATTTCTACGAGGATTTAATCACTCGAGGTAATATTAATCACATTAAATTAACATTGATTCGATGACTTAATTCAAAATTATATAAATAGAAATTTCAGAGTGAAACAATTTGACAATTTAACTAGAAATATTAGAAGTAAGAGACCAGAGGAATATAAATTTACACCTGAAACTAATTCACCGACATACATCAGAGAAGGCTTGATAGCAAAATGTGGACTATTTACTGCCGTTTTCTGTACATCATGCTTTGTCGGTGCTTCAATTTGTGAATATGAAAAGATCAGAAGAAGAGCAGTTAATACTTTAAGGAATGCAAATCCTTTGGAATGGATGAGAAAGCATCAAAATTCAATTAATGATAAGCAAAAAGAGCTGAATGATGAGATAGCTAAATTAAAGAAGAATTTAAAACAAATGTGGAACCAATTATCACCTGGCGAGAAAGTATGGGCTCCAATTTTAGTAGCTAATGTGATAGTTTTTGGACTTTGGCGAGTTCCTTCATTAAGAGCAACAATGTTAAGACATTTTGCATCAAATCCAGCAAGTACAGGCGTTTCACTTTATTCGAGCATGTTCTTTTCGACATTCAGTCACTATTCACTATTTCATTTATTTGCAAATATGTATGTGCTGCATAGCTTTTCGTCAGCTGTACATAGTTTAGGATATGAACAATTTATAGCTCTATACCTAAGTGCTGGTGTCTTTTCATCTTTTACCAGTTATGCTTTCAAAGCTTTAACTTATTCGCCTGGATATTCATTAGGTGCATCTGGTGCTATCATGGGAATGCTGGCATACGTCTGTGCTCAATATCCTGACACAAAGTTATCAATCATGTTTATTCCACAATGGCAGTTTTCAGCAGAGTCTGCAATTAGGTTCATCATATGTCTCGATTTAGCTGGTCTTGCTTTTCGTTGGAAACTCTTTGATCATGCTGCTCATTTAGGAGGTGCCGCATTAGGATTATTCTGGTGTTATTATGGAAAGGATAAAATATGGCCACAGCGTGAACATTTAATCGGACTCTGGCATCAATTCCGAGGAAAACCAACCAAATAAATTAGCGACCATTGTATATGTACAAAATATGTGCAATAAATGTCATTCAAAAGCGATTTATCAGATTAAAAGACAATGACTTTCATTCTAATTTGATGACCGAATAAACTTTACATCTAAGCTTTATTAATTATTTTTTTGATTATTAAAAATTTATTGACAACTAAAAATGCACAACTTTAAATCAGTAAACTGATTAATAAAATTCGGATCAGAATGAATCTGCTCTATAATATTGCCTACATCTTTCATTGAAAGCCTTGAATGTTCTATCTCTGACAATCTCCTCAACTCCTTGTTCCTGCTTTAGTACTCTCAGCTTCCTTTGCTCTGTTTTGAACTGTTTCTCAAGATTCATATCATTCATGTCTTCTTCTCGTTGCTTCTTTAAGATTTTGACATTGTCAGCGCTTACTTGAATACATTCTTTGATCACTTTTTCTCTTTCGGCATATCCAGTCTTTAATTTTTCGAAAAGTTCCTGACAATTTTTCTCTGGATTAGATGATGTTCTTGCCTTTATCGATTCCGTTGGCAGTGATATGTTTAATGCATAAACAATAGAATCATCTAGATTTCTCATATTCTTTAATGTTTCCTAAATTAATTTATGTTTGAAAGAAACAGATTTAAATGTTTTGAAAGCCATTGAATCAATAAAAGTTGATAGTACCTGGAATTGCAAGACATCTCCGCAAACTAATTTGTATGACATGTTGAAATAAGCTGCTAATTTAACTTTATTTTCTTTGATTAATTTGTTGAATAATATTTGGCGATTTTGAGGTTTGGGGATATTTGTATATGATGTCCAAAAATTGGACCTTTGTTTAGCTTAGCTTTTTGCATTAAACATTTAGGTAGAACATAGTTTCAGTAAACTAATGAATGCAACAAAACCATTAATTGAGTTTCATTCATAAAATTTAAAAACCCAGTTCCGGTAAAAATTCAAACATCATTGAAGAATAAACCCTAAATTTTATGTACTAAATTTCTGAAAGTTTAAAATTTCAAAAGTTCGTTAAATTAGAGTAAATATAATTTTGTAATTTTATTCAGCCATTGATTCGTCTACAGGTTTCTTAGCTTTATCATGATGATTTGCAACTGCTTTCTGTGCACTACTTAATGTTGTTTTTTGTGTCAATGCTCGACTTCTCATTTCATCTTCATTCTTTCTGTTGACTGATTTTGTGATTGCTTCTTGGATCTTTTGCTTATCCTGTAATTTCTGTTTGGCTGGAGCACCTATATAAATATTTAGTTAATAAGCATGAAGAAGTTCATCGCAATTTCATGAAATGTTTATGCTTACTCTTTCTCTTTTGGAAAGCTGAATTCTTCTTATTTGTCTTGTTAAGGCTTTTATGCTTAACATTATCAGGAAGCTTAGTCTTTGTTTTATTCTTTCCTTGTGCCATTTTTGTGAATTATATTAATTTTCTTTAATAAACACTTTTTAGTACAAGTTTGTTTACAAACGTGATTTAGGTCTAAAAAGTTCTAAAAGTCGGATAACTTTTAAACAACAAAAGTTATTAATTATAGCGCAAATAAAAGGAATTACAAAAATTTATTTAGTTCAATCACATTAATAAGATGTCAGAGAACACAAGTGGAAAGGAGTCAGTAACAAAAACCTCAATGGTTTATGTCTGTTCAGGTAAATTAATAAAAGTTTCAAAAATTATGCATGAAATTAACAAAGGTTAATTATTTTATTTTAGAATGTCACAATGAGAATGAAATGAAACCTAGAGATCCAATTCGTTGCAGAGAATGTGGTCATCGAATTATGTACAAGAAGCGTACAAAACGTTTGGTAGTCTTTGATGCTCGATAAATCATTACTAAGGAAAATTAATTAATTTAAGTACCTAACTGGAAGATAAACAATAAATATATTATTAATTTTGCTTAAAAAAGACAACTGATGATCTAGTTTATTTAATTCTTCGTGTGTAAATTACAGAATTTTTTGAAAATGAACTGGAAGTGAGCAAGCTATTGTACACGAATAAGGAAGATATGAAATAATAGAGAAGAAAGGACTTGATGGTGAAAAATTATTAATCTAAAAGTTTTTAAACCAGTTTTTCGACGTTGAAGGCTTCTTTCCACGTCGTTCCTTATTTAAATTTTTTTCTATTCCTTCATGATACAGCTTTACATCGTCTTGATCGTCATAATTCTGCTGTTGTGACTGTTTCTTAATGTTCTTTTTGACTTCAGCGAGCTGAAATATAATTAATGTACATAAATTGTTTATTAACGGGTATATGACTCATACCTGTTCCTCTAAACGATCTTTATGTTTTAAGCGTTTTCCCTTTTCAGAATTAGCAGATTCAATCTGTTCCTGTAAACAATTTAAACAGCTTTCACAAGACTTGAGCCAATCACTTAAAATATTTGCTATTTCCTGGATATTTTCTGTCTGTATATCACGAGCCACTGCATAATCAATTTCCAAATGTCGATTCTTCTGATCCAGCTTCCCATTAATGAGTTCTAAAGCATTTAACATTATTAAATTTAATTTAACTATTGAATTATCATCAATTACCTGCATAAATAGCTTCAATAATCAGATCTTCGAGATGACGGACATTCTTTATGTCTAGTTCACTCATTAAATCATCATAGGGTAATGTCTTCCTTTGTGTCGCTAATGTTAGGATCGTAAGATGTTTCAACTTCTTGTCCATGACAGGAGTAAGTGCTATAAGCTTTTCTTTATTCTCCAGATATTGACGATAAGTTCCGAAAGCAAATAAATTTAATGTATTATAATATTTCTCATACTCTCCTGTCTTGAGCTGCAATTAAAACAAAATTAGTGACCTATAGACAGCAATATTTATTATGACTTACTTCAATTATCTCGGGTATTTGAAGAAATTCAGAAAAAGTATTAAGACTTGTATTTTCTAATATTTGGATAATAGAATTAGCAATTTCCTGCTTGTTAGCCGAATGTTCCTTAATGAGTTTATGGAACTGATCATAAGTAGTCTGCTGAATGCTTGGAGTTACTTCCATTGTTGCTCCTGATTAATCTAATTCCGTAATTAAACTTTTTTATAAATTTTTGTATTTTTTCTTGCAAAACAAGTAAAATTTAGCCAAAATTTCTAGTAAAACTTATTCGAATTTGTCTCAATCGTCATACTAATGAACTGTATGAATTCAATTGAAATTTATATTATTCATTGATTTTTCACTAAATGTTAATTGCAAAAACACATACATTTGATTTAAGAAAAGCTGAATAAAGTATGGATATATAATGCGTTTTTTGCCAATTAGAGGAAAATATCCGTAACTTTGTACTAAAGTTTTTAAATTTAATTTAAACCTACAAAAACGGAATTATCTAACATATTAGTTTAATAGCATTCCTTTTCAGTCATATTTCAAAGAAATTGCTTCTTAGAAGCTCTTGTTTTAGGAAAAAAGGTGTCTAACAAGAAATTTTTTTTTTTGGAACATTTTAACGGTTTTTGATAATTTAAAATTTATTGGGCAATGATTTAGTACTCACATTACTCATGCAAAGTGGTTTGCAATTTTTAATAGTTTATTAAGTTTTGGACAGTACGGTAAGTTTAAAATGCCAAATTAGCAAAATCATTCAAAGTAGCCATAAAAATACCTCAAAGATTGCTAGATCATTGAAGGATTTGGAAGAAAAATATTAAAAATTTAATTTTTATTAACATAACCTCTTTTTTGTTCATTGACAGACAAAATATTTTAAAGAAAGGCTTTAAAATGCAGGAAAATATTTGTGGATATTGCCAAAAGACTGCTAATTTTCTTTGTGTGCGATGTAGTACTGAATATTACTGCTCAAAAAAGTGTCAAGTTACAGCTTTCCCACTTCATCGTAAAGAATGTTTCTCGATTCCGTAAGTAATTCTATTTCTAACTAAAGCTTAATTAATATTACATTCATAATATAATTTCAGACCGTTAAAACCATTGAACGGTGATCAAACTTTGTCACGAAAAACAAGCAACAATTCACTTGAATCTGATGATTCAGACAAAAACTCACTTGCTGGATTAAAGAAGTCTGAAGTCGAAACAAAAACAGTTGCTTTACAAAAGGAACCCGCCAAAATCGAACATACTACGGAAGAGATTAAGGAAAATTTACAAGAAGTTCCTAAGAAGATTGAAACAAAAGAACTTGTCACTCCTGCTTTCAATTCAGGCATTCGTACAATTCCGCCAAACGACTATAAGAAAACGCCATCCGTTGTAAGCATCCCAAAACAAGCTGTTGAACAGGAAAAAGTTGTTGAAGAAGCCGTTAAACCTGTTGAAAAGAGTCAAGGATTCAGTATGGAAACAATTCGTCGTAATCAACAATCTTCATTAATGAATCAACAGCAAAAGAAGCAGCCACCAAAAGAAACTCGTTTATTCTTGAAAGACTTAAAAGTTCGTCAGTTACCGATTGGAAAAGTCAGAGTCAAGATAGTAGGTGAATATGAATGTCCAAAAGCATTCTACGTAACAGAAGCTTTGCCTGCTGTCGATGCCTTCCTCGAACATATTGAAGTCAATATTGCCGATTTTGTAAAGAACGAAAAGACAAAAAGCTACAAACCTGTTATGAATGAAGTCGTTTTGGCTCGATTTGAAGGAGTTTATTATCGTGCTGTTATCGAAAGTGTCATTAATGATGATCCCAGTAAGCCGGTTTATGGAGTATTCTTTATTGATTATGGAAATGTATCGCAAGTAACTGAAGATGAATTGTTACCATTCTGCTCGAAAGTAAAAGGAGAAATAATTTTGCATCCAGTGCTTTTCGCAAATTTCCCATCAACTATAACTAAAGCTTTGGAAGAAATTGTCAGCAGCCCTGATGGCTTTGATGTAATTGTTAAAGAAAAGTCTGACAAATGCTACATCGCAGACATTGTTGGAATTTAAGTAAGTCATACAAAACATAATAACTCACTATAATTAAGAAAAATTAAATTTCGTCATAATACTTAAGAGAATCAAGTTAACTACAATAAGCATATACATAATATAATACATTTATTTAGATTTAAGATTTCGTCATAACTAATTCATGTATCAATGGCTCAAACACAAAAGAAACAAAATTTAACGACACAATAAATCTAGCATAAACCACAAAATTTATTTAGTTCTAAATCTACAGTCAAAGTTGATGATTTTGCTTAACATATCTTAAAAGTCTCATGACAGTTGATGGAGTTATGTGTGGTATTCGTGAAGCATCAGCTATAGAATGTGGTTGAATCATCCTTAATTTTTCTCGTTCCTCAAATGATAAGCATAATGATTTTGAGAAATAGTCAATGTCTTTTGGAATAAGCAGCGACTCGTCACGTTTAATTTCGATAATTTCATTTTCCTGATTCTTTATGGCATTGTCGTAAACAGCTTCTATTTTGATTCTATTGCATAAATCAGCATCATCTTTAATCCAACTTAATGCTGGCAAGTCAATGTCACAAATTTCTTTCACATCTGGTGGACCAACAACAGCTAAAATCTCAAAAGCACTTCTTGGCTGACTTGTTTTTGACTGGGGCATATTCAGCTTAGTCTTCCAAACATTTGAGCCCATTTTCCAATCTTTAAGTAAATCTAATGCCTTTTTCAATTTTTCTCGTCTATCCTTCATATGTTGATATCTAAATTCTGATACTAGACCTATTTTATAGCCCTTTTCAGTTAGACGAAGATCAGCATTGTCAGGTCTTAAAGTTAATCTGAATTCACTACGGGATGTAAACATTCGATAAGGTTCACCCATGGTACCTAAAGTAACTAAGTCATTAATTAAAACTCCAATATATCCCTCACTTCTGTTGACGACAAGTTGTTCCTTATTCAACACTTTTCCAGCTCCGTTACATCCTGCAATGATTCCCTGACTTGCAGCTTCCTCGTATCCAGTTGTTCCATTAATTTGACCTGCTAAAAATAATCCTTCAACCTTTTTCGTCTCTAAGGTTGGATATAATTCTCGTGGATCAACATAGTCATATGTTACACCATATCCAGGTCTAACAATTTCAGCATTCTCTAGACCAACTAAATTCCTTACAAGCTTAAGTTGTAGATCTGCAGGAAGAGTACAGCTTAAACCTTGTGGATATATGATATCGGAATCGAATCCTTCAATCTCTAGCCATATTTGATGTATCTTATTTCCAAAACGGAGAATTTTACTTTCAATACTTGGACAATATCGTGGACCAGTGACTTCTTCTGTTACATGTCGATTCACATGCAAATTATCTCTAACTATAGCATTTACACCTTCTGTTGTATAGCTCATCCATACACATAGTTGATCTTCTGGCTTTATCGATACTTTCTCATTAAGGAAACTAAAAGGAATTGGTGGATTATCGCCATAATGCTTCTCGAGATTATCATAATTAATAGAACTAGCTAAAATTCGAGGTGGAGTTCCAGTTTTGAGTCTTGAAAGTTTAAATCCAAGAGTTTCTAAACTTTTTGCTAATCCAATTGATGGCTCATCGCCAATTCTCCCTGCAGGTCTTACTTCTAATCCTATATTAATTTGACCTCTAAGAAACGTGCCTGTCGTAATGACTACACTTTTACAACTAATTTGCGTCTCGTGTCCATCATTCTGTTTAAAAATGACTCCTTTAATAACTTTTCTCTCAGGATCATCTGACTTGTCTTCATATATTATATCCTCAACAGATCCTTCGATTATTTCTAAATTCTTTGTGCTATTTAGTTCCTCTTGAACTGCCTTTTTGTACAATTGTCTATCAATTTGAGCTCGTAAGCCAAAAACTGCTGGACCACGCCGTCGATTCAGAACTTTATATTGAGTACCACTTACATCACAACACCTTCCACATATTCCATCAAGGGCATCGACTTCCCGCATCAAGTGACCCTTTCCGATTCCTCCAAAACTTGGATTACATGACATTTCTCCAATTGTCGATTTCTTTTGTGTGATGAGTAACGTTTTTGCACCCATTCTGGATGATGCTGCACAAGCCTCTGTTCCAGCATGACCGCCACCTTAAAATTTGTTCGAAATATTTCTTAGTCAATGTCAATTTATCAATTCTGGATTTCTTACCAATGACAACAACATCAAAGTGATTAGGTGCACTGGAAAATGTCCGCAAAGTGTGACTTAATGCCTTCAAATATTTAATTCTATTAATCATTCTCCTTTTCTTTGATTATTTAATAAATTTTGTTTATTTTTTTACTGGATCTTATCTTGATCTTTTGAGAGTGTAGAAGTTCAGCATTAAACAACCAATTAGTCATTAGTGATTACCATGCCAAGAATGATACTCGTTAATATTAATAGATCCAATTCAAAATTTCATCAAATAAAGAGTTTAATGACCGTACATAATGTTTTCATGTCATTCAAGTATTTAATGAGGATGGAATTGACTAATGCATTGAATACAGCATAAATTGTATCATAAAAGGAACAATAATAAAAATTTGGAGATATGCATAAAAATACATGACAATTTGATTACATTGTTGACTAAATTGTGTAATAAAATTCTTTTTAATAGCTTAATATAAGTAACTAAAATATTCAATCATCAACGGCTGGGAAATTTTTGAAAATTGAAAAACTAACCGGTGCAGAAGTCGAACAAAACAAAAGGATGAAGAAAATTGAATTTTTATTAATTTTCGCTATTTCCCTTAGTTTAACCAATGCCAAATATCATAATAATGTATTTAGTGAAGAATTAGTCATTAAGGAACTTAACAATAATTTTGTAAATACGTATTTTCAATTCACAACCCAATGGAACTTTAAAACTAATGAAAATGATCGTAAGTAAATTGATAAAAAGTGAATTTTATGAATCATCCATTAATTACACTATATTTACAGTCTTACACACGGATTTGTTGTCACGATCAATATCTGAATTGTTTCTTCACTATGACATAATTGAGCTGCATGTAACATTATCAAATGGATTATGGAAACATGAATTTTGGGGATTTCCAGTTGAGTCTGCTGGATCTGGCGCTGAACTTTATGTCTGGTTTAAGAATCATTTATCCGAAGAAGAAATTAAGAGGCAATGGATAGAATTGAGTGAAGCATTATCAGGATTATTATGTGCATCCTTTAGTTTCGTTGAGGAAACAAATACAATCAGTCCACAATATTCATATCGTCCAACATCATCATGGAATATGCCATTAAATTCATCATTTATTCGTTATGCTGCACTTCCTCGCGAAGTTGTGTGTACTGAAAATTTAACACCTTGGAAGAAGCTATTGCCTTGTGATCCACAAGAAGGCTTTATGTCATTGCTTAATGCTCAGTATATTTACAGCACAAACTTTCATTCGTTAGGTATACATGTAAGGCAATTATGCGTGGATAAGTCCTGTTCAAATGCTATTCTTGAATCTAAGCAAACTGTGAATTTAGTCCACGATCTCAAATTATTTGGTGGAAGTGAATGGTCAATTCGAAAGCTTTTTGGACAAGGATTAAACGGTGCATGTTCAGTATCTAGTTCGAGTAAAATCTATCTTGATATCACCGATAAAGACTTTGAGATATCACCAAGGCCACAGAAAATAATTACATCAAAGAAAGGTGGAAGTGAAGCTACATATGGAGAATATGATGTGAAAAAATGGACTGGAACTGGCATTAGTAAAATGGTCAATATTGCTGTTATAAATAAAAAGAATAAAGCAATTCCCATTTCAAGTCCACCGCCTTTATATGCAAAAAGATTTTTACAAGGAACTGGAAAGGAAAGAGGAAAGATTGTGAATCAAATAACTAATACGCACTGGTCTAGTCTTAATTTAGTAGTCATGGAGAATTTCCCATGGTTCGTCCCTATTTATTTGCACACATTAAAGCTTCGTGTTGGAAATAAGGAGATTAAGGTGACAGATATAAAGTATAATCCAGGAGAACAAAGAAAGAGAGCATATCATCTGGAAGTTGCATTTACAATTCCTGCAAAATCGACTGTTGAAATGTCAATTGACTTTGACTACATCTTCTTGAGATGGCAGGAATATCCACCAGATGCAAATCACGGTCAATACATTCCATCATCTGTAATTTCAACTATGTTGCCAATTGCTCTTAACTATACAAGTTTGCCAATTGAGGCTAGTCTATATGCTGAAAGTTTTAATGCTACACGTTCCTCATACTTCTTGAGAATCCACACTGAAGCACTTTTGATTAACTTACCAACACCTGACTTCTCAATGCCATATAATGTAATATGTCTAGCTTGTACTGTTGTTGCATTAGCTTTTGGTCCATTGCACAATATGACAACTAAACGATTAGTACTTCAAAAGAAGGAGGAAGCAAAGAAGTCATTTTTAGCAAGACTTAAGGATAAATTATTCAAAAAGAAGGAAAAGCCTGAATAAATTTTTTGTGTTACTTCAAATTAATTCCAAAAAATTCAAAAAAATTGTGTTTATTTCACTAGCTTTAATATGTCCATACTTTTAAAACTTTATCTTTTCCACCACTTGCAACTTTTGATCCATCAACAGCCCAATCGACGGCAAACACTTCATCAGCATGACCTGGCAATTCTTGTGCCAATTTTTTCGTCTTTAAGCTCCAAACTTTCAATGTTGAATCTTTACTACTGCTTACTAGTAATCTTGAATCTGCTGACCATGCAACACAATATACGGCTTGAACGTGTCCTCTGAGAACTGTAATAAATCCTCCATCTGATGCTCTCCAAAGTCTTACTGACTTATCGAATGATGCTGAAGCAATTGTTCTATAAAGATTAGATTAATTTTTAATCTCAGGATATAATTAATCCAACCTTGCGACTTACCTGACATCCGGTGAATATTTGACATCATTAACAACATTTTGATGGCCAGTCATTCGAGTAATGCATTGTTTTTGATCAGACCGCCAAAGATAAAGTGTAAAATCATCAGAACAGGAAACAAATGATTCAATACCGTCTGGACATACTTTTTGATATCTATCAAGTGCCAATTTTTTCAACTCTTCCTTATTATCTTTGAGTTTTAATGCTTTCTTCTTGTCCATTAATGGATCAAATGGACCTGTTCTTAAGACATAATCTGTATTAAGTGCTAAACTATTCACCCAATGTGCATGACCTGAAAAAGTCTTGCACATAGTTCCATCATCAGCTCTATACATTTTACAGGTACGATCTTTTGATGATGTGAATATTAAGCCAGAACCACCCCAACGAACTGATGTAATTGCTCCTGTATGTCCAGAAAGAACTCTTACACAAGATCCTAATACAGTATCCCATATTCTTACATCATTATCATGTCCAGCACTGGCTAATCGACGACATTCAGGATTCATATGATAAGGTTCCCAACTTAAACAATTTATCCATTTTTTATGTCCACTCATTGTCTTTCCAATTTGTTTTCCTGTATCTGGATCCCATATTTTCAATTCACCAGATTTACATGCACTTGCAACTTTCTTAGAATCAGGTGACCATGACACTACCAATACCCAATTTTTATGTCCTGTACAAGTAAATTTTGGAGTTTCTGTTGTTAAATCCCACAAACGCAATGTTGTATCACCAGAGCCGCTAGCTAATTGTGTACTGTCAGGGCTAAAACTCAAAGCTACAACAGCTTCAGCATGACCAGGCATAGATGACGTACATCTTGTGACTGCTCTAACACGGAAAACTGCTTGCGGCTGATAAACAATATTTAGCACATTTTCTAAATCAACTGCTTTTGACACTATTGATTCCTTAAGATTCGTCTTGATCTCTTCATCATTGAGAAAGAATAAGTATGGTGTCTGTTCTTCCTGTAAATCATTAAACAACAATATTATTTCTGGATATTTCACAATGTTTTAAAAACTCACATTTTTAAGCAATGCATTACAAATTAATTCCAATTGTTTCGTATCTACATCAATTGGGAGGTCTATAACTGGAAGTTCTGTAGCTTCTGTGTTATTATCTGATGACACAAATCGTGCCTGAATGGTACTTATGTCTACTTCCATTTTTACAAAGAATTTAGTGCTGTTTGATTCAATTTACTTGTAAACAAAACACATGTGCCAATAATTTAAATTTTTGAATATCCGTTAAAAATAAATTTTTTTAAAGTTTATATTAAAGAAATGCATTAACAGTTGTCAGAATACAGTTGAATTCAGATTAGTTTTGCATAATTATGCGTAATGTTACTGAGTTTATTACTTAGTGCAGTGAAAAAATTTGATCAAAAATTAACGGCAAAAATATATTTGAAATTCCAGAAAAAAAATTCACAACAGTAAACAAGCATGCTTGTGAAAAATAATCTGAATATTGAATTATTAAGTTTTTAAGGATGTCGCGATTAATTGTGAAGAATCTACCAAAAGTAGTCAATGAACAGAAGCTAAGGAAGCTATTTGAGCAGAAGGGAACTGTTACTGATGTTCAGTTAAAGTATAAAGATGGAAAATTCAGACAATTTGGTTTCATTGGATATGAGAATGAAGGAAGTGCTCAGGAAGCGGTCAATTACTTTAATGACACATTCTTCGGTACCAGTAAAATAAAGGTTGAGGTATGTGCTACATTAGGCGATGAATCAAAGCCAAAATCATGGAGTAAATATGCAAAAGACAGCAAAGCTTTCATTAAGAAAAATGAAAAGTCTAAACAATCAGAAGATGAAGGTGCAGATGACGAGAAGGCCAAAATTAAAAAGATCGATGCAATCGTCAATGAGTATAAAGAAGATCCAGAGTTTCAAGAGTTTATGAGATCACATGCAAAAGATAAGTTAATATGGGAAAATGATGTTAATACAGGAACTAAAGATGAGGTGCATGACGAGCAGGAGGAGAAATCAGAAGATGATACTAAACTCGCCAATCAAGAAATCAGCGATGCTGAATATATGAAAAAATTAATGGGTACTTCAGATAAAACGGCCGAGCCAATTTCATTTGAGAAAAAGACCAAAACTTTAATTAAACTTTTTACAATTAAAGTACGGAATATTCCCAAGAAACTCAAACGTGAGGAACTCAAGAAATTCTTCAGACCATCAAAAGCTCATTCTGTAAGAATACCTAAAAATTCCAATTTTGGATATGTTGGATTTAAATTAGAAAGAGATATGAAAAGAGCTTTAAGTAAGGATAAAAGTTTCCTTAAAGGAAAGCAGATTCATGTCTATGAATTTACACATCAAAAAGAGGAATCGGAAGTGAAAACATCCAAAATTAACTCTCGATGGGAAGAACAGGAAGAGAAACTGAAAGGAGAAGAGGACATTTGTGAGTCAGGCAAGCTTTTCTTCAGAAATTTGCCATATACAGTCACAGAAGATGATGTCCAAACAGTTTTTGAAAAGTATGGCAATGTTGTAGAAGTAAATGTTCCAATAGATCAAGTAACTCGAAAAATTAAGGTAAATTCTCAATTCCATTAATTTATTCTTAGTGACTAATTTAAGTAATACTTCACAGGGTTTCGGGACAGTGACATTTTTGATGCCAGAAAATGCTGTACAAGCTTACAATGAATTAAATGGAACGATGTTTCATGGAAGAATGTTCCACTTGTTGCCTGGAAAATCAAACGATAAAGCGGAAGCAGACGAGAGTGATCCTAAAAATTTCAAGGATAAGAAACGAAAAGAATTGAAAAAGACAGCAACATCAGCACATAATTGGAATACTCTTTTCATGGGAACAAATGCAGTAGCTGAAATTATATCAAAAGTTTATGGAAAATCAAAAGAGGAAGTTTTAGAATCTTCAACTGGCGGTTCCGGTGCTGCTGTTAGATTAGCTTTAGGAGAAACTCAAGCAGTTTTGGATATGAAGACTTTCCTTGAGAAGCATGGTGTTCGATTAGAATCATTTGATGACGAAAAAGTAAAACGCTCAAAGACAATAATTCTTGTCAAGAACTTGCCAGCAAATACAGAACTTGAGGAAATTAAGTCGAAATTTGAGCCGTTTGGAGTTTTAGAAAAGGTCGTTATGCCTCCAAACAGTGTTACATGCTTAATTAAATTTGCTGATCCATCAGAAGCAAGAAAGTCATTTAAAAAATTGGCATATTCAAAATTTAAGCATGCTCCACTATATTTGGAATGGGCACCCGAAAATGTGTTTAGGGATAAAGATGAAGAAGTTGAAGAGAAAGACGACGAAGCTGAAAAAACTGAAGATACGAAAGAGACAACACAGACCGAAGAAAATAATAAGGAAGAGGAGAAAGAGGAAGACGACGATTCAGTTCCAGAACCAAACACAACACTTTTCATCAAAAACCTTAATAAAGATACAGTTGAGGAAACAATCCGTGAAATTTTCAAAACTGTTGGCGCAATTCATTCAGTTCAAATTGCTAAGAAGAAGAGTACAGACGATGAAAAGAAGTTGATTCCTTTGGGATACGGTTTTGTCCAATTTAAGCAAACTTCTTCAGCTGATAAAGCCTTAAAAACAATGCAGCATAAAGAAATTGATGGAATTAAAATAGAATTGAAACGTAGTGACCGAACACTTAATACCCCAGCACATGTGCCTAGAAAGAAGACAGACAATAAGAAGCAACAAGGATCAACGAAAATTATGGTCCGAAATATTCCATTTCAAGCTAATGCCAATGAAATTCGACAATTATTCCAAGTGTTTGGAGAACTTAAAGCTGTCAGATTGCCTAAAAAAGCAGGCGTGGATCAACATCGTGGTTTCGGTTTCATTGACTTTGTGACCAAAAGTGATGCTAAAAGTGCATATGAGGCTTTAGTTCACAGCACTCATTTGTACGGTCGTCGTTTAGTTCTTGAATGGGCAGCAACTGAAGAGGATGTATCAGAGATAAGAAAGAGAACTGCAAAGGATGTTAGTGGAGGAACTGAAGCAAAACGTAGCAAGAAGGCAATTTTGAAGGAAGAGGATTTCATAAAGCTAGATACTAATAATGATGATGAAATGGAAATTAATGACTAAGCAAATTCTAATGTATTAAAATTAAGGATTTATTAAAATACTTTTTATTTCACAAGAAATGACACAACTAACTTAATTTATTTATTTAATTCTCCTTCAGGCTCCCGTCTTGTTGAGCTTTGTTCGCTATTTTCTTGTAATGATGCACGCTGTAAGGCTTTTTGTATCATTTTTAGGTCTTGATCATTTGAAATACTAGATATTGTCGTCACATCAGATTCATTGCCATCTTTTTCATTGGAACCTTTATTAACCGGATGGGGATTAAGCGTTGGCGTCGAGTCTGAATTTGCAAGTGTTGGATCAAGGATATTCTTAAAGATGTTTGGATTAATTAAGGTATCCAAGTCATACTTCTTTAATAAATCATCAATAGCAAATTGAGAAGTTTCAGATGAACATCCTGTGACTTGACGTGTAGGCGCACTTGACTGTTCTTTTGATGTTGATGGTCGAGATTCAATGATTTTATTGAAATCTTCTTGCTGAACTCCCGTTTCCTGCAATAAATTATGTCCAAGGTCCTCTTCTTTCTTTAACCACGCAAAATCTTCTGGATTTTCTTCATTATCGTCCATATCATCGACTGCTGTATTTAAGTCTTTCTCAAATTCTTCGTCTGGGTCGAAATTTTCATCTCCAGTTACATCAAAAAGTCGTGCTCTTAATCTCTGCGTTATTTCATCAAGTTCTGTGAATTTTCTCTTTAATGTTCGTGATAATATGTTAGATCCGTCATTTGATGATTCATTGCTGCTGATATCAATACTTAATGGCTGCATCATTGGAACTAAAGGAGATGATGGGTTTCTAAATTTATTGACATCTTCTAGTGGCTTTAGACTAACTTTTATTTGACCATTTGACCGACCATTAAAGTCAATAACATTATAGTATCCCGACAGAATTGGCAATCCAGTCAATAAAGCACTCAAGTCTATTGCTGAAAATCCAATCACGGAATCCTCAAAAGGAGATGGTTCAATTTTTTGTGGATCATGTGATGGCTTCCTCCAAACTTTAATCACAAATTTCTTTTGTGGATTCTTCAAGACATCAAAAGGTACATAAACATCAAATGATTGGTTCCACTCCGGATTTGTACTTCTTACGACTTTTGTACAATAAACAATTCCTTCATGCGACTTTATTGTATTTTGTGGAAGTGATTTTTCATTCAAATGATCTGTTGTGGCTTCAAATGTTGCATACGTGTGTGGATCAAATTCAGCCTTTTGTGGCGGAGTTCCTTTATTTTTTCGCTTATTATTTCGGCATTTTTTGACAATAACTTTTGGAAGATTTGCTGCATGCTCAATTGTCACATTCATTTTTATGGAATCATTGTTTGATGTTGTTGAACTTATTGAAACGTCAGAATGTGAAGCTTGAGGTTGAAATAGTGATAAATCTGCTGGCGGAGGCTGTGAAAGAGCTTTTTGTAAAGTATCAAGTAAGTCGGATGTCTTCCTCAATTGTGGCTGTGAGTTTTGTGACACGACAGATGAATTTGATGAAACGGAAGGCGCAGAGAACTTTTGTTGGCAAACAGCTGTGCTTGGCTCCGGCAATTTCTGGGAAAGACTTTCAATAAAGGCAGTCAATTTACTTTTAATTTGAGCATTGGGATCATAAGGACTTGAGCCGTTATTTCGTGATTTTTCAGGTTCTTTTAATTCTTGTTTTTGTGGTGGCTGTAAGTTGTGTAAGTTCCTTGACAATTTCAAAAAATCAATTTGATTTTCACTTCCAATTGCCAAAAGAATCTTTGCCTGACAAAACAGCTCACTAGAAAGTGGAGTTACAAAATTGCACCAAGTGTCTGTGGATATAACAGGTAGCTTATTTGTACTTAAATGTTCAATCATCTCAATATCTTTAAATGCAATGTAAAATTGATGCAAAGAAACTCGCGTCGTTGCTATAAGTTTTTCTGACTTTTCATTCGTCTTCTCCCACAATTTCAGTTCCATAAAGTTGTTTTGAACCTTTTTCAAAAATTCACTGTCGAAAATTACGGCAAATTGCTGTGTAGAAGAAAACAGAACATTTAAATTGAGCCAAATAGAATTGTTATGTCTAAAAAATAATCACCTTTAAGTAGTTAAATATATTGCTGACAGAAACTTCGGTCATCTCTTGGCACTCATTCCAAAAACCATCGTAAGTAATGAAATATTCCAATTGCTGATCTTTTGAACTTTTTAATCCCTCAATAAACAAGATTCCTTGATAAACCTTCGCCTTTCGACTTCCCTCTTTAACTTCGACATCAACCATCTCTGTATCACGATGATCGTCATTGCTATTCTCTTTTCTCGAACCTTTAGATCTCATTTCATTCTCGTCAGTTTGCATACTTTTGTCGAAGTTTCTTTCTCCCATATTCTCACAATCATCGTTCGATGTACTTGGATGAGAAGTTATTTTCAGTCTTTGATGAGACAATAGTGATGTTGGTCGACGATATTCAGTACAAACACGATGATTCACAATGTTAAGATCTGTTAAAGAATTGATGAAAATAACGAACATTTAAAATTTGAATTTGAAAAATTGTTCGGTTTTAGAAGATATCGATTTAAACCATACAAATTATCGATGAAACTGTTGTAGAGTTTCAGTATCTTACCTTCGAAAAATTCATCAGCAATTTCAATTTTCAGAGTAACTGATCCAACTCGTATATCATGTTCATTGAATACAGGACACTTCTTGAAAAAGCTGCAATTATTTCTCAAAATTTCTTCTATTTTCACTCGAGAAAATCCAATGACCCGAAATGATGAGTAACTGATGTCAATTGCTTTCATACAAAATCCAAAATTTAGGTATGTCTGATTCAAATCATCCGACAGCTTAATATTCTTCCTAAGATCTTTTGCGAAGACTATTCCTATAGAAAAGTAAATAAAAATGTATTATCAGTTAGTGCTACATGTTAAGCATAAAAAATGAAAACAAACAACAATTTTGCGCCTTTTTTCAATGCCACACAAATGCTATGTATATACACAATTTTATCTAATAAGAACAAACTCGCGTTTTTTTTTGCAGCTGAATGAATTCCCTGTATCGCGAGTAAAAAACATCAATTAAGCTATGCATGAAGATGACGCAACGGGCAGTTTTGCTGCTGATAAGGAATTTTATCGCAAAACGATATTAAAGAGAACGGCTTATGATTCCTCTCAGTATGATTCTTCATCTTGTCAGCGAAGCATCGCATAATGACTCCAAAAATTTTAATTAAATTCACAATAGCATTCATAATTTTGTGCATTCGGGCAATTCATTGTCGACAGTGCGAAGAGGAGATTGTAGGATTTAAAAAATTGGGGGTGCATCGTAAGTAAGACACGATCGTATTGTGTTCGCAGACACAACAAACGATATTAAAGTTCAAGGCCATTTCCGCTTTCAATTAATGTTATTATGCAATTTTTAAGATTCGACAGATGTGCAAGGCAATCGCTACATAAAAGTATTTCATTTAGCTATGGATTTTGAGGCAAATTGGATGGACTCGAGGAGTTTTTGTAAGACATTCGACATGGATCTGGTGACATTTGATACAAGCTATGAATTTTCAAATTTTGTCAAATTTGCTATGGAAAAGTCAAGTTATTTTGATAAATGGACACATATAGGTAATATAGTATAATTAAGATGATTATTATGGATGAATAATTACAGTCACAACTACCATAATTAGGTGGAATTTCCAAATTTAACGGGAAGCGAAGAGAATGGTATTGGATAACAACAAACCGTCGAGTGACTTACTCAATGCAATTTGCCGTTGGTCAGGTAATTTTAATCAATTTTGTTAGACGTGCGCGTACATAAGAAAAAAGTTTCTATTTTAGCCAAACAATTATCTTGGGAGACAAAATTGCCTCGGTATATCAAAAGAAGAGAAGACATTCGAATTCCAAGATATTGACTGTCATGGGAGATTCGAAGAAAAATTCATATGTCAAAAGATTTGTCCAGGCTACTGATTAAAAATTGAAAATAAATGCATTTGTAATTCTTCTTATTGCTAATTTCAATGTCTCGTGATGTATGTTCATTCGTTCCAGGAAATTCATTCGTTCCAGGAAATTGTCATCAATAATGGGAATTTCGATTCATAAAAAATTGTATACTCAAAAAAGGAAATTTCCCCAGTTCTGATTCACAATATGCTTTTGTTTTTCAAAAATAATTGCAACATAAAAGCTTCGTGATATACAAAATATTTGTTAGTTTGCGAATATCTAACAAAGTGACGAGATGGAACCAAGAAGCTTAATTGTTACTTTTTACATTATTTTACAGTCATTCACGTGTAATTCAAGATTTATTGGATTTCAAAAATTAGGAAATTATTGTAAGTATGTCCTGACATCAGCACAAAAGTTCTTCATTAATTTCATCATGTGCTACATTCTAGACATTACAGATGAAAAAGGAAATCCTAATGAAAAATTGTACTACATAGCAATCAACTTCCGAGCAAATTGGATGAACTCAAAGAGCTTTTGCTCATCATATGGAATGAACTTAGTGAGCCTTGAAAGTGATCATGAAGCAAAGTATTTCATGAAAGCTTGTGAAAATAACTCAAATAGTTTTGAGGAAATAACTTTCATTGGTGCCACGTCTGAATTAATTGATGGCAATGAAAAGTGGTTTTTAACGACAACAGGAAAGGAAGTCAATTATAAATTGGAGCTTACCGAACCGAATAATACCGACAATAATCAATGTTTAGGCTTGTATAATTTAGATGGGAAATTCTCATACACGAAAGTTAATTGTAATGGATATGAGAAGAAAAAGTTTATATGCCAAAAAATGATCCTTAAATTGGAAAATTGGACAGACATTTTTGGGAGGTGAAAATTACTGACACTAATTAATTGTTGAGCCTTAATACACAGCTTTGCTTCGCACTAGTTAAAGCATGAATATATGACTTACTGTGAGACGGAATATCCGTAACAGGTGATAGAAAATTGAGATTTTCCTTTGATTTTCCAAACAGCTTCGATGTTAATGCACATTTATAAATAAATTTGGCATTTGTAAAATTGTTAAAATAGTGTTTTACATCCTCATATCCGATTTCGTTTAGTTCCAATACATTTATTAAAACTTTTAGACATTTTGATTCATCACGTTCTGAAACAGTCTTTGATGACACTTTAGTGCTATTAGCTCTAATTCCATCAATAAGACTTGGTGTCGGCGACAATTGAAGAAGATCACTCAAAATTCGATTTTCTTCAGAACTTGTCATTTGTTGCCCAGTTAAGTAATTAATTAACGTTAATTTTCCTATTCCTTCTGACAAATTGTTCTTATTTGACATGCAGATTTCCTTTTCACTGATTGATGAAGTCGTTGTTGATTTATTTGACTCGACGCGTTTATGATTAATTGATGTTTGTTTTTTCTTTTGTAGGAATGGCTTTTTGGGCTTACATTCTCTTATGCAAATTGCCTTTTTATTGCCAATACATGCAATACCATGCAAATTTTCTTTATTCTCCCCAACAGTTTCTTTTGATTTAATTGTTTTTATCGATTTTTGTGACTTCTGGATTTTTTTGCAGACGTCTTGCTCGGGGTTTGTTTTAAAGGATACTATAGGCTGTGTTACTGCCATCATTGTACTACAACTATCGTTCAATTTGACTTCAAATGAAAGCCTAATCTCTCCAAGTTTAAACTTTCGACAGCTAAAAATATCTACTGATACTTGACTGGATGATTTATTTTCTAGATTATACAATTCCTCGGGAATTTTCACTGACGATTTTCCTATTAAATCTGCTGTTTTTGCAGAGAAAATTTCAATTTGTATTGGTTCACAATTTTTTAAATACGATTTGAACAGCTGATGATTTGTACAGACTTTGTATGTTGCTGCTAAAATTGGACTACTGTTCTTTGTTATAGCTGTATACTTGAATCTTTTATTGTCTTCTGATTTTGTAATTTCAACTTTTTCAAACGTCCTGGATTTACTTTCTCCCCAAAATTTTATCGATATTTTCACTGTATTATAAGTTTTTGTAGTTGTCCACTTGATTTCATCAATAAATAATTCACAAAATCCATGCAATTTTCCAGAAACTGAAGGCGGCAACGAATAATAATTTTCACTTTTTTCACAAACAAAAGCAGACATTTTTCTCATAAATCATTATAAATTACACTCTTAATTCGCGTCATTTTTTTATCACTGTCTATTACAACATCTCATAAATGCAATTAAATACTTTATAATATTATATCCACAGTAGATTCCTAGGAAATTAATTATGTAGAGGAATTTCTTGTTTTGTTATTTTACGTTAAAAATTTAGCATAAATTTTAGGTTTCAACAAGAAAAGCTGTTGTCTGATTTCTGTCTGTATGTCAATTATTCGAAAAATGCGCAGCAATCCGAAGCACACTTGATTTCTTCTCACTTTTTGGATAAATTCATTAATTTCACTTAATATCAGTAGTTAAAGAAGTTAAAAGCCAAGATTTATCGTTAATTATCACAGCAGATAACAATTCAAAGAAGTCAACACAAAAAGAAATATAAAAACTTGTAATTTTTCCGTTACAAAAAAATTTGAAATTTGTCGAGGGAAAAGTGTTCAACAAAATTGCATCGCCCCCTTATTGGAATTTAAAATTTTTTTTTTCTTTGCTCGCTCGTCATATTTTAATTTATTTTGAGTCTAATAAGACATATTTCAGTATATTATTTTGTTATTCCTATCATTTAAGTTAATCGCAATCAAGTATTTATCGAGTGTATCAATTTGGTGCAATATAAACGGGATAAAAAATCAATTTAATTTTTGTGGACTTTGTTGTGAACTATTTTTAACATGAAAAAATTAGATTTTTAGTGGAAAAAGTAGTCTTAAAATAAATATATAATAGTGAAAATTATTGTGATTATCGCAGAGCATTAAAAACATTATAACTGCATGAAAGATAATGTATTAGTTATAAGAATATAAGAGAAAAAAAGAATATTTTATATAATATTTAAAGAAAAATCGTCACACAAACAATGAAAAAACAAGTGTACAACAATCATCAGTGAGAAATAGAATATATAATGATGAAAAATCTTATTGTAAGCTTATAAGAAGAAGATAATAAAAAAGTCAAGTTGGCATAATTTATTCACATCATAATAATTCGTTTAAAGAAATAAATAAGTAGCCAAAAAGTAAACAGTAGAAATTTTATGATAAATGTAAATTCGAGATTCGTGAATGACCAAAAACATACACACGGTGCTATTTAAAATATAACAACAACAACAAAAACAACAGCAATAAACATGAGCTGGCTTAGAAGTTCACCACTACGTCAAAGTTTTACTCGACGAACACAAGACATCACACAAACTGGAACTGACAGTAAAGCAGTATTTGACTCATTCTGTAAACATTGGCAACAGGTGAATGAGATCATAAGTCGTTCAGAGGTAAGAGACAAGCTGATAATATCATTAGTGATCAAATCGATGAAAAGAAAAAAAGCATACTTTACAGTTAGACACAAAACAATGTATGGCATTTACTGCTGCTCTCTTAGAAAATTAGTTCAATTTATTCCATTATAACATTTTTTTTTTGTGTTGTTCGTTTGGTTTCTTTAAACCATCACATTTCTCCAATCATTTTATATCCAATTTCTATCTGTTATTCACCAAGCCCCTAAAAAAACAGAGTTTCTTTCTCCTAAGCAAGTGAAAATTTTTATTGTACGGCTGAGTGAATCATAATTGATTTGTGTAAATTCTTTAATTCGTTTTTTTTTTTGTTATTGCGTTCAATGCAATGTGATACTATTGTTAAAAGTCAACTTGGCTTATCAATCTTGACTAGGTAATTTTCGTTAGCCTTTAAATTGTCTTTTTTTACACTTTCATCGTGTGCTCTTTTTTTCCGATTCCGTTGTGACTTCAATTATTAATGTTTCGCAGTGTTTCGCCTACGATAAAAAAAAAATTATCTAATTATTACTTTTTTATTCGTATTCATTGTAGAATCGTCAAACACAGCACGATGATGTTTTAGCCGTTGTGAATCATCTTGATCAAATGGTGACATTGTTACTTGTTGAACTACATAATTGTAATAAAATTACATTACCGAATGCACAGCAACCTCCAGCACCATGTTTAGAATTTATGTTAAGTGAGAACCTTTTGGATAGACTTTTTGAATGGAGTTTAAGTACCGGAAGATATTCAAACGGTGTTCGTTTAAAACAATTAAAGCTTTACGAATTGCTCGTTTCACATTCGCGACATCAATTGCTTGTTCATGAGCCATTCTTAAGGCCACTTTTGAAGCTTTTGGCATCATGTCAAAATGAAATATTCCCAGACGATGTGAGCAAGAGACTTGTTATACTTCTTAATCAACTTTGTGTTGTTTTGATGCAAAATGTACACTTGTTGGACTTATTCTTTTGCTCAACGCAACAACATGGTCAACAAATAAGTGGCGCAAATCAAACAAATTTCATCATTTTTTCGCTTCTCATTCCTTTTGTTCACTGTGACGGATCGATCGGACATCAAGCGAGAGACGCTCTATTACTTTGCATGTCATTATCGCAAAAGAATTCAAATATCGGAACATATATTGCAAATCATTCATCAATGTCGCCCGTCTTAGTAACTGGCTTATGCGGTCTCTATTCATCATTGCCGAATTCTATAGAAATTCAATCTATTGATTGGTTTCGCATAACGGCTGATGATGTTAATGAAATGCCTGAACTTACACTATTTATGAATTCTTTGGAATTTTGTAATGCTGTTGTTCAAGTTGCACATCCTTTAATTCGTGATCAGTTACTTGATTTCCTTTATCAAGGTTTTCTTGTTCCTGTTCTCGGACCTGCAATATTACAAGTAAGTTTTACATTTCCATAACTTTATATCTTCTTCTTTTTGTGTTTCCTTCCTACTACTTTAAGTATAATTCATTGTTAAATTTGTTTCTTTCATAAAATTGGATTTGTGAAACTTATTCATGTACATATGATGATTGGTGATGGCATAAAATCTCTTTTTTGTTAACATGTAATTATTTTATCTAATAGATTGATGTTTCTTTCTTTGAACAATCAAAGGAATTGGTGATTGGTGACTAATAATTAGTAATAATTGTTCAAACATCCATAAAATGCTGAACGCTTTCCCTAAAAAAAACCTATTAAAAGCAATCATTTATTGGTTTTTTTGAGATAATCTATAAAAAAAAACGTAAGCTTATCTCCTTTGTTTAATACACATCTTCTCCTCTACTTCTACATACATGCTTATAATTGCTTTTAAATCATACAAAAGTTAAAATGAATAATTTTACTAATCCAATTTTATTTTTTAATTTTCTCATCATTCGGAATTATTTACTTCCGAATAATAATTCTTCCTCTAAAAACACAAAAAATAATTTGAAAAAAAATTACAAAAACATGACAAAAAAATTGTGAAAAATAGAAACTTAAAGGAAGTCATTTGCAGACAAACATCGAGTCACAAATTGCTGCAATGGTTTATCTAGACTTGATACTTAGATCTGTGACTGAACCAGGGCTTTTGAAAATCATGATAAAGTTTCTGCTTGATGATGAGAAATTCGATGGCGAGAGGATATTGGACATATTAATCGATAGAATTAATTCGCATGATTCACGGGTAAGAGATGAATAATTTATTCAAATTGATTGTTTTTTACATAATGTCTAATTTTTCTCTTCCTTTATTTATTTTCCAACTAGTTATGTATGGTTACTCTTGCATTGTTCGATACAATATTGGGATTGTATAATGAACAGCTTATAATGGAATTAATTCTCAAGTATTTAATTGGAGCTCCACATATCCCAATAGCACAAAAGCATAAAATCAATAAGATTCATTCGTATGCAAAAACTGTTGACTATTTCCTAGAATTGGCACCCGAAGCAATGAAGAATTCAAATATGATAATAGCCGAGCATAAGTCGTTAGATTATCAACAACCCGCATCACTTCCAACTAATATTCAATCAACTAGTAATTCGATAAGTAGAACGATAGGTGCTAATTGGAATCATTTTGGACTTCATAATACGGGAGAATCACTTTATTCCAATTATCATGCATATCTTTATGATGCGCATCAGAAAATTAAACGGACAAAGCAATCATGCGATCAATGGACTGAAAATTACTTCTATAAGAGTCCCCAAAAAGAGAAACGTCTAAATGCTAAAATGCCAAATGAACAATTAGTACAAATGATTCAAAACTTTTTAACCGAATTTAGTATAGAGCCAAATACGACGACGACGACGACAATGATGACAGGTGAAGAAGCGACAAATAGCAATAACGTTTCAAGCTCAAGCAAACAGTTAGATATGGATAGTCTTCAATCTATCGGAGAAAGTAGCGGTTATGAAAGTATGAAATATCGTCCAGACGATGACGATGATCAATGTACCGACATCTCGCAGAAAAATCAGAGCCACATCTCCGACAGCAATCAAATTAGCACAACAATAAACAGCAATGTAACAGTAGTAAAAAACATCGAACCTTGGAGGATCTCACGATTTAAAGACGACCAAATAATTGAATTGGAATTGAGTGAGGATGCATTCTCACAAGGAACGGTTAGCTTAGGTAATTAAGCTTAATTTAAATACAATTATTATATTTGATGTGTTACTAATTATGAACATGTTATGTGTCATGTCGTGACAACTAATTAGGTCCCTTTTTGACATCCATCTGGAGTAAACTGCAGACATTTACGAGCAATTTGTTGTACGTTAATCTTCATTTGACAGGCTTAATTTCACACATTGCTTTATATCCATTACCTCTTGTACATTCAATTTTGCTCCGTCCGGATATACCAACAACGAGTGATATTCCATCATTTTATCAAGTGTTAAAGATTTTAAAGCAACAAATCGATGCCGAACTACCATTTACTGAAGACTCATTAGAGTTGATTGATATCGGTCGAACATTTTTAATTGATCGTGAATTTAAATTAATTAATGCCCGTAAGATTGCACTAGAATCATTAAAGACATCAGGCAAAGGAACAAGCACATCACAACAATCAACATCACAATCCGGCCACATTCAAGCATCACATTTACAAGCATATGATCCTTTTAAACGACAAGATGAGAAACGTAAATCATCTGGCAATTCGATCATGAATATTTTCCGACGAACACCAGCGACTCCATCATCATCATCACAAAATAATAATAGTAGCATTAATAGTGCAACTAATCAGGGTAAGTGAATCTGTTTGCCTTATGTCTATATACTTAACCTTTCCTTTACTCTCTATTTGGGAATTATAACTGCACCCAACACTAATCTTTAAAAAGTGATAAAGGAACTTTGTGTTTACAAATAAAAAAAATTTTTTAATTCATTTCAATACTCTATATACATATTACACAGCTCATACATCGGGTTTTGCACAAATCTATGGTTTTTTAGCCGGTAATTATCATGCAATTAAAGACTTCGTGAGAGAAATTTTTTTTCTTTCTTTTTCGCGTTATTTGATGTCTGCTAATTCAATTAGAGGTTGCAGAACATAAGAAAAAAAAAAAAATATTTTTTTTATGAAATGAATGAAAAAAGAAAGAAAGAAGAAGTATAGTAGTAATAATATAAAAAATTTGTTGTTATGAAAGCATGATGTGATGTGAGTTGCATGATTGGAAACAGCAAATAATAGTATCATAATGTCTTCAACCCAATTCAGTCTTTTTTATATATATATTTTTTTTCGTTACTGATAAATCTAACAAGTTTCATTAGCTGTGAGTCATTTTTGATGTAGTTGCTTTCTGCATGCGAAAAAAATAACTAATAATTTTTAATTTACTTATAAACTTTCTGTTTTCTATTATTTCGATTTGATGACTTTCAAATAATGATTTTTGATTAATAACAAGCATCGCCGATTTTAATGGATCTGAGCGAATTTGGCGCATTTTTCACGTCTAATGTAGGCTAATTTTACATGATTACATCTTAATTCATGAAATTAACTTTAATCCTCGGATTTATTTTTAAATCTCAAGATTTAAATTTCATCTTAATCCATTTTTAATGTCAAGCTCTTAGTTTGCCACCCAAAACGTGAGAAATGCGTTAAATGTAGGATATTAACAGCATTATGTTCAATTGATATGATTATTGACGTAATCTTACTAACCAATTACTAACTTATTGTTTTTATATCGTATATGTTCAATTCAGTTTGATTTCAAATTAACTTCTTTTTGTGTTTAGCTTTCTATTTTCTGTCCATTTATCATGAGATGTTATATTAATCTATGCTTTTTTATCCAAAATTGGCAAACAGGTATTGCGACGAATCTTCGAGATCAACCAAATTCTTTGGAATTGCAGCCCACGATGAATGATTCTAGTGCTTTAATATTAAATGTTAACGAAAGACATCGAGACTTAGCAATATCAGCTGTTGTAATGGATGAATTCTTAAAAGAATTATCAGCAATTTCGCAAGAAATGTCAATTGTGTTATTAAATGAAAACTTTATGCGTTGATTATTTTTATTATGTATTTATCACATAAACTGAATTTATATTTACATTGAATGATATTTTTCCCAGAACATTAATTCCTTCTTTTTCTCAAAGAATAATAAAATTTTGTATATTTTTCGAAACGAACTTTTATTTTTTGAATTCAATGCTTTGACACTGGAATCGTCAATTTTCAAAATATTCCAAGTGTTTCAACCTGATTATTTCTGTGTCCACATTTTTTTCAGAGAAAAGAATTTATTTTTAAGGTATTTTAATAAATAAAATACAAAATGAGTTCGAAAAGAGGTGATATGCAGAGAGTTCGAGCTCAAAAACATCAGAATAAGACGGTGTTTAAGAATGATTTGCACGATAATAGTGATAGAACTAAGAAACTCAATGCAATGTCCATCAATGAAGTTTGTAAACATTGCAGTGATGTGATCCAGTGGAAGATTAGATACAGAAAATACAAGGCCTTGACAAAACCCAGTACTTGCAACAAGTAATAATATTAATTGTTTTATAAATTATACTTAAAATTACTAATTATATCCTAAATATCTTCAGATGTAATCAACGAAATGTTAAGAAAGCTTATCATGTATTGTGTCGGGATTGTGCACTGAAATCAAAACAGTGTGCTAAATGTCTCAAAACAGAAGCAGATGGCGTTGAATTAATTCCACCAGAGCCAACTGATGCTGAAAAGCTTAAACTAGAAATTGAAATGAAACATTTGATCAAAAGTTTATCAGAAAGGAAACGCAGAACATTCCTAAGATTCATGAATGGCAAAAAGAAGAAGAAGACCAATGATGATGATGAGGAACCAACAGAAGAGGACGAAAAACCCAGAAAGAAGCCAACACGTGAGGAACTGCTTGATAAACTTGCGAAACTAAATGTTTCTGAAAAGGATGAAGATTTCTATGGCGACATTAACAGCAGTGGCGATGAATATGAAGATGATGATGATGATGATTGCGACGAATGGGTGTCAGATGATGAAACAGCATAACTTGTATTTAATTTTATTTACCTAAATTTTTTATTGAGTTGCTGAGATTTGCTCAGTGTTGCTCAGTTTTCTTGAAAATAAAACAAATAATAAACAAAACATTATTTATCGAAGTTTTATATTAATTCATCAGCAATCCTGCAATTTAATTGATAATATACAAGACCATTTAGTGGTTTAAGTTGGAATCAATTAAAAATGGATCGATCAGTTAAGCTAGAACATGAAAATTCATTAATTTATGCAATTGATAATTACACAGAATTAGAATTTCTTGATCGAAAGACAATTATAGTCATTGATAAGGACCGGTTTCTGGTATGCAAGCAGTTAATGCTTGAAAATGCTCCAGGTAAGTCAAACTACTATTTATTGCAAATATTAAGTACATCCACAATGATAATTTCTCATTTAGATGAAGATTATGCTGAATTTCTAAATATTCCAATTGAGAAAGTTCGGTATTTCAAGCATAAAATGCAAATCTTTGAGGATTCCATTAGAGCTAGAAGACGAGCAGCACGATTAAATGCTCAACGACGAAAAAAGATTAAACCAATTAAGAGAAAACGGGAAATTTCATCAGAGGAACGATTTAAGAAGGCTAGGGAATTAATTAGCAAGAATTACAGTACAAATCAGATATCGAAAATATTAAGGATTAGTGAACGGTCTGTAACAAGATTTAAGAAGAGAATTCGAGAAGAAAAGAAAAAATTAAAAGCTGAAGGCAAGATACAGACCAGTCCAAATGATCCAGACGATGAAAATTCATTCAAATATCTTTCACAAAATGAGAAAGTCAAACGTGCTAAGGAACTGTTTCAGAAGCGGCTAAAGATCCAAGATATTTCAGAAATACTTCAGATTAGTGAGCGAAGTGTACGACGATGGAAAGATCGCATTACAAAAATGGAACTAGACGAAAGTCTGTTGGAACCAATTAAATCAGAAAGTGTCTCGAAAGATGAAGATGTTAATAAAATTGACAGTGATGATAATGATACAGAAGACACAAAACCAAAACGTAAACGACGAGCTTATTTAGATCGTGAAAAGGTCCAATATGCAACAGAGCTAATAGAAAACGGACTAAGCAATAAAGAAATGTCGATGCTGTTGGAAATGTCAATAGCTTGTGTTCGAAAATTAAAGACCAAAATCTTGAATGGAACTGCCGAAGAATTAATTGATGATAGTGAGGAGCACTATAAACGAGTTAATAAATCACAAGATGACAAGGAAGAAGGAATTGATCCATTAAACGTTTTGCCTCAAATAGCCATGCCAACGATTTCGCAAAAAACTAGTTGCGAAAGGAAGCCAAAAGTTCCTCTTAGTGATAGAGACATGTACATTGTAAGACTCCTACGTGATAATGAAATTAGGACAATGGATATAGCAAAAATGATAGGTATTAGCGAACGGTCTGTGACTCGACTGTTGTCAAAATCACGAGACCTCGCAACTGTTGAGTATGACCAAGACATTTTGGAGGAAGTGGAACGGCTCATATCGTCCAAAGAAATGATTCTAAACGAAGTCGTCGACGAGCCAATTGCTGATGTTTCTGAAGAATCTAAAGAAAATATAGGATTAAGTTTACTAGCTATGAATGTTAAGGTAAGGTATAACGCATTTGTGTATGTAAAGTGTGTCTAATGACTGTTGTATTTGCAGACAAAGGATATAGCAAAAATGCTGGATGTTGGTGAGAAAATCGTACATAAATGGAAGTCAAAAATGATTAAGACCGAAATAAAGGAAGAGGATGCAGTTAAAGAATATGAAAATAATGATCTTAAAGTCAATGAATATGTTGTTGAATACCTAGAATAATGTAAATGAATTTTGGCACTAAATAAAAAGAATTTCTATATCATGGATAAATGCTGTTTATTTTCATTGCATAAGTTCTTATTACAAATTTGAGTATAATCCACACGATGGTTTTCTGAGTTGTTGGAATTAGGGTTTCCAAAAACGGGAATTTTCCCGGGAATTCCCGGGAACGGGAACGGGGATTCCCGTTCCCGATTCCCGAAATCTGACGGGAATATTCCCGAATTCCCGTTTCATATAAAAAACATTTTAACCAAACTTTTTTTGACTTAAAATTTTCAATTTTTGGAATTTTTTTCTGAAAAAATGTCTCTTAATTAATAAATTAAAAGTAATGTGTTTATATACATTATTCATTGTATATTTATTCAAGTTTTATCAATTTTTCTCAAAAAAAATTTCAAAAATTTGGAGCAAAAATTACCCGGGAATATTCCCGTTCCCGAAGGCCATTCCCGTTCCCGTTCCCGATTCCCGAAATTTCACGGGAACGGGAATTCTGGAAACCCTAGTTGGAATGTGTCCATGATCCAAGAGTTGGTAAACCTGTAATTGTACAATATCATTAGTGACCTAATATAATAGTGTCATATAACATATTTAAGTGATTTAATCAGCACAGAACAATCTACATTAGGAGTGCAAATTTGTACGTTTTGCTTAAGACCGCCCGATCGTGATATCATCATTTTAAATATGGTATAAATTACTTATTATTTAGAAGTTTGAAACTTACCTAAAATGTAGTTGGATATCCAGCATGATGAAAAAGAAGTTTGGAACCTATTGAAAAGAGAATTAGTATAGCAAACAAATTTGAGTGTTTTATCATGGACAATGTTGTTTATTTCTTAGCACAAGTTCTTAGTACATAATTTGTTTATGCTCTCAAGATGCAAGCTCCACCGGCAGCCTTAATTTTGTTTTCAGCTTTCTGTGAGAAATATTTAGCTTTAACAATAATTGGTTGTTTTGGAATATGTCCACGACCCAAAAGCTTGTAGTATCCCTAAAATTGTACAATATCATTAGTGATCTGATAAGTTAGTGTATGAATAACATAATTAAGTGATTAAATCAGAACAGAACAATCTACATTAGTAATGCAAATTTGTACGTTTTGCTTAAGACCGCCCGATCGTGATATCATCATTTTAATTATGCCTTAAACTGTTTATATTCAAGCATTTGAAACTTACGAATTGAACGATATCAATAACTGGAACTTTGTCGCCTTCCTTCTTTGCCTTTTCGTAGTTCTCTTGTCCAACAAGAGCCCATAGTTTATCGAGGTTTAATGTTGGGCAGAAATCATGATTACGATTAAGATGGAAGTTTCTCATACCGACTTTACCGAAGTATCCAGGATGGTACTTGTCGAAGTTTATTCTGTGGTGATGCATACCACCAGCATTACCGCGACCACCCGAATGCTTACGATGTTTGCCTGTAATTTGGATGTTACAAAAGCATTAAATACAATTCGTCAACATAACCTAAGATTTTTGTATGGGAAATTTTTTTAAAAATTTAATTATTTCAACTTACCAATTCTACCATGACCGTGGCTAACGTGTCCACGAAGTTTCCTGGTCTTCTTTCTCTTTATGAGTGACTGAAATTATGTAAAGCTTGAATTAGTTAGTTTTACTCATTTATTTCTCAACACTGACAACTTTATTTATTTTCCATTATTTATCGATAATTCTGCATAAATTCGAGCAGCATTCAATAAATTATGGTAAAGTCTATCACTAACTACAATATTTTGAACAATATTGCTTAATTAACTAACTAAATCTTGTGATTTTTAATAATTTTTAGAAATTATACGTACAACCATGTTTGCAGATTTCGATGAAAAGAACGATTTTATTGAGTGCGTTCAGTACGTTCGATGTTTTTTCCATGCAATGTTGATTCAAATTTTTAAAATACGTTAAGAAATGATCAAAATTTATCGAAAATTATAATTAATTAAATTTAACTTAGTCGCAATAGAACTTTACTTTGGAAAACACCCAACATTCAATAAAGAGTCTAATTATGAAGATTTTATTGTTATTGATCATATTTGCATCGGTTTATGGATATCCACAAAATGGAATTTATGTTGGCCTGAATCATATCAGCAAATTTAATGGAATATCAGGAGAAGGTGTTGAGTATACAAAGAATTATTACATCTCTCAATATCTCAAGACATCAGCACTAAATGCAAGAAGTGCCTGCAAGAGTTATTCCAAAGACATGGATTTGGTGTCATTTGAGACACGTGAAGAGTTTATGAGAATAAGAACCAAATTGAGTGCCGTAATTGGACAAAATCCAGTAATTGTTGGCGGATTTGCACATAAGTTAAATAATAAATTTGATTATTATTGGATATCATCATCAACGAAGATTGACTACACATATGATGCATCGAGAAGGGAGAATTGTTTAGCATTGCAAAATGAAGGTGCTATCGGATATATTCGTATAAATTGTGAAGGAAGTTATTTATTTATCTGTCAAGATGTAGAATATCAATATGCAAACTAGAATGAGTTCAAATGTTAAATAATTAAGTTTCTTTATTTCCATAAATTAAATAATTTTACAATTAAAATATTCTTTTTTTGTATGCTGTTGTTGCTTTAAATTCTAATGTGACTGATTTTGGTTCTATCGAAAGCATAAAATATGACATAATTAAGGTAGTAATTGAGAAATAAAGGTTTATTATAAAAAAATTAAAAAAATTGTAGGTAAAAGAAGTAAGAGTAATGAAAATTCGTAGAAAAAGTATGGCTTATGTTCTATAGATATTATGTATGGATTTATGAGGTATATTCAAAAATTGGCAAATTTTTGAGCTATTGTTTGTATATGGTAAAAAATTGTTCAACAAATAAAATCGTAATATTATCGAACACAACGGATATCTGTCCAAAATACTCATTGTCCTACTTTTCATGATTTTAATTTAATTGATGTCCAAAAAATGTCATTTAATTGAGTCCATGAAATGTAGGATAAAAAAATGAATTGAAGATGACACAATGATATATTTAGGACATAGATGTCCATTAGATATTCGATAATTCCCTGACTATTGCATTGTATATGGATGTGTATGTTGTGTATATGAAGAAAAAGACTATTGTAAATATGTGGTAATTTTTATGTTAAATCACTTCCTCATATCTCTCGGGCATCTTGTCCATATTTCTGAACAGTTTTTTTTCTAACCCTTGCATTTTCCTTAATTAACAACATGATTGTTGGAAAAGCACAAAAGAATTTTGTTCAGAAATATGAAGAAAATAATTAATGAGATAGAAAGGAATGCGATTGTAACTCGTTTAACCTGAAGATTATTTGCTATTGTACTGTGTGAATTATAAGTGAACTATGGAGGGATTTTTTGATTATGTTGCAGTACCAAATTCATGATGTTTTCAAATATACCATCATAAGAATGTATGAAAATGTTTTCGGATAGATGAAAATGTTATGTGTACTTTAACATGAGTGAGTCTCTTAATATCTAATATGTCTTATTAACTAATGATGAGTTCCAATTAAAATTTAAGCAACAAAATCCAATGGCCGGTTGAAGCCTCCTTTACGATTCATATATTGTCTGGGAAAAGAGAATCTCTCATTAGTATCTTGTATCCTTCAATAGAATCGCATATATGCTTACCTATATTTACGCTTTAAGATCACATGAACTTCTCCGGCATTATTACCATCTACCTTCTTTCCTTTTGTAGTTTCAAACCCACAGAAGCCCATGACTTTCATCATCTCAATTTCTTCGGGTGTTTTACCTTCTAAATCGGAAGCCGACACATTAATTGTTGAAATTTTGGATTTAGATGATGATGGATATGGTGAACGGTGCCTTCTTTCATACGAGCGAGATCTTGATCTGTTATAAAATTATAAATAAAATCTTATTAGTAAAGCAAGTAGTGACATTATGTTATACTTGGATCACGCAAAAAAATAGTTTGGAGAAGAAAAATCGTTAATACACTACACTAGAAAAAAACCATGTTAGTGAATTTTATGGACGCTATTGGTTGATTGTTGGATTTGAGGGCTTTTATTTAATTATTCACCTAGAGCGAGAACGACGACTATGTCTAATATCTTCTCTGCTTTCAGAACGTTTCCTTTTTTCACGTCGACTATGTCTATTATCCTCTTTACTTTCTGATCTCCTTTCACTCCTCTTCCTTTTTGATTTCTCTTTAGCTCGCTTACGTCTCACAGGACTGACTGATCTCGACCGTGATCTCCCCATTGTTATAGAAATCTGTGAATTATCAATATATAAACTGGATTACATTTTTATACTATTATAGAATAAATGTGGGAAAATTCGCGAAAATGTATAAACGTTTAGGAAAATCATGAAAATAAGATGTAAATCGATAGAAATTGAATAAGCTTAATAAATGAATGAAGATCAATACACTACCACTCACATTTTAGGCACTAATAACAATATATATGTCCACCAAACTCCACTAAATAATCGAGAAATTGCGGTTCCAAAACTGATTGTTTTCTACAAATTTACAAACTAAATTTTTTTACTGAACGCACTCAAATTTGAAAATATCACGTAACCGTTTTTTTAAAATTTGAAATTCTTTTAAAAAGTTTATTTACATTTTGTGAGACAAATTATTGCGCAATTTAACCTTTTTTACTGTAACTAAATATTTTAAGTGTATTAAAGTAGTAAGAGCAATTGCATAACGTCAAAGGCTGTTGGAAAAACATTAAAGATTGACAATAACAAGGCTACAAGGGAAATTATTTTCTACAAGGGTTTTTTATAAAAACTTGGGCGTAAAAGTAAAATTCATAAATTAATTTTATCAGTGTTTTAAGTTTATTTCTTGAGAAAAACTAACGAAAAAAGTTGCATGACGACGGATATAATTGGATAAGATCAAAATTGTAAGTAAATAGATGAAAATTTGTGTGAAAAAATGCATTTTAAAAAAAGTACTCGGTTTAATGCTTTGATTTATCGAAAAATGATGTCACCGTGAGAAAAGCTGAGAGGAAAAATCACTTTTTTTTCTTATTGATAACGTGATTACAATCTATCTATAATATTTCAATTGACAAGACTTTCTGAAGTATATGTTAAATAATATATACATCAATTTTATCTATCCTACACTTGATAATTTTTTTATTAGACTTTATCGAATTTATTATTTATTTTTCTTCTTCACTCACTCTATTCTCTTGATTCTCTTTTTTTGCCGGTTCTTATATACTTGCCTTTTTTCCATCATCGCTGCTATTTGTTTCGTATGAGTTAGTTTCTTTTTTGCTCGCGCACAGTCACCATCGAAATAAAATCGGAAAAAAGTAATAAAAGAGAAGTCGGGAAGCGAGAAAAAGTGTTAAAGTTCATAAATTCCATTAATTAATATTTCATTTTCTTCTAATCTTTAAATTTGGGTGTGTCATTATTAATTTGTTTAACATAAAACTGAACATCCAGTTAAATATTTGTTCATACACAGTATAATAATGGTGGAAAATTTTTAATTGAATAAGAATCTGTAAGTGTCCAATATGAAGTAAAAAATATATTAAATGGATATAAATAGATAGTTATCAAGTTTAAAAAGTATATAATGAGTAATAATGAATGAAAAAATATCAAAGGAAATAAGTATGCCGAAAAAAAGTAATGAAAAAATCAATAAAATTTTCTTCATGTCCTTTTGACTCTAAAAAAAATCGTTCATCGGTGGTGTGTATGAAGAAGACGGAAAAGGTTGAATGTATGCGTAGATATAAGCCAGTATTCTGAACATATAATACATACAGTGCGTGCAATATTGAATTTCTTACTTTTTTTTTCGTCTAACTAAATTTTTGACTTGTGTAAATTAAGTTAACAAGAAAGACTTGCAAAGAAAACACATAGAAACTAAGTATCTAAATTGATGGCTATAATTATTACAATTATGCATATAATATAATGGGAAGAAGACGTAAATATCACAAATAATCACAGAAATGGCTCTCGTATGGAGTAAATCAAACACTTGTTTTCATCTTCACCTAATTGCTTTTGATATTTTAGTATCTTATGATGCGTAACGACCATACATCTTCATCTCTTAAGCCAAAAACTCTTGGAAACGATACGATACGATGTGAATAGTCACAATTCTTATTAATAATAGTATAAAATAGCATTCACATGAGAATTTTGTTAACAAAAAGAACCAAGTCCGTGTGTATAAATTAATATGATAGTACAGGTTTTAATTTATGAAGAAGATCATACAAACCGCACCTAGAATAAATAAATTTAACTTTTTTTTGGTGTGTATATATATGTGTTGTAAAATATACTATTATGTGAATATTGCCAAGTTCAATTTAATCAAATTTGGTATTTTCACAGAGAGTAAACGAGATAGAGAGAATTGTACATGAATGAAGAATGTACTACTGGATGATATATGTAAAGATTTAATTGAATAACTCTTGATACATGTGTTGTAGATAAAACGACGACTTGATGAAACGCTCGAAAGAAATATGAGGAATTCACAGTGAAAATATTATTCAATATTAATGTACATAGCAGATTTTTGATAAGTTATGACTTCATTCAATCACATATCATGTAAAAAAAAAAAATGCTGTGTGACCTAATGTATATATTTTTATGGAGACATATAAGGCACTGTCTTATCAGTTTCAACAAAAGTGATTACATTTATTTTAAGTAAAATGCACGAGCATGTGAAGATAAAAAATATTGAACCGCATTCAAAAAATGCTTATAAGAATGGAATTAGTCAAACAGTTATTGAGACTCCACTCGAAGCTTTACTCATAGCTTTATCGCCATAAGCAATTAGTTTCACATTTATGCTTGATTTCATTCCTATTACACTCTATAATAGAAATGGTTGAAAGAATTCTTTCCTACTATGACGATTGCAATCAACGAACCGCCAAGTAAGAGAAAAAGGAGTAGAGGTTAATTAGCGAAATATCAATAAAAGTATTTAAATTAAAGTTGCAGCTTTGGTCTTGCGCAATTAATAATTACTGTGCAGTCATAAATTGTCGAGACAACGTGTTTCTCTTAATATGATTGTTGTTTTTTTCGAATAAATTGATGTGAATAGGTCATAAAAAATACAATAAGTTTACATGTAATCTGGACTTATTTTCACTTTGCAATAATATGTACCGTATTGTCATACTTTGTAAATCATTATATACTTATGAGCATATCCATCTCGAGAATGTTGATAAAACAATATCAACAACATAATGAAAAAAATGAAAATAATTTTTTTTTTATGTAATCTTTAAAAATATTTTTTTTTTTTCCTTCTCTTGATGTGTTGATACTATAAATAGAAACGTGATGCTATGTATGCTGTTTTCATCTTCTTCGATTCTCTCACTCTCGCAGTATATTCACAGAAAATCTATATATTTTTTTTCTGTCCGCTATGACTGCCTCATTTAAAATGCATTCTTTAGAGTAGAAATATATAGAAGTGTTGCTATATATATTGAGTCATAGTGGCTGCTATTGCTGCTGCTCAGATTCTCTTTCCTTCTTCTTATTACAATTTGTAATGGAAAAACTTATGAGATTTTCAAGATATGTGACACACATATGTGGATTCTTATAAGAAATAGAAAGAAGAAAATTCTTAATGATGTCACTCATTCATGAATTATACTCGAAAAAAAAAAATATTGTCTGTGTCAGAACATATTAAAAATTATTATTTCCTGTGATTGTTTTTATTTCTATATTTTCTAAATGACAATTACCTATAAGCACATCGAAGCGATGAATTCAAGAAAGTGTTGATTTGTGTTTTTTTTTTGTTCTTCGTCTTCTTCATGATGTGTTTAACATGTTCTGTGATTATTTTCTTGTCGATTCACCATTTTCATTAATTCAATTTGCTAAAGTTTTGTTACCCGAGCTACACTAGCTGAAAATTTAATTATAAACCTAGTCGCTGTGACAATTTTAGGTATAAAATCTAAAGGAGTAATTAAATCTGAACGGAATCGTCTGCATCATTGCCAAGTCGCCGAAAATGCAATTAAATGCTGTTTATCATGATGGCGCTACACCATGTGCTTTCTGTGGTTGATTACTCACCGCTAATATTAAAAACCAGCTAACTATCAATCATCAACAAGATATTTTTTAAATAAATCCATGAAAAATGAGAATCGTTAGAGTATGCTCGAGAGTTGGACATAAATCATGCGATGTATTGAAAATTATTAAATGATGCAAATGCGATGATTCTTTTGCTTCTAGAGAGAAGCCATTTCTACATGTAATAAATAAATCTATATAATGTGGGCAGAGAGGAACAGAGTACGGCGAGTAAGAGGCAAAAAAAAAGAAGGAATTAACTGATGCAAGAATTGAAAAATTATTTTTTTTTTGTCTGAAATTACAAACAAAAAAATCTGAATGAAAATGAAGAGTTAAAAATTTATTTTAATTCAAGTACATTAGTATGTATGAAATCTTAATGTAGATGATTTTGTTGATATTACTGGCACAAGGTCAGAATAATTCGCACTATGAGATTCAAATGTTTGTATTTGTAGTGTATTTGGGATGATATATTATGTCATGCGATAATTTAATTTTTTTTTTCTTCTGCTGAATGCTGCTCGTGTTTTTTTTTTTGCTATAATACTATACACGCTCTACGAAATTTGTTTGAAAAAATTATTTGAGGCTTGAATTTCTACATACTAATTTTCGTTCAATTTCTTCTTCATATCCACCTAACAACAATCCAATTCAACCGTCTTCATTATGTTCAACAATACACTTTGACGAATGTGTGTAGAAGTCAAAAATATATATAAAATCTCAGTTTTTTTGCAAACTGACAATCGAGCTAAGGTTGAATGAACTAACGACGCTTACTCTTATGGTATATAAACCAGTTCTTTTTCATGTATCATAAGTATTTATTTCTTTTATTTTTATCTAATTACCAAGTTGAAGTTACTTTTTTGAAGTATTTATATTTATTGCATTAAATGAACACTATTTAATGTTCATAAAACAGCAGATATTTAATTAACAAGTCGGCACGTTCTAAAAAGTACAGTCAGTCGTACTGATGAACGTAAACAAAACAGAATGAAATTGTTTCAAGGACTACTTTCTGCTTCATATCTCTTCATAAATAAAAATAATGCATATGAATGGCATAGTGAGTTAATTTCATTGTTTTTCTCTTGTTTTCATCTTTCTCAGTTGCATAATAACAATAAGAACGAACAGAATTCTCGAGATTTGAGACTAAACAGTAGCAACACATTTCCTTGATCCAATCCGATTTCTTCAAAAAAAATTCATGTCTCATGATTACATCTTGAGTGCATGAGTTATGTTTATTTCTTTTCTTTTTTTTGTGTATATAATAAAGCTATCGGAATATAGATCGACTTACCATTTTTTATATACTTGAATATTTCGCTCGTGTCAACACTTCATAAAATATCAAAAATAATGAGTTTTGGCCTTTCATACAAAGTAGTTAATGTACATGAAGAAGATGATGAATAAGAAGTAAAGAAAAATTGAGAATAGTTCTTGACTTTTCATAGATTATGGATATGGAAACGTGCGCGCATATTGTGACCATTTGAACTCTAAACTGCTTATAATCGGTCTTTAAAAAGCTTGCCTATAAAAAAAAAGATAGAAACCTTGGCAAAATCACAAAAAAAATCTCTCTCTCATTTTCTTTGGAACTTACAGACGGTTCACGAAAAAATAAAAAAAAAATGTATTGGAATCTAACTTTCTATTTTGGGAACTCTGCGAGATCACGATGAGAATTTGAGAATTTCATGTTGAATGAGGGGATCAAAAAGCATTTTTTTTTTTTGGCTTATATAAACAAATCTTGTCTTCTTCTTCTTTGCATCGCATGTCGTTAATTACTTACAACGAAATAATTTTGATTTACTACAGACAGGCACTGAAAGTTTTTTTTTTGCAGTCATATATAGCAAATCCACAAAAACCGATTTAAAAATTTATTTTCTTCTTTTTATGCCGACATGCAGACAAACTAAGATAACTATGGAAACGCTTGTTTCCGCAAAAACATAAATTTTATAATGCCACATATTCATGAATATTTTGTTGGATACATAAGAAGAAAAAATAGAAAATATTTCGTCATATGATGTGATGGAAATTCGCATGATGTATATAGCAAAAGCTTTTATTGTGACTCTACATCTGTTTTTTTTAAATGCGGTTATATTTGTGTTAGTTCCTCTTTGATGCGTGAGCGCATGATCGGAAAAATTACTGTTGCTAAAAATTGGATCACGAAAAACTCATTTTTTTTGGTTGAAAATAGTTTTCACTTAGGTAGTGACAGCAGAGATTTAACAAAACAAAAAATCAATTCTTCCCTGTGTGTTTATGTGATAAATTGTCGTGAAAGTTAATTAGATTAGATTGCACATAGCGGATGTGGTTCTGTATTTGATGCCCAAAAATTATAGTATATTGTATGCAATTGCATGAAGTGCGTTTTAATTAAAATTGACACAAAGCACGCCAAAATTGAAATTGAAAATAGGGGAAAGTGAAAAATCGTAGTCAAATCGATAATTTTAATTTGAATGAAAGAGAAAAACAAGTCTGCAAAAAAAAAAAATCTCGGCGCCAATGTGACTAGTCATTGTTTAAATGGGAAAAATACTCACCATAAACTTGATACGATAGACGTAGCTATGATTATTATGAAAAGCAAACGAATGTGCAATTGAACCATATAATTTTAATAATGTAAATTAATAGCCTACAGCAAACAGCACGTTCTTATTACAAAGTGCACTGTGTAATCTTCTTCACATTTTTTTGAGTTGATTCAAGCGAGAAAGTGATAAAAATGGAAATTTATGCCTTACATGATCTCCAAAAAATTTTATTAATAAACAGTGATTGGCTCATTATTATTATTATTACTCTTGAGTATGTCAGAAGGTCAATTGGGTTCCTTCATAATAGATTGAGATGAAATATACGAGCATAAAAAATGTTTTTAATTTGATCTTCTTGAATTCAGACCAGAAATAGAATTTCTCACAGTTATTTGATGCGTTTAATTACTGAATGGATGAATAAATAAGACACAGAGAGGAAAATACTAATGTTTAGCACATCGTATTATGTGTGCTTTAATGCTATTTTAATTATTATTTTGTAATTCTGAAATTTTATACATAAATTATTGTTTTTTTTATTGTCGTTGACATTGTTCATTCATATCAGCATTAGTAGCGGTCTCTTTTTTTTGCTTGCAAATAATGAGAGATGAAAAGGAAGTTGATTATGATTCACATGCTTGAAATGTAACCAAATTGAGAGGCAGACAGTAAACACAGTAAAGTGAAAAGTGCGAGCGAACCAAACAGATTTTCTCTACGTGAAATTATTACTCAATTTCATATAATAAGCTTTGTTATTCAATAAAAAGCATTTTATAACATTTTTCTCGCTTTAATGTCTACTCATTCCAGATCAACAGCATTTAAGTAAAGGAAAAAAAGTATAAAGAATTACGAATATTAGTGACCTCAGACAAGAAAAGTAAGAAACAGAATAGTTGGTAAAAATGACTGACACTGAGCAAGCAGCACATACAAATGGCAATGGTATTCCGGATGAAGAAGAGCCAAAAAATCGTCCAGCAGATATTGAGCAAGATATGCGTGAAATGGAAAGACGTAAACGTGTAGAAGCTATCATGTGCTCTCGATTATTTCGTGAGGAATTAGAGCGTATTGTTGATGGACAATTAAAAGAAGGACCATCAAATATATTAGAGCAGATATCAAGTATGATGGGCGTACCTACAGCTAAAGTTGGTAGCTATTTCCGCGGTGCAACATGTGTAATTCCCATAAATGATATTCGCGGTATTGAATCGATGGGTTACGAAAAAGGTGAAAAAATTTTACGTTGCAAGTTAGCAGCAACATTCCGTCTATTGGACTTGTATGGATTAGCAGCAAACGGTATTCATAACATGGTGACAGCTCGTTTGAACGCAACCGAAGAATTATTCTTGGTCAATCCTTTTGGTCTTCTTTATCATGAATTGACTGCATCGTCATTGAATAAAGTCGATATGCAGGGAGTTATTGTTGAACAAGGAACAACCAATTATGGAATAAATAATTCTCAATTCTCAATACATGCATCAATTCATGCAGCTCGCCCAGACATCCGGTGCATTATTGGCGTGCTTCACAGCGCAGTTGTTGCTGTCTCGTCATTCAAGCAAGGATTGCTGCCACTCACTAAAGACTGTGCTGTTTTGGGAGAGGTAGCTAGACACAACGTTTCTGGAGGTAATTTGATCTTTCCTTTTAATTTATATCTTACTGACAATCGTTTATCATCCTTTGTTAGCTTTAAATGAGCCAGAAGAACGTGAGAAATTGATCCGCAGCTTAGGTCCCAATTCGAAGGTCTTAATACTCACAAATCATGGTGCTCTTTGTTGTGGCGAGACAATTGAAGAAGCATTCTACCATACTCAGCACATGGTTAAGGCAGCAGAAGCACAATTAAATCTTTTGCCCGTTGGCATTGACAATTTGATTCCAATTCCCGAAGAGACACGCAAAGCAATTTATGACGAAGCCAGAAAGCCGCCAGAAGGAACTGTTGTATCACCACCAGCTAACATCGACAACAAAGAAAAGGCATTACATCAGGTAGTAATTCTATACTGATTTTAATTATTCAGGAATTTAATACCGAATATGATTTAATGATAGGGACCAAAATGGCGCGTCGGTGGTGCTGAGTTCGAAGCATTAATGCGTATGTTGGACAATGCTGGCTACCGAACTGGATATATCTATCGCAATCCTCTTGTTAAACACGAGGTTCCCAAGCCGAAGAACGACATCGAAGTTCCACCAGCAGTATCAAGTTTAGGATATTTGTTAGAGGAAGAAGAAATGTATAAACAAGGGTAGGTGTCTAATTATAGACATTTAATGTATAAATCGTGTAGCATATAATAATTATTCTATTTTTACAGTATTTGGAAGAAGGGTGACTTCCGTAAAGGCGGTGATCGTACAAGATGGCTCAACTCGCCAAATGTATATCAAAAAGTCGAAGTTCTTGAAACTGGAACTTCAGACCCCAGGAAAATTACAAAGGTAGAAATTATCAAGTTTGAAAAATAAGTTGGAATAATTATTGATCAACCTAAATATTTGCAAATATTCGTGAGATAAAAAGCTTTAGATTTTTAAATACTTTTTTCCTTTTTGCTTTATACTACATGCTGTTTGTGGACGCAAATTTTTGCATTCCGAGAGTTTTATTTTTTAACATTTTAAAGCACAAACATTCCTTCAAATACGCAATATTATTCCAACTTTTGATTTGCAGCTCATTTGCTTATAAAATCTTACTATAAACAAATATACATTATGATATTTAATCAATTTTACTCAACTTTACTCATAAAAATCAAATGTTTGATGATAAAAACAGCAACAAACAAAAATTGATAAAGATTATAGCTTAAACATACTCGAAGACATTTTAAAGCTCCATATTGATAAGGACAAATTGTATTTGAATCTTTTTCTAAAAAGAAATATAAGTATTTTGATTAAAAACAAAGAAAAAAAGCCATCAAAATTATGATAAAATGTCTTCAACAAGCAAAAAAGCAAGCAAACAAAATAAGTAAAAAAATTTATAGTCATTAATTATTGTGAACATGGTTTAGCTTATGAGATAAATGAAAAAAATATATGCATCCTTATAAAACAAAAATAATTTTAAATTCATTTATGTACCTTTATATTGTGCCTATCATCAACAACACCAATCAGCCAACATAAGGCTTCCTAATTTTATTCGTTATTTATTTTATAGAATCTCCATTTTTTTAACTTTTTTTGTTATTAACATCGACCGATTGATTTTTTTTTATGTTTATTCCTACATAATTTTCGTTTTTCTTCATTTTATTTTAGTGGGTTGATTCTAATGCAGACGAGGTAAATAACCCAAAGCCATGAAAAAAAAAAAAATTAAATTAGGTTCTAAATTTCCTTCTTAAATTTATTGGTTCTAATCAGTTTCTTATACTTTTTTGACTCAGTTTGAATATTAATTATATTAATGGGAAACAGATTAATAGTCAGCATATAGCTGCAGCTTTTAACCTTCCACCTTAATCTCTCTCTAAAAAAATTATGTAGTCTAATATGAATGATCTCATAATCTACGTTGTTTTGACCTTTTGTTGTGCCTATTTGGTCTGAAAAAAGTATTTTTGTGTGCGGTAATCAACGACAAGTTTTCTCTTCGTCACTTCCTTTATATTTCATTTCTGATTTATTTTTTTTTGCAAAAAAAAAAAAGCAACTAAGTGATTGTTTTTCATGTGATCAAATGACTGTATGTGAGAAAGTGAATGAGAAGAATGAGATTTTTAGCGACAAATATTTTTGTTTCATTGAACCATTATAGGCACAATAATTAGATGTCAAAGTAATGTATAGCTAGTTAATTACTAAATTTATCAATTAAGTCTTTATTAATATTATTAACAACATATTAAAATCTTTTCTGGTGTATGGTTAATTAAAGTATCAAATCGCTAACAATCTTTGCAACTTATTTGAAATATAATACTACAATAATTGGTGCCTTGGCTTATACACATAATTATCTCTAGATTTAATTCCTTACTATAATTAATAATCCAAAAAAAAAAAAAACAAATTTGTCGCTAATAATTAAATTCTTCTTCTTTCATATCTTCTCGCATTATTGTGGATATTGTGATTTTGTGATAATAAATTATAATAGTGGGTAGCTGAAGGTTCTCCGACTCATTCAACGCCAGTTAAAATTGACAATGCCTTACAATTTGTTCCAACAAATACAAATCCTAGAGAATTCAAGAGAATTCAACAACAGGTATTGTTACTTCCTCAAACTCACTTAATTGTTATACTTAAGCATCTTATTTTTTTAGATCAAGGAAAATCGACGTGCAGACAAGATTTCTGCTGGACCTCAATCGCACATTTTGGAAGGTGTCACATGGGATGAAGCTAATCGTTTGAAGGATGCAAATGTCTCGAAAACAGGAGATCATGTTGTATTGATGGGTGCTGCATCAAAGGGAATCATTCAACGCGGGTATCAACATAATGCTACAGTTTACAAAGCACCTTATGCTAAGAATCCATTCGATTCAGTTACTGATGATGAGTTGAAAGAATATAAGCGTACTGTTGAAAGAAAACGAGCTGGCGACTGTAAATATTAAATTGTGCTGTTGATCCTTAATATCATTTCTAATATTATTTTCATTTTTCAACAGACACAACGGACACCGATTTCTCAGAATCAGAAGCATTCAGTTCACTTCAAATTTCTGGACAAGTCAAGAGTCCGCCAATGAGTCCGCCCGTCCAATCGGAATCAGGTAACTAAATTGGTCTGCCTTAATTTGAAATAAATTTCTAATGATGATTTGTTTATTGTAGAACACGTTGTAATGAGAATAGAAACGAAGCAAGCTCCAATTCCCAGTCAACCAGAAGTAGTTCTCAGTGATGGTAAGTCAAATATTTTCGTATTATACGCCTTAATATTGTGCTAATTTTTGAGTAGTCAGATTAAGAAGAATTTATTGGCTTCAAATGTGTGAATTTTTTTTCCTATATATATAAAAATTTTTGTGCAGCAACAAGAAAAAAAAGGTGTGAAACGACACTTTGCTCATAATTTTCCTTATTTTCCCTATTTATCACAAACACACAATTTTAAACCCTCACCAAACAATCCAATGGATGGATGTGTAACTCGCAGCTGTGAGTTGTAGAAGCACATTCGTTTCCATCAAATAGGAAACTGTCTGTATATAAAAAAAACATGCATAATACTATATAAAGTATAATTTTTTGTTCCTATCCAAAAATTTGTCTTCGTGGTGAGTTTGATAAATTTTTTTAGCTCTAAAAAATCAAAATTATGACATAAAAAATATATTGCATCATTAAAGACATTAGATTCAGGCAGAAAAAAATGCATGAAACGAAATTCCGTCAGTTCCGAATTTAAATACTTAATTTTGATTAGTTTTAGTTATGTAGCTCTTGTTTATTAGTTACAACTTTTGTTTTTCTGTTTTTGTTTGTACTTTTTTTTTATTGTGTAGCAAATGATGATTTTATTAATATGGAACGAAATGCAAGTGCCCCAACAAAAGGTAAATTCTTAATTTCTGTTCCTTGTTATCTCATGATTTTATTTTTAATTTGCTGATACTAATTTTTATTTTTACTGCCTTTTTCCTTTATATTTTAACTACTGTTCTTTTCCTTTCATCTGTTATTTTGATTTTCCTTTTGGGGGTCGTTCAGAGGCGATGTCTGAAATTGAAGCTTATTATCTTAAAGAAATTCTCGCATTATCTGTCAAAATTCAAAAAATTTACCATTAAATTTTCAAATAAATTTTGACAGTTATTTTCTAAATTTTTCTGAATCAAACCTTTATCTAGAATAATGAGCTTCTGTTATGAACGTCATTAATGAATGAACCCCAATTCCATTTATTTTCAATCAATTTATTACGAACATGAGAAAAATTTCATTAATATTTGTTTGGCAATAATCTGGCATCTGAATTTTTAATAGCAATAGTAATGAGATCAAAATTCAAAAAAATTTCATAAATCCGCTCGTGGTCATAATAAAATACCGAGATAAAATTAAAGAAGACAAATATTTTATTGCTACCACTTATTCCGTGCATCCAATTTAATTTAATTTTATTATTTTAAACACACTCATTTGGACACAAAAATGTTAATTTCCTCAGTCTCACTGATATTTTTCTTTTATTATTTATAATTTTAAAGAAAAAGAAGGTAAATGCATGCTTGTGATTGAACAACATTTAAATTAGCCAATTTTTATTGTTTTATTTTAATTCATTATTCACTGAAGCCATACATGATGTGGATATTGGATTCATATATCAAATTTGATTAATTAATTTTCATTCAATATATTCAATTTCTAAAATAGGCGAAAATGTTCAAAACGGCGATCATTCTGAAACACAAAATTTGAGTACATTTTCACATAGTAGTAAAGAAGTAAGGAAATTCATATTGCTTAATATTTTTAATAAAAATGATATTTATGAATGTACATTCTTTATAGCAGGATATTTCAACAGATGGATCCCCGAAAAAAGACAAAAAGAAGAAGCGTGGATTGAGAACACCATCATTTTTAAAGAAGAAGAAAGAAAAGAAGAAGATTGAAGCTTAAGTTCCTTAAAAAATTTCAACACAGAGAGATAAACAAAAAAAAAATTCGTAAATATTTAGAGCCGCAGCTTCCCAAAATTTATATCAAACAAGCAAAGTTCTTATCAAGAAAAAGCTCCTCAAATCATCTTTCAGACAACTAAAAAAGTCTTTTTTATATACAACAACAAAAAAAACATATTAAGTCAGTCAGCGCAACATCAAATGGATGAAGTCATTTTCTACGACATACACACATATATTATATATATTTCCTTTATTTTCTCTCTCATGCAACAGAAGAAGAAGAAAAAAAAATTTAAAACATTTATCGCCCAGCTATACTTAGGTTTAAGTGTCACGCTTTTCAAATATCGACATCTTTCTTTAATTCATTCTATGAAAATGAGGAGGAAAAACAAATTTTCATTTTAGTAATTTTTAACGATTTTATTTTATACAAAAAAACGATATGTTCTTTTTTTGAGAGAAACGATGTGAAACTAAACGTACAGATAGACATGACATTTGGATGGAATAGACAAGTCTCAATGTTGGATGATGATCATGTCTTTAACATAGCGGAAGAAAATCTTCTTTAAAAAAAAATTCACTCAATTTAACGATTTTGTGCGAAAGATTAATGCAAATAAAAAGGAAAAGTTGTTAATGGACCATCTAGTTAAGTTGTGAAACAAACAAAAAAAAAAAATGAGAGTATAAGGCAATCGATTTTAATTTATATATTGTATATCTAATTGTATTACATTTAAAGTGCTCCAATCTGTTAGTAGCCAAATGAAAAAATGGATAGAAACAAAAACAAATCAAGTTTAAACAAACTGCCATCATCATCATTATTCATGTTCTTACGTTTAAATGACTAACATTTTTAGATAAAAAAAAAATACCACCTCAAAATAAATAGTGAGAAGATTATAGATATGATAACAAAAAAAAGGGTTTAAAAAAAGTTATGGATACAGTCTAATATATTGAGGATGATAATTAAATCATTATATGAGAAAAAAAAGAGAAACAAAAAAGCAAAAATAATTGAGATATTATATATTGCAATATTCTTTCCATCGTTTTATTATTTTTAAATTTTAAAAAAAACTATTTTGACATTTTTTTTTTGTTTTAAGCATTATTTAAAAATAACTTTCGTGAAACTTGAAACGCACTTTAAAAGAGAGAAGTTTATAAAAATAAAAAGCAAAAATTCATTATTCTTTTTTTGTAAACACTTTTGTTCCTTTATTTTATTTATCGTGTACGCTTCTGCATGCTTTGTGATCTTCTATCATCGCTAGCGTGATAGCTAGTCCCTCAAAATTACCTCATTTTCCTTTAATATTTGAGTATTAAATTAGGGAATTTTAAGAATTAACTTTTAAACCATGGATTTAATTTTTAATCCCAGGATTTAATTTTTAAATCTTTCAATACATCCCAAATTCCAGAGAATGAATTTAAATTCTAATAATTGACTGATGAACAAATGACATAAATTCCTTACTTCCACATAAAAATACATCCAAAAGTAAACAATTCCAAATAATCTGCAAATTGCGGCCGACTTTAGTCGATTAGCTGAGATAATCATTGAAATGTAAACTTCCGATAGTAGTAAGCAGATACAAGAATGTATGCAGAAGCCTACACAAACTTACTTTTTTTTGTGTTTTAATTATCTTTTTACATGCTTTATTCTTTTCTTCAAATACTGCCAATAAACGCGAGAAAACAAAAAAGAACATCTGAGGGATAGATATAAAGAATTAAGGCTTTTTGCTGTTTGATAGTAGCGCATTTATGATAAATAAAAGCTTTTGAATGAAAAACTGCCATCAAAAAAATTTCTCGATGTACTCAAATTTTTCACATTTTAATTAATTTTTCATCATTTTAATTTTCACACAAAATTTGCAGCTTCAAATCAATCGCTATTCATAACAACTGCTGTGAATTTGAGTACCATGTGATTTGAAGCTGTGTCTTAATTATTTAAAAGCATACCGAGTAGCACGACGTGATAAATCGCAGTTTTCGCTGTAAAAATCAGCAATCAAGGTGCAATCAGGGGAACTTCATGTCTTGCCGTTAACATGGCAAGGTAGTGGTACCCATGCGAATACATCGTGTTGTTCGGGGATAATGAATAATAACAAAGTAAATTAAATATAGCATGTACTTCTGTAAATGAATGAATGAGAATATAATGAGTACATAACTGCTATTGAATGAATGTAAGTAAATATTTAAATTTAAAATAGCCATAAAGTCATACAAAAAAAAAATTCAATATGAAAATGTGCTTTTCAACAAAAAAAAATTAGCATCGCGAATTAAATGTTTTCGCGTACTTAACAATAATAATGAACAAATTTTTTTAGGTAAACCTCTTATTAATTTTCTCTAATTAATAATGATCAAATCCTTCTATCAAAAGAGAGTTTACGGGCTTTCACTTTACTTCTTAGGATCAAAAAAAAAATAAAGCTTAGTCACGGTAATAAAAGTATTTTCTCAATTTATCATTATTAGTTTACGAGTGGAATTAATCAAATTATGTTAATTTTTATGCTATTGTTCATAACTCAGCATGACTTTTTTTTTTACAAAAAAATATTGGATATAAGGAAGATATTGCTTATGTGAAAGGTTCTATGAGAAAATTTATTAAAAAAAAGTCTATTTATAAGAGAAAAAAATGAATTATTTTTGGAAGCTTAAGAATTGGAAATTCTATAATTTGCTAAATCATTAAAATATTATATAATATTGTCTATATTCACCAACAAAAACAGCGAAAAAACATTAATATTAATTAATTTTCTGTGATAAAAAATTCGACAGAAGATGAAGAGAATTAGAGGTGAATATAGGCACAAAAAGAGTTTTTTAATTTCCTTTATATGCTTTGATGTCAGTTCACATACATCTTTTTTCAATAAAAATAAACGTTGACATTTAATATAATTAACTATTATGGTTTTCAATTCAAATTATCATTTCTCTCCACAGCATTGATTAATAAACAAATTGTTCAGGTATTTTTCAGTTTCTTAAAAGCTTTCAAATAACTTTAACGTATTTTTAAAATTTGAGATTTTGACCGTTCGGATTACCTGGAAAGTTTTTGAGCGGGAAAAAAGTAACCTTAGAAATTTGTAAACATTAAAATGTTAAACTAAAAAAATATTTTACAATAGAACCAAGTGTAATAATGGCAAGTTTAGACAGCTTAGACATGGCAGTGGACATGCCAACATCCGAGGATATTGAAAATCTGACAAATTCCATCAATTTAGAGGAACAAAATACAGATAAATTATTGGAAGAAAAATACAGTTTGAAGGAAAATAATTCATCAAATATTATTGAATTAAAAGATGAGCCTAAGAGAAATTCGATCGGACTCAAAACTTTGAGTGAAATGAATGGAAAGGATAATCTTATAATTGACTTGGAGAGTGGAACAATTAGACCCAAAAAATTATCAGGACCTGAGATGTTGTTCCAAAAATATTTAAAAACTCAAGCAAAACCGAAACACAAAGATACAGTCAGCATGAATATCCTAAGTATTGAGAATGGCAAGCTTGAGAATCAAAAAGTGGAAGTCAGACTTGATAAGGAAGTTGAATTGGATCATTCACGACCAGGTCTTGCACATGAAAAATTGAAAGAAAATCTACGCAATCAAATTTTAGCGCAACGACTAGAGAAGCTTAAACAAAGATTTGTCAAATCTGAAACAGCTGAATTGGAACCTGAAGATAAAGATCATTTTCCACACAAAAAAGAAGATAGTGACGAAGATTATAATCCAGATAAAGAAAATAGTGACGAGGAATCAGCACAAGAAACTGGAAGTGAGGAAGAAGAGGATGAAATAGTTACGCAAAAGAAGAAAAAGAAAACTGATGGCTCTAAATTTTTGGATGAAGAGGTAAATACAAGATTTTCATTTATTATAAGTAAATTTAATATAATTTTTTTTTAACATTAGGCAGTCGATGAGGATGACGAAGAGGTCGAAAATGAAGAAGAGTCAAGTGAATCTGAAAGCGAGTCAAGCGACGATGATGAGTCTGAAAATATACAACCAAGTACAACACAAAAGAAAAGTCGTATTTTAAAAGCTTTTGAAGATTCAGATGACGAAGAATCAAAGACGACTGTTAAGGCACAAGCAACTGATGAAGTTGACAATGTTCAGCTAGAAACTAAGTCGAATGTTAACAATATAAAAGATTTTTCACAAAATCTTAAAGAATCTGAAGAATTATTTAATTCACAAGCAAGTAAGTTCATTAATCGATTACTAATTTTTATAAAATTTAATTAACTTTTATTTCACAGCTGATTTTACATTCAATGAACCAAGTGTTTCGGAAGATATTGATGGAAACAATATTAATGCACTGTTTGACACACCATCACAAGCAATTGGAAATGAAGACGATTTGATGGATTTATGTTCTGGTCAATTTGCATCTACGCCTTCTCAAATTGTCCTCACAAACAACGACTTTAAATTTTCACAAAACACCCCAACATTGGAATCACAGGATATATTCTCAAATTTCATTACACAAGTACCTGACAGTACCCAAGACACAAATGATGTAAAAGCAAGTGAGGATGTGATTGATGATGATTCATTTGTGATGGACGTCCCAGAAGTTATTGCAGAGCCTTCGAAAGCACCAGAAAACGATCCGAAAGAACCTGAAAAGACTGAAATCAATGAAACAGAACTTGAAAATAATGAAGTCCACCCAATCAAGAAGCTTAATAAATTGTTGGAATCAACAGATGATGAAGCACAAGAGAATGATGAAAATCGTAAAAAGAAACTCAAAAAGAGAAAGAAGAAAAAAGATAAAGTCAAGAAGTTAGGCTTTTCAGACGATGAAGACGAAAGTGATCAAAATGCAGTTGACGCCGATTTAATTGACGAAGAGTCATTGATTGATGAAGAAGCCATTGATGAGCCTGAAACATACGTGGATTATGATTCAGAGGAAAATGAGATCCAAGTCAAATTGACAAAGAAGGAACGACTAAAGGTTGCAAAGGATTATTTTGAAAAAGAGGCAGAGCTTTCTGAAGAGGAATGGCAAAGTGCCGATGAAGACGAAAAAGGCTTAGATAATTATGAAATGGATTTAGCTGACGAAGAGCAATTTGATCAAAATCAATTGAGAGAGGAAGTTGGTCGAATCCATGCAAGAAAAATGATGGATGAGGATGTAAAAGATCTCAAGAAAATTCAAGATCTTTTATTTGAAGACGAAGAGAATGATGGAGTTGGTCGTGAACGAAAATTCAGATGGAAAAATCAAACAGAAGGTTTCACTCTGGAAGATGAAAATGCTCGAGATGCTGTCGATATTGAAGGTGAACAGGAAGAGGAAAATGAGATAATGTGGCGTCGAATGAGACACGAACGAGAAACATTAATTAATGAACAGTCACAAAAAATGGCAGATAGTGACACTATGAGTACGGACATATTATTGTTAGATCATAGTAGTCAGACAGTTTCAACCGCAAATACATCAACATTAGTTAAGAGAAAGTTTCAAATCATCAAGACAAATTCACCATCAATTGGGATGAATATAAGTTCCGAAAATAGCAAGTCAGACTCTCCATTTTTAATTAAGACTGTGAGTACGAAGAAATTCACACATTCGTCATTCCTTTCGAGAGATGAGCACACATTAACTAAAATTGCCAGCTTTATAACAACAAAAGATGACGAAGTGACAAATTTAAGTTCACACGGTGGAAGTTCCATGAGTTTTGCACCAATTGAAAAGAAAGAAGAGCCTAGTAAAAAGCGAAAATCAGAAGGACCTAGTAAGCAGGAAAATTCTAGCGGGAAGAAAAGAAAAGTTGAGAATCAGCGGTTCTTATTAGACCAATTAAAGTAATAATCAGCAAAAGTTCGATTTTTATTCATATTTGTATGTAGCATTAAGATATACCTAGACATTAAATTAACTATTTCTACAAAATTAAGCTTAATTACTCTCTGGTTCTGTTAGTTTTAATCTTAACTCTAGGATTTAATTTAAATCCTAGGATTAAAGTTAAGTCTTCAAGAATTTCCTTAATACTTCATATAGGTATTCAAGAAATTTTCCTTTTGCTTACGTTTCATAAACTCTTTTGGAGTAAGCAACAGCACAGCAGCTCGCGTACCACTGTGTTGATGATAAAAATGGCAATGACGTTTCTTCTTAAAATCCCGTTCAACAATCTGAAGGCTTTTGAACTTTTCAACAACACCACGTGACTTGTTTTTAATATTGAATATCTTATCGTTATAGCACTTTCTGCATAAAACAGAACGTGTTTTGGAACTTTTCCAATAGACATTTTTTGGTTCACATTCGCAGACAGAACATTTTGAGTCAATATTCTTTGGAGAGCAGACAATGTCGTAAGCCTTAAGAATTAAAATCTTCCCACCGAATGAATAATTGATGTTCTCAAATTTCTTATTGGAATCATATGGGATATAGGAACATGATGGGATGTCATCAACTATAATGTCTCTGGTGATCATCAAGTTTCTTGGACTTGAACTACAAAATGCAGCTTTTATTGGCTTTACAGTTTCATGAACTTCTTGAACTTTCTTTTTGCGTCTATATCCTTGCGATGCATCCATTGCCAACACTTCCTGAAATCTTGGTACTTTGGATGCAAAAATTGCATTAAGCTTTTGTTCCTTTACATTGACAGTTTGTTCATCCTCAGCTTTATTTACGTCCTTAACATATGACACAGGATCCGGAAAATTTTCCTTAAAGCACCTCCGCATAAATGAATTGACAGTCTTGTCCTCAGCAAAAAAGTAATTTTGTCTAGACTTTGATGATCCAAATACAGCCTGTTTGCCTCTCTCATTAGGAACCTTGACATACTCAAAGTCAATTTTATTACATCGTTCGATGATTAATTGCAGTTCCTGTCGCTTTTCACGTTGAAAAATTCTCGCCTTTTTTGATTCCTCTTCATTATAGACGGTATTCATAGTCAAGTGAGTGATTTTAAGCACTTTAATTAGCCACGAAAAAAGTTAACTTTCAACACCAAACTTTTTAAGCCTTTTCCGCCTGACGACTTATCACAGAATGCCTATTTGTACAGCACAACTTTTTTTTTATGCAGGCACACGAATATTTCTTTACATGCTATGACAATAATAATTTCTTTTTCTGTTCCAATTTTTTCAGGAATAAGAATTTTATTATTAATATATAAGGAAATATGATAAAAGGATTGTCTTTGTATATCGCGTGACGAGTCACGCTTATTATTATTATTAAGGAAAATGAAAGTTTTTCTAGATCCACGACATGTTTCTTAACCCCTGCTACAAAAGCTCTATCAATACACTTGCTCCAAATTGATAAATGATGAGGAAGTTTCTTCTTTTTGGCAGTAAGCTAATTGACGTCGATTACTGAAAATGGAACCAAATAAACAGAATTGACATTTTTATTACATTTTTCCTCAACCAGAATTTATTAAAATACATAATCTTTTCAGGATCTACAATTTACTTTAAAATTATGAGTCTATAAATCATAAGTTAAGTCAGTACGGAAAAGATTCGATGTTAATTTGTTAATAATTTTGGGTTTTTATTAAATAATTGTACATTAATTGTTTTGTTATTGTTATTTATGACTGATTCATCATAATTACGTTCTTTTATGGTATCACTGGTCTATATTAAAAACAAACAAATGATAATGGATTGATAAGGAACAACTCAATTTATAAAAAGAAAAACTGTTGGACACAAACATATATAAAGAGAACTATGAGATAAAATAGGTACACATTATCATCAATACAAATACAAAAAAAAAGCTCTTAATAAAATAAATTTTTTTTAAATGGATGGCAATCATCCATTGATGCCTCGTACCGAAGCGCACAAAATTTTTTTGATTTACCACACTTTTTTTAATCTTATCAAAAGATATTAAACATGCTGTCCATGGAGACATTTACAATTTCATGAACTTAGGTCACTGCAATCGATTGTAAATTGTTGAAATGATGGACATTTTTAGCCACCATTAAATCCATTCCAACATCATCGTCCACAATAAAGTTAGGAACAATTAATAGTGGCGAGACTTTCTTCTTTTCTGGAAGCAAAAGTGACAATGCTTCTTTAGCTTCAACATTTCCATAAGTTGCAGCCTTTTCAAAATATGATTTAGCTTTTTTAAAGCTCTTTTTGGCACCTCCTAATCCTCTTGCAAAATAAACTCCCATATTGTAAAGTGCTTTATCATGTCCCTGATCACTAGCCATCTTGTAAAGCTTCATGGCAACTTCCAAATCTTTCTTAACGCCTAATCCTTGCTCATAGAGTAAGGCAAGATTGTAGCAAGCACTAGCATTATTTGATGATGAACTCATTCGGAAGTGTTCAACTGCATCCTCATAATTACCATGTGAGATACATTCAACACCCATTTGGAACTCTAATTCACCAATCATTTCAGAAAGATTTGTTAAAATCTCATCAATTGCTTCGTCTTCACTTTGTTGTTGCTTTTGATCAGCACTTAAGTCATTTTTAACAATATTATTATTATTATCGGCACTTGTTGATTCTTTTTTATATTCTTTGGGTTTCAAAAGCGTATCGTCATTATTTACGTTGTAAAATACTTTTCTATGTCCACCAATTGTCAAATCATCATCTGCCTTAAAGAATCGTTCAAAACGTTTGTCAAATAAATTTAAACTTGCAAATTCCTCTGTAAAAGCTTTGAACTCATCGTCTGTTTTTGGATATTGTTGACGGTTCTTTTCCTCCGCTTTCTTTGCTCTTTTCTCTTGTATTTTTCGTTTTAGTGGACATCCGGAGAATCTGATACTTTTACTATGAGATCGGTTTTCTGCTCTGGCTTGCTCAAAACAGAGAAGTTTGCGATGTAATAACTTGTTTTTGTGCTGCAAATATCGTCCATAGAAACATTTTTTTGGGTCAAAATGTTGATTTCGACGATAAAGACAGAGTAATTGTGACGCATAAAATCCAGCGATTAAGGCCGTAGACTGGTGATAAATAAATACAAAACAGGCATTAGAATAAGAAGAACAAGAATAACATAGAGGAAAAATATTCAAAAATATAATCAAGGCCATTGAAAATTCATTCCTTACCCAAGTAATAGCCGCCAAAAAAGGATTGCAGCTATTTGGATGTTTACAGTTGTACTTCCTCTTAAAATCATCATAATTAACTCGTTGCGTTGTTGGAGTTAAGAAATTAATTTCTTGATAGCGCAACACTGAATTATTTTGTTTATTTTGCTGGATGTCATTATTTTGATAATTATGCGTCTTAGTTATTGTCTGCGTGCACGCAAAGTTCTTTCTGACATTAAAGCCAAACTCGATAGTATCTTTGAACCTCTTGAATACATATCTATACATCTAACACACTATTATTAATGATTAAATGATAAAAATAAGGACGATTAAATTTTCACAATTTCTTTTGGGGCCAATTTTCAAAACTGTCACACGTTACTACGATAATATTTTAAAATTTTGAAAACCGTTAATTATGTTATGAAGTTGAACCTCTATATACTGAATTTATCAACAACATCGCTCGAGAAAAAATTGCCAAAAAAAATTAATAAAATGCTCGACACAGACTTCCTGAAGTTTAGTTCCTTAAAAGTTTTTGATTCCGTGAATGAAAACTTGCCGGATGATGCAAGGGAGATCACGGATGTATACGAAGACCTGCTTTATGTCTGGAATTTCAAAAATAGTAATATTAAAGTTGTAAATTGGCGAGCGGCACAAACATCCAGCAATAAAGGAAAAGAAATTAAGCATCAAGTAAGGCTATTCAATATCACAATTGTAACTGCATGATGTTAATAACATTAACTATTATCCTAGGTATTAATCCCTTCGTCTGTTCCTAATTTTACCGTGTCAAAAATATCTGTATCCTTTGGAGGTTCGTCCATTTCAATAAGCGGTAAACATGGATTGTCAATTTTGGAGCTTCCTCATCGTTTTGGAAGTGATGGAATCTATCAAGATGGAAAACAACAAATAACATGCAAAACAATCAACATTCACGAGCATTCACTATCTCAAGTGGAAGTAGTTCAAGCAAAATGGCATCCAAACTCTCCAACAGATTCTCATCTTCTTGTCCTAATGTCGGATAATTCATTGAAAGTTTATGATGAAGGAGTTTTAAAGCATGTTTGGCGAGTTGGACCTTTACCAAGTCAAATTGATAACAATCTATCGTATTTAAAGAGTCTTGGATATACCGCAATTGATTTCGATATTGGATCGCCTCAAGTAAGCAGCTTTGAATCACCAAACAATACACTAGAACAGAGTAATCAAGATTCGACAGTATTTTCTGTTCCAAAACGAAATGCCGAGCAAAAGAAGGTTGAATGGCCTATAGTAATATTAAGAGGAAATGGAACAATTTATGTAATGACTGCAGGTCTGAATACTGAAAAGCCTCGCTTACAAGGACCAATAACAGTGACTCCATCACAAAAGGACAATTATGGAGATGATTCATGCTCATTATTGGTGATTCCCACAAATCCAATGACAATTGTTATAGCTGAAAATTCAGGCATTTTACATCATGCATTGCTGATTGAGAATCCGAACACAGAAATGTCATTTAATGAAACTAAAACAGTCTTACCAAATGATTGGACTCTGTATGTCATGGAAAATATTGAATTGGAACTAGGTCTTCAAAATGATGATAAATCAGAAAGTAGCTCATGTCCAATATACTTAAAACGTGATCCAGTCAATGAACAGAGATACTTTTGCTATCATGACACTGGATTACACGGCATAACAATTGGATTCGTACAGAAACTTCAAAAATTCACAGAAGATCAAGATAATGATGATGATTTAAGCTTAGACGTTCCATCCAGAGCTGAATATATTTTGAGCACTAAAGCATTCAACAATTCAAAAGTAAATGCCATCATTGGATTTGGAATTTTACAGCTTCCTTCTGGATTTTTTGCTGTCATGAGTAGTGGTCAAGTTGTCAGTTTAAATACAGTAAAAACAATGTTGCCATTAGTAACTGATTTGAATGTTCAGGCACCAAGATTACAAGATATCAAAATAAATAATGATCAGCTCAATAAAGTGCCATTTGATCAACACATTCGAGCACTTTTGAAATCTGATGTTTCACAGCCAATTTTGCAATTAGACAAAACTAAGCCTCCATCATCTCAACAAACCTTCCAATTATTAATGAATACACTTCAAATAATGAGAGAAAAGCAGTTTGCAAGACATGACAAGGTCCGTCAAGAAATCAGCAAGAGAATCAAAATATTGGAACTAATGAAGCATCAACAAAAGGATGAAATTGCAGAACTTTTGAAAAGTAAGGAACAGATTCAAGAAAAGGCATATAAATTGGCAGACATGCACGAAGATATTCTTGAAAAGCAACAAAACTTACAGAAACGTATTCAAGACATTTCTCGTTTAGCATCATTAAAAGTTCCTGCCAGCAATGAGAAAGAATTTATAGAGACCATCAAAAAATATAAAACAATCATTGATAAATTAACTACAGATGTTAAGCAAATTAAGGCCAAAAATGAGATACAGAAGAAGGCACTTGACAATTGGAGTAAAACAAACGAGGAGAATATCAAGACGTCAATGCCACCAAAACAGGAAGAAACTATCAAAGAATTCCTCAATGATATGATGCGACAAATTCAGGGTCTTAAAACTGATGTCAACAGGATCCATTCTGTCGTTGATTATTAATTATGTTGTATGTTAACTAACTTCCTTTAAGAATAAAATCATGTTTTTGTAAACAGCTATGTTGTTCCTTACTGTGTTGGACAGGACTGGATGTCAAGTTACTTCCAGGAACTGTCATTGATGTGATGATTTCTAAATAAAATTTTGATCAACAGCAAGCCATGATTTAGTAAAAATTCGTGAAAAATTTCAGTGTTAGTTAATTAGTCTATGAAAAAGGACGGCAATCATCATTTAACAAAGAAAATCAAAAATGGCATCGTTTGAAAGTGTTATGAGAGAGATACAATTAGAGATGAGAATCGAAGCAGAAGCTGATGACATCGCTTACTTCAAGCTTCTTCCAGAACTTCATAAAATCAAGATTTTTTGCTCGTTGTACGAACAATATCCAAAATATTATGTATTAATGCATTCAGATTTGTATCATGATAAATGCACAGCATATCTTAAGCAAGTAATATTGGATACCCGATGTTCCAAGCAGCAACGTAGGGTTGTTGCTAAGTTGTTAGAGGAACTGATCAATATTCAGACAAAAATTAAAGAACGTAAGATTTTACATGCAATAGCTTTAAATAATTAGATTCACTTAATAATTAATTTACAGATTTCCAAGACGATGACGAAGAGGCTTACAAGGCTTTTGGCAAAATTTAGTTCCAAAAAGATGAAGTAAAAATTTATTTACTAAGCAAACTGCGATCAAAACTGATCAAACTAATTTTTTATACCTCTTTATATAACTCATATATGTAATAAATCTATTTATAAAATAATACGACGCATATCCTTAGCTTTACAATTTCAGAATCGTGTGACTTGTCATTATAAAAACCGTTATCAAAAAATTTTGAAATTTCTTAGCAATCATGAATTTTTCAAAATTTAACGGTTTTCTTTTTCAAATTTCCAGTATTAATCAAGTAGTCGTCGAGCTAGGACGTGAAATTTCATCAAATAAGAATAAATTTAATTTTAATTAAATATGTCGCGTTCTATTTACGAATGTGCTTTGAAAAAGATAAAATTGGATATTGAAATACAAGATGAAGATGAGGACATATCATATTTTAGGCTCCTTCCTGAAATCCATAAAATCAGGCTTTTCTGTACTTTGTATAAATTTTATCCAAAGTTTTATGTTGTAATGCATGCTGATTCTTATTACAATAAATGCATGAAAATTTACAAGCAAGTTATATTGGATAAACGATGTTCTGAAGATCAACGAGCCTCTGTCTCGAAATTATTGGAGGAATCGATTAAAATTCAGTCAGAAGTTAAAGAACGTAAGTTTTGAGGTGCAATAAATTAATACAAAATATTCATGGATAATTATCAATTCACAGACTTCAAATACAACGATGACAACTCGTACAAAGCATTTGGTGACATTTAAGACCATAAAAATGACAAATTGCCAACAAATAAGCATACTGCGATCAAATTAACTTTTTATTGTTATTTTTATAACTCATTTACAGAATAAACTTATTTATTTTTATTTAAAATCAATCAATTAATCATCATCGCTTCCACTTCCACTGCCACTGCCACTTCCTTTGTCTGAATGCTTATCATCATTATCGGATCCTGAATGTTGATCATCTTTTGGATTATCGCTTCCTGCATCATCGTCCGAATCATTAAGTGCCTTCAATGGCTTAGACTTATCCTTCTTCTTTCGTTTGGCATCAAAATCAGATCCATCGGAAGCATCATCATCATCGTCACTCGAATAAATTGGCTTATTATCAACACTGCCTTTCTTATATTTATTCTTAATGGCAGCAATGGAAATTCCGCCTTCATCCTCTGATCCTTCATCATTCTCATAGCCAGCAGCTCCAGGTAATCTCTTTGTACGTTTTGATGCTTTGGCAGGCTTTCGTTGTCGCATAACTTGACGTAAGGATTCTTCCTCTTTACGAATATTTTCAGCACGAAATTGATCTGGATCTTGGCCAACTTGTGAGAGAATTTTAATACCAGATGTTTTCTGTGAACGATCAGCAAGTGACATGGTCATCTTTTTATGTGTAAATGAATCAGTTGAATGTGGTCTGAATGTAAGTTTTGTTCTAAAGACTGCTTGACCTTGCAATCCAGTACCTTGACGAATAAATAAGTGATTATGGTCATTTTGCAATGGCTGCTTATAGACATCAAATATTTCAGAGCCCAAATGAAGACTAAGTGATCCATCTGACCATCGGACAAATCTAGCATTCGATTCTTGGACAGTTTCTCCTTGATCATTAATAAATTTTCTCCAACGAATTGTGTTGCCTACTTTCAATTTTAGACGCTGTCTACCTTCTTCATCCAATGTCTCCTCTTCATCAATTTCATCCTCATAAGTATCTTGGTCAAATGGACGAGTATCTACGGACAAGAAATTAGGAAGCTTTACAAAATGAATGTCTTTTCCTAAATCTGACACAATTCGTGGAATTTCAACATCAATTCTAGTCTCAGGTATTGGAGTACGTTCTCTTTCTTCTGATTTTTCACGTTCATTAAATCCATCACGACTGTCGCGGCTTCTACTGCGCGATCTTGAACGACGAGAATCCTCACTTCCACTTCGTTTCTTGCGATCTGATTCCTTATCGGAATCATCTTTATCGCTTTTGCCACTTTTTGCTTCATCGTCTGTACTAATATCGTCAGCGTCACCAAAAAGAGAATTTACGTTCTTTCCATCCTTCTCTTCTGACGGTTTATTGTCAACATCAGACTCATCACTATCAGTGTCAATCAATTTGCTTCGTTTTTGTGGCGTTTCCTTTTTCTTTTCACCGTCAGACTCAGAATCGGAAATAATTTTCCTCTTTCTGGTACCAATTTCCTCTGATTCTCTTGATGCACTTCGAGACTTGTGTGGACTTGAACTTTTAGCCTTTTCTGGTGTTTTTGGTCTACTTTCTGGTGTTTGACTTTTAGACTTTTGAGGAGATCCACTGCGTGACTTTTGAGGAGACCCACTGCGTGATTTTTGAGGTGACCCGCTCCGTGATTTAGCAGGACTTCCACTACGCGATTTTTGAGGAGACCCGCTACGTGACTTTTGAGGACTTCCACTTCGAGATTTTTGTGGCGATCCACTTCTTGATTTTTGAGGACTTCCGCTTCGTGATTTTTGTGGCGATCCACTTCGTGATTTTGGCGGGCTTCCGCTACGTGACTTCTGAGGAGATCCACTGCGTGATTTCTGTACACTTCCACTTCTGGATCTTTGAGGGCTGCCACTGTTTGAACGGCTGCGACTTCTAGATCCACTTTTTGATCGACTACTTCTTCTGGACACACTTTTCGATTGACTGCGGCTTTTTGACCGACTTTGACTCCTGGATCCACTTTTTGATCGATTACTATGACTTTCTGAGCCACTTCGACTGCGACTACCACTTTTTGATCGGCTACGACTCCTTGAAGGACTTCTACTGCCTGAATTATTACTTGGCGATGAGCTTCTGGATCTCGATCCTGATGATCTTTCCGAACCTATAAAGATTTTATTCAAAAATGAAAACTAACAGCATATAATAAGCACTGTAATATTTACTACCTGAGTCTGAATGTTCTTCAACCATTTTGAGTGATTTCACAAACTAAATTAATTATTTTAACTGTTTTTCGGCAAATTATAAAAAATATATTCGCAATATTGGAATTGTGTTTATGTTTTTAAAAACATTTGAGGAGTTTTCAAGAACAAGAAAATTAGAACGGTACGCAGACAAACATTTGAAAGGTTTTGGTAAATAAAAAAGATATCGAGCTGTATATCGTGTTACTTAAACGCATTTTTGTAATAACTATAAATATTTAATTAACATTTTATCATGTACACATGATGATTATTATTTTCGTACACAGATAAATTTATATAAATACTTAATGACCTTTTGAAGTTCAAAAATTAACGGATTTTTAAAATTTAAAATTGAAGATTTGAAATTGAAAATTTTTCATAAATTTCAAAAAAATAAATTCCGTTAAAAATTAAAAAAATAATTATTTTTATGTTGCTATTTATCCAGCACGCTACCCAGTCAAACAAAATGAATCATTAAGCATGTGTTTTATCAAAAATAGATCATAAACAACAATGAAGATGTAGAGATATTTGCTTTTACTTAATTAGTTACCAAAAAAACGTTCACATTTAGTGATCGCATCAGCAAGACGTAAGTTGTGTAATAAATTTGTTGGATATAACTAAATTAAAATATTCTAATATCAATTATCGTCCTTTGTTTATTTTCTTTCTTTATTTTTATTTTTAGTTCTTGAACTTAACATCATTTTCCTTGATCTAAAAAAAAAAGAAAATTGAGGAAAAACTTAAATAAAAGAAAGAAGAAGGAAATAAATAGACGCATTGATTTTTCTTCTTTTTTTATGAATATAGTGAAAATAGTGAAAAAATGGAAAATCTACCGACAAATATACTTGTGAAAATCTTTGAACATTTAAGCAATAATGATTTAATTAGTGTATGTAGAGTATCCAAAAAATTTAATTCAGTCATTATTGACTTTATGGCCATCAAATTTCCGCCAATAAAAATCGACTTCCAGTATCTTTATTATAATAAAGTACAAAAATTCACATATAAAGATGACAAGGACTTCAACTGCTTGATGGAAACGAATAGACTGTATCAGAATTACATATTCATAAATTTTAATAAGGAACATACAGACAGACTTGGAAATAAATGGTTGCAACTTTTTAAGAAGCAAATTAATGCCAGATGCATTAGAATTAAATCAGACTGTTTGGATCTACAGCAATTAAGTAATCTCTTAAAATTGACACATCGTTTGGTATTCTTTGAAATCGATGGATATAGAATTGCCAAAACAAATGAGCCATTAGATGACAGCGACGTTGCAAATCTTCCATCATTAAAACATCTAAAAATCCATTCGTTCCTTGATACTACGCCTCAACTATTTAAAATCTTTACAGACTGTACATCACTTAAAACCATTTCTCTCAGTGCTTTATTTATGGTCAGTAAGAAAATTAAATCGATCAATGATCTAATGTTCAATCAAAAGGCATTAGAAGTGCTAGATTTAGTTGGCCTAGATACACACAATGCATTATTTCAATATGAATCAATGCACGAGATCAAATATAAATTAAGAAAATTAAATGTCGAGTACAATGGATATTCCCTTAATTTGGAAAAATTTGTTGAGTTCCTTCGTCATCAGAAATCATTGAAAGAAGTCAAATTGGCGCTAGATTTGAGAAATAGCATGCATACACTGCATGATTCGAAGCTATGTGACGAAATAATAAGAATACTAATGACGATGGGAAATTTATCTTCGTTAAGTCTACTTGTGAATAAATATTCGGTGAAAGAATTGGATAGCTTTAATATTCCCAGCAATACATGTGTAAAGAAATTCGTGTTCGAGAATGAATCGGGAGAAAATAATAATCTACTTCTATGTATGCTCAAGTCACTACATAACTTACAGCATCTAGAATTAGCTTGTGAATATTCTGATGATTTATTGGCACAGTTGCCACAAATGAAATTGAAACATTTAAAGCTAACTGATTATTATCAGGGTTTATTGAAGACAATAAAATGTTCTGATTCATTGGAATCGATTAGTGTTAAATATTGTTATACAAAGAATTCTGGTAGTGACTGGCATGAGTTCCTACAAAATCATCCAAACATCAAGAAGATTCACATTGATCATTCAATTGACTTTATAGACGATGCAATATGTGAACTTATTGCCGGTGCCACTCAGACTAAATTGGAATACTTTGTAATGACAGATTCCGTTGCAAAAAATATTACCGACATTGGACATATGAGCTTTAGGAAGCATTGTCCAAATCTCAAGTGTCTTAAGCTACCTGATAATAAACAAAGCAAAACCTCACAATATAAACATCAAAGCTTTCATGATTTACTTGCTAATATTAAATGTGTCATATTCTTTTACACATTTTGCATTATATTTTTTATTGTTATGGTCTTTCTAATGGTTAATGGACAGATTTAAAAAAAATCGTATTTATAACATAAGTGTACCTGCATATTAACTTGAATTTTTTGTTCAATACGCTTTAACATTTTTTTTAGATAAAAAGATATATTAACTATACATTGTGCGCAAATTTTTATTTTTAAGTCGTTATTTTTATAACTGTTATATTAATATAATTGTAACTTTTTCCGTACTTCGTAACAAGCAGTAATTTTGATATGAAGTTTAATTATTTGTTGCGTAGTGCGCATTATAGAAGAGAATATAAATCCATCAGCGTATTATCTGAAAATAATATTATTTTTCTTTCCTATGATGCGCATTCCGCTGTAAAGAATAAAATTCACACAAAATTATTGCCAGGGATAATCAAAACTAGCTGACACTGTAACAAAATAAATTTAAATAAAGAAAAAAATTTATTACCACAAAGTATTCATCATGTCTTAATAATTTTGATACTGTCCCAAGATCTGTGTCACCATTTGATTACACAATTGCGCATAAGGATTAATATCGACGAGTTGCTGACGTGAGAACTTCGATCCGAGTTTTGCACTTTCATTAAAGTCATCGCGTGCAGCATCTAAATTGTTTTGCATTCTATGAATTATTCCACGTTGTGTGTATGCACGACATTTTGTCAATTTGTATTTGTCACCCGATAGCTCAATTGCTTTGTTCAAGTCAATAATTGTTTCTATTTGTAAGTAATAGGGAAATTATTAACGGTAATTAAAGTGGAAAAGGGTTGTGTTTGCAAATTACGTCTGCAGACATAAACACAGTGACGTCACACAAGTGAATGGCCGAAAAAAACAGATGATACTTACTTTCGTCGTCCTTGAGAAAGCGAAACAATTGTGCCCGATTATTGTAAGGTGAAGGTCTATTTGGTGCTATTTCAATGGCTTTGTTGAATTTTTCTAGTGCTTCATCAAATTTTGCTGCTTCTGCAAGCGCAACTCCTTCAATTTCATATTTTTTGGAACTTTTAATCTCCTCCGTATTCTCTTCTTCGTCATCTTTTATATCTATGTCATCATGAATCGGTTGTTGACATTTCCTAACTAGATCTTCAGTTTTAGACTGATCAAATAATAAATCCAAAATTTGTAAATCTCGAGCACTTATTTCCTTATTTTCACTAGACGACATGATGTTTGCAAATGAAACTTCCAATATTTGTGGATTAATAAAAATATCATCGAGATCTGAAAAACTCGTTTTTTGTGTTTATCGAGTATGTAAATTAATAAATATCATAGCATACTGGTTTGCAAGCATTCTAAGCTATGAGCTGAAAATGTTTTTAAAATTTTTCAAATGCCTACTTTATATTGTTAGAAATAAATTCTTTTTTATTTTATTTACAACTTTTTTTTTCTTTCTTTCTCGTCGTCGCGACTTTCGCTTTCAATATTAATTTTTTTTAAATATATATGCTTCCAAAAAAAAAAAAATTTAAATGAATTTATTGCCAATCAAGGATCGACTTCTTTTAGAAAAATTTTTCATCTCATTCTGACAGTTACTTCTAATAGAAGTAGTAATTTTGACACTTTTTTTTACTTTTAAAGGCACTTAATCATATTTATTTACTCTCTCGACTTTCATCAATAATAAATTCAGCTGCATGTTTGTGTTATTTTTCTTATTTAAAGAAGAAATTCTGACATAATGACCTGATTCCAATTTATAGATGACATTCTCAATGTTTTTTTTATTTTTGATCTCATATAAATATTATCAAAAGAATGACCAGATTTCGAAATTATGATTTATGTTTCACAATCTCGCCGTGATCATCGAGAGCATTGAGCCAAGAATCTTGTTGAAAAAATTTTCGTGTGAAAATAAGTCACACACATTAGCTGACTTTTTTTTTTCTCTTTGTGAACGAAATATTCGCTTGATTTCAATGATCTCAGACTGTAAAAATATTGCCGTAGCGTCTGATGTTTCAAACAAGTCATGCCATAAATATATTTTAAAAATTTTAAATTTAAACCCTTGGATTAAAGTTAAATCCTCGGATTAAAAATTAAATCCCAATATTTTAAGCCAAATTTAATGTCTGATCATAAATTCACAAAAACATTGGAGGTTCCGCAATAAAGAAAAATCAGATCAAACTCACTCAAATTTGTGTAATATAATCGATTCTTTACTATTATTGCAGACTGCTGTTAATGTCACGAATTAATACTCATTAGTATAGTCAATTAATTAATTAATTTATCAATTAAAAATGTACATAAATTGTTCAAAACTTAAAATTTAGTTAAATAATCTATTATTACCGTGTTTTTGTTTTTGTAGAATATTACCTCTCTCACTGTTCCTTACTTATCAAGTTTACTATTTCAATCATGGCAAGATATATTAATTAATTTGTCCTGCATTCAAGTTTTTTTCATTATTATTTTTTCTGTTTTCATTAATTATAGTTTACTTTCGTTATTGCCACCACTTTGTGGAAGACGCTTATTAATTAAATAATATATTTTTTAAATAAGTCCATTGGAAATCGACGTGAGAAGAATTATAATGCAGATTTCACTGTTGCCATAACTTTATCATCAAACAGTGGCAGCACATCAGTATCATTCAAGATTTCTTCTTGAATTATTGGATTATCATCGTCATCGCACCGTGTTTTGAAGAAAAATCTGTGGATTAATAGAGATCAGAATATTAATAATCACGTGACTTAATTAATTAATTTATCTTACCGATAATTTCCTTTTTTCGGGAGGAAATCTTTGAACTGTTTCAGAGTTAACGGACTCTTTCCTGGAATTTTAATTCGATATGGCACATCCTCATCGCAAAATGAATATACAACGGTTGTCGTATGTTCCGTAATGGCGGGTTGTTGAGTAGCTTGTGGTGGTTGAGGTAAGTTTTTGGCAGGTATTGGAGGTGGTATGACATTCTTTTGTGGTAATGGAGGTTGCATTTGTTGCTGCTGAGCTCTCTTCGATCTACATTTGTGGATTAAAATATTATTAGCTCAAGTTAAGGCTGAATATTAAGCTATAGAATATTTACCTTCTCAGCTCTTCAATCTGCTGCGGTGTCAACTTGCTAACATCTGCTGGCAAAGCCTGAGCTGGTCTCGGAGGGGGTTTTGTGCTGCCACTACTACTACTCGATATACTCATTGCATCTTTATGCTTTATCGTCATCGTATCCGACGAAAATAAGCTGATTCCACTGCAGGGTAAAAAGATGGTAGGAAACTCATTATTATTATTTTTTAACAATAAAGCCCTCATGAATATTCAGAACAAGTTTGGAAGTTACTTTATATTCAATAAATCATATGCGCAATTAGTCTGACTTTATAACCTTGATTCCATTATTTTGTGTATTTCAGAATCAAGGGAAATAAATTAATGAGTAAAATGATAAGCACAATCTGTGACTGTAAGATAAATAGTTTTCAAAATACTTTCTTGACGCCTTGATAAAACATCCGAAAAAAAAAATGTTTCGTCAGACATACTGCTCAATTCATAAACTAAATAATGAAAAGAATCATAGCATACCTATCAGTATTAATGCTACCCCATTTTGTAAATCTCCGCATGTTTGAATCCGGCATTGATTTTGATACTCGCATTGATGATTGTATGCCTAAATTTTAATGAAAAGGGGAATAATAAAAAAATAAGACGAGGGTTATTAAAAATGAAGTACATATGATTCATCATCAACTTACTACTTCCACAACTGAATGTCGTTTCATGCATTTTCCTTCGTTGGAATTGATTTAATTGATTGCACGGCGATAAATTTCCTGGCGATCTGAGTGGCGTTCGGTCGGACCAAACACGCGACACATGTTCATCTAAAATATCCTGATCATCCTTATCGTCATCCAACATTAATTTGGCACTAATTGCATCAGCAAACAACTTATTGCTTTTCGATTGTTCAACCTATTCATTATTGGAATTAATCGGTAATTAATTGATGGTTATTAAGGATGTGAAGTGGCTATTTACCTCTAGGAGTTTCTTATTAAGCAATTCCATCCTATCTTGCTCTTTTTTCACTGCTTCAAGTTTAGGTAAAAGAATCTTAAGGAATTCTTCCGAAGAAAGAGTATGTGACTTAACATCTACGCGTTGTGTTCGAGGTATTACCTAAGATTTATTCAATAAATTATCTAGTTCCAAAATAGACTATAATTGTGTTTGCACTTACTGTTAATGATTCAGTATTATTAATTGCTATATTTTCACGTATCATTCTTCGTTCTAAAGAACTTTGATGATGATGGTGATGATGATGCCTACGTTGTGGACGTCCGTCTCTGTATAAATATTAAGAAAAAAAATATTGAGATTAATTTATAATATTTGCAGTTCTGTTTTTCATCACAAAAGTATTACAAAGAGAGATTTCAGACTTGAAATAAAAAATCAAAAAAAGTATTAAGAAAAAAATGCAAAAGCTACTTACGTCGACATACTAGAAATTGACATGGTATCGGAGTCTGTTCTGCCTGAACTCAAACTTGCCAATTCCGAATCTCTTCTCGAGACGGGATTATAAGGCGCATAATTGTTATAAACTGAATATCCGTGAACACTACATAACACATATTTTTGGGTTGTAAGTGCATCGTGTAGTGTGCAATAATTAACAATTTTTGCAAGCCATCATGCAACAAAATTTTCGATGATATAAAAGAAAAAAAAAAAACACATAAAAAAAAGAACGCATAAAAAATCTAAATTCAACATTGATGCATAGGACTATGCATTGCTTAAATTTAAGTATATATTTACAGAATTTTTAAAAAAATATTCAACGAAGCAAAAATAAAAAAAAAATATTAAAAGCAACAAAAATCCAATGTGTAGTTATGAAATCTGATCCGTTTTAGATGAACAATAATAAAATATTTATGAATGGAACAAAAAAAAAAAAAAACAATCAATTCTATTTCATATACAGCACTTCAAAAAACTAACATGGAAACCATCATTAAAAAAAATCATCATAGTCATTAAAAAAAGTATTTCCATCATAAATTCAGTCATAATTTCGGCACTTACCCAGGTGAACGCATTTCAAGTCGTCTTCGTTGTGTAGCCATAAGTGCATCTTTTGTTAGTGACATTGGAACTTTACTGGTTGAAGTACTTGGCATACGATTAATTGGATCGCTTACAGATTCTGTAACATCACCAACGGAACATCCATCACCGGCTTCTTCCATTAATGTTGGCAGTGTTGAGCTTCTCGAAAGAAATTTTGATGACGTTTCGGATATAGTCGATGATGTCGCTGTCGTTGTACTCGTTGAAATTGTCGCTTGCTGTTGCTGTTGTGAATATTGACTCCGTTCAATGACAGTTGTCGTCTGTTGTGCTTGCTGAACGTATTGAACATACATTTCAGACTGAAGAAAGTTGGGATATGTCGTTTCATTAATAATTCTTTCCACATCATGTTGCATTTGATCATATACGTCTGGCGTTAAAATAATTTCATCTTTAAGTCCTGCTTTTACAGCTCGTCTAATATCATCAGGCACAAGAAGTTCACTCTTTTTCAAAAATCTATAAATTGCCCCAATTATTTGCTTAACTTTATCCGGATCACTTTGCTGTTTTAATCCTTCACATGCGAAATAGAAATTTAATCTATCACTATGAATACCACCTTCCGATTCTACATATTTCTTAAATAGTTCAACGCCCTCGCGATCTTCCAGTAAGCTGCCTAATGTGCGAGCCCACTTAAGACACGATGGCGATGAAGATGATTGTGATGATGATGATGACGTCATAAATAAATGTAATTCACTCTGAGCACTATCTGTCATCTGTTTAATATCGTGGAAGTAAAGTAATTATAATTATGGATTAATAAGTGACTTGGTTAATTTTACTTTATGGAATAACTTTAAGTGGACGTGAAAAATCTGTGAAATCATTTTTGAGATATTGGAAATGTTTGGTATTTATGGCTTAAATCTCATAAGCGGAAATGTCTGTGGAAGATTCTTATTTTTGGGAATAAGAGAGTTGCTGGAATTAGGATATCATGTAACGACAATCGTAGCTTAACATTATAATGGAATAGTACCTTCTAACATGGTAGTGTGACGTGAAGCCGAATCCTACTCCATTATTCTGTTAAACATAAGTCGACTTACAGTTACAAGAGATTGCCTTGAAAGTAAGCACTACTAAGCAAATCAATCTTTATTGATGAATACTTATTATGTACACTATACAGTTCCACATTATAAAATTGCATTGTTTCACAGTTACTTCATGACAACTCTTAAAATAGGCAATAACTGAGGACTTACCTTGAACTTTTTTGATGTCTCTTCTCCGGGAATCGGAGGTCGCAAACCAATACTATCATAATCATTAAAATTTTGATTCATAACACTTTTCTATTTTTATATCAATAATATTTTCTTTTGTCATCAACGATATTGCTATATTGTTATATTGTTTTGTGCTTATAACTCTAAATAATTAACGTTTTTTGTTGTATGTAAATTATCATTTATCGTTCTTTTTAATGAAGTTCTTGTTTTTTTTTTAATTGATGAGATTATGACTTAATTTTTCTTATTATATAGATTATATTAGCACATAAATTTTGATTATTATGCTGCTTGTGTTTATTCGTTTACACAACAAATGCTTGGCTTCTTTATTACTTGTATTTCTTGAAGATTTTTTTAAATGTTTAAAAAAGGCATCTAGAAAGGCCTGAAAAGATAAATAATAAAGATATTTTGTAAGAAGTGCTGTTTTGCATGGAAAGGATGCAAGAGGATAATAAAAATGTAAGTATTTTTCTGTCTGTGAATTATTTATGGTAATTCTCTTGCCGTTCCATCATGCCTTTAAAGTTTTGCCGGTGCCATAAAAATGTAAACATATTAACTTTAAAGATAAGATGTCTTGAGGGTAAGGAAAAGAAATAATCAGGTAGAGGAATTAAGACTAGACAAATATTGCGAATAAATTTAATTTTTCATGGGAAATTTTGGCTTGCATCTTAATTTTCATTCAGTTTCTGACAACTTTATTGATGACTGTAAAATTGTGAAGTGATGTAAACGCCCTTCCAGCATAATCTACCCTCATTTCGGAACTGCGCACGATAGCGCCATTTTTATGAAAAATTTTTTGATTCGTAGTTTACCCTTCTGTGCTGCATAAATATTCTCTTTGATCCCTCCCTTCTTTCATCATCATTCTTCTCCGCTGCTGTTTGTGATGATTTTTTTTTCTTTCCTTTTGATTTCATTTTTTAAAATTTAAAGAAGAAAAAAGAAATTATTGAAGCCATAATGACATAAATCTTTTGTTTTTGATGCCTTTACTTTAATCACTCGAGTGCTCTTAATGTCGGCAAAATATTTATATGCTCTTTGCCATTCATAAATCGAGAGCTTAATTGAATTGTTGGAAATATATTTTTTTAATGATTATCCATTTTCACAAGATCCTCTACAGAAGTGCATGTAGGTATAATAATAATCTAGCATAACATAGATCCAGATGTGAATTTCTTTTTTTAACAAAACATAATCACCGTAATTTTCATCTTCCTAATATTTCACGGATCAGTAACTTTTTGAACTGTAATATTTATCTGTTTTGATGTATTTTTCAAGACTTATGCTACTTATTATGATGAGCAAATATGCTCCATACCTAATTCATAAATACTGTATTTTTCACTATTAATGCAAGACCGCACACAAGTTGTACTCAATATCAGCGCAAAATGAGAACTGAAATCGGAAAATAATTTTTTTTTTGCCATGATAGGATGTCATATTTCAACGGAAGGAGAAATTTTCCACAAGTGAAGTGGGTTGAAAACTTCCAAACCCTCTTTCTTTCGTTTGTGAATGAAATCAGAACATGCTGCATGTCGTGTTTTAAAGCGGCTTTTATTGCAATCGACATCAATATTTCTATAAATTCGAGAACTGGCAATAAAAAATGGCAAAAAAAATGCACTTGGCTGGGACTTATGACAAAGTCAGTAAAGTGACAAAGTCAGGTTACAGCATTAAATTTCTGATTCTATTGTTGTTAAAGTCAATAGACTCAAATAATAATAAATAAATGTACAAGAAATGTTGAGGTTGACACATGCGCAAGAAATTGTCATCACATTAGCTTCCACATTGTTAAGTCTATTGTTGACAATAAGGATCTTTAAGAAGGAGGATTCGATTTTGTGGCATAACAAAAGAATTGCCGTCAACAATAGAGACGAGAAAAATGTTTGTCATCAATAAATATATTATACCTAATAAAATCTAGGAATAATCTTACACACGCATGTATTATTTTCCATATATCTATTTCGTATATTTTTTGATGATCTGCCGTATATTCGAAGATTATAATATTGATTGAATTTCATCGCGTGGAGAAGATACAGAACATGTTTTTCTTCTGTCTATATGTATGTATAAAAAAAATGAAATCGTGCATTCACATAAAAGAAATATCTAATGTGTGATATAAAGGAAAAATTGAGTAAAAATGCGAGAAGTATGAGAGTTATTGAATATTTTCGTCATCAGAAATTGACTGATTGCAAGGAATTTACACAAAAAATTTGCATATAAAAGCGAGATGCCGGTTCTTTTGGTTTTTTAAAGGGAATAATACTTTCTTCTTATTCCTCTTTCGTACTGTTTCTTTTCCTTACTATTTATTGGCATTTACAGACGGAACATAAGAAATACATAAAAAAAATCTCTTACCTGTTTCTCTTTTTTTGCCGAACGGATTTTTTTTAAAGAATTTATCCTTAGCTCAGAATGCTCACATATAAGACATCCATCATAAAAAAACAATGTACAGAGAGGAAAAAAAATTGTATTCTTTATGGATTGTTTACCAGATTTAATGTTGTTGTAATTATTGTTTCGTTTTTCTTCTATTTTTAACGAAAAAAAAAAAAAGTAAAGAAGAAATTTGTTGAATGTATTTTTCCTTGATGGATATTATGATTCTCTCTTCTTTTTTTTCTGTGCTCTTTAATTAAATTTTTCCTCAAACATCATTCACTCGTTCACATTTATTTCTTTTTTGTATCACATATTACTTATTTTTTTGATTTCTGATAAATTGTCACTCGATAACACAAAACATGTGAATTAAGATACATTCATGAATGTTATATTAACTAAAGAACCATGTAAAATATTGAAAAAATCAAGAAAATTCACACTAACATTATAGATATTTAATTATTATTATTTTTTGAACTATTCACTATTATTTTTGATTTAAGACATTTTGCTTTTGATTATTAAGTTTCCGTGCATTTTAACACATCAAGGACGGCGATTTTTGATTATCAGTAGCATTTTTGTAGTCCTGTAAGTGAGAAAATTGGAAAAAATCATTAGCTTGTTTTTAGTTTCTTTGGAAAACTTTTTCTTAAAGAAGACATTTTCAAGATTTCAAGTTTGTTCACAAAATCACCGCATAGAACAGCCTCCTCTCGAGTGATATCAACTGAGGACAATTCTTGATATCTTTTAATTCATTTTAATTTACCTTTTGAGACTACAAAACTGTAATTTATTAAAAAAGTATTTTGTAAAAAAAAATTGTTTTAAAATAATAACTAGTAAAAAAGTCAGCATTGATCCGGGGCGGAAGCGCATTTTTCGATTGCAGAACATTTTTACATTCAGTTGATTCCAAATAACATCGGTATGTGATCGCCAAAATCCAAGATGCTTTGGTTCCTAATTCAGGTAAAGATAGTGAACTTAATTTCCAACGTTCAGATCATTTCATCGAAGTATGCTTAATTAATGAGTAAAAATTTTCCAAATCTCGAAAAGTGATGGAGACAGTATTGCACTTGATATTGGAAATTAGCTAGTGGTAATGAAAGATCGAACAGGTTCAGGCACAATTTAAACCAGGCCGTACATCACAATTGATCTAGACTGTCCGTGAGTATCTCTCACAAAATTCCAAATCTATTATTCATGGTAGTCCTAGACATACAAGCTTCCAATGTACCAACTTACAAGTCTACTAAATCTTACGAGAATCAACGAGAATACGTGGACGAAATGACCACAATAACGAACATAATTTTCAAAAATTTGCTAAAAAATAATCCCCACATTCCCCAACAGTTTCGGTTTTTTGAATTTTTACTGTAACTGTTTTTATTGTGAAGATTTATATTACTTGCTAATTTAATGATATTTCCATAATTATAAAGTAATATCAATTCAGATAATATTAGCTTTACGATGGGGTCTCTAATAAATCTGATCCATAAATGCAAAAAATTATTTAAATTTTCTTAATTATTTTAACGACTTTTTAAAATTCGAAACATTATATTACCCAATATTTATATATGTGGTCATACAGACAAACTTCGCCCCAAAATCGCCCCAAACAAAACTAACACCATCACAATTTTCCATTGTTCTCCGTGTAAAATACACATAATAGTGTTGGTAATTTTCAAAAATTTAACGGTCATTTTTTTGTATGACCACATATATATATATTGATATTACCCAACATATTGGGGGTATTAGGCAGCATCCAAAATCCCCAATTCTAAATTATCCAATGACACTAAGTTCCATGCACAAAGCAGAATGATCAGAATAGATCAACATCAATATTCTCTGAAATTCAAAAGCTTACTGCAATTAACAGTTCAATTAATCAATTTATAAAGAATAAAAAATTTAAATCCATTTGAACCGCAAAAAACCGCTAAAATTAAATATATTTATTAAGTTTAACAATCAGCATGCTACACAATATTTGGCTGAATACAATTTAACATCCCAATAATTATTTGTCTTAATCAAAAGATCCAGTAGAATCTCTTTACATTTATCACTAAAAGCTTTTCCAGCAACCAATAACACTTAACAATCTGCCTTAATTAATTATATTGAATGACAAGATTTTTTGAGGAGGTAATTTACAACTTGTTGGAATGCTTTGCAATTTCAAAGTAAATTTCACTGTCTTTGTCAAATTGATTCACTTTTCCTTCCTTTTTCAATTTTGTTAAGTGATGTTGAACGTTATATGCTGCAGCCGTCCACATTTTCTCGGGAACATCCTGATACACAATTGAGACGATTCCCATACATGACAATGGAGAATGAGCAGTAAGAACTTCCAAAATTTGACGTTCTCTTTGTTGACGATGGGAAATGTAGTATTGGATTCTCTCAACAGCATCTGTAATGACATTGCCATGTCCTGGATAAATTTTATCAGGTTTCAAATCCAAAATCTTTTCCAAACTATTCATGTAATCATAGAGGTCTTCAAAAACAGCAGTGCCTTCACCCAAAATGCAATCACCAGAGAAAACTGTTTTTTCCTTCTGATCATACAAAATGACATGATCTGTTGTATGTCCTGGAGTGTAATGAACTTTCAATGTCGTGTCTTCATCGACCTTAAATTCATGACCATCGTTTAACTGCTTAATCTTCATTTGATCAAAATCTTCTTCCAAATCACTTCTTGGGAACTTCCAGACATTGCAATTTTCATCAATCAGCTTCCTTTCTCTCAAATCGTCAACGGCACCGATGTGATCATGATGCCAATGAGTAATAACAACATCACTAATGACAGCTCTCTCTTGTTTCAACACCTGATCTAATAATGCAATATAATCTTGTTTATTTGGATCTGTTGTATCCAGCAATAACCGTCTATTAATGATAAGAACAGAATTTAGACTTTGGATTATAAACAAAAAAATTTAATTTACTTCTCAGATGTTCCAATGAGATAAGAATTCGTGCCTTGCAATGTCATCGGTCCACGATTTTGTCCAAGAATCCTGACAAGCCCATCAAATCGTGTGATATTTGGAATTGGTTGCATTGCTTCTGTTGCAAGTTGTCGGACGGATATAAAACAAAAATTATTGGGAATAACAAGCGATAGGAACAACTTTTTAAACATTTAAATGATTAAATCTTGTTTTTTGAATGTGATTTGATAGCTGGCGTGTACAGCTGATTGTCTAACGGATTAGACTTTCTTATTTGGAGGATTGGACTGAAATAATCCAGTGTATTGTCTGGAGTTGTCTCAACTTTTGAGTTTTCTTTATCGCTATCTAAATCCTCAACTGCGTTGTTATCAATGTTATTGTCGTTTAGCTGATTTTCTTCTATGGTTTGAATTTGCGAATTTTCCGTAACTGACTCTTTTTTATTTGGTTCCTTTCGTATGTATTCTTCCGGAAATTTAATATTCAATGATTCAGCCAGGTTATTAATCAATTCATCAATTTCTAATGCCGATTCTTTTGTATCAACCAACAGGCTCTGTAAATCTTTATAAACAGTTCCTATTTCTGTGTATTCGTGCTTAATTTTACTTAAAACTTCGTGTTTTTGTTCCAAAATATTTTTTACGCAATTTTTCTCCTCTTCACTTTGATTATTTTCTATAATACTCTGTTGTCTCAATGCAATATACTTGTTCTGCAATTTTCTAACCCTCTCTTCAATTATCCACTTCTCTTTTAGCAAATTCCCAAACATGTTTTTTTTATTATTGCAATAAAAACCGATTAAAATATAATTTGTGATTTTTTAACGTATAAAATTTGAACCTTAAAATATTTTGATTGAGTTTGAGTTCTTATTTGACCGACTGTCAAACATTTGTATGGTTCAAAAAAACATTTGTAATGTCTTCAAAAACATAAACACGAACATAATTTCATCAAAAATCATAAAATAATTAAATTAATCGGCTAAAATGCCTATTCTAAGTGAAGTTCAGGAAAATAACATGGACGTGGATTTGGAGCTCGTAAGTGACTATTGCAAATTTGCCGATTTATTTAATAATAATGAAAAATAAGTAAAAAGCCGGAAAACGTTTAAAATTATTAATCCTATTTCAGAATGATGACGATCTGCCGTATGAGGAAGAGATACTTAGAAATGCTTATTCTGTAAAACATTGGCTACGATATGTAGATCATAAGAAGCATGCATCTAAAAATGTTATTAATCAAGTTTACGAAAGAGCACTCAAACAACTGCCTGGATCTTATAAGTTATGGTATGTTCATTAATATTTACCTTAACAGCCTTTTCTTATGATACATTGTCATTATAGGTACAACTATTTAAAATTGCGCAAGAAGCAAGTTCGAGGAAAAAGTGTACAAGACGACGAATTAGAGGATGTGAATAATGCTTTTGAGAGATCATTAGTTTTCATGCATAAAATGCCGAGAATATGGATAGAGTACTTGTCATTCCTCACAGGACAATGCAAAATTACAAGAATTCGTCATTCATTCGATAGAGCATTGAGAGCACTGCCTGTTACTCAGCATAACAGAATTTGGCCACTTTATCTTGAATTCCTGGACAAATACGATATCCCTGAAACTGGAGTAAGAGTTTATCGTCGCTACCTCAAGTTGTGTCCTGAAGATGCTGAAGAGTATGTTAATTATTTAGTGAAAAACAACAAATTGGATGAAGCAGCACAGAAACTTGCTAAAATTGTTGATAATGAGCATTTTGTATCAAAATATGGCAAATCAAATCATCAATTGTGGAATGAGTTGTGTGAGCTGATATCAAAGAATCCTGACAAAGTAACGTCTTTAAATGTTGACGCTATAATTAGAAGTGGATTAAGACGATATACAGATCAACTTGGTCATTTATGGAATTCATTAGCCGATTATTATGTCAGAAGTGGATTATTTGAAAGAGCCAGAGATATTTATGAGGAAGCCATAGAATCAGTGACAACAGTAAGAGACTTTTCTCAAGTTTTTGATGCATACGCACAATTTGAGGAATTAAGTTTGAGCAAATTAATGGAAGATGTTGGCAAGAAAGAAGTCCAGACGAGTGAGGATGATGTGGAAATCGATCTGCGACTGGCACGTTTTGAGAATCTTATGGAAAGACGATTAGCCTTATTAAACAGTGTGTTACTCCGTCAAAATCCGCATAATGTTCAAGAATGGCATAATCGAGTGAAACTTTTTGAAGGAAAGCCACTTGAAATCATTAAAATATATACGGAAGCAGTTCAAACTGTCCAGCCAAAACAAGCTGTTGGAAAACTTCATACTTTATGGGTAGAGTTTGCAAAGTTTTATGAAGTCAATGACCAAATTGACGATGCTAGAACAGTTTTTGAGAAAGCAACACAGGTTGAATATGCAAAAGTCGATGACTTGGCAGCAGCTTGGTGTGAATGGGCGGAAATGGAAATTCGCCAAGACAATTTTAAAAATGCATTAGATTTAATGTATAAAGCAACGATAATTCCGAAAACTAAAATATCCTACACGGATGAGTCAGAGACAGTACAAGCAAGACTTCACAAAAGTCTCAAACTATGGTCAATGTATGCTGATTTAGAAGAGAGTTTCGGAACATTTCAAAGCTGTAAAAGTGTTTATGACCGAATTATTGACTTGAGAATATGCACGCCTCAAATTATCATAAATTATGGAATGTTTCTAGAGGAGCACAAGTATTTTGAGGAAGCATATCGAGCATATGAGAAAGGAATTGCATTATTTAAATGGCCAAATGTTTATGACATATGGAATACATATTTAACAAAGTTTTTGGCACGTTATGGAGGAAATCAACTTGAACGTGCTCGTGATCTTTTCGAGCAATGCATTGAGAATTGTCCACCGGACTTAGTAAAAAGCTTCTATCTTCTATACGCAAAATTAGAAGAGGATCATGGATTAACAAGACATGTCATGAATGTCTATGAGCGTGCAGTTAGTGCTGTCCAAGAGTCTGATATGTATGACATGTTTAATTTATACATCAAGAAAGCTGCTGAAATTTACGGAATTCCTCGAACAAGACCAATCTATGAGAAAGCTATTGAAATGCTGCCAGAAGTAAAGTCACGAGAAATGTGTGTAAGATTTGCCGAAATGGAGAAGATGCTTGGTGAAATTGACAGAGCACGCGTCATTTATTCACATTGCAGTCAAATGTGCGATCCAAGAATAACGCAAGATTTCTGGCAGAACTGGAAAGAGTTTGAAATTCGTCATGGCAATGAAGACACAATGAGAGAAATGTTGAGAATTAAGAGAAGTGTACAAGCAACATACAATACCCAAATTAATATGATGTCAGCACAGATTCCAACTAGTACTGAATCTACAACAAAAAGCGCAATGCAAGCACTCGAAGCGAAAGCTATGGAGACCAATTATAAGCAAAATTTGGCAACGACATCCGGCGCAAATATTATGTTTGTTCGTGGTGAGGTTCAAGGTGGCGACATAAATAAACGAAAAGAGGAAGGAACTGTCTATAATCCTGATGAAATCGATATTGATATGGATGACGATGATGAGGAAAATGAAGAAGGAAGCGATCAAGAAGAAGGTGGTGAAAGTACAGAGCTCAAAAATATACCTATTGAAAAACAAGCTATACCATCCAAGGTATTTGGTGGCTTGAAGAAGAATGAAAGCGATTCTGAGTAGCTGTAAAATAATTCCTTAAAACAATAAAAAGTAAAAATTTTCATTTTAAAATACTTTTTTTGTTTTTATTTCTTCTTGTTTTCATCAATAATCTTTATAACTTCATCATAGCTGCAACAGCTTTTGAGCCTTTTGTATTTAACATTGAAAAAGCTTTTTGCTAAATATTTAAAACTCATCAGCTAGCTGTTTCATTCGACTTTATTCTTTTTTTTTTTGTACTTCACAAAACTTCTTTCAATAATCTTGATAATTGATTTTCGCGCAAAATTATAATTTTCATATCTCTTTTCCTTTCTTTTTTTCATTCAACAATTCACATGAAAGCATGTTATTATTTTTGGATGTATATGATATAATCATTATTTTAAACATTTGCGATTTTTGTTATGTCAATGAATTATTTTTTGAAATATCTGACTTAAGTCCAATACACTCTGGATGTCATTATATACTTAGTATGGCTCATGAGGTCAAATAAATAACGGTGAAAGTTTGAAAAATGTTGCAAAGGTGTACAAATTCAATTGCAAAACTGTTCAACAGCATTTAAATACTGAATTTGAAAACTGTTATATGGTTTTTGACATGGAATTTAACTGTTTAAATAGTTTGAATACTGTTGTATGGTTCTAAATGTAAAATTTAATTGTTTTGGAAACTGTTTTATGGTTTTGAACAAATAAATTTAATAATTCGATGAGATATTAACTGTTGTATGGTTTTTATATTCAAAAATTGACCGTTAGTAAAGTAACCTTGAAAATTCGACATTAGAACAGAAGTTCCAGATCATTGACTTAATGAATTTTTTTAATAATACCTAAATGAATTTTCGGCAAGATTCTTCAGTGTTAATTTTATTATGACTTAATATCTAATTCCTCAATATTTGCAATAATTATAAAAAATAGAGAAGCATTTTCACACTTTATATTTCTTTTCTTCAATTTTAATATGTTACATTTTTTTGTATAATATATTCATACTTTTTTTTGCAATTAACGATCTCGTTGAAATTATAAAGGGAAAAATTATATTTTTGCCTTTACGATGCAAGTTAAATGAATAAAAATTCTTAAGAAGCTAGCTGCTAATTGTTACATAAAATTTAGGCATTTTAGCGAAAAAGAATTAAAAATATTAATTATCCACTTAAGTTATCATCAAAAAAAAGTCAGTTAATTCATATAAAGCCTTTTCATTTCATTACATTCCATAAGAGAACGCGCCACTTAATCAAATGATATTTTTTTTTTATTAATTTCCATTCTTAATTTGATTGCAAAAACCAGCAAAAACATTTGACATTCCGTATTCGAGTAAATTATTTTAATCAATAGTAATATTGAATAATTCATATCTCAGCTTCTTTTTCATGCCGTTCATTCATGAGTAAAGAGCGATTGAAGAGACAATGTAAAGGGGGTTCATGATTTAAATAAAAGAGATTTTAAATAATCAAATGAATTCATAGGAAAATGACAGTTTAAAAAGAAATTTGAATTTAAAACCTTACAAATGTTTTCTTTTTCAAATATTTTTTGACCGTTAATTTCAAAGACATTTTAAAAATTGACTGTGGAATTTTCAAATATTTTCTGACCGTTAATTTTTTGAATTTTTTTTGGACGTTAATTTTTTTAAATATTTTTTAACCGTTAATTTCATCTTTTATTATTTTTGACCGTTAATTTTTAAAATTTTTAAATTGAAAATAAAGGACCCCCACTAAAGTATTAAATTATTGCCTCATCTTTATCAATTAGTAGTAAAAGAATCAGTGAGAAATATATATTGGCAAAAAGTAATGGATACATTTATCAATCTGGCAATCAAGTGCGCATATAGCATGAATTTATTTATTATTTACATCAATTTACATTGCATAATTTTTAATTCTAGATTTTTGTTTATTCTTCTTCAAAAAAAGATAATATAGAAGGAAATAGTCAGTGTTTTGATTATTATTATTTTTTTCAGTAACAGGGAACAATCGAATGCATTAATTCCTTTCAACAGAATCGAATTAACAGTTTTTTGCTTGAAAATATGCCAAAACAATTTTTATTTTTAAAAAAAACATTTTCTGAATTCCAGCATGTAAAAATTTATGTGAAATGAAATGTACTTACATTAAATATTAATGTTTATGAGACTTTTTTGTAATTATTTTCTAGTTTGTGTGTAAATTAATCTGAGAAGAGTTAGGTAGGAGAAAAAAACTTGGTGGTCAAAGATTCTATTCTGCATCAGGCACTTTCAGTCATTAATTAATTTTCATTATTTGGTATATAGATTTGTTCATTTTGATGGTCGTTACTCGAAGTTATTTTAAAACAGAAAGAAATAAATTCATTAAATGACTAAAAATATTCTGTTGATCACATACTTTATGACCTGACTGATGCAAGAAATTTAAAAGTAAAACTTATTGATTAAAATTAATTGAAATAATGACAATAATATTAGAATAAGGTCCAACCTTGAACCTTTTTTTTGTTGTTTCTGTATCTATAGAGATTCTTGCGTCTTAACTTTGTTTCAGATTACAGTGATATAGCATGTCACTATTAATAAAAAGCTTCAACTACTTAACATTAACGACGAGGACATTGAAAATTGCAACATAAAGCCCTTTCCTCTCTCTTTTTTTTGTGTTATCCTGCATCTTTACACTTAATGTGCAATTAAACGAATCAGATTTATGATAATAAATGTGATGATGCAAGACTTTACTTGAATATTTGATGAACTATTAATTTCATCAGCCTTAATCTCATTCTCAGCATCATCATTTTCTTCTGACTCATCATCTTTCATTGAAGTTTTCTCAGTTATTCTTTCTATTGCATTATTGGA